>NC_052392.1:6397070-7597070 GCF_009389715.1 Phoenix dactylifera
GCTCTCAGAGTTTTAGTTATTTGTGTACACAGCAAGTGAAGTTCACAGTTATTTGAATACTGATTACCAACTACTGTTATTGAAATACTATTCATCAACCATCAAAAAAGCTTGTTACTACTCTTTTATTTGATTTGAGCCTTTTAAAAAAAACATGGAGAAGCAAACAAACAAGTCTCTCACCAATAATTGAACTTTCCAACCACCCAAAAACCAAACCTCATGTTCTCATTATCATCATCATCTGTTTCTGTTGTTAAGTGAGTTTCAACTTAAAGGTTAATTTTTTTATAAAAAATCCATATATATACCTGGTGTCCCGGGGTGGTTCCGTTTCTTCTTGACCAGCGGCGACGGTGCTGGCTGAGAGCCATTGCCATTGGTTGTGGCAGTGATGGTTCCATGCAATGGAAGCTGCTGCTGGCTCTGCTGGACTTCCTCTCCTGTGTGGTTCTCAGATGAAAAGCTCCCACCATCGCCTGTTATATTTGACATTTGGTTGCTGCAAACTTCACTTCAATCTCTCCTTTCTTCTCTCTTTTGCTTGCTTTCTTGTATGCCTTTTGCTCCCTTGCCTTCTTTCTCCTTTAGATCTCTCTTTCTTTTCCTACTTGTTGGTAGTGATGTTGGATTAATGGTGATGATATGGTAGGGGAGAAGAACGGGGGAGGCTATGGGGTGGTGGCTTGCTTCTTTTATGGTAGGAGGGAGAGCATTGGTGGAATAAAATAATATAATTCATCATATTTTTAAATTTATTTTTTATTATTTTAATTAAGAGCAGTGACTCTGTGTTCTCGGGATCAACAAAGACAGAAGGCAGAGAATTCTCCTTCAAATCTGCGGTGGAAGAATTCTGCTGGCAATTCTTGCTTCAACAATGGAACCGGGTCTCCTGTCCTCTCCCCTCACCTCACCTCCCCTTATTTTATTAGAAGCATGAATTTATTTGGAATAAGTTTTTTATCATAGCCTTTCTTTTTATTAAATGATTGTCATTAACTTAGTGCTGAGTCAAGCCGGCCTACTAAAACTCGGTCGAGTCTTTGAGTCAACTTGCAAGTTAACCCGCACATTAATTTATGACCCTAACCATCCAAGATTTGAACTCAGAACCCTTGGGATAAGCCTTATTTACATTAATTCATAAAAAATTAATATTCAATTATATGATTGTAGTCCTTTCCTTAAAATATTTAATGAAATGAAACACTTCGTTTGCAAAAGTTAGCAAATAATGGAAGTCATTTGATTATGATAAAAAAATTTATAAGTTTTTGGAGTTAAATAACCAACTAATCTTATTGCTGAAGTTAATGGAGCAAGGATTTGACATAGTAGCGGATGATCAATTAGCAAACTGAGAAGCTAGTGAGGATCGAGCAAGATCAAACTCGACCAAATGGATATAGACTAAGCCTGACTGTTTCGACTCGATTACATCCTTAGTGTAATAGTTTACTTTGTCTCATGCAACCAAGCTGAACTAATTGAACTGTAAGTTATTTTTTATTTAATTTATTAATTATTTGTAATTGAGTTAAAATTTGAGTATGACTAAGCTGATATAGTTTGCGGTAAACCACTTTGGAGAATGATATACTTGTAATCCCAACAGATAAACAAACTCATGCCTTTTACTTACCTTGGTTGGGGGGAGGAAGAAAGCTCATCAATCCTTGCATAGTCTAGGGAGCACAATGACAAATTTGTTACCTTGCAACACTAGGTTGAAATCTTAAAACACCTTAACAAGATCATTAATCATCCATATTTCAGGCTGAGGCTGCTTGTATTTCTATTGTAATGTTGGGCTTTCAACCATTAAAAATGATATGCCATGTAATAAGTATGAGTTATCATATTGAAATTACCACTTGTCCCAACAAGCCTATTTATATATTTATATTTTTTTATACTTCTTCTCACATATGGACCGGACTTTTTTTTTAATGGATGAGCTCAACATGTAAAACTTTTAATAATGGAGTTAAAGAGTATGGAGATAGAATTCAAACTCAGGATCTCTACTTTGATACCATGTTAAAATCATCATTTACTTAAAAGCTTAAATTGATAAGATGAAGAAGGTTTATTTATATATTTTATATTTTATTGCATATCATAGAGGAATGAACAATGCATAAAAAAATAATCTTACAGACATTTGTGCACAATGCAAATCACAAGTTGTATGTGAGGGTTTATGTGACCTTTCATGTTCCCAGGACTTGCTAATCTCTCCCCTATTGATGATGGCATCCCTCCACCAACAAGGGGGTGAGCTCACCTTCAGATTAACGTACGCCTTAACCTCCCCAAATCACTGTACGGACGTGTCTATGATTGATACCCATGGTCCAGTGGTGACACACCACGTGTACTTATAAAGCGTTTATCATAAGAGTTATCACCGACCACAAGGAAGCCAATTAGTTACTTGTTAGAGGAAACTGGAAAGAGGATAATTTAATATCTTTATTTATCATATCAGATTTGCTTTTTTGGCTTCGGAAAAGGTTCTTTGCATTATTAGATGTAGATTAATTTTATATATTAAAAAATTGTTTTTAAATAACAAAAAAAAATTATAGGGCATCTCTTTTATGAGTTAGGCCAATTTTATTTGAACTTGAAAATTTTCAAAAATAAGGATTACTCAAAATAAAAAAATATTCCAAACTAGTCTTTATCCCTTAGTCCAGATAGTAAAAATAAATTATATTGAGCGACCCCAAGTGTCCTTTCATATCCATAAAGGAATCTCATTGTACAGCAGTGTAAGAACTCACATTTCTTCATATAAATCCACTATAGGATCATCCAAATACGTATCTCATAATGCTCCAAACTTCTTTATTCATGCCATCCGCTCAAATCCCAAAGCAATAACTACATGACCCAAGATCATCCATCCACCTTCACATATCTCAAAATGACTAGTAAATAAATTAGATTGTTCATCCACTCACACAAATCTCAAAGCGCCCGCATGAATGATCCAACTTACTCATCCTTCTACCCATATCTCAAAATGATCGGTGGATGATCATGATTATTTATCAATCTGAATAAATCTCAAAGTAACCGTAGAAGATCTGGACATTCATCTACTACACAGATCTTAAAGTAACCACAAACGGTCTAAATATCCATCCACCCATACAAATCTCAAAAAAATTGCGGATGATCCAGATATTCATCTGCCTGCATAGATCTCAAAGCAGCCAAGGCGGATGAATAGATTGATAATCGGTGGTTGCTTTGAAACCTGTGTATGCTGATGAATATCTAAATCATCCACAATTGCTTTGAGGTCTATGCAGGAGGATGAATAATTCTAATAATCCACCAATCACTTTGAGATCAGTGCAGAAGGATAAATAATCTAGATCGTCTATGTGATCGCTTTGAGATTTGTGCGGGCATGTTGATAATCTAGATCATTCACTGGTTGCTTTGAGATCTATGCTAGAGATGAATAAAAGAAGTTTAGAGTACTTCGAGATTCATGCGATCGATGATCCAAATATTCATCCGCCTGCATAGATCTTAAAGCCACCACATGAATGATCTAAATATTCATTCTTTTGGACAGATCTCAAAATGATTATATGGATGATCTGGATTATTCATCCATCAATACAAATTTTAAGATTGGAATAGATTGAAAAAGGAAAAGGGCATTTTCATTAATCGAAATGGCAGACTTAACGCCGTCTAATAGGAACGGTCCGTAAACTCAAGGTTTCATTTGAAATTTTTTAATGATGAAGGGTGTTTTCGAGATTGATTCAAAATTGGGAGGGTGCTCCTGTAATTTTACTTAAAAAATTAGATGGGTTAAAGTTTCAAAACTTAGATGGTATACTATATATTAACAGATTAAATTAGAGGAATATTACATTTTTGCTCGAAATCATTAAAAAATTTTAAACTGCCAGCCTGCAGCAACCTCGCGACGAAGGCCGGCAGGCGGCAGTCCCATTTTCTTCTTCCCTCTCCACTCGTTTCTCGCTTGCCGGTGCGACCACAAGAGTCCATGAAAACTAGAGATTTTATACATAAAAAAATGGCAAAAGAGAGGAAGGGCTGCAGGGGCTATCTTAGTTTTATTATAATCTTCAGATCTTTAAGCAAGTCTTAGGGTTGGAGGAAAGCGATTTTAGAATGACGTGCCTTGTGTGGTCGATAATGTCGTGGTCTCTGTCCATATTATGTAATGCATAGACTAAGAAAGTTACAAGGAAGAGATAGATGTTGACCTATAGTACGAATCCCTTCTTATTCTAAGGCCAAATCCCTTTCCATGCTCTCATCTATGCCTCCCATCCTCATCCACCCCCCTTCCCCTCTCTTTCTCTCTCTCTCTTTCTCATAACAGTGCATTCTTTTAAGAAAATGGCCGTGTATGAACGTGTAAGTATTTTATAGTGAAGTTTGAAGCAATCACACCCCATGCTTCCATCCATGTGTCCCCCATTCTAAACATGTTGACCAATAAATATCACTGATCTTGAATGGGCTAAAATCCATTGCCATAGTTTTATTTGATCATCTTGGTAGTTGGACGGAGAGAGAGAAAATGTTTTATTAAAGAGCTTTTTGCATGAATACCTATCTAAAAATCAAATTTTTCTGAATATTCTTTTAAAGTTTATATTTATTTTTGTATCCTCATAAAACATTGTTTTTACACAAATATCCTAATACAACGATTCTTCTAATACTTATAATAAAAACCATATTTATTTTAATTAAAAATAAAATAAAATTTTAAAATTAATTTCTTGTCCTCCATCGTGATCGCCTTATAAATAGTTTTTTTTGCATATCTATCTATTAAGAATATTTTAGTTATTTTAATTTAAAATCGTTAATTTTTTATCAGCGTTAGATGGTGTGGGTACATGTGTAAAAATAAGGATACAAAAAGGATAGAATAGCAAAACAAGTATTTTACGATGATATATATGCAAAATTCGATATTTAGGAGGGTATTCATGCAAAAAAAAACTCTTTAATAAATGATGATTTATATAAAAAAATTAGGTACCTATTGGCCATAAAGAACTTAGATAGAATGGAAGAGAAGTTTCCACATGCAGCTTATCAAGTGTCAAAGGAGGGTCCCTTAGCTGGGGACAACATTAATTTAAATCCCCTAATTCCCTCTAGATTCTACAAATCTAAGGAGTCCATAACATCTTTGGCCCCTTGTCGGCCATGGCCTTGGAATCAAACTATCTTCTGCATTGCAACTGGAAAACGCGGCATATGAAGTCAAGTAATATAATCTTAATTTTAATAAGATCTTTTCTGGAAACACATTCAACGTGTAACAATATAACTAGCTCATTCTTACATGCATGAAATGACACCAAAAATTGGAGTCATCATCACCTTACTCATCAAATAGTACTAAACTACGTCATTCGTATTGACTAGAAATTAATAAAATTTAGGCAGGAAACACACATACCATACTATGAAAAAGGCAAACCATGTCTCATTTTTTATACTTCTCAATCTAGACAAGTACTTGGTGATTTGAGCAAGATAACCTTTCATTCACCGAAAGTAGTCGCCCATTTTAGCAAAAAAAAAAAAAAGTAGTCGCCCAAAGATTACGCTCTCCATTCTTCACCCATATATTGCATATTAAAATATCTGATATCTAGTTTTTAAATGATAAATTTGTTGCTTGAGAATTAAAAATGGGGAGAAAAGCCAATCAATTGACAAGGACATTATCAGAAAATGACATCAAATTGTTTGGATCTAGGTGTTGCCGAGAGGAATTTGTCATCTTGATGTCGGACCCATGAAACCTACATCTTCAAATAGGGTTTCTTTGGAGGTGAAGTTTGGTATACTTAACGCAATTGTGAAGAAAATTTGAGGCCTGAGGGTTTCCCTAAGGGCCCTAGTGTTTGGAGGGAAGGTTTGGATTCGAACAATGATGTTGATGTTGGCAATAAGTCCCCCACAAATAGAACTTTTGTGTAAACCAACACTAGAGAAACAATCTACAAGACTTTCCTAGTTGATACACTGATTTGATTCAGGGGACAATGAATAAACTCAATTCGGGTTTTAATCAACAACAAACTAAGATTCATTTAGCTGAAGCCTTTATCTTTTTAATAAACGAATTGACTAACAAACTTCAAATTTATGCGCGACGATATAACTATTAATTTCATATCCACTCTCAAACTCTTAAGATCTACATAAATAATTGGGTGGGGATTTGGTAGACTATGTGGCTTGCAATCTGTCAAATCTCTGAATTAACAGATTTTGATGTCAATAATTAACATATTTGGATTCGACAGATATAATCTTCTAGATCGAGGTAGGTAATTAAGCCCATCAGACCAGCAGATCAGCTCAGGATAGTTTGGATTAGATTGCGCTAACCAAAACTGCACCTCATACCCCTCCCTAACTCAGTTTTTGATGCAATATAATACAGGATGGGTTGCCTTGGGTTAATGAATCAATAAACATTATAACAATTATAATGTTTATTATATGATTCATTGACTCCAATATTGTACTAAAGAAATAGAAGGCAGGGTTGGTTGCCTCTGGAGCCTCTAACCATGTTTATAACTTAGGTAGGTTAAGTATTAATCCAAACCGACCTTCATCGAAGATGATCGAAATCACAGCTGCCCAAAATTGTCCGGTTTATACAAATTGGCAAGGGAAAGTTGACCTAAAGTCACCCCCCATGTAGCTGAGTAGACCAGGGTTCTATGGATCCTATGAACCAGGGAAGAAAATTAAAACCAGGAAGAATGATGGCTAATATAAAGAAAGTCTCGCCCTAGGAAATAACATGGTTAGAGTCTACAAATCAACATTTTTTTTGCTGTACTCCAACAAGTAGACCACTCAAAATTTCCCCTAAACTTTGTGGATCCCAAGATCTCTGCTACATGATCTTTTGTCAACCCCCTCGATTTCCGATATCACCTATGGGTTAATTTAACTGGACTCAGGTCTCAGGGTAAGCAAGTTCTGATTAAGTAATAGCATACCTAACCACGTTATAAGTGTGATAAATTGTTAGTTTATATATCATGGCCCACGCAGGGGACACGTTAGGTGTCCATTTACACTAAATAACCTTAATTTGAGACAGAGGATGTTTTCTAATTTGGTCTAATATGACTGGTTTAAGCGTGGCCTAACTGGTGGGCAAGTTAAATCACAGGCTAACAGTCTTAAGCTCTGCTATGAGATCCCATAATTGTGTTAAGTGTCTAAATCAAAGCACAAAGATGGCTTCAGTTTCAGCAGAGTGGACTGGGTTGAGGTTTAAGCCAAGACCAACACACCAACAAACGATTGAATTTGACCAAACTTGATAATTCTAAATCTGAACATAAAAATTCAACTTAATAATTACTTCGTTTGAGTCGTGCTAGGTTGGGTCGGGTAGAATCCATTCACTCATGGCGTGGAACTAGGTTGGAGATAAACTAGAATAATGGATTAGGTTTGGCTTATGTCAGGTTTAATGAGTGTAAACCTATCATGTATAAGTTAGCATAACTAGATCGAAGCGTCGAGCTATTTTGGCTTAACCCAACAAGATTACTCAATTTGGAACACAAACACACACACACACACACTAGGATTCCGAATTTCTACTTAGATTCAGTTAGGTCTTCGCTGGACGATAGAGTCCGATATCAATAATCCGAGCCATTGGACATAACTACTACATCTAAAATACTTACATACTAAAAATTATATGATTTGAAGATCTCTAACCTATATATGTATGCATATATACAAACGCGTATACATGCATATGTTTGTACGTACGTATATATATACATTCATAAATTTATGTATACATACATATGTACGCACATTTGTATATAGCTACGTATGTTTCTACCTGCATATTTATATAGGCACGTGCACACATCTATATTTATACCTACATAAAGGCCTACATACCTTTTCGTACAACTGTCAAAAAAATTTATCAGCTTGGCAAGTCATTGCCTTTGTGACCCAAAAAAAAAGGAAACATTGGCAAGCATTTTAAAAATTATATATCTTCATTTTTGTTCATAATTCCAAAGCTATCATATGGTGAAATTAAAAGATCAAAATGATCATAATTATATGTTAATAACATATTACCAGACTTATCTCAAATTTTCTTGTGCTAGAGGTTATTGCGAAAAGAAAGAAAATATAGGAAGAATATCTAAATATTTTGGGAAGCCTAGTTACTACAGTCTCTGTCTTGGGGCATTAACAATCAAGAAAAAAGCTACCGTCAAAGAAATTCTGGAAACTGCATAAAAATTTCTGCGGGAAGATAAATTTTATATTGGCACAAATCAACGTGATGTTCACTGAAATCATTTATTTTTAAGATGAACTGAGAATATTTTCAGTGAAGATGAGAAAAAAGTGTTTTATATTTGATCTGAATCAAGACTTCCGCCTATTAAAGATTTCTTTTATTGGCTCAACAATCATGCAATCCTGCAAAATGAAATAAACAAAAAATATTCATCAATTAATATATTCAAACCCAATAATTTGAACATTATTTTAAATGTACTGATATGTGTTATATCTTACATCATTCGATGTTCTACATTTTCATAACTCTTCCCTTTTCTAAATATACAACACCATGCATGATGATTTTGTTTAGCTGCTGGCTAAAAACCTGTTACAGAATCAGAAAGTACTAGAACTCCTTCAAGTTAATGGCACATCTCGAGAGTGCCACAAACAACTCTTATGAGCTGTTTTAAGTTTGTCCTTATTTAGTTCTGTAATCACATGAACATGGCATCAAATGAAAACATAGACATCAAATCAGGAAGAAAGAACTGATCTATAGAATGAAATTGACCTGTAATGTAGTCGACAGTGGTTGCAAGTAGCCTAATATTTATTAAAGACCACATACAGAAACTATTAGTGTTTCTTGATGTCAACAAGCTTGCCGGAATAAACATAATAGTGCATGAAAATAAACCTACTTAATGTAGATTTTGTCATTTTGGTCAGAAAAGAGAAGCATCCTATAAATTGAGAAACAGGAATAGTAAAGAGTTATTCATAAACCTGAGATATATAGCACACAAGGGAGCCTTTGACCAATCCCACCATGCACTGATCAAAGGCAAGATGTAAAAGAAAGAGAATCAACCCCTTTAAGTTTGGAGGCTTCAACATACACAAATATGAAGATTTAGCCCCCCTGCTGAAAGGAGGTGATCCAGCTCTGGTAATATAATCGAGTCATCCAGATAAGAATGTTGCCACCTTACGTTAACTAAATATTCGTACATGGTTGAATATAAATGCAATTGCTAACTTATAAAGTAGAGCATATTCCCATAAAATTTCTGCAGTCATATAATCAATTTAAGTCAACAAGTTGATAAGTTTCTTCAGATTTGTGGTCAGAGCCCTTCTCAGGGAGCTTGCTTTCACAGTGGTGCATGAGTTTCCTCAAAAAGGTTGCCACTATTGCTTTGCAATTTATTTGATCAAGACTCATGATCATGAACAGATGAATTTCACTTTTAAGTTAGCTGACAGGAAGCTGAAGAATCTGTCAAGTGAACAGATGAACTGTTTGATAATCAGTGGTCCTTTTTAAATTGAAAGACTTACTCAAATGATGATCTGAAGACCTTAGGAACAGTGAATCTGCTGAGACACCAGATTACTTCAAAACTGCAGTTATGAACAGAATATCCTTGTAACCTCACCAATGACTTGCCGTATAACATCAGAACGGCAGGTCCAAGAGGCATTCCATGATGTATAACAAGAGCCTTGAGACTTTCAAGCAAGCGGTGGACCATTCTAACAACACCTCCCCCCGCCACCCCCTCAACCTCCACCACGACATTTATGGACTCAAAGTATGCCAAGTAACTCCCGAGTCTCTTTCCTCTCAGGCTGAATAAAGGTCCTCCTGAAAATGCTTGCGTGGCTTTTGTGAATGTCATACTCTTGACCATTACCATCATTAGAGGCTGTAATGTTAGGGGTAATGGTATCGGGATAAGGAGCAGAGCGAGGAGCTCCAACAGATTTTTGCGCATGGCGTGACAATCTGGATGCCAAATTACTTGATGCAGAGGCCTTTGTACCCCTCCCCTTGCGCTTTGTGCTAAGGAATCCACAAGCAAGAGCTTCTAGTGCTTTTGTAGTAGGTGGTCGGTTTCTAGTGCTCTGCCTTCGGGAGCTCAAGGTAGGATCCTGCTTGCTAGACTTGTTGTTAATCTCCAGTGTGGAGGAATCATCACCCTGCTGCCTTTCTTCTAGCGGCAATGAAGATTCCTTTGGATTTGAATCCCCCTGGCCGCATGTAACCTCTGCTCGGCAGGCCTCAGTTTCAAAATATGGAGGGAAATGAGGGAGGTTAAGGTCGATGAAAGTTCGTGGTTGAGGATCTTCCAGAAAGATGCCTGCCATGCTAACAGCACCAGAACCAGCACGGTTTCTGCCGCAGATGCACTCACTGCTATCCTCTGGGCCAGCAGGTATCTTCCCCTGACATATGCCAGTCTCAGCATGGTTGCTTTCACCTGCATCATGTGATTTCAGTTGACAATGATCCTCCTCCTTTGACCGATGGCTTTTTAGAAAACCGTCAAGGCCAAAACCGGTTTCTACATGGTCACAGGAAGTTGACTTCTGTCGCTTTGAAGCAGGGGCTATATAGCTTCTTTGGCTAGATTTTACCCTGCGATTGTACTGACACTTTATATCCTTCACTGGATTCTTATCACTAAATGGAACATGGTACTGTTCATTGATATCATGTCCATCTGCTGAAATTTTTAGCTCCGAGACAGTAAACAAACAATCCGATAGGTCAGACAGCATACCCCTTTCAAAGTTGCACCTTCCATTCCCCGAATTCTTGTCATTAGAGATGCCTTGATTGGAACCCCCTTGATCATTAGATGATGTATCAGATGAATCTGGCTGCTCCACTGAGCTATTACCATATGTTTCTCCTGTCTGATTAATAGGACCATAGCTACAAACAGCATCCACAGGTAAGCTCCGCAGTTCTCGAACCTTGGATTGTGTCTCACCTTCAATAAGACTGGTATCCACAACAGTGAATTTCATAAGTTCCGAATTAATACCTGGAAGTCTTGGATGCAGATACCGTTGACGCTGATGATCAAACATACAA
Organism: Phoenix dactylifera; assembly: GCF_009389715.1. NCBI lineage: Eukaryota > Viridiplantae > Streptophyta > Magnoliopsida > Arecales > Arecaceae > Phoenix > Phoenix dactylifera. Next base: position 6,408,283 of record NC_052392.1, read on the forward strand.
GTTTGGTCCAATTTGGTGTTTACATCCCATTGAAATTTGTCTTCAGTGCTGTCACTTCCTTTAGCTCCTTCAGCCTCTAGCTCAAGAAGCCTTGGGTCTGCTACAACTTTATTCAAGACATCAGTGACAGAATCAAAATAGTGGTTTCCCTTCACAAGTTTTCTCCTTGAGAACATGTTGATACCAGGGACGAGAAATACCAAAGCATTTTTGGAACCAACAGAACTATGACCCCTGGGCTGCTCAGAGTGCCACCCTCTTGCAAGTAAACGGGGCCAAACAGCTTCCCAGAAAATGTCATTGGACCTTGCTTTGCTTAGCCTGAAACCTCCTGTTAGAAACTTGATGATGTCTTCATTTGTAAGAGATGAGAAAGCTTTGCCAATTGGTAGGATAGGGTTAACTGGATTTGCTCTAACTGGATCTGATACAAATCCAGTCAGGTCATGCTTTCCCTTACCAATTCCTATAGCTTCTACAAGAACTTCCATACCAACCAAGGCCTTTAAATTTAAGACAAATTCCTCCAAAGAAACCCTTCCCTCACTGAAGGTCTTGATAACCTGCCAGAGGAAATACAGTAATTGAACAGGAGGGACATTGTTATAATAAAAAAGAAAATAATCCAATCATATACATCAGCTCAGGATAGCCACACAAATAGCAAACCTTAACTCATCACTGAATATTGGATTTTTGGAACCAGGCACAACTTGCCCTAGTCTAAGTAAGGCAGCTTTTAACTATATGCTAACCTTTGTGACTACTGAAGTGCTGGTTAAAGCAACTTAAGGGAAGAGAAGGGTTTACCATGTTACCTGGAAGAGCATTTAGCAGGAAGGAATCCTACTTTGTTGGTTATGCAGTTTGAAGTCACAAGAAAAGGCAAGGAAGATGCTACTCATTTCATGAAAAACCAAGGGTAAAGTACAACAAGATGCAGTGCAGAAGCTTTCACAGCAGACGCCAAATAAAAACTTGAAACTCATCCTAAATAGAAGCAAGAATTGAGTTCTGTTGAAAAAGGAAAGCTCATACTGCCTCCACTTAACTCAAAAAGCTTTTCGGTTGTGTATAGCAAGGTTTTGCATCTTGATACCATGCCCCATACAAGTACCTTACTGGTATGGTGCGGTATGCCACTGTACCAACTACCAACACACAGCAAAAGTGCTATGGAACAACACCGATACCATGTTTTAGTACGGTGTGCTACCAGTAAGAAACCTACTGCTATGGTACAATATGTCTGGCCTGGACTGGTATGGTCCAGTGGATAAAACCTTGTTGATAGTGCCCAGCAGCTGTGCAAGCACAGGTAGATTCAGCATATAAAATATAACAAAGGGTCTTGACACACCTTTACATAGTGAATGATAAAAAAATTATATTAGATTACTGGGTAGATTTTTTTTATAAAAAAAAACTTTTGTAAAACATTATCTTGCATAGGATATTCTAATGCATATTGAAGCCAAGCATAAAGATATCCAATTCACTACATGATACATAGGCTGTTAGCCATTTAAAGTATTCATCAACCTTTTCTAAACAAAACAAGGATAGGGGAAAGAAAAAGAAAGAAGGATAGACAGGAATAAATTTTCTCCCATGGCGTTCGAAGTTTTGAACACTCCCAGAGGGGACAGCAATCAGCAAGTGAAGTTTTGAACACTCCCAGAGGAGACAGCAATCAGCAAGTGATTTCTTCAAGATACAGTACAAGAAAACATGTCTCTTAATCCTTATCAGGCAGTGTATGCTGGAAATCTGACTGAGAGTTGTATAGAGCTAACTATGAATGAGAAACATCTAAATGAGTACTAAGATAAAAGAACCAAAGAAAAGAAGTATGTTATTTGTGTTCAAACTCCTGTTCAATAATTGGAAGCAACTTATAAGTAAGAATTTGAGAAAGATATTTCCTAAGGCTTTAATTTAATATTCCTTAGTCTCCACCAAAACATGCTACTTTGAGCTTGTGTCCTGTTGCACTATGCCAAAGAGAAGTTTTGTGTACCCTACTCCTTCGTGCTTAATTACAATAACATTGGCTTCAATAATAGGCTTAAAAAAATACAGGAAAACAGGAAATTGAGGAGAAGATTATATACTAAAAATCAAAAGACATCACCAAGTTAAAATAGCCAGAAATAAACTCAATTACTACATTCTGAAGGAAGAATAAGATATGGCATACTGAAGACACCTCACTCTAATGAGAAAGGGGACATTCATTCAGGCAAAACACACAGAAAGCATCACATGACTAACAAAGGAAAAACAAGGTCCAAACCAGTATGCCTTTCCTAGCATCCATTTCACTAGATATTCCCCAACACCAGTGTCCAGTAACCAGTTCATGTGTTTCATTAAAACCTCCTGAGCTACAAATACATCCTATAGTCTCAAGAGATAAACCAGTCCCAAATGGGGATCATCAACTTTTTGGTCATTAAATATGTATGAGAAATCCCCTTTCGTAACAGATACAAACAAACACTTATCTTTTAGGTTTCCTGAAAGACTGCAACTTGTAGGTTTACTACATTGTTATGCCTTTCCGAGCAAAGTCTATTACAAGGTTTACTTTATAAATAATTGATGATAAACTTTTCCCAAGACAAAGGATTGACCCAATAATTCAGGTATTGTTTGTTCATCATGTCTAGAAAATCAAATTCCTTTGTAAAGCATGACATCTGTAAGTGGTTTTGGTGAGATAACTTATTAATCTTTGATTGAACAAAGAGACTCATGTTGATCCCAAGAATTTATTTTTGACAGATTTGCTTTGGGTCCTTCACAAGGCACAAGTGCTTGTTCTGTAAAATTATTATCACTACCAAGTGCTTCAATCCAAAATCCTGGTCTGCTAGCATGTATGTTGTCTACTTTTTTAGAAAGTTTAACTTCTTTTAGAATAAAAGTTTGAAGTTCATTTCATCTCACAGCTCACAGTGAAGCACTTAGGGACTGTTTGCTTGTGAAGTTTTTCTAAAATGGGATTGTTGACTAACAAATTGACCCCAAAAGCTTAAGCTAATAGAAAAAGGGTCAATAATGTATATCAGGCTTAACACCTCCTTTCGCATGCATCCTGGATTATGCACATGGAAGAACAACGATGACTAAAATGAGACAAGACTATAATCGGAATAATTAAATAAATAATTAGCATGTAGGGGATTGGAAGTTGTGACCTCCAGCAAAGCTGAAATCTGATACAATGTTGACTTTCCAATTGACCCTAAGGGGGCATTTGGTATGGGGTGATCGTCAAGGGTGATGTGGGTGGAGGTGATGAGATCACCGTGTTTGGTTGCATCACGGTGATCCTACGTGGCGGTGATCTTAAATAACCTCCACTCCTCAAATCACCCTCCAACTCGGTGACAGGATACCCGTCCTTGAGGTCGGAAATCCAACATCACCCCAAGGCAGTGATCCTGGGTTGAAAGTTAAAGACAAAAATACCCCTCAAGTTAGCAGAAAAATTGATATATCACTATACCATCAATATATTATGTCAATATATATATATTATGTTGATATTATATATTATATTAATGATATATATTATATTATAATATATTACTAATCATATTATTATCCCATTATTATTGAAGGATAATTTTAAATTCTAGTAGAAATATATTATTATTTTTTATATTTATATAATGAAAATATTTAATATATTACTATATTACTTCTATTTACCTTACTTTTCTAATCAAAATAATTATTACTATTAAAAAAATCTGTTATAAGTATAAATAAAAATATTAATTCTATAATGAAAAATAACATATTTTTATAAGATTAATAATTTATAGGAGTAATAAATATATTTTTATAGAATATATTAATAATTAATATATTGATAAATATATTAATATTTTATTATAATATATTTTATATGATTAATAAATATATGATAAGGACTATTAAAAGTAGAATATGTGACAAAATTATGGAGTTATTATAGGAATTAGTATATTGACTTACATTTTTAATTCATGAGAATTAAAAATACATAAAAAAATCCATCTAAGATATATCAAGGGTATTTGTGGTATTATATAGTCAGTGATCTTGGATCCCCATACCATACCAAATAAGTTACTCATGGATATCCGGGGATTTTTAATCACTGAACCATGGCCTACCAAACACATTGATCTTAGATTACCGAGGATCAAATCACCCCAGCATTCGGATCACCGAGGATCTTAGATCACCGTGGTGATCCTGTTAGGGTTACCAAACGCCCCCTAAGAGCTTAAGATTATACGGAAAGAGTGTACAATGTATATCGAGCTTAACAAGGATTAACAAATTTTACAATAACTTTCATGTCGATGCTGTCTTCTTTATTTTTTTGCTTTGATGAATCACATATTGGAAAAACCAACTATTACAAGGCCATAAAACCTACAAAATGATTTTTAATGGAAAAAGGCCCCCACCCTGTATCTTTATGAAACTTGTAATAAAGCAATCAGTGTCCCCAACCCTGTATCTTTATGAAACTTGTATGCAATCAGTGTTTGTAATTATTTGTTTTAGTAATATATACTTTGAGACTCATGGAAGAGGTAGGCAGGCTTCCAAACACGCACACAGGTCTGAAATGAAAATTTCTTGATAATAGAATAAACATGATACCAATTATTCTGAATTGACGCATTCCAGGTAGCTAATATCAAAGGGATTTATGCAGTAATGGTGAAATTTTTAATTGAAGCAAAACATGTAATATATAGCTGTTAGTGCATTGGGGAATAAAGAAAGTAAACAAGGCCCAGGAACGTTTGAACCAATTAGTCACTTCAGGAAACTTCTTCCTGCCAATGCTTCAAGCAACCATGATAAAATATGTAGAGCCCATATCATTGACCATGGAGTAGGAAGAGCAGGAAAGAGAAGTGCATTTATTTTGTCTTTTTGCTACTATATACAGGAAAGGGTGAAAGATAATTCTTTTCTATTCTCTTTTCTGTTTTCTTTTTATTTTTGAAGTAAAGATGGTGCCCCATTTATTTTAAACATTCTTCTGTTCTTTTCTTTTATCTATCATATACCTAGTGATAAATAAAGAAACAATGGAAATAGTCATGTTGAAAAATAAAAAAAAAGAGGCATTTCTTCCCTCTTTCTATGCTATTATCAGTTGTCAGATAAAGTGCCAAAATTTGGCAACACAGATATTTTTTGTTGTACACTTTAACTTTACAAAGTAATAGAAACCAAATATATTGAACCAAAGTAAGCAAGCTCCTAGTTACATGCTTCAACATATGAGCATACACTTTGTAGTTTGTATGGAATATTGGCGTGCAAATTAAACAAAGTTTAATTTGACATCTTGCATAAAAATGAAATGAAATTCAGATTTATAAAAGAAACTCAGATCTGCATTAAATTTCAGACCTAACCTACTAGTCAACCAAGTATTCTAGATGAGGTCTACAACATTTCATCTGGTTTACATGTTAGAATGTGAAACAAGGTAGCTGGTTATGTTGAACATTATTCCCTTAATTAAAGGCTTGAGACCCAGATGAGTTTTATTTTGGCAGCAATCAAATTCACCATATCCCCCCATCAGGTACCATCCAAAAATATGCATATATTCTGCCAATCTTAGTGACAAAATTCTCCAAATTATTGGAAAGATGCTCCACTTATTTTCAGAACAGGAAGAAAAGCAATATTTTTACCAAGTATTGGCTATTTTTACAGATATTTTTTTACGTGAATACTTGATGAATTATTTTTTGGGTTTGTGGAAGTCTATATCAGACTATATGTTTAACTTCAATACTTCCATCTCCTGAATATCTTCAAAATTACAAAATCTTACCCATGGTAAAACAACTACGAATCTGAAAGTTATGACTGAAACCATAGATTGGACTGCATATGACTCAAAGTTGATGCCCCTCTGAACTATGAAAAAACATACCATAGCCAGCCTAGAAGTATTTAGTTGCAAAGGTCCCATTTATTGTTGAGTCTAATCATTTGTTTTCCAAGGATTGATCTGTTTTCCCACCTTCTATAAACTAATATGAAACAGTATAAATGTCCCTTCCATCTCTTACTCATTTACTTCACTTGAAACTACTGTAAGGCATTTAGTTGTTTCACCACACCCACCTAGACACTGTTACTTTTCAGTTATGTGTGTATAATCAACAAAGTAAACTGAATTTCAAGCAAAACTGAATGTCAAATATCAAGCCTTTTTATTGCTAACAAAGGAATAAACTAGGCTCAAATTTTTAACAATTGTCAAAATTATCTGAAAGATGTCACAAGTAGTAGTCTAACAAACAGCAATGCATGTTAAGTAATTAAATACCTCCAGCAAATTATGTTGAACTTCCACAGATATGACTGGCACCAAACGTGATAATAGTTCTTGCTGTCTCCAGCCTGTAAAAATTCGCTGCCCGTATATATATCGCCTGCTTCTCATCTTTCGGCACTCTGACCATCTGCGGTATGCGTCAGACCTATAAAATTTCCCATAATAGAATGATAATATCTCGCCCATACTTCTGCTCTCCATAAATTTTGTCACCTGAACAAGATTTTTCCCGAAAATGTAGAGACCAAGGAGAAAACTCTGCACTTCAGCATCAGTCCAAGAGATAAATGGTAAATCAGGCACTGGATTGCAACCTTCACCAGTCCACCGTAAACCAAAATACATCTGATTATATGGGTTCATGTCTTCCTGGCTTGTGGATCTAAAAAGTTCTTTACCATGTTCTAAGGAGTTATTTGGATGTTCAGGTTTTGCACCTTGAGAAAATGTACTGCAACTGTTTGAACAGTAAGGTGGAAATCCACTTGTTACGCTGCATTTGGGATTAATTCCACTATCAACTTTACATATCAAGTCCCCTGGCCCAGCTCTTTTACTACAACTTGTGGTGCCAGGATAATCTTGCTGCTCATGTTTGATATTACCACCTCCATAATTAACCCACATAATTGGGATGGGTAAACTGTTTTGACTGGAATAGTCTACACCAAGTATGTCATCACCTTTTATTGGCCTATCTTGCAGCTGATCATGTTCAAATTCTGTGATCAGGGATGGAATTCGAACCTGATATTGATCTCCTAAACGAGGAAGAACTAGTGGATCTCCTGTAGAAGTTATTTGATCATTGCATATCTCTGCAGTACACTCTTTATTGCAAATTAGTAACTCTTCATTGTGAATAAGTTTAACAGAGTCCATCATCCAAAATGTCAGTCAGGAAGCATAAGGTCTCCGCACACTTTGGCAAATTTGGAAGCTGTTTTACAATGACACATCAACTATAAAGTTAAACCAACTATTTTTCTCCAAAAACCATGATCACCAAAAAAAATACAGTCTGAATACCATGCAATAAAATTTGGAAGGGCTGATTCAAAATCAAATGGTAATGCCACCAAATCAACCAAAATAATGGTCATTAAACTACTATGATAAACTAACAATACAAGCTCATAGGATGCATTGAAACTTTAACTGACAAAATTAAGCTGCTGGAGTCATTCAACTTCTTCAATGAGTAGATTTTTGCCAAATATTCCATTTAGGAGGAATAATATTTAATATAAATCCGGTCTATTTTCATGCATAAATATATGATATACTTCGGTATCTGGGTCCATTTAGAATTTAATCAGATCGCAGTTCATAAAAACAGAAGGCCAGGGCATTCAACATCAAGATATAGAGATGTGCCTATAGGAAAATGGCCAAAGGCCTTCAATATTCAGTTCACCTTAATGATCTTAGGAATTCTCAAATGATAGCACAAACAGATTGACAGCTTTACTATCTGGATGTGACTATATAAGATACAAAAGCAACCCAACAAAAGATAGTCAGCAGAGGAAGACGAAAGTTTAAAGGTATGTACTAGATCAACAATCTCTTTGAAGTTACAAACTCTAAGCATATTACCCAATTAATTTGCACTTGGAAGAAACAAATACTCTCTATCTTACAGATAAATGATGAAAAAAGCAGTGTACCTGAACAGCCAATAAGCAAAGCAGCATTCTTAAATAAAGTAGTGCACAACAAGCTACCAAGTATTATGACAGCAGCCTTACTGATGAACATGGGGTGCAACCAAGTCTTAAGGCAGCACAAAAGGTGAAGGCCACATGCATGCTAAACATGCTCCTAAAGAATATTATGTAAAACCATTGAAAAGTTTTGTGAAGGCTTTGTTTCACATTTCATGTTTTCGCATGCTATATAGCCTACATTACCTCAAGCAACAAAGGGTAAATGTCATATTTAAAGAGATGGTTTTGTTGAAAAGAGATAGGAGTAGGGTTTTATAATCAGTCATAAGATTGACTGCGTTAACCCAAAGACAGTTGATATTGACCATAAACAAGATAAAAAAGCAGACAATTTTGACAGGATGGAAGTCAACCACCGGAAAAAATAGGCTCAAATTATGAAATTAGATTTACCAATTCTAAGGCATTATGTAAGGAAAATGTTGATGAACAGGTAATAGGAACAAATTACAATGCAGGATGGACAAAGCCAAACATTCACATAAACATAGAACAACTAGATTTATTCATATAGTTGCATAATGCATTACTTGGGAGTGTATATGCATTACTTGGGGTATAGGTATTATAGAATATGTGAGACTTAATTCTTCCTACAACAGAAAATATATGTTTTGGCCAACAACTAAAAACCAAGAATTCTTTAAAGTGTATATGTTGTCCTGCAAGAGAGCTTGGAAATCAACTCGGAAACCCTTCGGGTTTCTAATCTTCGGCTTCGGGAAAAGAAACCCTTCGGGTTTCTTATCCCTCGTCCCTTATAACACTCCTACGTGAAAGTGGTAACTCCGTTACCTCTTTCACTCCTCTAGAACACAGAATTTCAGAATTCCGTGTTCCGTTTCGATATCTTAAGGAAGAAAGTAGGATATTCCCACATGTTTCCATGGCACAGTTTTGCATCCCTCTCTCTTGCTCGCTCATTTGTTGTATGAGTATGACTCAAGAGGAAGATGCAGGCATGCATTGTCATCAAAGCACAATAACAGTTAAGTATGTTGATGAAAACAAGTCACTGATAAAATCATCCACAAAATAGATCCTAAAAAACTAAATTAATGTGCCTTTAAGCATCCAAGTAAAAGATAGTGTCTTAAAATGTGGTGCATGAGGCCGCATATGCATATGCGGTGCCTTAACCATACCGCATTGTCTATATGCAGTTACTATGTGCGGTCATACCATATATAGGCTGAAAAAACAGTCCATTTAGCACTATGCAGCCACATATGTGGCTCAATTAGCATAGTATGACAGCTGATGTTTCCCACTTAGTATTTGAGGCCAAGTATATGGCACACTCCTATATGGGCCTATGCAGATGGAACATGTTCAAACTGATTATTATATTTGGTATAGTTTATTTATTTTATATAATTTAAAACTTCTAACCCTATATGCACCCACAAATGCAGCCCACATACCGCATGTCCGGTATGCGGCCCCTTAACCGCCCCATACTATGGCCATCTTTTAAAGCACTAGCAAAAGAACAATGAAAAAGATGATTACAATCTTAGAAGACCCATAGGTACCAAGTCGCGTGCAAACTCTTAATAGTTTATGATCCTAATGGGCATTTTATGGGCCAATGAAACCTTTCAAGTATATCTCAAGGAGAGGATTAGCAACACAAACAATCTAAAGGGAATAAACCAAACAATACATTCCCAAAACTAGAATTAGATATAAAACCATGTTACACCCTATACCTAAAACATTCCTTAAACTAGACATCCTTCATGCGTACCCCTCTAAATACCCTAACTCCAACATCTAACCAATCGCCAAACCTACCGAGACACCAAACTAGCAAGCAGTTAATATGCTTCAAGTGTTATTTGTCTATTACACCACAAACCCCCACTAGAATTGACCCAGAACAAATAATTTTGTTTCCTTCAAATATCTCACATCAAGGGCTGAATATTGGTAGAACTACCTGTATACTTCCCTTGTTAGTATCGTATGGTTCAGTGCAGCATGGTACCATACTGACATATGGTATGTGTCTTCGTGCCGGCACAGCAAAAGAGAAGTGAAGTAACATATATCACTATGGTACTGATACAGATGCTTTACCAATACAATCCAGTACAGCCAGTATACACTGATACTTGAATCCCGGTCTTGTCATACCACATAACTGATTTGGAAGAAAACCACAATTCAAAATGAGATCCTATCATATCTGTATCAAAGGAGATTGAGCATAGACCACTCCAACAAAGATTCCCATTATCATAACTTCATCCTTCCAAGTATCACCAGAACTATTGAAATTTAAGACATCTTTATTTTCACCTGATTTGGATTTAACTTTCTTGATCACACGCTTCATTATTTCTTACTACATTCATATCCTTCGCCTAAGCAATCTCTTGTCATGTATTCCATCTAAAGGAGTCAACAATCAACATAACTCGTCTTCTCGTAAGCTGTTATCAAACTTAGATTTGTTCCTACAAGAAATAGAATTAAATCATAAGACTTATAGATATCCATGTTACTAACATTGAACCTTCCAAGTTCCAACCAATGGAGGTGACTCTGATAGACCAGTATTTGTGTCACTACCACGGTAACTAAAATGAATTGGCAGTTGCATATTGACTAGAAAAATGCAGAACTTGTCCATATTTCTGTCAGTTTCATCTTGACCAAAACTAAACAAACTCAAGTAGTTAATAAGGGAAAATGTACATACGTATTTGCACACAAAGAAGTTGAAAATGTCAAAGCCAAATAAAGAATTACATACAGCTAGCTGGTAGTAGCACATGAAACTGCAGCACTGTAAATGCCCTGCAACGCCTATACTTGCAACCAAAATGTGCACCATAGCCTAGATAGGCATCGAATTAAGTAAAGAAGACTGACTGCGTCCTTCTACAGAAAAAGTTATTCATGTGTCAGAAAAGAAGGCAATCTCTACCCCCAACCTTTTGGCTAAGTTGCAGTCTAGAACTCTAACTAGCAACAAACTTGTTCGCGTTAACAAGGATTTTTTCTATATAACAGTATTGTAGGAGTTATACTCAACTTTAATAGCCTCAACTCATCTGACTAGACTTCCCATTGCTGCTGTAGTGTACCTTAGAGACAACTCCAGCCTAGCACCTCCATTAGTGCACTACTAACATAACCATTAGCTTCCAAAGTATATTTTCTGACTTTCTTGCTATTAACAAAGATGTTTCATCTTCAAGTATCATAAGCTCAAGATATCTCAACATATCACCTCTGCCATGATGAAAAAAAATAGCTTCTTCTATCTGAGAGCCTCAAGTACAATGTAGCAACTTTATAGAGGAATAAGCCCACTTGCCTATGAGTTGGAACTCTGTTTTGTGATTCCATAATCACAAAAATTTATGCTAAACTATTGATGAAAAACAATATTTATGCACTATGGTAGATCTGCAATTAGATCCTATGCAACATAAAACATTGAAAATTGAGGTTAAAGCTAATATATCGATGATCCACGGTCAAGATTTTGGTGCTACAAACAGTTATATAGGAGTTCCCTGAAGATGGTTAAGCTACTAAGTGCTTACAGATTAAAACCTCATTGACATTTCAAATGATAAGGAATGATTCTCACAGAACTAATAGGCTTTTAAGATATCAAGTGTGTTCCTTTTTCACAATAGATAGTCCAGAAAATAATGTTCCATACATTTGATCAGATTCAAGGATAACCATCAACTGCTGAGTAGATCATAATCCCTCATGACAGAACGTTTAACATCCACTAGAGGCGTGATAGTAAGCATTGAAAGTAGTGGTGGCAATATGAAAATAGGAATATAAAGATCACACTCTAAAGATGATATTTTATGAAGTATGAACAGTCAGGTATCTCAGATAGGACTGGGACCATTTGACTTGTTGCTTATAGTAAACACATGAATGAAAGCTACTCAAATATTTTGAGATTAAAATTGTTGCTAATGATTATCTCCCAAGGTTAAAGAATGTTCGTGCATGAGACCTTAGAGGTCAAAAAAAAAAATAGTAAATTAAATTTCCAAAATAAGGTAAGTTAAAACAACATAATAAGATCTGCTATTCAAATGTTTTTAAAAAATGTTATAAATCATCATTAATCCAAAAAATTGAAAAAGGCTACAGATCACAAGGATCCAGAAAATGTACTTGTTATAAACATGAAATTAACTCAGATCAATGAAAAAATGAACTTATGAATTCAGGATCTGAAAATTAGAAAAACAGAAATGACATAATAAGAGAATTAGAATTTTCATGAAACCAAAACCAGGTATTTCATCTATATTATAAACCCTATATATCATAGGGAAAGTAGTCGCTGGCAATAGTCTTATGAAGATCAAAGTCTAACAGACTTCATGCAAGTGATCGCCAAGCTGAATGAAAATCCAAGTATTACCAAACTTGGAAAAGAAAAGGCAATCAGGTTAGATCCATATTCAAACAAAAAGCAGCTGCTGATGGAGATTAACATTAACCAAAGAGAGAGGCTACTAATCACAAAGAACCCGGACAAAACCCGTCCATTCCCATTAGATATCCCTTATATTAACAAGAAACTAGTTCCCTTCGATGATAAAATGATCATAAGTTGAGGGCCTCTCAATCAGCAAAATGAAACAACGCAAGCAAGGGCACCAGAATTCTCATAAATTCATATCATCGCAAACAATCCTTGATGATCACCAGAATACCTATACTACGAGCAAAGATATATATATCGACCAAACTGCAACCATCAAGAACAACGCACCAATAACGCGAGACAAGAAATCCAAAAACCAGCAATCGATTCACCCAAAAGAACCACAGCATCAAGGAAAAAATTCAATCCACAAGAACACATGAAACAACATAGAATCTACATTTGATACAAACAACACTAAAGATCCTTGTTAAGATCTACTAAATCTAACACATAACCACAAAGTAAACTGTGACAGCAGCACTTACAGAGAACTAACAGCATATAGATGACAAGATATTCGATTGCTAAAAGAACAAGAAAAGAGATGGAGGAGAGAGAGAATACCTACGTGAATGGGTATCAATCTTCCATCGTTACGCCAAGAGTGAAATCGATGGCTGTAACTTTTCAGACGAGAAAGAGCCGAACTCGAGCATAGCTTTTAACGAAAACTTCACGAAAAAAAAAATGGTACATATAAGTGAAGGCAAAAGGCCAAACTCTTGTACATATATACACACACATTTATATATTTTGTAATAATAATATATAAAAAATTAAAAATAATCATTTCTAAAGACAGAAAGCGAGAGGGAGTTTTTACCTCGGTTTATATAGCGATGGTTTCTCTCCTTCCGTCCTTCGTGCCCTCAGAAGTCGGGAATTCTTGGGAACGATTAGAAGGAGATAAGAGATAAAGATAAAGAAAGAGAGCGAAAAGTAGAAAAATTAAAAATAAACATAAAGAAAATAAAGAAGAAAACAAAGAAAAAGGAAAGAAAGGTCATTAAAAAGAAAATTATTATTATTATATGAATGTTTTAGAGAGAGAGAGAGAGAGAGGGGAGGGCTTTTAAGGAGGGAGGAGTGAATGACGGTACGGAAGAGATCCGCTATGAGGCTGCTTGCAAATAAAACCTTAGTGATTGCACCACTATGTGACACGTAACACGCTAATTTGATCCCACTTTTTTATAATTTGCGTGTCAAACGATTAGGGAAACGATTGAGTTATAAGTTCTCACCGATCCGCTGCATGAGTTCTCTCCGATCTCATCAAAAATAAGGCGGAAATATAAGTTAAATTACTAAAATACCATTCACCTCTTTAGCAAGTGTGGAAAACGGGACGAAGCCTGTGAGGCTGATACATGGAAGAAGTCTCGTGGAGAAGTCGGCGCATGTGATGAGACGAGACTAGGAAACTCGTTTGACGTTGACCGTCGGGTCTCGGTCAAATAAACCGACTGGTAGTTTGATCCGGACCGTTGGATCAATGTTGACGCCGATGTCCATGTGCTGATGGCAGAGGACAATACAGCAGAAGTCAGTGTACGAACCCACCTTTGTAAAGCCGGCACGTAGTTTATTAGCCATTGGATGGATTTTGAAATCTATGGGCACTTAAGAGCTACAATTCAAGGACACCACCTGGCGTCCACGCAGCGGGCGGCAAAAATTTGGCGTGATAGAGGTGTGAAATCTCTATACACGTGGTTTCAGTGTATAGCCGCCATACACGGTGATACTAATCTATTATTCTCTTATTCATTTTTACCGTCAAAATATCCTCCAGTTAACTCAAAAAAATATCTCAAAATATTGACCATAAATGTTCATCCTTCTACAGTAAGATATTAATACTTTTAATAAGATCATTGTGTTGAATTATTTTCCATATATATTAAATGATTCTCGAGTAGTGAGGAAATCTTGAGCGAATCCTATTCAAGGTTCTACCGAATTTTCATGTTTATCAAATAATTTTATTTTGATATAAGTATATTTAAACAAATTCAAAACTTAGCCATTCTTGTACATTGAAAAATATAATAACTTAGTTCTTTCGTATCTTTAGCCTTCGTGCAACAGTTATATTATCCGACCTTTTCAAATTTCATAGTGGTGAGAGTCTTGTGCACTGGAATACCTTTTAGAATTTTTATATTTCTATTTCTTATATTATTATTTATTTGGTAACATGAATTTTACTTCCTCACTACCTAATAAAATTAATGTTTTTTAAACAAAAATAATGTACCACCAAATAAAATAAAATGATATTTCCATAAAATAATTGATAATTTTAAATTGAATTACTCTAACAATTAAAACTTTGAAATAAAAATGTTGATAGATCTTGAATGGTCTAATTGGCTTGTGATTGGCAATACATAAATGAGTGAAATGATCAAAACAAAAAAGAAAGATAAAATAAAACTAATGTCCTGTCTTACTTAATGTTTCAAAAAAGAAAGGATTTTATATAAATTAGTTTCTGAAATATTTCATATTTGAATGTTAATTCCTATCCTTACATATTTATATAAAAATCATTTTATTTTTTTTATTTGTACAAATCAGTCCTTTAGCTAGTTTTCATTAACCAAATGTTAATTAATGGCTAGAGAGTTTGCTTTTTCTCCCTTGTTTGCCCTCATCTCTACTTCACCCTCTCCCTTGGGGACCAATGCTAGGAGGACATAACTTGAGACTCGATTAAGTGTACATACTAAAAGTAAAATATTTAACATATATGAGATTAATGATGTTAAGTATAAACAGATTATTTTGTTATCATCCTGTTAACTTAACTTGATGGATGTGTGAACAATAAATTACAAGTTTCCAAGTCTTAAAATATAAATATATAACATAATAAGGATTAATATATAAATATGATAGAATTTAAGGACCAATTTGTAAAAATCTAATCGATTTTTGCTACTATTTATTTAAGAGATATTGATAGTTTGAACAAAAAAATGGCTTTTCTGTTTGAAAAAGTGACAAATAATATTTAGGATATAGCTTTTTCTTAATTATTATGGCCATTACCTAGTTATGTATCCAACGATCTAGATTCTAGGGAGGGGCTAACTAGGACAGCCTTGACCTTTGGCACTTTTTTTTTTACATTAAATGGTTTTTTCAAGACTCTATGCTATTGTTGTACTTGTCAACCGAAGCTTTTATCATTGTGCTAAGCAGTAACCTTATATATCAACCTTTTTATGGTGGCAAAAATTACCGCAACTAAGAGGGCTCGCCAAATTCCACCTTGTTTTGGTCAGCTTGGGTCGACAATATTTGTCAAATATATATGGGTCAAACATTCTGACCTGAACTTTAAATGAATCATGTATAGCTTACAGCTTTGATCCAATCAGTGACATAAAATGTATAGTTCTATTTGGATCAAAACCATATAAGTTGGCTTATGTTGTCATCTTGGATAAAAATTTTCTTCATTGATATTTTTTTTAGCAACATTTGTTTAAATCCTTATGGACAAGAACCAGTAAGGATTGGATTTGACATATCAAGTTAGATCCATCGAGAATTGAATCTTGCAAAATAGATTCGATAAGGGTCAAATGAATGGCTAGGATCAAGGAACCCACCCATGGGTAGGTATGAGTCAAGAAGTATTGTCATAACATGGGGTTGAGTTCAGTATATCTCAAGATTTGATATGTTGTTATCCTTATCTAAACCATTAGCACCATATCTCCTCATCAAGTTGAGTCCCTTAATTGTGCTTATTGCAACTTGGGATGGTTTATACTATCTTGTGTTTGTATTTAATTGCATAAGGTTTTGGTCAATGCAACTCTTCCATAACCATCTCATAGATCCCATGAAGATAATATGAAGTAACATCTTTCCTTGCTCTTGTAAGTTTTTGCATGAGTTTTTTTGTTCTTTTTTAATAAAAGGGCTTGTAGGAAATCCCCAACTTTAAAGTAAAGGAGGGATTGATTCCAAATCATTTGGTCCATGTGCTAGGGATTTTACTAGCTTGATAAGTTGACACATTGGATTTAGACGCTTTTATTGATTGACTTATATCTATTAAAGATTATCTTGATTGATATAAGCTTATCAACCCATGAAGCATGTCATCAAAACAAGCTCAAAAACCAAGCTAACAGTTAGAGGAAGATTGTCAAATATTATGCTTGTGCTTATGATGAACCTATTAACATCTAAGATGCTATGCACAAGAAGCTAAAAGAGAAGTACATACTTGCAAATATCGCAATCAAATTTATAGGAGGTTTATACAACTTAACTTGGGAAATATAACAATTGTTGAATACATTGAGCAGTTTAATTAATTAATTACAAGTTATGGGATTATTTATTATGATGAACACCATACATCAAGATCCCAGCATGGCCTACGAGTTAACAAAAAAGTTGAGCTAGCATTGCATCACTTAGAGACTTTTGATGAGGCCTTTCATCAAGCTCTGCAATCAGATAAAGCTATTGGCCCATTGGCTAGCCGTCTAGCTCTTGGAGCCAAAGGGTCGGATTGGTCATCTCAGTCCAATTGCTTGCTCCATACAGAATAAAAAAAATAAAAAGATACAAAGCAGTACTCTCTATGAAAGAAATGGAACAAGTTCGATGTTTCATATGTCACAAGTATGGTTACTTTACAAACAGATGCCCTACCAGTGGCTCGAACTATTGTATTTGGAGGAACTTATCTATAAGTCACCTGATGAAACCCATGGAAAATTTTGCTAAACCTATAGCATATATTGATCAACTAGCCTATGATGAAGAAGTAGAAGTGCTTGCCTTAATGGACTTTTAATGGCTTTCCCCTCTCCTCCCCCTCTCTCTCTCTTTTATGGTTTCTTAGCCAAGAACTCTAAAACAATGAGCCATCATCTTTACCATCACCTGCGCTTACTAACTAGCACCTATATGGACTCCAAAATATAGTTTTAGTATAAAAGTAATATGCTAAGAAATCCAATTAATTTGAAATTTATGATATAGTATATTCAATTTTTCTATGATTTTTAGAATTTTTCTGAATTTCAAATTCGTACTCTTCTAAATGAATATATTTTTTTTGCCAAAAAAATAATATCTGAAGAATACTTTTTTCAAGGAAAAATATTTTTTCCTTTCATGTTTTTTTTTCTCGTGATTTAGTTATTTCGGATTTGGTTGGTTCACAAATATAACATATTTAAATAACTTTATTGGTTGGTTTTCATGTTTTTTTTTTTTTTTTTTGATGGCTTATCAACTAAGAACTCTAATATGGTGAGTCATCATCCTCACACTGCCAGCTAGATAACACCTATATGAACCTGTATTTCCCTAAAAAAAATATTTTTTGATTGAAAATAATATAACAACATTACTTTTCTAAAATAAAAATAATTTTTAATAGGAACATAATATATTATGATATGGCATATTAGATTTTTCCATTATTTTTTAAGAATTTGTGCTAATCTAAAAGAAAATAATTTTGAATTCATATGTCTGTAAAAGGAAAATATGTTTTAATAAAAAATAATATCCTAAGAATACTTTCTTAAAAGGGAAATAATTTTTCTATATGATGATTTAGTTATAACATGCTTGGTTGGTTTTCAGATAATGACATATTTAGATATCTTTTGATTTTTTTTGATTTTTCTAGATATTTCAAAACAATTTCTATGAATTTTCTTCTAATTCTTTGTGGAAAATAATTTTTAATATAAACAAAATATGTTAAGAATAATTTTCTAAAAGAAAAATAAATTTCAATAGGAACATAATATGTTAAGAAGAGTTGAGCTAATTGTAAATTTATGATATGTTATATTCAATTTTTCTATAATTTGTTTAGATTCGTACTTCTTTAAAAGGAAAATAATTTTTAGAAAATAAGTTTATATTCTTACTTTTCTAAAAGAAAAATATTTTTTAGTGAGAAAATAATATCTTAAGAGTACTTTCTTAAAACAAAATAATATTTCCTTTCCTACATGCTAATTGAATTATAAAAGAATTATTTGGTTCACAAATATAATATATTTAGATAATTCTGATATATTTAGAAACTTTGATTTTATATTTTTTTAATATTTTAGAGGATTTTTCTATTTTTTTCTATTTTTCTTGAATTTTGGAGAGGGGTTAAGTTTTTTCTTGATCATCCAGTAGATGGCTTTAATATATTTAGATAAGTTTTAGTTTTTTTTTTTTTGATATGTCAGATAAATTTTCTATAAATTGTCTTCTATTTTTCTTAAATTTTGAGGAGAGTCAAATTTTCTCCTGTCCATCTATTTAATAGATGTAAAGATTTGAGTATCTAAAATAACAACATAATTAAACGCATCAAACAAGTTTCTTTTTTTTGTCTTCTTTATTTAAAACCTATCTAAAAGATTAAAAATATTAAATCTATGATTGAGTAAGAAATAATGAATTGCAGTATACTTTGATATAACCTAATTCCTTCAACATGATATACCGTCGCCACGGGCATACAACATAAATATAAATTGCTAATAATAGATTATATTCAAAAATAAGAATTATACGGATATAGTATAGAATTTCGTAGTGCGGAAGCCAAAAATCTAATTATGCATGTAAATTTTCTTAAAGTATAGAACCTAGCAGGCTGTTTGCTCCTTTTTTTTTTTTTTTTTTTTGAATGATAAAAGGCTGGTTGCTCCTTTAACATGACCCTAAATCCCAAACAAAATCTAATTATATAAATTTTAATTACACATACCAGTTGGGCCGTGAATGGGCCGGGCTAGCCGGGTTCATGGAAAGGGGCCCATGTGCCCGGGAATCTCGGTCAGCTACGTCCGGTCACCTGCCCGGGAGCTCATATCCGCGGGGCCCACAGAGAAAACGGTACATCCACCGTACGATTCGATATCCGCGGCACTGATCTCCTCGCCGCGACCGCTGTTCCCTGTACTGCCCGTTTCCATCAACGAAAGAAAAAAAAACCCACAGAAAGAGCCGGGAATATTGTTTCGTTGGAATTTTTCTTTTTATTATTCTCTCTTTCTCTCTCCTCCCCAACCTCTTTTAATTCTCCCTTTTCGTCTGGATTCCAATCTCTTCATCTCTGTCGTTCTCGTTTCCTTTGGATTTTCGAGCTCGTATCCGTGAGGAACGAAGAATATGCAGTAAGATTTCTCTTCTTGCCCTCTTCCCTAGGGTTAGGGTTCTGGATTTGGTCTCTGACGGCTCCCGGAATCTCCTGTACTGCCAGAAATTAGGTTTCTGAGATTCTTCTCCTTGTTCTTTTCCTTCGCTCTGGGTTGAACTTTCTTTTGATTGTTTGTTTTCTTGTTTTGGGATTGATTGGGGCGCGAATTGCAGGGTCTGCTGACGGGGATTTTGGATTAGCGTTGGTTTGGGATCTGAGGAGGGGTGAGGACGTGGAAATTTGAAGATCTGGAGGTGGTGATTCTGGTGGGATTGTAGAATTTGAGATTTCTTTTCTTGTAAACTGGTCGGAGGAGTGAGATTTTAGTGGAAAAAATCTTTTTGACCGGAGCTTGTGGTGATTTCATGCTTCGTTGGGCCGTTTACCATCTCCTGGCTCGGAACGTGTGATCACTGAGGGGTCCTCTGCGTATGCTGTGGAGGATCCCGTTGCAGGAAGAAGCTTAAATTAAGGTTAGGGTTTCTTTTTTTCTTTTTTGTTGGTGTTGTGTTCTTGGTGCAGTGGGACATGCTCTCCTCTTCCCACGACTTCCATGAGATTTTGTGGCGAAGGGAAATATTGAAGGTCGTTATTTAAGTGAAGGCTAGAGATTGCACTCTTGGGTTGGAGTTGGAAGTAACCTAAGAAAGTTATTAGGAATCTTTTTTGGGGTAGTTCTCTGGAAGGATTTGAAGAAAAATGTTTTCTTCGGGGATGGATCCACCGCAAGAGCCCAGTGGACTTGCAGGTATTACGCTAGTTCCGACACGGTTTGTGTGGCCGTATGGTGGGAAAAGGGTTTTCCTAACTGGGTCTTTCACAAGGTATATTCTGTAGTTTCTTTTTCTTTAACTACATTTTCCTTTATCCATGTTTTATTCCTTTATCCATGACACTGCTCTTTGTTTTGTTTTACATATTTCAGCTACTGTTTTCATTTAATGGTTGTTGGTTGTCTTCCCTCTTATCATGTGTATCTTATGTGTATCTTTCAGTTGCATATTGCTGTAGCTTTAATTTAGGTAAGAGTCATGCTTTAAAAATGTGATACCATTTCTACGTGCATTTTCTGAAATCACTTGAAAGTTGTTATGAGGTGAATGTTATAATGTGAAATAATACTAAGCTAGAACTTAACTACTGTACATGTACACGACAAACAACTGATTAACATAAGAGACGTGCATTTTTAATGCTCTCTCACTAATAAAACCACAATATACGAGAAAACCTATAATAAACATCTCCGGGAGGTACTGCAACTATTATCCATCTTTTGCATATGCAATTCAAAAAATTTGTTCATTCGTCAAGTGTCTGACCAGAGGCTTGATATTGATGATTGATAGACATATGAATTGCAGGCAACTATTTGAATAGGCTGCATAAGGAAATTTATGATTCGCTGACATTCATAATTCATTGCTTTGATGGGACAACCATCGTAGTTCCAGTAGTAGCATTTGTCTCACTCCTCCAGGGGCAAATTGATCATAAACATTAGTAGATTTTTTTTTCAGCTAAAAGAATTTTCTACTCCATGGAATGTGGGTCGTTCTTGAAGCTCCTATCTCGATTAAATTGTTTAAAGATGGACGACATTTTCATAATCTTATGCTGACTTTAGGTGCCTATTTTAACTTCCATGGCCTCCAAAGATATATTGGTTATTACATCTGTATTATGGATAAGTTGTTCATAGCTATTAATGCATTCTCTCTCCCTCCCCCCCTCTCCCCATGAGCTGTGCACCTATAGTTTTATCACAAGTTGTCATTAGCTTTTGTTAGTTCTCGAGAAAGCATATTCAATTCAGATGTATGAACTCTTATACCTTTAAGGGAAAACAAAGCATCCAAAACTTTCCATTAATTTCTAAATTGCCCATTACTCATAAGTTTCTTTAATCTCTCTCGCCCTTCTTATTCTGCCTCTCTATTGCCATGGACCCATTGACGCCACCATTGCCAACAAGAATGGTGGCATCGTCATCAACCTCAGATGGATTATCTAGTTTGCGGCCTGCCCTATTTTCAATGTTGTCAAGGCCACATACCCCCTTGTTGATCTTGTTGTCGACAAAGACCACATCAGTGTGAGTGGTGTTCCCTTGTTTCATGGCTTTTTATCTTCCTCCGATGCGCACTCAACCTCCATCACTGTTAGAGGCAGTAATTTACTCCATCTCATTGGGTTTCGATCCGGCCCGACTTCAATGGGACATGTTTTCACCCGACTTGATCATATATAAGCCTTGATGATTATGATGGTAATGGAGAAGAAAGTATTTTGATTGATCATGAGAAAGATTAATCATATGAAAGGCTATAACATACATGCTTAGTTGCTTGATTATGATGATAATGGAGAAGAAAATTTTGGCTTGATCATGAGAAAGATCAATCATGTGAAAGGCTACAACATACATGTTTAGTTGTTAGTTTTTTATTTAGTTGATTGATTTTCTTAATTTAAGGGATGTTATACTTTGTAAAGGATAATATTTCTGTTTGTTGTTTCTATTATTGTTAAAATTTGGTTTCTTATTTTTTATGTCTTCAATTCTTACTTTGTTTAATGTTATGTGAAGTACTAAGATTTACTTTTATATTCTTTTTTATTTGTTTGATTTGTATGCAAAATAATGATTTTTGCAGCTTTACTCGCCCTAGCCTGTCCCAGCTTGCACTATCTAAGTCTACTTGCCCACCCCACCTTGAGGCAGGGATGGGGCAGGTAATAGCACGTGGTTCTCAATTATGGGGCGGGTATGGGTAATGGTTTATTCAATCCATGACTGCCCCATTGCCATCCCTAATTACTGTTGATGTTGTTGCCACCTCCAATCTTGCCTTGTTGGTTGCCCTCTCCAAACTCACCATCATCTTTGCCCTCTTGAACTTCTTCAATGCTGCCGACAACATTGTTGTCTTCAAACTTCCCACTGTCCCTGTCCTCTCCAAACAATATTTACGAGAAATGGATTTCGCACTTCCATGATAGTTTTCCAAGAAATTGAATCTGGAAACAGATTTGGTGTGTTGGTATACATACTCCAAAGTGCGTATCAAGTGTCCAAGGAAACGTTGTGAGAATAACACAGAGGAAAAATCACCAGAACTAGGACTCTGAGTGGATAAGGAGTTTAAATAATTTCTTTGATGGATGTGATAAAATCACTCTTATTATGGTATGCCATGTCTTTTTTTGTCTTTTTCTTATATAAGAATGAAATATAGCAAATAGAAAAATTGAAAAGAGTGGTTTCTATGTATTAAGTTCGTTGTTACTATTAAATCACCCCATGTTTGAGAAGCTAATGAGAATTCAATGAAAACAAGTTCATTTAGTGATTTTTCTTGAGAACTTTTATATTTTTTGCACTAGAATGTGGTATGTGCGATGCACATCTTATTTTTATTTAAGAATAAAATTTATATAAATAAACAATAAATAAATGCTAAAAGTTTTTTGATTTCTAGAAGAAGGACTTGAATCTTTGATCTTGTGGGTAAAAATGTAAAGTAGGGGAGGGGGAGGAAATGTGTTATATAGGAAATGGTTATAGGAAATAGTGCAATGAGGAAACACAAATGGTCAAACATGCCTCATACACGGATACATCGTAGGAGTTCATGTTATATAGTAGTATAGGTATATTTTTAATTTTTCCTGTTTAAGAATTTTGTTTCATATTTCCTAAATTGGGAATTTCTTAATCATTAGCTTTTTGCCACTCAATTAATGTTTCTCGCAATAATTTCCTCTCATGGTAACTATGTGCCTAACTCCCCATTGCTGTCGCCTAATCCTTTTGAAAGTCGCCACTACCATCAACCACATTGCTGATTTCCAACCCCTACAGACAGCTGCCTTCATCAATTTTTCTATCACCACGAACCATGCTTTTGTCTCCAACTTTGTCATCATCACCATTCTCTTCGCCATTACCACTATCCTTCTTTCCGAATATGCCACCACTGATTTTGGCTTAGGGTGGGAAGGACCAAGGCAAGAGATATTATAAGAAAAAAATATTTATATGTGTACATTTACGCATACATAAATATAGATATACAAAAAGAGAGAGTTAAGGATGGGTAGTTTATGAATGGTAAGAAAAAGCTAGGTATCCTTTCTTTGGGATATAATAGTGAAATAGACTTTTGTCCTAGAAGGATAAGACTATGCTCTAGCATTATCATTTCTTGTATATGCAGGGCACCAAATAGCTAGACTTATTGAGACAAAAAATTTAAAATAAAATGGGGTAGGTAATTGATAGAGAACTGCACTGGGTTCTCCTTTTTTGTTAGGGTCAGCTACTACTGCATATCTTGCATGGCATGTGGTGTATATTATTCTCACATTAGACAAGCTAATTAATGTTAGCAGGTAATTTTTAACTTTAGAACTTAATTTCATAGGCATGAGAAGAATTTTATAGGCCTCAATGTCTTTGATCCTCTTGTCGTGAAAGTAGATGTCATTGTAGGACAAGTCGAGGAGCTTCACCTTTCTCTTTGCATACTCTTCTACATATGCTGCCAGCTTCTCTAGCTCCATCGTGCACAAGGTTGTGATACACCTGCATGCATGACCAGCCAAACATCAAAACTTCATCCATGAAGGTGTGATAAAGATTTTAATCGAGGTTCGAAAAACTGACCGTATTGTGGTAGGATACTCTTTGAACTGAGGTGTATCGAGCATGTGCTATGCTATACCAAAGTATTTCAAACCTTGGTTGAATCATGAGTAGACATGGGGGTGACCATGCTATCTATTGTACCGAAACATGATCAATACAGCACCATATTGTGGTACTCCAAACCTTGTTTTTAACAAAGGCAATGGACAATCCTACACTTCTAATCCTCTCTTTGTCTATATATATAATATCTCGTATTTTCTTGCACCAATTCTCTCATCCATCCCCTCCAACCTCCTCCATGATTGTTTCTTATGTCTCTGGCTTTCCTGAAACAACCAAAGTCCTTAAAATCATTAGTTTTTCTTTCAATAAAAATTAAGGTTTGCTGTACCGGTCGGTACCATACCGTACCAAGCGTACCATACTGGTACAGAACTATATGTTGTACCGTATGATATCGTTACTTGGCACACTGAGCTGTACCATACTGAACCACGTACTGATACTGTAATAGGATAGTACCGATATGGGGTCTGAACTAAAATTGCGAGCCTTGATAAGAACAATAATTGTTGCTTATCCAAAACAATATATGTTTTTAAAAATAAAATTGTAACTATAGTAGTGGGTGTTGCTATGGTTAAAATGAAAAATAATGAAGAATAGTAAAGAAGCAACAACAACATCTCATTATTTACTAAAGTATATGTTCTTTTTTTTTTTTGAGTAATCTAAGGCCGATAATTTTAAGTATTTCTACAATTAGAATGAACATTTGACTGATTTTTTTAGTAAGGTAGAAAATGAAAATGTCAAAAATAGCAGTGTTTCCCAATGACCAAATATACTGCCATCACCATTCAAGCCAAATATCTACCTAAAGCAAGACTATATTCTTAAAAATAAGTTTTAGTAAACAGTATATGAATTATATTTAGCAATGATCTAGGTTTAACATAAGAATGCCTGTCCTGAGGTTTTGGCATTACAACAAGTCAACAACTTTGAAGGCCTCCCATTACATTATTTCATACAAATAGCAGACTCTTAAAGATTGTTGTTTAGCTGTCATAAGTCTGTACCAGCAATTATTGATGGAAATGACAGTGATCATTTGTCAGTTTCACTATTCATCTATATAAAATAATTGTCAACTTTAAATCTTCTTGGCTGGAACGAATGTTTATATTTGGTAATTGATTTGTTGTCAGATGAGACGATTAACTTTCTCTTATGTTCATAATTTTCTTTACAACTCGTAATAATAGTTGTTAATGAGTTATGGCTCAGCTCTTAGATGGAACCTGCCTAATGGCACGTGCTTTGCATGCACATTAATGACCTAGTCTTTGTTAGTGAGAAGGTGGCCATCTCATGATTGATACAAACATTCAGCCAATGAGACAATGCCCACTTATCTTGCTAGTAACTGAGATGCTTTAATGCTATTATGCTTAGATGGAACCTGCCTAATGGCACGTGCTTTGCATGCACATTAATGACCTAGTCTTTGTTAGTGAGAAGGTGTCCATCTCATGATTGATACAAGCATTCAGCCAAGGAGACAATGCCCGCTTATCTTGCTAGTAACTAAGATGGTTTAATGCTATTACGGCACTTCCTAGGTTGGTTGCTTCTGTATTAGTATTAATTTTTATCTGATAATTCTGTTCGAATGTATGCCTCAGGTGGTCTGAACATTTACCAATGTCCCCAGTAGAGGGCTGTCCTACGGTATTTCAGGCTATTTGCAGTTTGACACCTGGTTTGCATGAGGTAATCCTACAATTCATTTCCATTATTATTGTTGTTGTTTGTTACTGTTGTGAACGTGTGATTATCATTATCAATAGTAAATAACGTTTCTTTCCCTAGAATTACTCCATTTTTGAGTTTTATATCACAAATAATAGACTTGTCTTGAGCTGTGTAACTTGGGCTGATTATTTGCTCGATATCCTAGTTTTATTCTTGGTTGTTTATGTAGGCAACCCTAGTAATTCTGTTGTAGCATTCATGTAGACTATGCACACATCCTCTCTGTAAATATTTGAACCACATTGTTGTTAGGTACAAATTCAGGGCCCATATTCTTATAAGCATTTATAGTATTTGCATATAATATTTCTGTGCAATTCATGTTTTTGCTGCTCATTCTGCAATAAATAGTATTGTGCTATCTATAATATCAGAATCTAATTTTCACTATATTCTGTGACATGAAGTACAAATTCTATGTTGATGGAGAATGGCGGCATGATGAAAGGCAACCTTGTGCGACAGGGAGCTATGGGATAGTGAACACTTTGTTCTTGACCAGGGCGCCTGATCCTGTACCTGCAATATTGAGCCCAGGAACACCTGGCAGCAGAATGAACATGGATGTAGACAATGAGGCCTTTCAGCATGTGGTAAGGACACAGTAATTTTTGCTTATGGTTATACACACACAAGTAAAACTTGTATGACGAAAGAAAGGCTTGTTGCAAGATTACAGCCTAGGTCTTGTTGTAAGATTACAGCCTAGGTCTGGTTGCAGCACAAAGAATACTTAGATTGCAAGAGGATCTGACATATTTCTTTTGTCTTCTTCTTTGTTTAATCTAAACTGCAGTGCACCAAATATTTTTTATGTAAAATATCAGAATCTAGTGATATTTAACTTTTAAGGTATGTACTGACAGGGAAACCAGCAAGGGAGTGGGAGAGGGAGAAGGAGAGAGAGGAAAAGAGAGGGAGGGAGTGGGAGAGGGAGGTGAATAGAGAGAGGGAGAGGGAGAGGGAGAGGGAGAGAGGGCGGCGAAACAAGATAGGGGCTCTGCCCCTGTTCCGGCAACGCGGAGGAGAGAGAGCTTCGAAAGCCCTCTCTCCCCCCTCCCTCTGCCTCTCTCGCGCTCTGTTAGCCTCTCCCCGCTCTTCCTCATCCTCCCTCCCTCTCTCTTTTTTTCCTCTCTTTTCTTCTCCCTCTCCCCCTCCCTTGCTGGTTTCTCGATCTAAAGGCCGGAACGGTCCTGGCTAGCCTCCGGTATGGCTTGGTATGCCCCAAACGGGGTGGTTCAGGACGGTACCTCCAACCTTGGTTGAATCCATGCAGTGAGATTACCTTTTGGTCAATAGATGGCAGCCAGCTTTATGATCTTTTAATCTTTTTGGAACCCTAGCATATTATTAGAAGCAAATCAAGAACTTCTATGCTATGAAGAAGTGAGTTACCGGGGCATATTGGGGGACAAATAGGAAAATCCACAAACCCACACATCAATTTAAAGGGAAAGCCCAAGATTCTGAACACCATGGACTCAACAACAAGAAATCAAGCAAAACCATGACTCAGTGATAGGAATCAGGGATTTCCCTTGGCACAAAAACCAGAAAATCAATGAACCATAAATGAACAAAGGGAAAACCCTACACCTTGAATACCATGGTTTCAAACAAGAGGAATCAAGCAAATCCATGGTTGGGTGGCCTGAATCAAGGGATTTCCCTTCGAATAAGGCATAAACCCTATCATCAATGGGAAAGGAAAACCCTAAATTCCATAATCGATGGTATCAAACGCAAGAAATCCAACATATCTGAGGCTCGGTGAGAGGAGTCAAAGGATTTCTCTGAGCACATAGAGGACATAAAGCCATAAGAAAAAAATCCTAGTATCAACAGGAAGGGAAAACCACAGATCCACAAATCCATGGACCTTCTTACCATGATTTGGAGAAAAATCACAAGACCAAGATGGACGGAAGTTACAAACAAAGGTTGAGCTGGGGCAAAAATGATGCTGGTTACCCTACAGCCCATCACCATCTACTGGAGCTGGACTGGATGATGGAGGACAATAATGCAGTCGAGCTTGAAGAAGGTGCAGCAAGGCAGATGATTGGGACTGACAAGGACCAATCTCCACTGGAGAGGGGCAAAGTGAACCATAGAGGAGCCCCCGGGGGGGTGGGGGGCGGAGCCGGGGGGCTGGGGAGTTGTGATGAGGTCGGAGACATGCAATCTGGGCCTAGAGAGGGTGGAACTACTCTGGAGGGTTGTAGGGGTCCTCTAGGGCTTGAAGGCGGTGATGGTAGTGGAGTAGAGAGTAAAGTGAGGGGAGAGTGGGGGAAAAGTGGGAGTGGCCTCATTGCGCCTCACACCTGTTGTGAAAGTAATTCTGGAACCTAATGGGGCCACAACCACTTTTGATCCTTTTTAGTTATTTCACCCAAAGTCACTTCTAAGCCCAAAATGACTTTAAATTTTCATTTTCGCAACCAAACATGTGAAAGTGACCAAATGCCACTTTCTGGAAGTGACTTTGGCCACTTTTAGGGCAGCCTAGCATGCACTTAAAAAGTAGCTTTTTGTGGCATATATTTAGGTTAATTCTTGCTCGCAGAATGGTTATAGTTTGAGCATCAGGTGATTACTATGTAGGTAATTTATATTTCTGTGTTTTCATTATAAGAGTTTGTAAATTATGTTAGTCTAAACCATATCCACATACCTAAATTTGAATTTGTAGTAGTTTGATTTTAACATCTTTTTGACAATATATGTTCCATAACAATGTTATCTTGCCAACCGTTTCTTTTCTCTCTGCATGTATCTGTATATTACTTGACTAGTGATAAAATCGCTTTGAACGGGTGCCTTGTGAGTAAAGGCAATTTTGAAAATCTTGGAAAACTAGTTCTAATGCATCTCTCTCTGGCACTATCTCCAACCTATTTATGACAACTTTAATCTATCCAAGTTGCTCGTAACATTTGATGTTCTTCCTCTATGCTTGGAAAAATAATATGAATTAGCTATTTATTCAATTTGGCCTGGCTGTCATTATAGTCCAAAAATTCATTGAATCCTTATTTATAATCCCTGTTGCCCAAAACCAGCAAATGATTTATGTGTGGTTCATTTACATATAGTCCTCCCAAGCGAATCGTTTATGTTGCTCATCAGTAGTCAATTTTCACCTAAATGAAACATTCCATTTTGAAATGTGAAACTTTTTGCCAATAAGTACTAGCTTTTGAGATTTTGGATGATTTTGTCTTGAACACATGGGTTTAAATAGGGGCACTTGGACATGACTTTACTTGTATTAAACTGCAGACAGTCATCACATGCACAAGAGTGTGTTTCTTCTTTGGGCCATTTATTGGATTCAAGATGATAAGAAATGTTTTGACGTTTCAACTCTGTCTTGGTTTAGGACATGCTTGGAGAGTTAATTTTAGGTCTATCCGCTAAAGTATTCTTGATTTCATTGTGTGATAATATTCCATTTCTACCCTTATTGTCCCATCTATTTGTGTCTTATGGAATTCTCCTTTGATTACTTTTGACTTCTCAACCATCCCGGTGGAAATTATGAAGATAATGAAATGAACTCTAGCTAGCTAGAATTGAGTAATGGCATTTTAAGCATCAAAAGGCAATCATTTTACTGTTCTACCTAGAATTCACGTATTAGATGCTTGCCATCGCAGGATCCTAATACTAATTTTTTGTTGTGTATCCAGTTGTAAGACAAAGCCCCTTGTGCTTAGTAAAAATAAATTTCCTCAACATGTAGCCTAAATAGTTCACCATGTTTCTAAAGCAAAAAAAGGCAATCCAGGAGTACAGTTAGTCGTAAGATAAAACATTTGTTGCTATATACAATAAAATAGAGTCTATTACCCAAGGAAAAAAGAGAAATGATATACTTAAAAGATATACACAAAGAAAAAAATACAATAAAGTAAGCTAAAGTTTTTATTACTAATAGCCATGAAAATATGGGGCCCTATCAATTGATTCTTTTTGAATGGGAAAGTCAAAATTTTCGTTGATTTCATTTTTCAGTAAATACTCATTGTCGGAGGGAACCCAATGTATTCCTTGAATCTGTTTAACCTTTTTTTTTCTATTCATGGTAAAAACTTTTCTGCTTAACTGGAGTAGAAGTTTTGTTAAAGATATATAATGGTTGATTATGGTGCACTTGATGTTACTGGATGTTTCCTCTCTGTAGCATTTTCATGTTTGCTGTACCAAGCAGGTGACATTGTCAGATGGTGCCCTGCAGGAGGCAACTCATAGGATTTCAGAGACTGATATACAGATTTCGCGCCATCGCATTTCTTTATTCTTGTCTACGCATACTGCTTATGATTTGCTTCCGGAGTCAGGCAAGGTATGGATGCTTTACCTTTTCTAAGTAGCCTGAACAATTATTGGAGAATATATTTTTGTTCTGGTGGCATTTTTTCCACTGACTAAACATGAATGTATAATTTTAGGTCATTGCTCTTGATGTTAATTTGCCTGTGAAGCAAGCTTTTCATATCCTCTATGAACAGGTATTTTCACTCCAAAAGTTTTCGGTACCATATTTTTTTTCCTTCTTGAAAGGTTGGCAATCTGTGTCAGCTTCCTTACATGCCCCGTCTCTTTGCTTATGATCGCTGTGGGGTTTTGAAAGGGAAGAGTTCTGGCAAGGCTGATTCTAGGATAGAGTAAAATTTGAAGTCTGTGATGGTTTCCACACTTCCAATTGAATGGAACATACCTTGATCTGCATGATGCAATGATCTGTTGATTGACTTGATTCAACTTCTACTGAACATATGAACACATTTCTCGACTGTTGCTATTCGGTGGGCGTTCATTTTATGACCTGGGGTATCACCAGAGAATGAGAAGTTTTGAAACAAACTATACCTGTTTTGGCCTTCTTATATATCAGCAAAGTTGACATGTCATGATTTTCTATGAGCCCGTAGATGATGTTTCATGCTTCTTGTATACATAATTACTTCCATCCATCATGAACAACTTTTTCATATCCCCAATTTTTCCAAAGCATGGTTCCATGTTGATGGTGTGACAGTGTTTGTTAACTTTGAGGTTTTTATGTTTCTAGAGATCCATTTTGAAGCCAAAGTTGTCAAAGACCCAAGGCATACTAAGGCAACAGGGTCTCTTGGAGCCTAGGCATAATGGGCAATGCAAAGTGTGCGCCTTGACAAAGTGAGGTGCAAAAATATCAATATCAATATCAATAATAGTGAATACACGATTCTAAACACATTTAACAATGAATTACCATTTGATGAAACAAATACAAATAAACGAAGCATTAGACATGGCATGTCAAATATCAAAACTTCAGACAATAATCACGATATGAAAACAACGATGATGGTACTACTAACAAGTGTAAACCACTGAACTACATAAAAATATAAACCACGAGAAAGTTCAAGTGATCAGAGATCAATTTTCTAAACTCAAAAGTCAAAACATGAAAGCAAACATGTAAATCCGATTGTCCGAGACTCCAAGATGCAAATGCAAAGAGACTAAGGTATTGATCATGAAATGTGATCTTAAACTATAAGGCATCATAAAAGTCCTACTCCCTAAAAATCATCCAAATCAACAAGAAGTGCAACATCGGCTTCATCTTCATCTGTAGCTAAAGAAGAAGAGAAGGAGCAACAGCAGCAACAACTAAAGAAGAAGAAGAATAAGAATAAGAGGAGAAGAACCCTTGGTTGAACCTAATCCACCTTTCTCTTGATTCTGCATTCATATCTTTTCTCTTCTTTTGGCCATAAGTCCCCAAATTTTGATATAATTAAAGGCTGAGATTTAAAAGTGATCGGACGGGCTTTTGTTCAAGGCGCTAAAAAAAGGCCTGCTTTTGTAGCATCTAAGCGAAGGGGCCTTGCCTTGGGGTAGGTGAGGTGCAGGAGCTGGGCTTTGCATGCACCTTGTTCCTAGGCACGCCTTTGACAATAATCTTTGATGTCAAGCGAGATTCCTTTAATTCTCTAACTAGAAATCTGAAATTATATATATGCATTTTTCTTTCCCTTTCAAGCCAGTATTTATATGTTGATTATTGGTTATATTTTTTTTCTGAAATAAAGATATTTTCAGGGAATTCCTGTGGCTCCTCTGTGGGACTTCTACCGGGGTCAATTTGTTGGCGTACTCAGTGCATTGGATTTCATATTAATTCTAAGAGAGGTTTGTATGCAACAGTTTGCCAACTTTATATGTTCACATCATATACCCAGTATATTCTGAATGTGCATGAATGGAGTAGGTCTGGAATACTGGTGTCCTTTTCTTGTTAATTGTGTTTAACATGTGACATCGAGGAGGTTGTTTAGTCCGTGAGAGAGATCGTACTTTTACCTAGCAATTTACTGGTTAGCAGATGATGCTTGCCCTCTTGATGAAGGCATCAAATTTGTATCTTATGTTTGGCTACAGATGAACAAATCATGGAGTTGGTGGTTACTAGTTAGATGGGTTTAAATTGCAAATGTGGGAATAGTTCTCCTTTCTTTTATTAAGTAGTTTTACATTCTAACCCTGGATTTGTTCTCATTGGATGAACATTTGCTTCCCTAAAGGGGAAATATATTGTTCAATTACAATTGAAGCAATGCCCAGTTTATACTGTACAGTTTGTTTGAACAAACAGACAAAGCAAGTTTTTGTTTTTTTTATTGTTTGTTTCTTCTTTCCTATTCTGTACCTAGTGTGCGTTAATGTGTTGCTGATTGCAGCTTGGAAGTCATGGTTCAAATCTAACAGAGGAAGAGCTAGAAACTCATACAATATCTGCTTGGAAAGAGGGAAAACAACTACTTGATAGGCAAATGGATGGACATGCGAGACCATGTGAACGGCATCTGATACATGTATTTTTTTACACGCTTCTTACTTAATGTGGTTCTGCCTCTTTAGCTTCTCGATTTTTAATTAATATTGTTGCATTGCAATTTGATGTGCATGTTAAGGAGGTAAACAAATTTGGGTAACATAATGGTACAAGTGGACCCTTGATAGCCCAACTAGCATATGGAGATTGAATTTTTTTTTTTTAAATTTATAAAATCAAAAGAGAGAATATATGTTTGATCAAAAATTCATGGTCATGGGGGAAAATCAAACTTGAGACAGCTTGGATTTGACTTTAGAATCTTCCATGCAGGAGGAAGAAGGGAGAAATTAAATAAATTGTAACTTAATCAAATCATTTTGGTATCTTGGTGGATGACCTTAGCTTACATTTTTTTTTTTATTGCTGTAATGACTTGAAGAAACATGGAGTTACTCTGTTGAAATATGAATAAAACTTTAAAGAACCACTTGTGATACATTTTGAATGAAGGGATTAGATTATCCTCCACATAGATTTGTTGCCCATTCCGCTGTAAAATTCTTCATTGGGGTCTCTTTTTAGGTCTGAAAAACATTCAGATATATACCCTTTTTCAGTCAAAAAAGGCGATAGACTCGTGAATCTGAACTAGATTGTTTAGATGAGGTATACATAAAATAACAATGAAGTATACATAAAATAACTTCTGGGAGAAACTGTAGGACAACAGTAGCTGAAATAATTAGTGGCATTATTTCTGAAAAATTAAACTCATATACATGTACGATGAGGAGGATCCTTGTTCTTGTGCAGAATACCATGTTCCAAAACTATGAATCTTTTGTCAGTGTAACATGTGAATTAGGATGATTCATAGTGCTGTTTCCTGCATTTTTTTTCCTTTTTCCTCTGAATGTTTCATTTTGCTGCTAGTGAATATCTACTTTGGATTTTTGATTTTATTAGTATCTTAGTTTGTTGCCATTGTCATTATATATGGTAAAATGCCATTTTGAAAACTTATCAGGGAGGTTTGGCATGTGTAGGCTGGTCCTTACGACTCCTTGAAAGATGTAGCGTTAAAGATTTTGCAAAATGAAGTAGCTACCGTTCCAATCATCCATTCATCATCACAGGATGGATCATTTCCACAATTGTTGCATCTGGCTTCTCTTTCTGGAATTCTAAAATGTAAGCTGTGTACTTTACTTTCCCATGGTCATGACCACTTGGCATTCCTGCAACACTATTTTACTATATATATTTTTAGCCATTTGAGTGTGCTTAGTAGTTCACTTTTACATTTCCAGGCATCTGCAGGCACTTTAAATACTCTTCTAGTTCTTTGCCTGTTCTACAACTACCAGTTTGCACAATTCCCTTGGGTACGTGGGTTCCAAAAATTGGCGATCCAAATGGCCGTCCACTAGAAATGTTGAGACCGAATGCATCGCTAAGCTCTGCCCTCTCTTTGTTGGTTAAAGGTGGACTCACAGTTCCTTACCTACTGCTTGTTGTAAACTTATATTAGGATCCAGTATTGCAATAGATTATGGGTTCCGTCTGTTTTATTTGTGTAATTTTGTGCTTGGATATAATTATGCTTTTGTATGTTTGCAGTATTATTACCAATTGCAGCGAAAAGAAATTTCATGACCTGTTGACATTATACATGTTATTATGCTGAGATGGATTGTAGGTTCTATTTGGTTCTATCATGGCATCTTTGACCTTCAATCTGTTTGTGTTTCTCATGGTTTGAAGTAATATTTGCTGAAAATTTTTTGTCATGTCCATTGCATCGTAAACCTACGTGATCATAACTCAATTTTGCCCTCTCTACGACCTTTTTAGTGTCGAATGCTCAATTATAATTCTAATCTTAAATTCTTTTTATGTGTGAAATATTATAAGTTTTTGTAAAATATTATCAGACAGTTGCGAGATTGTAATGAGAACTATTCACTTCTTACTGTTGCTTTTACCTTTTCTTTTTGTGTGTGTCTTTGTGTGTCCTAGATACAAGTTTATTTTTTCGAAGTAGATGCATAAGAAAAGAGGATATACTCATTTCTTGACTTGTTTAGGATTAGTTTTGGGGGATGAGATGAAAAGAGCATCAGTGGCCCCGCTTTTCTGTAGCATCAAATTTAGCAGGGTTATCACCAGGCATGCTCAAGACTCGTAAGGGTCGCTTATCCGACAAAATATCCAGGCCGGCCTATTGTTCTCTACCCCTTCTTGGTTCATTGTATTTTGTGTTTGATTTTTAGAGATGCAGACGTTAATCCCAGATTCAAGTCTTATTCTTGATTCTATAGTTTTCGGTTGCTTTCAATGAGGCATGGGGTTGATGTGGATCTTACTTACTACATCCCATGACACGTGCACTAAATGATTCTGCAAGCCAGCATATTGTATTGGGTCCTAGTGTGTTGATATCATCACCATGTTTTTGTGCCGAGATCTCTTCCTATGACAACAAATTTATGGACAAACCACAAATGGTTGGACCTGATTTGTTGCTCAATTCTAAAGAAAATTATGGCCTCATGATTTGGTTGTTTTTTTTATAATTTAGGTAGGGTTGAATTCTCAAGCCATAAATTTTACTTTTCTAACGAATATGGAGATCTAGATCCACCATACTTGAAGGAAAAAAAGGGAATATTTTATATCATTCTTCTCCAGTCGCTTGCAGATGACATTTCTGCTAATATATGGGCTACGGTGACTTATATTTTGAGGGAATATAAACCATGTATAAGATAACAACATCACCTATTACGAAATAAAGCCAAATAGATATTTATGTCCTTAATTCTGTCACGACACCTTTAAACCATTAAACTTGCTCCAAAATTGTCAGTGAGTAGCTTCTAATACATTCAAAAGATGTGTTTGTCCTAGTCATTTAACCATCATTTGCTAGGACACTGATACAGCTTGATCTCAAACTGACCATTTTAACGTTTAACAATCATTAGATATGGAAAAGGAATATAAATTTAAGTTCTAAACCTAAGCCTCTGTTTGTTGAGAAAGTTTGTTTTTGAGGGATTTCTTTTGCATTATTTGATGCTAAAAAGAAAATTCAGTAAGAATAAAAATTTAAGTTCTAAACCTAAGGCTCTGTTTGTTGAGAAAGTGAAAGGAGAGAAAGTTTGTTTTTGAGGGATTTCTTTTCCATTATTTGATGCTAAAAAGAAAATTCAGTAAGAAAATAAATGCCAAAATTTTCTCTACCAAACCTTTTATAGTTTTCATTCTCGAAAAGTATTAAGTGACACGAAAATGACAAGTAGGCAGATATGATAATATCTTATCCACTTTTCCACAATTTTCTATGCAATTTTATTACTTCAACAAAACATGAGAAAATACCTAATTTTTTTTCCTGCATTTTATCTTCTTCCACTAATTTCTCTTTTTTTTAAAATTTCATTCTTATGGAAACCAAGCAGACCTTAATGTTTCATTTGGCCCTAGACTAAAGTCAGAGGCTAAAGTGAGTAGTAGTTAGCATGTTGGGCTTTGCGCTGTGCTGGATAGTTGCTATTGACAGCTCCTAGATGGAGTGATGATGACAAAGGAATGGAGCTTTTTATTATGTTATCCCTTCTTGATTAATGAAGATATTATCTTTTCACTACTGGGTAAATGCATATTTTTCTGCAACTATGTTGATTGATTTTGATATTACATATTTAATTGAAGCATGTAGAGATTCTCTCTCTTTATGCTTCCAAGAAGCAATTGAGAATTTAATGATGCATATATTAATTGGCTTTAGTATTTTGTGCTTTCTGTGAAATTAATCAATTCTTCTATGAAGTGTCTTACGCCTGTTCTTGTATCAATTGCCTTCAGCCCGAGTTAGTTCAATACCTATAGTTGATGACAATGACTCATTGCTGGACACATATTCGAGAAGGTATGTTATATTTCCGTCTTTTTATATGCTTTAAACTGATTCAGATGTTCCTTATATGTGGTTTCTAAGTAAGGTTCTGTTGCTTCGGTCTATAGTGACATCACGGCTTTGGCTAAAGACAGAGCTTATGCATATATTCGCCTTGAAGAAATGAGTGTTCATCAGGTAAAAGTAAAGCTCTCTTTGTATTAACTCTATGAAGATGCATACAGGGCATTAGTTGCTTGAAGGGCATTTTTTTATACGATCTAATTTTGTGGACAGCACATTTTCATTAAATGTCCATACATGCTTGCATGTGGATTTTGTTAGGATACGGGTGAAATTTAAACCAGAATATAGAGGAAGCTTAGGAGAATATAGAATGAAAAAATAATCCATGGAATACGAATTTAGTGGGAATATCTGTGGAAAGAAGTCAGGAGTGGCTCAAAACATCCTTGATCTATATTGTTCAGAAAATTGGAAGATGGCTGAAAACATTGTAGAGTGGGTTTCATGAAGGGATTTTGCTTGGAAAATTGAAACTGTGATTGCCACAGACAGGTGAAATTTGAAAGCTGATTGTGTAAGACTGCAAAATCAGGCTGCAGTGTTGTCTTGGAGCTGTGGATGCTTGTGGAAAACAAAGTGCTGGAACATCAGCATAAACTACATTTCCTTACGATGGCTATTTATTTTTGGCTTGGTATTCTATGGATAAGCTTGTATCAGGCAGGGTAAACTACCTCAGAACATATCTAGCCATCAAATATGCCGAGGTATTATAGTCAGATATTTCAGTGGTTAATTATTGGTAGTGGCCTCTAGATATATCTAATCACTCAATGATATTTTTGTTGTCAAGGCTATTTTGGGCATAGATATCCTCATCACTTAAGTAGGACAGTCTGGAGACTGCATCTTTCATTCTGTTGGGTGCTGTAACTAGTATTGTCAGGAAAGAGATTATTCCAGGGAGCTCAGAAGTTGCTCTGGAAGAGGATAAAGTTATCAGATAAAAAAATCATTCATGTTGAAAACCTTACAATGTCCACTTAGGAGATAAAGATTATAGATATGACATGATACAGGTTTATTGATATGACAATTTTGATAGCTTAGTATTCTATGCATCTGAGACATGACAACAAAGAAATTGTTATTACAGCAATATTGCTCACACACCAACATAACATGGACATCCATGCACCATTTGGTCTTCATTCTCAGCTTGTACTATATAAAGCAATCTTCATAGAATAACATAAACATCAGATGTCTGATACATATCATGTCTCTTAAGGTTAACAGTCAACAGAAGGAAAAAAAAACTGCCCTCATCCCTGGCACGTCCGAGATGTTTCCTGTATCCGAAGCCTTTTTTGTTTTTATTCTAATTTTTTAGAAGGATATAGAATAAGTCTCTGACATGTATCCTTGATGTATCTGATGCTTCAGTATCTGATGTGGATTGAGTATGGCCACAGCATGTGATTTGGAGCATGCTGCATATTCTAGTGAATTTCATCTCAGTTACTTGGTACCTGTCTTCTTTTTTCTTGAGACCATCTTATGCTCTGCTAAATTTAGGCACTGCAACTTGGGCAAGATGCAAATTCTCCATACGGAATTTTCAATGGGCAGAGATGCCAGATGTGTCTCCGCTCCGATCCTCTGCAGAAAGTGATGGAGCGATTGGCAAATCCTGGTAATGATCAGTTCTCATACTAGTTTTCTTATTTGAGGTATCATGTGTTAGTTCCACATATTACTTGATTTCAGGAGTGCGGCGTGTCGTTATTGTCGAGGCTGGAAGCAAGCGTGTTGAAGGCATAATTTCATTAAGTGATGTATTCAGGTTTCTGCTGGGTTAGCCTGAAGCATCAACACCTGCTTGTATGCAATTTAGGCTACTGGCAGAACCGTTTCACTTTTTCTGTGAACAGGTTGTCAGCCTACCTTCTTTGGCTGAAGGTGTCATATGTGATGTTTTTCATCAATAGCCTGTTCTTTTCTAAGATCGAATGCCCACCAGGGGTATGTAAATTTTAGGATTTTTTTTCTTTTTAATTCTTTTTGTCCCATTTAATACCCTGATCTCCTGATTGTTATTATTGAGATTGTCCTGACATGTGGTGCCATGGTTTCGAAGGGTTTTTCGTGTTCTATCAGAGCATGAACCTCTTAGTACATTGCAAGCCAAAGCCACCAACAGATAGGCATAAATAGAAAAGAATTGAAGGGATGCTAGGAAATTTGGTTTTAGCCCTGCGAGAGATGATGCTGGTTTCATCCGACGCCATTATTTGTGGTGGGGCAGGATGTGAGCCTCAATACAATCCTGTAGGAGAGGATTTGAAAATAAAATTATTTATTCATTCTGGATTTGGAACAAATATTTTTAACTGCATGTGGACAAGTGCTGAAACAGGTTTAAAACCAAGATACGTAAAATTGGCTATGCATGTAAAGTAATATTTGTGATTGAATTGCTTGCAGATTGCAGTTTTTATTCTTTATTTTTTATTCTTGAATAGTTTTTAGATTGAATGGATGTCTTCTGCATGCTATGATGGGCAGGAAACAGCTTCTAAAATAGTTCTCTTTAAGTAAGGTGTCTATGCAGCCCGTTTAGGTTGGAACGAAAGATCGCTAGGTGTAGCAACTGATAAAAAGTCTTCTTTTGAGAAAATAAAAATTTAATGTTTGGCGGTATTGGTGGGTAGGTATGAGGTCATCTAGCGTAAGCATGCATCCGTATCTGGAAAAATATTCTCTGAAGCTGTCTTTACGTTCTTTGTTCGCGTTCAAATAAAAAACATTCATTCTATGTTCTTTTATGCTAGAATCCATGGTTTGCCACCGGCAATGACAAAAAAAATTTAACTTTTGGATGCATCAGGAATCCTTGCCGGTCCGTTCAAAGTAAAATTTATAGAATTGTGCTCGGAGTAGGGCATAAATGGTTCAACAAAAATTGAGATGATTAAATCTAATTATATTTGGCAAGAGTTTGGCTAGAGTTGGCATGCCGACTGATGACAGTGGATGAGGACTTTTCATCAGGATTGATCGAGAATTATGAAGAGAAGTATTTTATTGATCTATCATCTCTAGAGAGAATAGAGAGAGAGAGTACACTCTGGGTTTAATCGGGGTCTGGGTTTGATTGTCAATGGCACGAGTTAATCTAGATCAATCATATGACTTGATGAGGGTCTATG
This sequence comes from Phoenix dactylifera, assembly GCF_009389715.1. Classification (NCBI taxonomy): domain Eukaryota; kingdom Viridiplantae; phylum Streptophyta; class Magnoliopsida; order Arecales; family Arecaceae; genus Phoenix; species Phoenix dactylifera. The sequence continues at coordinate 6,448,514 of NC_052392.1, forward strand.
CTAAATTACGGAGTACCTTTGGATCTTTGGTGCATCAACCTCCACTCTAAAGTAGACTATTTGCGTTGTATTTAATTACCTTCTTTCCTAACCTCTTGCTTTTTTTGTTCTTCTCAAAACTTGTACATAATTATCTTCTATAATAAATAGAGGGAAGCTGCTCACTTCCGCGATTTTCTTTTCTACAGAAATTAAAAAGATAAAAACTTTAGGAGGGCACCGCGGAACGTATGTATGATGGCCTAGGTCCGGTGGCAGACTGGGACGTAGCAGAAGCGGGTGGCGGTGATCGTGTCCGTAAATAATGGCACATGTCATGTCCCCCACCCAAAATTCATGCTACGAGAGCCCGAAGAGCCGCCGCATATTGATAAGGATCGACCCTATAAGCATACAAGGCATTCTTCTTATCAATTAACCCGGTATAATTTGAAAAATAACATATTGTGTGCACATTAGTAGTGTTTATCGGAAATAGCCAACTATTATACTTACATATCAAAACATTAGTATTTAAAATATTTATACATAATCGACATGCAACCCATTGACATACACCAACTGATCTAAAGATCTATATCTGCTAACTACAAGTCGGCCGTGAGAATGCCGATTCTCGTCCTAAAATTTAATGACGGATCTAAAAAAATGTATATGAAAGTTATGAGCTTTATGGCTCAATAAGTAACAAATTTATTTTGTAAAATAAAATCAAACTAAATTATATAATGCGGCTTAACCAAATCACATAAACGCAACACATCAGTACAGGTAAGGTTACTTTATGAGGTCATCTAGCGTAAGCATGCATCCGTATCTGGAAAAATATTCTCTGAAGCTGTCTTTACGTTCTTTGTTCACGTTCAAATAAAAAACATTCATTCTATGTTCTTTTATACTAGAATCCATGGTTTGCCACCGGCAATGATAAAAAAAATTTAACTTTTAGATGCATCAGACATCCTTGCCGGTCCGTTCAAAGTAAAATTTATAGAATTGTGCTCGAAGTAGGGCATAAATGGTTCAACAAAGATTGAGATGATGAAATCTAATTATATTTGGCAAGAGTTGGCATGCGGACTGATGACAATGGATTAGGACTTTTCATTAGGATTGATCGAGAATTATGAAGAGAAGTATTTTATTGGTCAATCATCTCTGGAGAGAATAGAGAGAGAGAGAGAGTCCATTCTGGGTTTAATCGGGGTTTGGGTTTGATTGTCAATGGCATGAGTCAATCTAGATCAATCATATGACTTGATGAGGGTCTATGCTAAATTACGGAGTACCTTTGGATCTTTGGTGCATCAACCTCCTCTCTAAAGTAGACTATTTGCGTTGTATTTAATTACCTTCTTTCCTAATCTCTTGCTTTTTTGTTCTTCTCAAAACTTGCACATAATTATCTTCTTTAATGGAGGGAAGCTGCTCGCTTCCACGATTTTCTTTTCTAAAGAAATTAAAAAGATAAAAACTTTAGGAGGGCATCGCGGAACGTATATATGATGGCCTGCTAGGTCCGGTGGCAGACTGGGACGTAGCAGAAGCGGGTGGCGGTGATCGTGTCCGTAAATAATGGCACATGTCAATTAACCCGGCATAATTTGAAAAATAACAGATTGCGTGCACATTAGTGGTGTTTATCCGAAATAGCCAACTATTATACTTACATCTCAAAACTTTAGTATTTAAAATATTTATACATAATCGTCATGCAACCCACATACACCAACTGATCTAAAGATCTATATCTACCAACTACAAATCGGCCGTGCCTCTATATACTTGACGAGAATGCCAATTCTCGTCCTAAAATTTGATGACGGACCTAAAAAATATATATATGAAGATTACGAGCTTTATGGCTCAATAAGTAACAAATCCATTTTGTAAAATAAAATCAAACTAAATTATATAATGCGGCTTAACCAAATCACATAAACGCGACACATCAGTACAGGTTAGGTTACTTTATGAGAATCAATTTCAATAAAATTCATATATTATATAACATATTTCACCTTCTCGTTGCTATACAAAAAATGAATGGATCACTTAAACAACACATCCAGCTAGCTTGGTGTTCTCTAAAAAGTTTCTGCAAACCCAAGCCAACCTGACATGGTTGGTAAACGGGTTGGTGGATCTAGAGGGGGCCATTATTTTTTCTCAAAAAGGTCCTTCAGCATTAAATAGGTATTAAAGATCCAATTTTTATTAAGGGTATAATAGAAATTATACATAACTTTTTCAGAAAAGTAGATGTCAACCAAACATAAGCAATCTGAAAATCTGTCACTTTCCCATGGTCAACCAAACATGCCAAAAGTATTTTTCCAGGCATCCTCTTTCTAAAAATCTGCTTCCCAGAAATCATATTCCTAAAAAAAAAAATACTTCCTGTGAACCAAACGAGCCCTAATTGTTGCATTCAACCAGCAGCAACAAAAAAATATATATAGCAAGCATTTTTTTAATTACTAAATTAGATATATATAGAAAAGAAACTGCACATACTCTGTTACTTAAAGTAAGTTTTTTGTTTTTTAATTTATTTTTTTTCTTTTTCCTATGTACTAATAACACATTTGCAAGTAAAGCATTTTGTTCGCCCCACCTTCAACTTATACCGGTGCATGCTAAAAAGGCATAACCATAAATGACCCAGGAAATGTTCAAAAAATTTGCAGTACTCCCAGGGCCAGCTAATATATCATAATGCATGACAAGAAATAATTCAATTATACTGGAAGAACTTTTTAGAAGCAACACCGATAAAATACAAAATTATCAGCTCAATTACCTGTAAATGAAAATGAAAGAAGTAGGAGCAAGTTACATGTTTCCTTGGTGGTTAAAAGTAAAAGTTGATGGAGTTATATGCTCACTCTGACTTGAGTAGAATAGCAAATAATTAGTTATAGCAAAAGAAGAATGTGTTATTCTTGTGCAAAAATTAACTTCAGAAATAAGAATGCAACGGGTCTGTCTTGGATGGAGGTACGTGGGGTGGCGCGGATTTTGTCATTCGGAACTCATCTGCCAGAGTTGTGGTTGTTGGGAGCAGTCAACTTTTCGACATATCGTTTCGGATGCAAAGCTGCGGGCCGCTTGGGCGGGCCTTCGTCACACCCAGTGTGTTTTACGGACTAGTTCCATTATCCTGAAGGAGGATTCGGCCACTGTCATCAGTTGGATCTGAAAGGGCCCTAGGGGCAGCGGTTACGCCCACTCGTTGCTGCAAGACATCTGGGTTATGGTGAGGGATGGCGGGGACTTTTAAGCTAAGTATGTGTTCCGTGAAGCTAATGGAGCTGCGGATTGGATGGTTTCTTATGTAGCCCACCATTCCGGTAGCACCCTATGGGTTGGTAATGGAAAGTTGTCCTTGGCACTCCGAGGCATTCTGTTTTTGACTTTATTGGGTGCATCCTTACTCGTCAGATATGATTCACCCGTCTTAGCGCGCGCGCGAAAAAAAAAAAAGAAAAAAAGAAAAAAAGAAGAGAGAGAGAGAGAGAGAGAGAGAGAGAGGGCAGCTACTCCTGCATAACATCTCAAACAACAGTACTAGAAAGAAATATGACATGTATTTAGAAGAGGCCTATCACATGTAAAATAAAATAAAAAGCAAATCAATTCCTAGTTCCTCGGGAGATTCCCAAGTACTCGAAGCATATCTCTCCTACATAACCTGGGCAGCTCATACACCAGATTTCAGCTCTCTTCAGTCATAGTCTCCCTCACATTTTATCAATAGGTAGCTCCACTTATTGCATTCAGCGTTCAAAACTGTTGGTGACCAAACATCTGCGATAAATAAGAGGCCAAAAAGAAACTCTTCACCATTTCTCTGCACAGAGCATACTTTTTCCTGGATATGTGGAATCAGCTATTTTTTCTCCATCTGTCAAGCATTATATCATTCTATTCCTGAAATTGCAAGAAGATTCTCAAAAAGAATGGTGACTCATCAGCTTGGATTACAATAAAAAAGGCATTAGAAGACTGCTTGGAGCTAATCCTTAATCTCAGTGCCAGGAACACAACAATTTCTTCTTATATCTGATCCTGTGTCGATCACTGAACTTGTGCAAGTCACTTCACAAAGTGACATCCCCCTCTCTTCCATCTCTTGCTGCAAAGCAAGTGCCTTTCTTTTATATCCAAATTTTTTGTAGGAATCAATCAGTACACTGTACACACCCCTATCAGGAGCCAGATTGTTTTGCAACATCTTCTGATATAAAGTATCAAGTTCATACATTCTTCCATCCTTGCCCAAACGACTTATTAATGCATGATATGTAGCTAAGGTGGGTTTGAGGCCTAACTTCTCCATCTTTTCATAGAGTTCCATTGCCTTCTCCGTACTGCTAACTTTGCAAAATGCGGAGATTAGAGTACCATATGTTATCACATCAGGGCTCAGACCTTCATTTCTTAATTGCGACGCCAAGTCTTCAGCTTCAGATAGGAATCCTTCGCAACAGAGGCCTTTTATTAGAGAATTATAAGTTACAATACTCAGAGAAATCCCTCTCCTCTTCATGTCCCCAATCAATTCGCTGGCACGTTGGAAGTTGCCCACTCTACCATTTGCATCGATGAGCATATTGTAGATTTGCACACTGGGTTGAATATCTCCGGCTACCAAGTCTTGGAAGAGGGCTTCTGCTTCAGCAATTTTGTGCTTCTTACACAAGCCATTCAACAGAGAACCATAAGACACAACATTTGGTTTGATCCCCATCTTCTCTTGCATCTCCTTAATAATTCCAGAGCACCTTTCAAATTGGCCAGCTCGCCCATAGGCATCGATGAGAGAATTGTATATCTCTACAGTTGGGAACACTCCCTTCTCCACCATCTCGTTCACCACCTCCTCTGCCTCGGCCATCCTCCCTAATTTGCACAATCCATTTATCAGCGAACTGTAAGTGATGAAATCGGACTTCAACCCAAGTGACTCCATCCGTCTCAGTGCAGAGAAGGCCCCCTCCAAGTCCCCAACCCGGCAGTAGCCATCAACTATCGTAGTATACATCACACTTGCTGGAATTAAACCCTTTTCTGTCAACCTCTCCAAGATCTCTTCGGCCTTGGAAACCTTCCCGTCCTTGCAAAGCCCATTCAACAAAATACTGCACGTGTAGGCTTCAATCTGCACACCCTTTTTCATCGATTCATCGAGCAAAGCAAGCGATGACTCCACATTCCCACATCTTGAATGCCCATCAAATAGAACACTGTAACTGAACCCATCAGGCACAAGCCCATCGGCCTCCATCTCTTCCAACAACTGTCTGGTTTCGTCCATGCGGCGAGCACCACAGAGCCCAGCAAGCAGGGAATTGTACGTGATGAGGTTTGGCTTCAAACCAGAAGCCCGTATCCTGTCCCGGATCTCAAAAGCAGAATCCAAGTCCCCAGCTTTACAATACCCATCAATCATCATGTTATATGTGACAATAGTTGGCGAGATTTCCCTCTCCACCATTTCATCAAACAGCTTCTGTGCATCTCCAGTTCGCCGCTCCCTCCACAAACCAGAGATGAGAACATTGTACGTGAAAGCGTCGGGCTTTCTTCGATCAACTCGCTCCATCCGGTCCAATAGCTCCAGAGCTCCATCGACATCGCCGGATTTTACAGCAGACTGGATGGCTTTGTTGTAGGCCGGGGTATCAGGGGAAATTCCGCAGGAAACGATCAAGGAGAAGAGATGCCGGGCATCCGAGTACCTCCGAGCGGAGACTAGGGCTTCGAGCAGTAGCTTGCCGTAGTAGACGGAGGGAAACCGTCGCCGGCCCTCGGGGATGGCGGAGAGGAGGTCGATGGCGGCGTCGGGGAGTTTGAGGTCGGCGCAGGCAGCGACAAGGACGCTTGCGACGGAAGGGGAGGGGGAGAGGGCTCGGAAGAGGTGGAAGGGGGAAGGGAATACATCTTTGTGGGAGAGGATTAGGGTTTTAGCGAGGGGTAGGGCGGACTCGAAGCGGCCGCGGCGGATGAGCGCTCGGAGCTTCTTCACGAGATTCTCCGGTCCTCCGCCACCGCTGCCGTCGACGTCTTCTGCTCGTTCGGTGTCTTTTCCTTCTTCGATGTTCGTGGAAACGGAGGACAGAGGTCTTCGGAAAGGGGAGGATGGGGGAGTTCGGATCCCGTCGACGGCGAGGCGAACGCGCTTCGCCATATCCTTGCTTTACGCGGGAGCAGGGGTTTTAGAGAGGTCTACATTTTTTTATTAAAAAAAAATAATCAAAATACAGTCAGACCCTCTTATTTAAAAATATTAAAAAAATACTACGAAGATGCCTTCTCAGTTTAGATTAGTTTCAATTAGCACCCTCTAATTTAAAAAAGTTTTAAAATGGTTCGATATGGTCTTGAGCTCAGGGCCGGCCCGAGCCTTAGGCGACTGAGGCGGTTGCCTAAGGCCCCGGGCCAACGGAAGGCCCCCGGAAGGTGAAGAGAGAGAGAGAGAGAGAGAGAGAGAGAGAGAGGGAGGGACCGTGACCAAAAGGAAGCAAAGGCCCCATATAAAATGGGATGAGCTGGCTACGAGTCTTCCCCCTTGATGGAAGGGAGGTGGAGAGTTTCTTGGCCTGCAGAGGGGAAATTTAGGAAGTTGGGGACTGTAGTTTTGTTTTGGATGGAGAGAGAGAGAGAGAGAGGAGGGATTTGGTTGGCTTGATACACGCCTGAAGCCACTCTTACCTTTCATCCCTTCTCTTGTTTGGTTTTGGTCTTGGTTTTCCTTCCCTCACATTACTCCTGATCCAGCTGGGCCATCAGGAAGAAAGGGGGATTGGAAATGGACTTCTTGGAGGGTGGAGATTCTTTTAATTTTCTCCTCTTGGTTTCTTCTCCCCACTTGGGTGGTAGAGAGAGAAGGAGGGAGGGGGTTGAATGGCTGCTGTGCTGTGAGTCAATTTCCCATAATGCCCTTACTTTCTCTTATAGAGAAGCTCCTGGAGAAATTCTTTTCTTTACCTTGACCATGAAGTGCCATGGGATGACCTTTTCCTATTCCGCTCTTGCTTGACATGATAAACAAAATTGCCAAGCATTATCTCAGTTATTTAATCAGTTTTATGGCCCTTCTTTTAGGATAATTACTTTTCTGCATTTCCATTCAAAAATAATATTAAATTAAAAAGATTTCTGGCCTATCTTTATTAGATTCATGTACCTTTGTTGAAATAGTGTACTTGATAGCTATCCATTTTCATATCATTTTTTTAATATTTTATATTTATTAAAAAAATTTATTATTAAAAAAAAGGTCTCATTCATTGGATTCGCCTTAGGCCCCCAAATGTATTGGGCCGCCCCTGCTTGAGCTACAATAATAATTCAATGCTGTTAAGATGTTATCATAAAAAACAATTTTACAACATTGCAATAATTTATTTATCAAATAATGCCTTCTTCTCCTCTTTTCTAAATGCTGCTGCCATTCTCATTCCTCCTTTTCCATCATCTTTTCTAACATCTCCTCCTTCTCTCCAATCTCGTTATCATCCTCATCCTTTCTCTTCATCCCTTCTCTCCATCTAATGTGGTTCGAGCCCTCCCCACTCTACTTCTCATCCCTCCTTTCTGCTAACCTTCGTTTCCCCTCTCCTCTCTCCTATATTGCGGATCTCCTCTTCTTTGTTGTTATCTTTTAGCTCAATTCATAAATTTTATAGAATTTTGAGCCTAATCATCCAAACATATTCTAAACCGGTAAGTTTCTTCTACTCTTTTCCATCCAAGCTCTTTGTACAGATACGAAGGTGCTCTTCTTTGGGTCAGGTAGACTGGATGGTCGTAATACGAGAGGGAGCTTCTAAACTTTCCAAAGTTGAGGAATCTTCGGAGGAGATCGTTTGACTTTGGAGGCTATTGACCCTGGATTTGAGTTTTTCATTTTGCTGCCATCTTTTCTTGCCCCCTTTGTATTGTATTTGCTTCCTGTACGTGGTCTTCTTTTTTTTTTTCAGTAAATAGGTGGCTCTGCCTCCTTTCATCAGTAAATGAAAAAATAAACAAATAAATTCTGATGGGACAAAGAATCACATTAGGTAAACCGTGTAACATAAAGGCCAAGTTAACAAATTTTAAACTAGAGGACCTCGGACAAAGTCGAGAGGTGAAGCGTGAACTTTTATCTTGGACCTCGGACAAAGTTCAGGACGATATTGGTATCCTAGGTACCCCTACCTCCTGGCTTTATCAAAGTGAACTTCGATGGCTGTGTAGCAGTGGACGGAAGTTGTAGAGATGTGGGATTTGTCATCAAGGATCACAACGCCAGACTTGTGGCGGCAGGTAGGCGAAGGATTTTTGACTCGTCAGTGGTGACCACTGAGCTTCGGGTGGCTTGGGAGGGTGTCTCCTATGCGAGGCGGGTAATGGGTGCGGGTTGCATCCTCCTCAAGGGAGACTCGACCACGGTGAGGGGGGGTGCTCAGTTGAGGATCGACCGTTGCTCGACGATATTCATAGGGCATTAGGGGAGGCTGACTTCTAGCAGGTCATGCACGTATATCGGGAGACGAACGATGCTACAGATTAGGTTGCTTTCTTCGCAGCTCATCACTCAGAAGGCTTTTTCTGAATAGACTATGGGGTTGTGGCTATGCCTTTGCGTAGCATTTTGTTTTTAGATTTTGTTGGCCGTCTTCACACTCGTCAGGTGTGAGCCGCCGATTTACCAAAAAAAAAAGCGTAAATTTTTTTTTTTTTTTAAGGAAGCACTTATACCAGTCGAAGGTGAGAAATCCCTCCCATGCATTGTTGAGTAAAGGGACACCATTGGGTCCAAACTCCTTGAAGCTACTCCCATACAAATTAAGCATATGTGCATTCAAATAATGTGAGGACCCATATAATGTGAGGACCCATGCAAAGGTATGTTTAGTTCCACATCGATTATTCGCCAAGTAGATCTTAGATATTTATATAAGATCAACAAATCGAAATAATACCTTTCGACTAGCCATTTTAGGTAAGATCCTAAATTATTACAAATGGTATTAAACAGGCGGATCAAGAGTTAACCCTACGCTTCAAAAATGACACTTGCAGTGTAACCCTTTCAGTAAAGAGCAATGATACTAGTTTACCTACAAAAAAAAAGTGGATGACTTGGCTCAAGTCATGCAGCTAATCCCACGGACCTGGGCGCAGGACGAGCTGCAACAATTTAGGCTCTTCCGTGCAGGTTGCTGTCCAGCCATGGGCGTCCAAATATGGGCGCTGGCCAACCCCTACAATGGGACCTATAGTGTAGGTTGAGTTGCACCCTGTCAAATAGACCCATAGATAATTTAGTTTGCCAATAACCAGAAATAAATCTCAATAAAATCTATCTAAAATAATTTAATAAGACGGATCTTTTTTTTTTTGGCAGAACAAACAATTTCTTGATATCCCATGAAGATAGACAGCTTGGCTCTAATGATGAAATTTGGCATATACTGAATCCTAGAGTGACCCAATCAGCTTATATTTCAAACGCATGCATCAATATCAACAGCTAGAAATCCCAACATTCTCCTAGGGATGATTCTGGTTTCTTGGAGTAAGAAAACTTTTTATATAAATAGCTTTCAACTGGAACCTACCCTCTATTGCTCAATATCAAATTCTTAAAAGGAAAGAAGCGTGTTAGAACAGACCTAAAAGGTCAAAGTCCGAGAGCATGAAATTAATTCATCTGATTTTAGCTCCTGATTGTTTCTTTTTTTTTTTTTTGATACAGCGGTACCTCACGCTCTACACGCATGAGTACACTCATAAGAGTCATAAAAAAGAAGACAGAGAGGAAGGAATAGAATCGAAACTCTTTCACAGAAATTCTCCTGAATGGTATGCCGCGAAGGAGGTACCTCCTGATTGTTTCTAAGATTACTACTCTATTTAAGCTTATGCAACGTTTTGGTATTTCTCTCGCTCCTCGGATCAACAAAGCAGAAATGTTTTCGTCTTTGATAAATTATAAGATAGAAGGCCAAAACAAAGGCAGTCCAATATTGCTTGCTATCTAAATCTTCCAATATTTTCACATAAGAGCTTCACAAAGAGTCAGATTGATGCACCTAGACAAGCACCATCATGCTGCTGCCTCCATGATCCGCACCAATTTTGGGGTTAGATAGGTACGGTTGACATGTCCATTCTGAATTATTCGCTGCTATGCATGAGATTGAAGAAAATACATGCGCAGATTGCAGCAATTTAGCAGAGGATGGTGGCATCCAGAGCTATTACGCGAGTAACATGTATTCTGTTTGCAGAACAAGATAATTACCAATAAAATATCCTTAGTTTACAAATAGTACTCTTACATAAGATTTTAGAGATAGAAAGTTTGCATTGACAGAGAGAAAAATGGCATCAAAAGTTTGTTTTCCTTTGAACTTGTATAAATAAATTGAAAAATAATGCAGACCTGTCCAACAATAACATCAATAAAGTGAATTTCTACTAAAGCTATGAAGTTTACGGTTTAAAACGACCGCTTCATGCCCTTCTTTAAAGTAATTGAAAAGTTTGATTTATATTTACAGCATTAAATGTTACAAGCCATGCTACAATATATATATATATATATATATATATATATATATATATATATATATATATATATATATATATATATATATATATTGCCAACCTGTTAGATGTCGCCATAAGAAATTTTGGTTGAAGAGAATGCTCATAAGTAGATTCCAGTCACCATTGGTTCCTGCAATCATTTTCAGAGATATAGATTAGTGCAGGCTAGAGAAGAGCCTAGGATTTGATTATACCAGGACTCAGAACTTTGCTGGAAAACAGAATAGCATATCAATCATTCAGTCAAACGCTGGGTGCACCGACTGAGCACCTCCTCCAACAGTTCCTTCTGCTTCATGGCTGCACCAAAAAAGAACACGAGTAACAAAAATTTCGTACCATGAAATTTCCTGTATGATTTAACTAACTCAGGATTTGTCTGAAGTTTCACTCTCCTTAAACTTGTCCGTCCTTGCAGAGAAACAGTGCATTGCAACAGTAGCTGTCACTAATTCTTAGATGGCAAACTTAAACAACCCTTGGATAAACATGACCTAGTTTGTCATAGAACTTGGAGACTCAAGTTTACATCTCAATCATGGATGTTTAAGAATATTCCTGTGTAACTGCATGACAACAATCAGAGAGAGCCCAACTATTTGCCTCGGTGGCACCTCATTATGGGCATGGCTAGTACCTTAAAAAAAGTGTGGGACTATTAAAAGAATCAATAAAATTGATTTTTCTATTTCAATCTTTTCAAACAAAACGCCCAGAAGCTAATTTAAGAAGAATCATAACTTAAACAGTCATTCCTCAAGACAACAAACCTGAACAGCTGTCTCAAAATCTCCAGAGAGAGGATGTAAGTTCAAAGTTTATCTTCAACTGGTGGTTGGTTACTTTATCATCCTATAAATCAATACAATGTTGTCGGATTCCTAGAAAAGATTGGAGGAAAAAGACAAAGATACCTGCATTATATGATTCTTATTTTTAAAAAAGTGTTCTATTAGCGAAATTTGAATTTTAACTATCCTGAGATGAAACACATATGCCTATCAATCTGATGCATCTAATAGTGAAAATTGAATAAATTTGCCTAATGGTTGGTTTTAATTCTGAAAATGGCAAAGATTATCTGTTTACCTGGTAATTGTATGTCCTTGTTTTTTCTGCATGAGCACCGGTGTCAACCTACAATTTTCTAATACACGCACACGCACACACACACACACACACATATATATTTGCAAATGCATCTGGTACTTAAAAATTCCTCATAATGAATATACCATGTGAATGTGAAAAGGCTTGCATATCACTGCTATGGTTCTTACCCAAAACAACAGCATCATGTGATTGCGTGCAACTTCTTTCAACCATGCTCAGAAAAAAGTACTCAACTAAAGCAATCCAAATAATCATATTTTATTATATTTCTTAAAGGTTAATGGCCATCATAAAAGAAAGCATCTCAACTTCATTCAACAAAGCTCTGAAAGAACTAAAAGTAAACCAATCTAACTGATCATATATTATTACATTGGGAAGGTTAACTGGCATGTCAAAAGAAAACAATAAAAATAAAGCTACGAGAAAACCAGTAAAAAAGGAAAACCACAACAATTTATGAACTATCGACCTTTTTTCTCTTGTTGGTACACGGCCTTTGTCTACTTGAGACACTTTCTAAATAGAAGTTCAAGTAGTAACCTACAGTATACGTATAAATGGTGAACTACAGCTTTAAATTTTGACTGTTCTTAATGTCAAGTTTCAAAAATTGGGGGGTTGTTTGGCTGTCAGGTTCTACTAAAATAGATCTGCACAAATTATAAATTTTATGAGTTTTATTTAAATGCTTATTTGATTGCTTTTACAAACAAAAACCCCTTGGATTCAGTTTACCATCTGGTGGAGCCAAATCAGTTTCAGTTTCAGCATTTTGACAGTTTTGGTGGCGCCAATTTTGGCAAGATCAACCACAAAATAACAAGAAACTAAGGGAAAAATAATAGAAAATATAACACAAAAACAGATAAGCAAATGAGGAGAATACATATTGTTTTCCTTCAATTAATTAGGGCTCATATATTTCTCAATGTAACAAATAAAAAAAATATAATGATAAGACTAAATCTAAATGTCTATTACCATAAACCAAATAGGTGCGGACTATAAATCATCTGTATATAAACATAGTGGACAAAAGGAAGTCCATAGATTCCCTAAAACTTGCAATAAAATGATTCTTTTGATTCTTTTGATGGCCTGATGATTTTTATATTCCTCGAAAAAAATGCTTTACTATCAAATCTAATAACTCTTTTGATGGCCTGATTCCTAATATATATTGCGAATGGTTTGAAGTTTCACCTAATGTGAAGTATTCAACTAGTCTACCTCACATCTAAGAATCACTAATTAGATAGGCTTCAAGTTGGTAGGAACATAAGTTGAAACATTTCATGCTTATACCAACATAATACACATTTATAAGCAAAGCTTTGGTCCATAGATTTATTTCATTGTTGTATTCAATTAGCAGTAACATATATATTTATAGCAAGCATTTTTCAATTACTAAATTCTGTATATAGAAAGGAAACTGCACATTATCTGTTACTTAGAATAAGGTTTTTTTAACTTTGCTTTCCTATAATAACATGTTGGCAGGTAAAGCATTTTGTTCCCCCTGCCTTCATCTTATACAGGTATATGCTCAAAAAACTTAACTATAAATTATCTAGGAAATGTTCAAAATATGTGCGGTACTTCCAAGACCAGCTAATATATAACAATGCATGACAAGAAACAATTCAATAATGCTTGAAGAACCTTTTAAAAGCAACACAGATATACAGAATTATCACTTCAATTACCTATAAATGATAATGAAAGAAGTAGGAGCAAATTACATGTTTCCTTAATGGTTAAAAGTAAACCTTGATGGAGTTGTATATTCATTCTGATCGAATAGAATAGCAAATAATTAGTTATAGTAGAAGAAGAAAAGTGTCATTCAGGTGCATAAATTAACTTACAGAAAATAAGAATGAAACAAGGAAACTACTCCTGCATAACATCTCAAACCATTGAGTTCGAAAAACATATAACATGGATATAGAAGAGACCTGTCACATGTAAATAAAATAAAAAGCATTTCAATTTTTAGAAAATCTAAATTGCAGAGTCATACCTGTTCCTCAGGAGATTCACTGAGTACACGAAGCATATCTCTCCTCCATAAACTGGGCAGCTCATACACCAGAATTCAGATTTCTTCAGTCATATTCTCCCTTTCATTTCATCATTAGGTGGCTCCACTTATTGCATTCAGACCTCAAATCTTTTGTTGACCAAACATCTGCGATAAATAAGGGGCCAAAAGAGACTCTTCACCATATCCCTGCATAAAGCATACTTTTTTCCTGGATATGTGGAATCAGCTATTTTCTGTCCATGTCTGTCTAGCACGATATCATTCTATTCTTGACATTGCAATAAGATTCTCAAGAAGAAAAAAGGTGCTTCATCAGCTTGGATTACCATATTACAAGCACTGCCTGGGGCTAGTCCTCAACCCAAATACCGGGAAGACAACGATTTCTCCTTATATCTGACCTTCTGTACACATGTCGATCACTGAACTAGTGCATGTCACCTCATAAAGGGATAGCCCCCTCTCTTCCATCTCTTGCTGCAAAGCAAGTGCTTTTCTTTCATCTCCATGTTTTATGTACAAATTAATTAGTAAACTGTATACACCCCTATCAGGAGCCAGATTGTTGTGCAACATCTTCTGATATAAAGTATCAAGTTCATACATTCTTCCATCCTTGCCCAAACGACTTATTAGTGAATGATATGTAGCTAAGGTTGGTTTGATGCCTAACTTCTCCATCTCTTGATAGATTTCCATTGCCTTCTTCGTATTGCTAACATTGCAATATGCTGAGATTAGAGTACCATATGTAATCACGTCAGGATTCAGACCTTCATCTCTTAATTGAAATGCCAAGTCTTCAGCTTCAGATAGGAATCCTTCACCACAGAGACATTTTATTAAAGAATTATAAGTTACGATGCTCAGAGAAATCCCTCTCCTCTTCATGTCCTCAAACAATTCACTGGCACGCTTGAGATTGCCCAGTTTACCATTTCCATCAATGAGCATATTGTAGATTTGCACATTGGGTTGAATATCTCTGGCTACCATGTCTTGGAAGAGGGCTTCTGCTTCAGCGAGCTTGCGCTTCTTACACAAGCCATTAACCAGAGAACCATAGGACACAGCATTCGGTTTGATCCCCATCTCTTGCATCTCATTAATAATTCCAGAACACCTTTCAAATTTGCCAGCTCTTCCATAGGCATCGATGAGAGAATTGTAGGTCTCCACACTTGGGAACACCCCCTTCTCCACCATCTCCTTCACCATCTCCTCTGCCTCAGCCATCCTCCCTAATTTGCACTGTCCATTTATCAGTGAATTGTAAGTGATAAAGTCAGACTTCAGCCCAAGTGACTCCATCCGCCTCATGGCAGAGAAAGCCGATTCCATATCCCCAACTCGGCAGTAGCCATCAACTATCGTATTATAAATCACACTTGTTGGAACTAAACCCTTTTCTGTCAACCTCGCTAAGACCTCTTCGGCTTTCGAAACCTTCCCGTCCTTGCAAAGCCCATTCAGCAAAATACTGCATGTGTAGGCTTTAATCTGGACACCCTTTTTCATCGATTCATCAAACAAAGTAAGCGATGACTCCACACTCCCACATCTTGAATGGCCATCAAATAGAATACTGTACGTGAACCCATCAGGCACAAGCCCATCAGCCTCCATCTCTTCCAACAACTGTTTAGTCTTGTCCATGCGGTGAGCATGAAAGAGCCCAGAAAGCAGTGAATTGTACGTGATGAGGTTCGGCTTCAAACCAGAAGTCCGTATCCTGTCCCGGGTCTCAAGAGCAGAATCCAAGTCCCCAGCTTTACAAAATCCATCAATCATCATGTTATATGTGACAATAGTCGGTGTGATTTCCCTCTGCACCATTTCATCAAACAGCTTATGGGCATCCCCAGCTCGCCGCTCCCTCCACAAACCAGAAATTAGAACATTGTACGTGAAAGCGTCGGGCTTTCTTCGATCAATTCGCTCCATCCGGTCCAATAGCTCCAGAGCTCCATCGACATCGCCTGATTTCACTGCAGATTGGATGGCTTTGTTGTAGGCCGGGGTATCAGGGGAAATTCCGCAGGTAACGATCAAGGAAAAGAGATGCCGGGCATCGGAGTACCTCCGAGCGGAGACCAGGGTTTCGAGCAGAAGCTTGCCGTAATAGAGGGAAGGGAACCGGCGCCGGCCCTCAGGGACGGCGGAAAGGAGGTCGAGGCCTGCGTCGGGGAGGTTGAGGTCGGCGCAGGCGGCGACGAGGAGGGTGGCAGCGGAGGGGGAGCTGGAGAGCGCTCGGAAGAGGTGGAAGGGGGAAGGGAATTCCTCTCTGTGGGAGAGGATTAAGGTTTTGGCGAGGGGTAGGGCGGACTCGAAGCTGCCGCGGCGGATGAGAGCTCCGAGCTTCTTCACGAGATTCTCCGGTCCTCCTCCTCCTCCTCCGCCGCCGCCGCCGCCACCGACTTGGGCTCCTTCGATGTCTTTCTCTTGTTTGGGGTTCGTGGGATCGGAGGAGAGGGGTCGCTGGAAAGGGGTGGTTGGGGGATTTCGGGCTCGGTGGGCGGCAAGGCGAAGGATCTTCGCCATGTCCCAGACTCCCAGTACGCAGTGGCAGGAGCTCTACAGGGCTCTCGTTACGTGCCCGCAACGGGGACTGGATCAAGTTATGCTTGCGAAACGGTTCACGTTGTACGTGCCAAATCAACAATTGCATGAAGTGGTCAAATCAGCAATTATAGGCTTGATGATTTCTTTTGCTCATGCATGATGAGTGCCCAAAACATTTCCCTTTTAGATTATATCAAGTTTAGCAAAGAGGTTGGATTTAAATGGAAAGAGAATATCATTCGGGAGAGAGACTCAGCCTCTTGATTATGTGCCTTAGGAAGGAAGGGCAGAAGGAGGTGGAGCATCCGCTTCTAGACGACATTCGTCGGATGCTACGAGAGTACCGGACTTTCCAGATCAGACATGTCCTTCGGAAGACGAACCAGACTGCTGACTGGATCGCCTTTTTCGCTGCGTACCATTCGGAAGAGTTTCTCTGGACTCAGCAGTCTTTAGTATCCTTTGCTTTGTGTAGGTTGCTAGATTTTGATGGAGCTGGCTGTGCTTATGCTAGAGTAGTGTGAGTAGCCGATTCACCAAAAAAAAATAGAAAGAGAATTTAAACTATGATCTGTAATTTTTTTTGGTACAACGGCTGCTTACATCCTACGGGTGTGAATGGAGCCAACAAAATCAGAAAAACAAGAAGCTACATAAAGGCTTCAACACAGACATGTAGTCCGTTTAGATAAATTCTCTAGCAACCCAGTTAGTGACACCATTTGTCTCTCTGTAAACATACGTAATCTGGTAGGAATCACACTTTTCTAATAGACCGCGGATGTCATGGATCTGCAACTTTTTTCCATCAGCATCTTCCTGACCTCGGACCACTCTTTTTCACCTACTAAAATCCACATTCCTCCAAGGTGTGTGCATCCCTTGCTGCCTCAATGTATGCATATAAATATCATCTACTCTTATCAAAAGATTAGTTAATATGGAAGACTTCAGGACTACCATCCATAGAAGTTTCTAATCCTTTTAAAGCACATATTCATGAACAAGTTTTCTGATGAACAATTTATGGAAGCTTGCTACTTCAAATAACAAAGAATTTTTTCTTCTATAAGGCACAAGCATTCCTACTATTATATAGTTCATTAACTACAGATCACAAGCTTGTGAAAGTATATTAAAATTCTTGATCTTTGCAGCTGCGAGATGGATGCCTAATTGGTTTTTCTATTCTTTTATTACTAAAGTACTCCACCTAATATACTTTTTGATTGAACTTGACCTATCCTTTCTATTCAAATGCGGCCAGCAACTCTCCTTCCACAGATGTTTATGCGTCGTTTTGTTAATAGTTGGTTGGAATACATTACACATCTAGAAGCGGCCCATTATATTTGGAGGCCTAAGGCCGTTTTGTCTTTGCAGCTTTTTCTACAGTGAGCCGGCCTAAGACGAACTTACAGATGGGCCTTTTTTCTTTTCTATTTTGTTTTTAAGATCTTTCCTGCGGTAGGTGTTCTTTAGGCCAGGGCCTTAAGCGATCGTCTCAGTTGCCTAAGAGTTGGACCGGCTCTGCACACATCTCGGATTGCATACAGTGTGATAGTGCACACGTTATTCATTTTCTCATTGCATGCCAATGCACCAAAATTACGTTGTTCATTTTATGAATCATCGTGGCAATACAAAAATGCTTGCTGCTATTTCATGAGCATAACCTTATGAGCACATGGTGAACATATGCTCCCTCATAAGGCAATAAATACATTAGTTACAATGGATGAAAATATGAAGTTATATTTACTTGGTGACATGCCATCTTATAATTTACCACAGATGATACCATAGGCTCTTCTAAGTCCAGCCAGTCCACTATTTCTATCAAAAGGTATTATAATTAAATCTACATGCAATTTAGGTGAAGATTAACTGTATGTAGCATCACCCCCGAATAATACCCTCTAGATATGGACTCCAAAAGACAATCTAAACTATATTCTTTTTATATCTTTTAAAACCCACCATCTATCTCAAAGGAATTTTTTCAAGATCGATTATAGCATCCTTTGCAGCCTCAAACCATATATATGAATCATGACTCCGATCTTCTGTTTTCTGAAACAAATGTGGCTGGAATTTTTCTTTCTCGGCTCTCAAAGTAGCTTGGGGGAGGGTAGGCTCATTGGATTGAATTAGCGTGGTTCGATTTTACCAGGAGCATACGGCATTACCTGTCGAATAAGCGGTGAATCACGGCATGATATACTAGAAATGGGATATTAAAGACCACCCTTCATAAAAGTTTCTAAATTTATCTTTTAGGGCACATATTCATGAATCGATTTATGGGAATTAGCTAGTTACTCAAAAAAAAAAAAAAAGTTTTCTTTTTGTAGGACAAGTTTGTCCCATTTTTTTATACTATTATCTAGACATAACAAGCTCATAATTCCAGGCAGAAGATGGATGTCGATGTGGATTTACTATCCTTATATTAATAAAGTAGTTTACCTAACATGCTTTTTGGTTCAACCAACAAGACTTAACCTACATTTTCTGGTTAAGTGCAAGTCAGCATCTAATTGGACAGATGCTTATGTATCGTTTCTTAGTGGTTGGTTAGAGAGTAGGAGAAGAGAGAAAAAGGAGAGAGAGAATTGCAGACCAAAGAGGCGCTCGTAAACAGTCTCTATTAAAGGTGTTGTTATCGGACTCATATTTTCATGCCTGCCGACGCTGCTTAGAAGCGTCGGCAAATTTTGGCATCGGAGCCAAAATTATCGATGCCTCTATCTAGTGTCGGCATGATATGTTGGTATTCACAATCTGCGAAAACTAATAAATCTCCACAGAACCATCACTCCCACTTAAGAAGATTGTCCCCTGTTAGGATCTAGTTCTGAAGAGCAAGCCACGCAAAGAAGATAACTTCCATGGGTATTGGAACTTCCCATAGATGGTTAGCAATAAGATCACGGGTGCTGGAGTTGATGAGAAACTTATAATAGAATTTTAGCGAAGAATGCCATCCAGTGTTTTCAATTCTAAATGTTACCAAGCAACTAAAGCCATCCACCGAGTCTAGCATCTCAGCAAGATTGGTGGTTTTTCTTTGTTCGGCCAGATACCTAAGCTGTTCGGTGCTAACTAACTAGTCCAATGCTCTATTAACAGTTTAACATCCTCTCCATTGAAAGAGAGATGAGGAATAATGTCGAAGAGAGAAGCACATCAGATGGTCTATCCATCCATCTAAAAAAGTACAGGCTTGTATTTAGCCCCATATTAGTTATTTGCTGAAAAGATTTTGAATATTTATAAAATTCGAAAAATATTTTTTGCTAGCTTTTTTGGACAAGATCTTGAATTGTGACAAATGATATAAGAGTGAGTTCGGTCAACGATCCATGTGGAACATAGAACACTGTAGTATATCGATCACAGGCTGCATGGTGCTTATGATTAAACTTGAATAGATTTGAACCTTTAGTTTTGAAAGAACTCGATATTATATCGGCTCTAAAATAAGTATTAAATCCAACTTCAAATAGGCCACAGATGATTTTTATGCTTAACATCTAAATCCTGCTGTAGGATTGGGACTCTTGTTAACCCTCAGATTAACATGACACACCCATGTCCCATCCCGAAAAGGACTGGGATTTGATTTTTTTTTCCTTTTATTTTTTTGGTTGCAACGGCCCTAGTCACAGATCCTACTTTTTTTAATTCAGTAAGTCACTAATGCTGGAATAAATTTGTGAAAGAGTAATTAAAGTTGGATAGGATGGCGAATGTATGAAACTACCAGCAAAAATATTAGAGCCCTTGTAATTAATGATCACAAGGGGAAGATGGAATAGGAAAAGGCAGGAACCAAGAAGACGTAAGGAGAGCTAGAAGCTAATTAAACAAGAGTGTAGCCTTCGAGCGCGTATGAGAGGGAGAGAGCGAGAGAAAAATTATAGCAGTCTTTGACGTTTCTCACCATGCTTTCCTGCATTAACTAGGGAGGGCAAGAGTTTAAAATCATAAAGGCAGGCACGCATATAGACACCACTTCTTTTTTTTAATTTAGGAGAAGGGCAACCGTCATTCCTACTAATACAATAAAACCTATGTTGATCCTACAAAAAGCACAAAAATGGTGGATGACTAAAGAAAGCATGTACCCTTGTCTTTAAATGAAATGAAGACTAGCAAATTAGAACATACATTGCTGCTAGGCTCCACTCTCTTGATACAACGGTTAATTGGTGGATCCCATCTAGGTATAGGTGATGCTAGAATAACCAGAGCAGGCTTGTAGTTCTCATAAAGCTAGCCGCTAGAGTGCTGTACAACAAAAATGGCGATTCAATCAGCCGTACTATTCGCCTCACGATAAGTATGAGTAACTTGGACAACCACACAGTCCTTCACGAGATATCTGATGTCCTGTAGCAGTAGGTGCTTGTCCCCTGCTCTCATATAGTCGTGGATCCACCTGATCACAGTAGCTGAGTCTCCTTCTAGGTGGATGCACTCCACCCCCAATCTAACCTGCGTATAAGTGATCTTTTTCCGAGCAGCTCTGAGCTCAGCTCTAGAAATAGAAATATCATAGAGTTGGGTCCTCCTGCAATGATTAGTTTGGAATTGGCGACTCTAATCACAAATCTAGCACCTCCTCGATCTTCCTCCTCAAGCACACTCTCGTCGAAGTTCACCTTGAGAAAGCTCGAGGATGGGGGCTCCCAGAAGACGAGAATCGTCTAAGTCGCTCCAAAAGCTAAGTAGGGGCTCTAGATGTCCCTAGCTGTCCTAGATACTCTGCAAGCCTGAGTCTACGTAAACTCCTCTCCTAGCAGCCACAGTCTGCAAGCTCTACCATTGTCTCTCAAAGGTTTTGGCATTCATGTCCAGCCATGTGTGATATGCAATATAGGCAGCAATGACACCCCCATACCCTATGATCAGTCTATTGGTGGATCCCTCTGGTAATCAAGGAAAGATAAATTCGAGATCGGAGACCGTAAAAAATCCTAGTTGCCACCTGCCACCCCATCACACAAGCCGCTCTCAAGCAATTGAATAGCACATGCTCAATAGTCTCCTGTTCTCCCCTACACTTGTGACTAGTGGGGTGGATGCTTCCACCCCATCTGCTCTCTTCTCGTTGGAATGCAACCTCGCACCACCTTCCAAAGGAATAAAGCGATTCGGGGTGAACATTGAGCCTCCAAAACCAGCCACTATCCTGCGACCGAGGTGCCTCAACTCTGTATAACTTCCTAAGGTTATTAGCTCTCACTCTAGATCTACAGGTTGAGCTCTAGGTCCTATTGTCGGGTCCTCCCCTCCGAGGCACCGAATGGCTAGGATTCGCTTCGCTAATTGATCCCAAAAAAAAAGCCGGACATGTATCATATCTCATATTATCTCGTCTGGCCTGAATAGGTCACACACTCTAAGACCCGAGCTTTTCACATCAACTATGGTAGGCTATATTCGAATAGGAATATCCGACACTCAGAGATCATTGACCACATCGATCGACTAACCATCTCCAACTGAGTTTTTTTTTATTTTTTGGTATAATGGCACCTCATCCTACTCTATTGTAGGACATGCCAACAGAATCAGAGACTAGAATCTGACTTAGAAGCGAGGGAGGAGCCCCCAAACACACACACGCGTACACACACACACACACGGTGTATGTGAACATCATGAAGTAAGCATGACTGGTTGAGTTTATGCGAGAAAAAGTACTAATGGTTGTAATCTTTTCATCTAGCAAATATATTCTTACTAATGGATATTTGATAAAACATAATAAATAATAGAATTTAAATATATTAAAAATTCAAGACAATAAAAGAATTTTTTTACGCAATGCTTTGAGATGATGGGGATACGGCAAAATCTCAGCATTTCGAGGCCACACTAGAAAAGATGTGATGTTTCGAGATCCAAAAAAGAAAAGAGAACAAATATTTAATTTGTATCAAGTCTGACAAATCAATCGATAATCCAATAGGGCAGGACATGTATCGTAGTAGAAATTAGATGTTACATTGCACGCAGGATGGGGTCTTGCATGCACAGCCGTTCGTTTTTATAACCTTATTCATCAAATGCTTATTTTGGCGTTTTGTTTTAATAATAAGTGCGTGTGATTATCTATAGCCACCTGAATAATTTTTCCGTTGAGAGAAGTCAAATCAGAGCCATTCTTAATAAACGGTGATTGATGGACTAGAATTTCTCCTTCAAGGACCGGTGAGGGCCTGCACTCGACAAGTAGCACAAGCGACAAGGCGACGCCCTTCTTGCCCGCCTCTCCCTCCATCTCTTCTCATATTTCTCTCGTTCCTCGGCGCTCCCTATTTCCTTTCTCGGTTTCTTCTTTCTTGCCCAGAAAGCAAGCAATTCGCCTAGAGATCTCCGAGGTGAGGATGCCGGAGCGATCCAGAGGATTACTGTAAACCATTTCTTTCTTCGCGATCGTTCACGGAGCTCCATCTCTCCGCCCCTATTGAGGTTCCCGCCGTAAAACCCTAAAATCTTGCAGGTCATTTCGCCGTTGTCTTCTTTTTTCTTTCTCCATCGTTTGATGGAGCCCTTGATCGCAGGCTCCACCAAGAACGCGCCACAGAAGGGTTTTCTTCACCAGCATTGTCGCCTCTGAGCGTTCTTGCCTCTGCAAGCCGTTCGGAAGGCTGTTTGGGTTCTCAATTTGGTGTCTCCTGGGCTAATTTGAAGGGTTTCTTGAGAGGTTTTCTCTTCCAATGGTGAGTTTTCTCTGCTACTGCTGTGATCATTATGTCATCTCTTTCAGTTCCATGCTTTGATCCCCCTTTTTTCTCTTTCTTTCAATTTTTTTTTTTTTTTTGTTTTGGACTTTCCCTTCTCTTTATTTGTTTAGGAAACTTGGACCAGTGATAGTGATCAGGATCTTGAATGGGGTAGTGATGATGAAGTCGTGGATGAGGGCACAAGGCACAGCTCTGTGCCGCCTTCTGGCCCAAGCCAGCCGCCGGTTTCTTCCCATGAAGCCATTGCAGGCCAATCTAATAAGGTAATTAAAACTATTTTTCCTGGAGATAAGAAAAAAAAGTTGAGGTTTTTTACACCCCTGCGTCTTAGCTGTCTTGGTAGGTGAGTGATACAAGGCTGAACCGAGATATAGGTTTATTGTTGGCAGGCTGAGAGATTTTTAAGAGGACTAACATAATGTTCGTCGATATAAAAATTGAAATGAAAATTTAGTTTTATGCATTGATTTTTGCCATTTAGTGATTGGAAAACCCATATAAGATAGTGAAAAGAGTATTGGGAAAATCTCGGCCAGTATACTAATAATATAAGCAAATGCTAGATACCTTTACTTTTGATGGGAAAATGCACTATGTTAGCTGATATCTAGTAGGCTTGGATTGTGAACCGTCTTTCAGTTTGGACACATTTACTTTTGATGCAAAGTTGTATTGGATGCATTTTACTCTTTGAATGATGGATGATGGAAATGCAACTGGGTGTACTGACTGATTGCATTCTGTATTTATCCAAGGCTTGTGAGGAGGGTCCTTCTCGTCCTAGTTTGGTCCGTGAATTTATAGTGATGGGATTTAAAGAAGACATGGTGGTTAAAGCAATTCAGGAAAATGGTAGGTGCTCTATGTTACAATCATCCGATTGTAAAAAAAATTAGCAACTGTCTGATAGCATATATCAACAATTGTTTTGTGGCTTGCAGGGGAAGGTGATACAGAAGCTATACTAGAGACACTTCTTACCTATAAGGTAAGCATTTGCATTGCTTATCTGGAGTAACCAATATATACTCAATGCTTTATTGGCCTCAGGAAACTTAAAATTGCACATATAACAAGTGTTTGGTTCATATGCAGGAGTTAGGGTTGCATTTCTCGTAGTTTACTTTATTTTGTACTTTGCAGGCTATTGAAAAAGCTCCTTCAGACCATGAAAACTCCCCAAATGATTGCTCTTTATCAAGTGACAGAGAGAATACAGATGAAGATCTTTGTGACATGGATGACTTTGAGGATGAGGTAATTAACTTAGCTGGCCTCTTTTAGAAGTTTGGTGGCTGTAGAATGGATTTATTTGGAAAATGCATATACAGGTATAAAATGATCAATTTTGATATATAAGAATATGATTGAGAATCTATGCTGTCCTTGTTTACTCTGTGT
The DNA here is from genome assembly GCF_009389715.1 of Phoenix dactylifera. Lineage (NCBI taxonomy): Eukaryota > Viridiplantae > Streptophyta > Magnoliopsida > Arecales > Arecaceae > Phoenix > Phoenix dactylifera. The sequence goes on from NC_052392.1 coordinate 6,473,009, forward strand.
TATTTTTCCTTGTGGGTAATCATTAACATTAGAATAACTTCACAATGAGTTTTCTAGTTATTGACAACTTGAGGTAGTTCAATCCATGTTATGCAAGGTGGTTGATCAAGCCGGTTAGTGCCAGGGTCACAAATAATTTGCAGGCACATAATTATATAAGGCATGGTTATAATACACATGGGATGTGAAGAAAAGAGTTTACGCCCCCACCAAATTCAATGTTAGTGGTCAGAAATAAAGATATAACTTGTTGAATGTGTGCAAAAATAAAAATAAAATGAAAGGTGTAAATATCTATATGCAAAAAGTCATATGTTTTGGAGACTCCTAAATTATGCATTAAGTTGCCCTAAATATATAGCTCTAATAGGGTGACATAGAGTGTCGCTTCTAGAATATTTTGATGTGTAGGTTAGGTATCTACAAAATATATGATTTTTTGTAAACAGGCATTTTAGGCCTTCTTAATCACATCCAATGGTTTATACTTTTGTTTTTCGACCATCAACACTAAATTTGGTGGGTGTATATTACTTTCTTTACACCTTTATGTATTATAACTATATCCATATACATACATGATTCATCATTGTGTATTGACCCATAGTTATGGACCGTTAAACATCCCTAAAATAATGTTTCTTCTTCATAGAAGGACTCTCCAGTATCCTATGATAAATCTAGGACTCTAACTTAAGTAGTTTTACTCAAAAGAGGACTCTAGGTCAACATAAAACTTACTCAAATAGAAACTATTTACTTTCTAAATGTATTAAATTTGGAGTTCTATGGGATCCCACATAGCAAGCAATAAAAATCTATCCAAATTTCAACCCTGATTTTCTTGGAACATTTCTAATCTATCCTAGATAGAAAGTTGCACCTTATTTTCACATAATTTTTCTATCAAGTTTTAAGTCTTTTTTCTGAGGGGATTTGAGTAGAACTATCATTTAAGGAGATATAGGCACTCAAGCAAAGCGGGGGAACCCTTGAGCCCGCCTCAATGACTACTAGGATAGGCAGGTTTACTGAGGCGATGCCTGGCGAGCATCTGGGATGGAGCACCAGGAATTTGTGCAAGCACCTCCCCGGTATCCAGCACTATCATTTGATGTAGGACAATTTAGGGATTCTCTACAATGTATATGATGACCCCCCAAAAAGGGTTGGCTTGGAATTATAAAAACTTTTCTTGCTTGATTTCCAGAATTGAAAACAGGACAGCCAACAACAGAGCTTCAAATTCGAGGCAGTTACTGTTCAAGAAAAATCTTTTTTAAGGTTCCTTATATGGGGAAGGATGAGTGGAATCAAAATCTAGGGTTTCTTAGGTCTTAATTGAAGAATCCAATATGAACCTATAAATTTTATCAAATAATGCAAATAAACTATATAGACAGCAATGATTTGAATTTTCACAAGCAAAATAGAGAAGGAATGTCAGACCTGATGATTTATGTAAGAAAGAACTTAACAGATAAAAGCAGTAGACTAGCATTGCAAATAAATATTGATAGAACTATTTATAGCAACTGATATCTGCTGATAATCAGGTATTGCAAGCAGCAAACACTATGTAGAATAGGAGGTATAAAGCACAAAACTAGTAGAGAAAAAAGAGAGGATAATAAAGATAGGGAGGAAGAAGTGTGAGACACATACGCAGAGAGAGAGAGAGAGAGCCATCTTCACTAGCCTTTTCTTTTTTTTTTATCCACAAAAAAACAACGTACATTACCCTAGGTGGCCAATCATAGAGTTTTATTTGAACCCTGACGTGATTTGCTTTCCAACCAAATTTTGAGCCCTTTTAGGACTCTTACAAACACCCACTAATTGACCAGCTAACTGACACTGCTTATGACTCCTAATAACTTGTTCATCACAGCATTAAGTGTTCATGCTACAGTAATTGGAACAGTAACCAATCCATTTAATTGAAATTTCCTAAACCACCCCTGAACTCAATTAAACACCAAAGACAGAAAAAATTAATCTGAGCCAATTCAAGCAACTCTTGGACTTCGTTTTGCTCCTCCAAGGCATCAATTGGATGGATGAACAGTAACCAATCCTTTTAATAGAAATTTCCTAAACCACCCGTGAACTCAATTAAACACCAAAGACAGAGTACCAAATTAAATCTGAACCAATTCAAGCAGCTCTTGGATTTTGTTTTACTCCTCCAAAGCACCAATTGGATGGATCTGGTCCAACTGTTCCGTCATGGATTGATGATCATGTGATTTCACCCCTTCTTTGCTCAGATTGACGATTGGAAAGCTTTCTAGGCTGACTCTTCTATCCATTGCATCCTCTTTTAGACTATAAATACCTTTCTTCAATAGAGATTGCATCATTCTTCCTATCCTTTGCTCATCCTTTTAGAGCTTTATTAGATTTATTTTGATGTTGATTTCGACATATCGGTGTCCTCATAAATAAAGGGATGCTCTAGGATGTTCAGTGGTTTACTCTTTCGTGTGTTATATATTGTCTAAAAACATGAACTTTATTATGGGAAGTGGTGTTTTGCTGATTCGATCGGAGAAAAGGAAGATTTTTTTCAATCCGATCCACTCGAATCTCTCAAAAAAATTAAAAGAAGATAAAAGAAATCTCGAAAGTAGGGCTTAAGTCCTCTTTTCTTCCATTGATTCTCCACACACCAAAACTAAGGTACATAACCCTATTTATAATACTAGTGAGGTCCCCCCTATCATAATTTAGGTTGGACTCCTCTTCTAGTTCGAATAGAATCAGACATCTTAAAATAAATATAACTAATAGAAATATTCTAGAAAAAACTTAAATTTAGAATATTCTAGAAAAAATTAAAATTGTTGAAGAGGTAGATCTCGACTTCTACATTAGTTTTGCTTTCTGTCACTTTGCTTGATTCTTTTCTGATGGAGAGCTATATCCGGTTAAAATCTAACTCGAAAAAAAAACTTTCAGCTTGATCAGCCCGTTTTAGAGCCTAAATGTTGGAATTTCGGCCCGATTCAACATCTTAGATGTAGATCTCGAAAAGCTACCTAATTTTAAAAAAAGATAATCTCAATCAGACATCATATGACCAAGTTCTGGCCTTCGAAAATTTGATATGCGACTCGGTTTTCTGATGTGGCAGATCTCGCTCCTGAATCCTGTCCAGCCTTGCTCGTAGTAGCCAAAGTTTTTCATATCGAGTCTAGCGATCCTCCTAATACTCGTTGTGGCTAAAGTGATTCACATAGAATTTGGTGATCCTCCTAGATATCCGTAGTGGCCAAAGTGGTCCACATCGAGTTTGGTGATCCCCTTTATACTCAAAGTGGCTAAAGTGATCCGCATCGAGTTTGGTAATCCTTTTGAATACTCGTAGTAGCCAAAGTGGTCCACATTGAGTCCGGTGATCCTCCTGGATTATGTGGTATCATGTTTGAACTTTGAAGCTATTTTAGGATGCCCAATGATTTAGTTTTGCTGACTTTGTATGAAAAGATGCTATAGGAACTTGTATCTTGGTGTGATTTTGGAAATATGGGAAACAAAAATATGGGATTTTTGAAAAGATGCTAATGTTTAAGATGATCATTGTTTAGGTCCTTAGGATGTTGAAAACTGATTAAACTTATGTTTTTTGTATTGTTTTGAGACAAAAATACTATCTATGTCTAATGCAATTATTGAATCTTTCATAATCTAACACCTTGCTTTCTTTAGGCTAGTGTCATTTGGAACCTAGTGCCTCAGGTGGTGGGGATCTTGTCGCCTTAAGGCACCTTTTGCTTTTGAGAACCTTGCTCCAAACCACACCCTAAGATTGAAAGTGCTGGTAAAGTCTCTTGGTGGTTGTATAAGAGACATGCGTTCAAATCCCGCCTTCGCCACTAGGTAGTCCATTGCCTTTGGGCCTTTCAATTTAGAAAAACACATGACTCAGTAAAACTAGCAAATTAAACTGAAACTAAACTAAACTAAACCTAATTTGGACCTAAGCTACATCACTTGCCATTGTTCTAAATGACAGCATTTTCCCTATTCCTTTTATTTTTGAATGCAGACAAGCACTTCTACTATGAGATCATTTTGTAACCACTGAACTATATGCAATTGTTGTAACTGGTAACTTGCACACTTTGTGTTTTCTTATAATGCATCAAATAACATTTTATTTGGCATTTCATTGAGCCGTTTTCACTGTCTCAAAATTGCTGCATATCTTTTAAATTAGACAATTAGATGTTAGGTTGGTAATCATCCCCAAGGCCTCCTAGTAGATCATTGGCCTCCTGGTAGATTATGGTGCGCAGTGAAGTTTGTGTGGACATGGATAGTGCATGGAAGCTATTGTTTATGGAAATGAGGTAGCTGAAACAGTTTGTGACAGGTGGCGTTAAAGATCACGAAGGAGGTGCATCCTCTGTTGCATGGAAGGACAAAACCTTGGGATTGGAGTTGCCCTGAAAAGGTAGCGATGCTTGCGATTTCATTTGAGATGGCAGGTTCAGGTGTGAGGAGAAGAAAAGCTGTAGATATTTAAGGAGAAGAAAATGTTGGGATTGTGGGATCTTATAGAAATCCTTCTAATAGTTTGGACTAAACATTGATGGTAGAGGTTATAAGCTTAATATTGAATGCTGAAAGATAATTTTATCTTGTAGAAGTTTTGCACTAACAAGGGAGAGTTCATGATTCTTACACATGTTCCATGCAAACTAAGATACAATAGCTTAAGATGGGGAAACAAAATCTCTTATGTGTGGAGCATACTTTCAATTGTTGAACAAGAGATGGAGGGCAGGTGCTGTGCATGAGTTGATGGTCGAGCAGGACAAAGAGTAGAGATGGAAATAACAGCAAGAAGAAGGGATAGAGATGCGACAAAGAGAATGCATAGGTTGGTGAAAACTGATGTAGAATTGATAAATTCATTGTACGGGTAACTAAAGCAGGGACAGAATCTAGAAGTGTGAATTTATTCATGTGGAGGGGTATACTAAGTAGAGGTGTATTTTGAGAGCATAAAATTTTTACATGGTGGAAAATTTCAGGATATTGTATGATTGTAGTAATAGGACGTGTATGTGCTATATGGATATGGAAATATATGGTATAAGCTGAGTTTTCTGGTTTTTGAGTATGAGTTGGCCTACATCTAAATCTGGATCCTACATGATCAAGGTTGTTAATGCAGCTAGGCAATTCCTAGTCATTGGCGCTGTAACTGCATAAGGCACTGCCCAGGCAGATCGCCTAGGCAGTCCATCTTTTAGAAGGGCCAAAAAGCACATAAGCTGCCGATAGTAACACTATCGACCTCATTTTTTTTTTCAAACCATGCATGTAAATATCAGATTCACCATTGTAGCATAAGAGGATCAAAACAATGACATGATCCATGTTAATCAGCCAGTCAAATGCTGTAGTAAAAAGTGATAACAAAGTCACGGTATTAAAAGATAAATCTGAAAAATAAAAATTAGACGAGTTTACCAAAAAAAAAAAAAAATCTAAAGTGCATAACTTAGTTGAAATCTCATATTCGCATTCCAAGAAAAAATGCAAGTAGAAAGAAAATAGAGAAAAAATGACAAAATATGGATGGAAATGAATAGAAAAGAGGAAGAAGAAGAGAATGAGAAGGGAAAGAGAGTAACATGAGAGGAGAGGTGGAAAAGGAAAAGAAAAGAGTAAGTATTAAAAGAAGAAACTTCTAGTGTTCTTTGGACTAACAACAATGGTCGACAACCTCTTGGAGGGCTGCTGAACTGAGAGCCTCTGGCCCATGGAGGATAGTGACTAGATGACAACTGGTAGAGGACTCCTTAGTTGCCCTATAGATGAGGGAGGTTGTTGGGTTGTGAGAGATCGGGGAGGGAATGAGCAAACTGAAAACAGATTTTAAATTATGTTAACTAAAATAAGTTTATTTTAGTTATAGTAATGAAAATAAAATAAAGCAAGAAAGTACAAAACAAAAGAATGGAGTGTATGTATCCTTTAATGTAAGAGCACCTAGAGGCTCTCTAAGGGCCTAGGGTGGCACTTTTGACAACACTCTACATGGTTTTGGTCTAATTGTTGGGCTTGAACTTGACACTATAGCAATTAGGATTGGATTTTGTTGCAGTGGGCTATTGGCCCCAATGGTACCCCCGCATAATGAATGTCATCATTAAATGCATCTTATAAAAAGTTACCTATGTTGAAAAAATCATTCATATATAATCACTTTTCTAATCTAATCTCAAACGAGCCTTTTACTTGGTAGCATGTGCATACACTTGTAATTTCCCTCCTCCTTATGAATTCGTTAAAGCTAACATCTAATTAATGGATACTCAATGATTAATCTTTTTAATAACCATAATTCTGTTTTTTTCTGACGAATATTTACCAAGAATAAATAGTGACATGTAATGAGAATGATAGTTCATTCAAAACCTCAGCCCATTTCAATGGGTATAATTTATTTGAGAAGAGAAATTTGCAGAAAGGCTTTTAATTTCTCATAATCCATGGACAAATGAGAATATCCATTTAGCTATGGTCGTCAAATAGCTTGAGTGATGAACTCTTACTTTTTTTTTCTTTTAGGAAAATGCTAAAAACTACCTTTTAAGATTTCTGAATGGTCCTGGTTTTAGATTTTGTGTTTCTTTCCGATTAGTTGATCCAACTCTTAGTATGGGGAGGGGGTTGGAATATGTTTAGGATTGAATGGCATCAAATTTTGCACCTATTCGTCATATCCATATAGTGCCATAAAATCCTATGCATATAGGTTACCGCTGAGTTATAGTTTGATAAGGTGCCATGGATGATCATGATGTAGGCTTTGTACCTATAGAGAAGATACCATGCAATCTTTAGCATATAGTCTTGTATTGTACTGGATGGGATGGAAATTTGAACCAGTATATGGAGAGGGAGAGGAGGTTTGTGAATGTGTGTGTGTGTTGGGGAGGGGGAGACGAGATAAAAGAGAGAGTTGCATGCTTCGACAGTGTGACTTCTATTTCATAGCATAGGCATGTGTCCAGCGAAATTGAACTAATTAACAGCTAAACTGGCTTGCAAGTTGCATGAGGTTATTGACCAGGTATAGAGATGACTTTGAAAGACAATGAGACTGATCTCAAGCTTTGGACAATCATGAGTTCAGATCCAACTTGAGGATGATATGGCAGCACTAGAAAGACTTTCTTTTATAAGATGATTGCTCTAGCTATAAGAATATTGTTGAGAGCATTCTGACTTTGAAAGCTCCCTCTCTATCGCATTCACCTCTAGGTTAAACCTCTGTTTTCCTACTATAAAGCCATTAAATGTTTGAAATTACTAGATCAAGTTGATTTCAAAGGAATGAGGGATCATGAATTTAGTTTTTTGGTATCAAAGCTTCTTGACCCAATATCTTTCTTGCTAATTTTTCATGGATCAAGGAATTTTGATTTTTTTTACTTATTTATTTTCAAAGTTTCTTTTGTGGCTTTTGGCATGTTAGGTTTTAGAACTTCTTTGCTCATTCTTTTTTCGTCTCCCGGAGCAGAACAACATTGTCTTATGATATTCTGTTTTTGCTTTTCATTTTAATGATTTCATGTTCTTCAATATTATCAGTGACTACCAACAGTTTTCTGTACTTAATGCTAGTGAATATAACTTTTATGTGGCTTCCAATACATGCCTATTGGTAGTATTATGGGTTTTTTAACGGCATGCATTCATTTTTGTATAATATGTTAGATGTATGTTTGTTTACCTGCAAGAACATTTTCCAGACCGATCCTATATTAGAAACTTATTTTTTATGTACCTCTTTTATGAACCCCTTCCCTTCCTGCTTGTGGTCGATGCTTTAAGGTGCAGCCCTTTTGGTTCACAATCTTGAATGCATTTAGAGGCTTATCATGTTGCATCTTGAATGATTGTAAGGTCATCTTTTCCCCTCTGATTCTTGGATTATCTTTGGTCTTTGACCTCTCTTTCTGACCTCATTTTTCCCTTGCTTTTTTATTTGATTTGAATGATTAATACTATAGTGATGCCTGGTGATAACTTGTTTTACCAACTAAAAGTTTTGCCTTAAAAAGCAAGTTTTTAAGCTTATCAAATACTTTGTTTCAGATTCTAGATTTGAAATTTTATATGATTCTTGTATGATGTTGACATTTTTTCCAGAAGTATAAAATTCTTGGTTAAAAATACTCTATGCCATAGGATGAATGCATAACTCGTGAATTTTGCTGTCTGTTCAGGAATTCGCAGAAGATTTGTCCGAGAAAGATAGGAAATTATTAATTTTAGTGGAGATGGGTTTCCCCACAGACAAGGCATCTTCAGCCATAGATAGATGTGGTACTGTTATAGCATCTAGTCAATACCTATAACAGAACATTTTTTTGGGAGATTGTAAAACAGTAACCATGATTACTCTGACCTGAATGAATTTATATTGATTTTCTTTAGCTTGACTGCATGTGGAGACCTAGTAGGTGCTTGGAGTGATTTGCTGTTTGGTGCATCCCATACATCTATTTTTCATATTACATGAATCTTCTGACTTAGTTGAAATCAACTTTCTATGTGGATATGCAGCAAGATATCACATGCATGTGCTGCAAATAGCTTATATACATATTATATGCAGTAAATACTGTTTCTTCTAGTTTCTGAAACTCTTGACATATTTAAAGGCTTCAAGCCTTGAAAGATATTGTTTATCTTGTTTCAGTTGCAGTTGTTGATCAATACTTCCTTGTCATTTTTCCTTTTTTTCTTGAGAGGGAGTTCTAATTGTGTCAAATAAGTATGGCTGGTGTTAACTATCAACGACAAGGATATAATATTTTTTTTCTGTGAAATAGGAAATTTATAATTCCTACTATCTGAAGTTTAGTTAATAGATAACAATGAAATTTGCTTGCACTTATATTTGACACTTTATTGTACAAGAATATTTCTTGAACATGAAAAATGGAAGAAACAATATAAGGAAGGAAGCAAACATTCCAAATGTCTGGTAAGTGAAATTTTTTTAGTGTTGTTACTTGTTAACTTAACAATAGGTAACAGGCCTTTATTATGGCATAGGTTTCCACTAAAGGATGGGTACTTCAAAACTCTTCTCACTACTGTTGATTATTGCTATTCTTGGTTCACTCTACTATGTTTCCAATCATTTAACTTGAAATTAAGGTCTGCTCAATGAAACTATCTAGTGCCAAAACCAAGCATAATCAAACCATCTTATACAATATTCCTTACATTATTGTCTTGCTGAACTATCATTCCTATCTATTCTCATATTTTTCATATTTGACCCCTAACTTTGTCACAAGATTATCTCAAAGTTCTCACATGTTCTACTCATTTATGCTCATGTTTCTTGTCATAGGCTAGATGTTCTAATAGCTAAATTATACATAGAATTACACTGTTGATTGCCTCTATATACATGTATTTCAAACAGTTTTGTTGTATACTTGCCTCATTATTTCTTACAACTTTAGTGTGGGGGCGCTGGGTTGTTGCCCCACGTGGAATTCAACTGAATGAGCTTTGCAACTTCTCCAATGCAATGCCCATGGGCATGCTTACATAATCGTCTTTGGGAACTTATTCATCCTTCAAACCCTTTCACCTAGGTGTAAGATCACTTTGTTGTGGTGTGGGCTAAGATAAGCTTCCAAGACATAGCATAAGAGAACTTGTATAGAAGAAATTCCCTACATCCAGACCTGGATGTTAGTAATGGTACTTGGACCTGTTGGACTTTTTTTATCTTGGATGATGTCCAATAAGAGGTCCTCTACCTTCCTAGAGATTCCAAACCCTACTAAGGCCTTGGGATTATGCCAGTGGCATTCATCCAAATGGTAAGGAAAATTTGGAATTTCCCTGCTACATGTATCCTATGTACAATTCTTAATAAGACCTCTGAAATTTTGGAGTTTCGAGTCTTTTTTATTTAATCCCATAAGGTCAGCAGCCAATTGCTACCTAAATTCTTCTGCATTTACCTACCCCAAGGAAAAACTTGACTCCTTCCTTTTGAGCATGCATCAATGCATGCCATATGCCCACAGCCTATGTTAAGGTTGATATTCCAGAGCACTGTGCTTGCTTTTCCCTAGCATCATGGTGTGAAAGCCATCCAAACTCCCTGTAGTCTATGTTCATCATTAAAGATAATCGAAGCATCAAATAGTTGTTCTTTTTCATTAATAAGCCTGATTGCAACAGATGTAATGTATTAGCATCATGATCCAACTAATTTGCTAAACTTAGCTGCTTTTTATTATTGGTGGTTTACTGGATCTTCAAATATATATGTGCAATGTTATTATGTGCTCATATGATTGCAGAAATTGTTGTTCTTTAGATTAATGCTGACAGCCATAAATAGTATTAGATCCCTGCTTAGTCCTAGTTGTCTGAAGAAATATAGTTCATATGGACTTTGTTAATCATATCATTGGGTTTCCTACCATTTATTGTCATAATCTCTATTGAGTTCCTGTATTTTTGAAACATAAGGGGATCAGTCTAAAGAAGGTAGCTAATTAAGGGACATGATGAAAATGCTTACATTGAATAACAGATACCTTGTCACGAATACAATTTACTATTTTGGTGTATTTTCTACATTCTGCTGCCTAAAATGCTTACTTGAATAACAGATACCTTGTCACGAATACAATTTACCATTTTGGTGTATTTTCTACATTCTGCCACCTTCTACCTCTTTGTCAATCTCATGTTGAATGTTCATTCTTCTCATTTTCTCTTTAGTTTTAATTTTTTTTTCCATTTTAGATCTTCTACTACCATACAAGCTCATGATTAATAGATAACCAGATTGTTCTCTTGTATTTCCCTCCTTCCCACCATTTGTGTTACTCGATCTATTGTTCTGCTTCTTAGTTTAGCTGACTGAGCTCTTTTTGTTTATGTATTTCACTGAAATTGTGCCTCGCATTATTATCTTGTTTAAAGCATTACTGAGTGTTTTGAACTCTGATTTGATAACTCACTGGTGATATGGAACATTGAATGGAGATTTGTAGGAGATTTTTGGCCCAACACATACTCGTATGTTGACAGGGCTTTACACATATGGTGTCTTTTTATCCTTATGTTTGCACCAATAATGTGGCTTACATGTTCTTCATGTGATCTAAGAACTAGATCAGTTTCATGAGTGAACAATGGCTAGGCCTTTGACTGACATGTGAGCCTTGCAGTCAAGTTTTAGGCGTGTCATGTGGTTTTTTTGTCTTTCTCAATGTTGGAGAAGAGAATGGCCAAACCAGCTACCGCACAAAGTGTTCTGAATTTTTACTTGTAGAATCTTAAGGCTCACCAAAATTGTCTGTAGTAGAGTTTCTGTCCAACATAATCTCTACCACAATTTAAGGCTCAATCAATAACTCTATTTCTTCCAATATTGGTTAATGTCATCCAATTTAGGGCCTTCTTGGTAAAATCCTGCTGGATCTGGTGGGATCAGTGGAGAGAGACAGCATAGTATTTCTTTTTTTTTTTTGGTGGGGGGCTGTGTCTGATTGCTGCAGGATTAAATAAAAAAAGAAGTTGAAAGGTCTTGTTTCATCAGGAAGCGATCAGGCCCCACTAACCCTCCACTATCTCCTTCCCTTTCTCCCACTCCCTCCCTTCCACGGTGCTCTCTCCCCCACTGATCCTGTCAGATCTAGCAGGAAGTTTATAAAGAGGCCCTTACTGTGCTTAGGATTATGGCATAAGCTGATCCGCTCCCTGTGGGCATTAACAATGGATGAACAGGAAAATTAATTGGACAGACTTGGGTACCATTTTGGTATGATTTCGTAAGATTAGGTCTTCAACATAGGGCAAAGTATATGTTAAATATAAGGGAGAGTTTATAACAGGAGAATTAGTTAAAGGGCTAAAAATTGCAGATCTATTTGATTATAGAATTCTTGGTTCGCAAGGCTAGTAGGAATAAGGCTGGTTAGGGTTGTGAACATATCTTGGGGTTAAGCAATGAGGTTTGAAGGGCTAATGGGTCAACATTGTATAGATCTCATTAGGGAATCAGATCAGATCTAAGGCCTCTTCGTTGAAAGTTACATTTTCAAGAAGCAAGGGGAGCATGTCCATGAGAGAGCAAGAGAGGGGTGATCACTATTCTAGCAACCAAGAAAGAAATATGAGTTGTTTAGTGTCTCCCAGAAGTAAAAGGGCAAAAAGGAAAGAATATTAAGTCTTCACTTGCGGTGGATGCTCCCCTAACCATACTCTTGAGCAAGGTCCGCCGTACCAGTATCGATCGGCGTACTGGTGGCGACCCGGACCGGTACGAACCGGTCCGTACCGGTTCTTCAACAATAAACTATCGGTACCGGATTCCACGCTGATCCGGTACCGGTCCCAGACCGGACCGGTACGTACCGGCCCGTACTGGCCTGTACAGACCGGTACGGCAGACCATGCTCTTGAGAATGATACCTACACCAGCTTTCAAGCTTCTCTCTGCAATAAAGAGAATGGCAGATCCTATTTCAATCTTTCGAAATCCATTTAGAGTCCAAAACAGAGCAAACTAGTGGCCCTAGAGCCTTTTATGGCAGATTGTTTACCAATCTTTTAAGCAACCCCAGATTTATAAATGAGTTTTTTAAGTTACTTTATCACTTAACCTAAGTTTGTATAATTTTTTGTTTTAGTTCATTGCTAGCCAGTCTTTTGATGAACTTCCATATTGCACTCTAACTCATGAATAAAGTAAAGTGTTTCTCATGGATGTTAATGCAATATTTTATAATAACAATGATGGCATTTAGAAAAATTTGCTGATATGCCATCACAATGGAGAGGTTAGGCACCTTAGGAAGTATCTTGGTAGCTGTTGCAAACAGGGGTTAGGGTTTATTCAACATGATTTAGATGAATCATTTCAATTCTATGTCGTTCTTGTTTTTCTAGGTGATGGTCACCCAGAATTTCTCTCAAAGCCATTGTTAAATAAACTGTATCTATGTAATGGATTGACTGATATCCTTAGCTGGATATAAGCATTATGAGTCTTGTAATTTCATTTCTTGAAATATATACAGGTTTTAGCACTCTTTATCCAAGTATGCTTCCATTAATCTCTTTAATATCTCTGTTCATTCCCTTATATTTGCCATGTCACCAGGTCCAAATGCATCTCTTTTGGAACTAGCAGATTCCATACATGCTGCACAGATGGCAGAAGAATCCGATTGTCATCTAAGAGAATCTCGTATTTCAGATTCGACTGAAGAGGGGGTAATCTCGAGATCTGTAAAATTTATATTAGAACTGCACTGTTTATATTTTCTTACTGCAGACTCTCTGTTATGGTTTGGTCCATGCAGACTTACGTTTATGATTCCCAGAGAGGTAGGAAAAGGAGGTCTCCTGAGGAGACAAATTACAAGAGGAAACGTTTGCTTTCTGACAGTGAATCTATGATCTGTCTTCCTAAACCGATGGTTGGATTTGGTCTCCCAAATCAGAGGATGACCCTTGCAAACAGAAAGATACCTGAGGCAGCTACAGGCCCACCGTACTTCTATTACGAAAATGTGGCCCTAGCACCAAAAGGTGCTTGGGAAACAATCTCACGGTTCTTGTACGACATTGAGCCGGAGTTCGTGGACTCAAAATACTTTTGTGCTGCTGCCAGAAAGAGAGGGTATGTTCACAACCTGCCCATCCACAACCGATTTCTTCTTCATCCTACTCCTCCAAAAACCATACAAGAAGCCTTCCCAGTGACAAAGAAGTGGTGGCCTTCTTGGGACTACAGGAGACAGTTCAATTGTTTGCAGACCTGTGTTGCAAGTGCAAAACTGACGGAGAGGATACGGACTGAGCTTGAGAAGTGTGGCGACCCACCTCCTGAACGAATACAAAAGTACGTTCTTGAGGAATGTAGGAGATGGAATCTTGTTTGGGTGGGGCGGCACAAGGTTGCACCATTGGAGCCAGACGAGATTGAAATGTTGTTGGGCTTCCCAAGGGATCACACTAGAGGGGGAGGTATTAGCAGGATGAATAGGTACAAGTCCCTTGGGAATTCATTCCAGGTGGATACAGTTGCTTACCATCTCTCCGTATTGAAGGACATGTTCCCTAATGGAATAACTGTATTATCACTTTTTTCGGGTATTGGGGGTGCTGAGGTGGCTCTCCATCAGCTGGGAATACATATGAAGACTGTTGTTTCCGTTGAGATTTCAGATGTAAACAGAAACATACTTAAGAGTTGGTGGGAGCAAACAAATCAAACAGGGGAACTAATAGACCTTTCTGATGTACAAGAACTTAACGGTGACAAGCTTGAGCAGATGATTAACACATTTGGTGGGTTTGATCTAGTTATTGGTGGAAGTCCATGTAATAATCTTTCAGGTAGCAACCGCTATAGTCGTGATGGGCTGGAGGGTAAACATTCATCTCTTTTTTATGATTATTTTCGCATCTTAGACCTTGTGAAGTGTATCATGGGGAAGAACTTTTGATTGCACCATCTCACTTTCTTGTTTTTGGGTCTGATAAGCAACAGTTATGTTAGCTATGTATTTAAAATGTTGAAAGATCATGAGGATGTTCTCTTTGAACCTTAACTTGCATTGCAGAGGCAAATTATGTTATTTATCCATGCTTAGCACAAATAAATTTCATGGTTTAAATTTTGAATTTACAGCAATACTATCATCTCAAGAATTATTGAGAAAAAATCTTGAATATTCGATTATTATTTATTGGCCAGGTGATTCTCTGACTTATTCTCCAATAAGTAAATTTTATTGAGGTAGATGTATTTCTCTCTCTCTCTCTCTCTCTCTTTTTTCCTCTATTTTTGCAATAATAGCTTAAAACAAGTTGTTCATGGACTGTTCGTGGATTACCAAGTAATGAAGCTGTATTATACTGCAGTGGTGATGGCCTTTTAACTCTGCTTGAGGCCTTCCCTTGCTTGTTTTCCCCCTTTTTTTTCAATTATTTAATTATAGAACTAACATGGGACCAAGATGTCGATAGCGATGTTTTCACGGATTTTAATGTTGCTGCTGTTGCCTGTTACTTGAAATAGTGGCTAGGATTGCTCAATCAATCCTGTGACTAGATTGTTGTGGAATAGAGTAATGGCTATAATAATAACTTATAATGGGAAATAGCAGGCATTGAAATCAAAATAAAGGCATCATTTGATATATCACTTTTAATGGATTATAATATTATTCTTTCGGATTGGTAACTTTTTTCAGTTATTATGTATTAATATTAATAATATTTTTATTTTAAAAAGAATGAATAAAAATAATTGAGGTGCCTACATGGCAGCTGCAATTTCTTCTAAAACACAGTTTAGGAAAGTGCATAATTAGAGGAGCACAAAATAGGGATGCAAATATGCTCGGCAGAACCGGGTAGTTAGCTTGGGTTTGGCTTGTTATAGAATCAGTATTTTAGCTTAAGCTGAGCTTGACAGCACATGTTTAAGGTTAAATCATTTGTAATTTGAACCAAGCAACATGAATAAGCTTGTTATTGAGATGATGTTTAAGGTTAAATCATTTATAATGGAATCCACCCACAGATGAAACCTCACATAAATGGTCCCTACCCAGGTTGTCCTCAGCTCAGCACTAGGCATAGTGACATCATAAATTTGACTCCCACCAGCAATGATGAGGCAAGAATCTAGACCTTTGATCACAAAGCCCGTGCCTCCTTTGATACCACCAGCACTCATACTACCATCGAAGTTTACCTTGAGGAAGCTCGGAGGTGGAGGCTTCTAGAAGATGAATTGCATCCCGGACGCTGTGTGAGCTGAGGTGGGGTCCCAGGTGTTCCGAACTATCAAGGTCTCTCCAATGGCGGATGAGTGAATAACTTTAGCAGCCTAAGTGAAGGACCTCTCCAAAGTGACTCTCTGTGGCTGAGTACTATCCTCAAATATTTGGCCATTCCTGGCAAATCAGATGTAGTAGGCTAAATATGCAATCCTGATGCCCTAGCTTTCGATGTGAGGTCTATTCTTACACCTCCTCAGACAGGAAAGGAAGAACTCAACTAGGACCCCAGCTTGGAGGAAAGTCAAGGGGTTTTGGATGAGGCCCCAAACCTAGCGTGCTTGCGGGCACCGAAATAAGATATGATCCACAGACTCCACTACCAGGCAAATGTCGCAGTTCGAGGATTTTCTCATCCCTCGACCGCTCAGAACTCCCTTGGATGGCAGCCGACCCCATGCCACTTTCCAAATGAACAATGCCACTCTTAGGTGAACCCCCAGCTTTCAAATCCAAGCACCATCCAATATCCGGTCATGCTCAGCCTTGTAGATATTATACAAGTCCTTAGCCCTTACTCTCGGACTGCAAGTGAAGTGCCACACCCTCCTGTTCGTGGTAGCGAACCTAGAGATAGGTAAGGATATAGGCTCTATTTAACAGAGCTTTTGGTGGGCCAAAAAATATTTTTTGACCCTCCAAAAGAACTTTTAGATGAAATAGTAGTGTTTAGTAAAAAATCGAGAAGTTGTTTTAGTTTTATCAGAAAGTTGAAAATGTCTACTTGGGAGAATCTTTAAAATAAAGTTTCTTTGGAAAAGTACTTTTAGCACACATTAAAAAGTTGTTTTAGATTTATAATTTTTTTAAGATTAAAATACCCATGATAAAATTATATAATTGCAGAAAGTGTCTCTTTATATCATAATGCATGAAGAAAAAAATCTATAGGAGCTTCAACAAATAAGAAACCCTAATCGGCCTTGGCTTTCTTCTTTGCTACGTGATCAAGATATTATTTCTTTCCTCCATTTATTTGTCCATCGTTTTGAATGAGAAAGCATTGAAAAAAAAAGAATCGTAAAATCTTACTTTTGCAAGTATGATTGCATGCCTCTATATTTTTCTCCAAAAATTAGTTCCTAAAAATATTATATTAATAAAATTTTAATATATAATGATAATAATTATAATATTTTATATTAAAATATTGTATTATACTATAAATATAATATTATATGACATTATATCATAATACATTGATATGTTATGTTATATAATATCGAATTATGCTATATTATTATGCTACAGTATACGATATTATATTAACTATATTAAAATAATATTATATTACATTACAGTAATATTATACTATATCATATATTTATGTATTAATATATATTATATTTTATTATGTTCTATTATATAATATTATGCAATATTTTTTATGATCATTTTGTTAGCTATAAGTACTTTCTCAGTTTGTTTGCCAAACACATTAAAGCTCCACAGCATTTTAGAAATGTAGTTACCAAATAATAAATATCTTTTTATAAAAGCTCTACTTCAAAAAGTTCGACTTTTGAAAGTTCTACTGCTAATAGCTCTATCAAATAGGGCCATAATCTGCGTTGTTGATCGCACTCCAAAAAGACGAGTGATGAGGTCAATGTCTCATCTCTTCTGCCCAAGAACGAACAACTCACAGATTCACATGTTTGGGCTCACCTTAGCATTGACCATGGTGGGCCATTGCAAAAGAGGTAAGTCCGAATCCAAGCATCTGCGATCACATTCACTGATCGTCCATCACCAATGGACCATCTAATATTCGCAATAACTGTAGGGGCCTAGAAACAGATCTTTCTCCATATTAATGAACTATTTTGATTGGCCCGGATACCAAAGGTGATGTCCATGGGCCATATTTGGCCCTCACAATAGAGCTCCACAAGCAGTCATGCTCCAACAAGAACCTGGCAGGGCCTCTTGTCTAATCATCAAGGATTGCACTCTCAAGCCACCATCACATAGGGGTTGGCAGATAGCTCCTTAGGCAACCAAATGCACTCTGTCTGCTCCACCCCCCATCCTCCACAAGAAGTTTCTGAATAGTTGTTCAAGCTTCGTTAAAGAGGACTTTGGGAGGGCAGTATGAGACATAAAAAAGATCGGGATAGAACTAAGCATAGACCTCACCAGTGTTATTTTGCTTGATGGCACCACAGTCCGCTCTTCGTAGCCTCTTCTTGAAAAGAGGGATCCCAAGGTAGTCCCAGGCCCCATCCTGCTCTCTAAACTCTAAAGTAATTCTTGACAGAGGCCTTTAGCTGCGTCTGTGCCTTTGGATTGAAGCAAGCTGCTGACTTCGAAAGGTTCAACCTGGTATATGCTCGCAGAGGTGACAGGTAATGCCCAAGGCTTTGAGGAACAGTGTTTCGGCCGTATATTGGTAGGTAGCAAATACGCAGACAACCGATATTTCGGTTTTTCTCGGTCGGATTACTCGGCATCGTAACGCAAAAGAATAAAGTCGCATTATATCAGTCTCCCTTCATCCCTTCCCCCCATCTTTCGCCAGCCTCAGCTGATATTTTGGATTTATCGGTGAATGCCCGAAATTTCGGTTGGCGATACCTGAGCAGTTGCCTTAAGGCCTAAGGCGAGACTTCTACGGCCAGAAGCACCCTCCATGACTCCATCACTTTTCTCGATCTCGATCGCAGGCCTCGACTCCTCCAAACTCTAATTTCTTGGAATTCCGTCGAACTCCAACCCTAAAATCTTCTCCGATCTCGAATTCCTCTTCTCGACTCTCCCAATCAATCCGGATCTTGGGAAGAAGCCGCCGCCGCCGCCGCTGCTGCCGATGGCGAAGGAGTTCAGCGTCCCCCCGGTGGTCTTCCCCTCCTCTGCCGGCAACCCCAACGCCCCCCACCAGCGCCGCGCCCCGGCAGCGCCGCCCTTCCAGCCCTCCCGCCCGGCCGCTGCCTCCTTCGCCACCGGCCCCTCCAACCCCAGCCTCCCCTTCTTGTCCTTCGACATCGGCTCCGCCCCCTCCAGCTCATCCTTTTCCGCCCCCGTCTTCGCCTCCACCGGCGGCGGTCCCCTCTCCGCCGGCGCCGCCTCCTTCGACGACGAGCCCCCTCTCCTCGAGGAGCTCGGCATCAACACCCGCCAGATCTGGCGCAAGACCGCCTCCATCCTCAACCCCTTCCGTGTTAACCCTGACCTCCACGAGGACGCCGACCTTTCCGGCCCCTTCCTCTTCTCATGGCCTTCGGCCTCTTCCAGCTTCTCGCCGGCAAGTTCCACTTCGGCATCATCCTCGGCTGGGTCACCGTCGCCGCCCTCTTCCTTTACGTCGTCTTCAACATGCTTGCCGGCCGCAACGGCAACCTCGATCTCTACCGCTGTGTCAGCCTTGTCGGCTACTGCATGCTTCCCATGGTCATTTTCTCCGCGGTCTCCCTCTTCGTGCCCCATGGCGGCCTTGTAATCTTTGCCATGGGGGCCGTATTCGTTCTCTGGTCTACCAGGGTCTGCACGAGGCTTCTCGTCGAGCTGGCCTTGTGCGGGGACGAGCATCGCGGCCTCATAGCCTATGCTTGCTGGCTCGTCTACATGCTCTTCTCCCTGCTTGTAATATTCTGATTATTGGTGAGGACTCGCTCAGGACTTCTTTTTTATTCTACTATTCTTCTTCTGCTTCTTGTTTAGGATAAAAACTATCATCATTTTGTGATCTTGGATTCTCTACTTGTAAATCCTTTATTAGTCATTTGGTTTAGCCTGAGAAATGTGGTTCCATATTAATAGATTTTCAGTGTTCTGGAAATTGATGGTTACCTTTTAATGATGTGTACTGAAGTTATTAGCTGGAATTGTTATTTTTTGCTTTGAAAGTTTTGCAATATGCTTTTGAAACTTTAGAGCTTAATATGATATCCATGGCTCGCAATAGTCAAGGTTAGAGAGATAAATTTCACCTTTCATTTGCTGCTATACTCTAGCAGCATATTGCTAGTTCCCATTATCTGAACTGAAAAATCTTTATAAGAACCTCACCTTTGGGGGAAAGAAGTGCATATTTTTTCAGTCACCTTTGGGGGAAAAGAAATGCTTTTAGCGTGAATTGTTAATAAGAATTGCTTGGGTGTTATCTTTACGAGGAATTATCACTTTGAAATGATTGGCTTTCTTAGATTTCACAACAATGTTTCATTTGAATGGAAACTTGCACTTGGATATGAAGTACAACTCATTTAAGTAGTGACTTTCCCTAAATGATCTTTCCGATTGGTTTGACATGGGTTAAGCACTATCTCGCAGCTGAAGGGTTCTCCTCACAATGCAAGGGGCCAGGATTCATTGTTTGGGCCGCTAGACACTCTTAATGGTGTGATCTTGCTTTGATGGTGGAGATTCAGAGTGATGGTTTTTGAGGATATCAAATACTCATATCAGGGTTGTTTCTGAGACTCCAAAAAAGTTTATGGATCTTTCTTTCACATGTTGAGGAAGCATTTGAATAGGACACGGATTGCAGAGGAGTCATGGGACAATAATTTATTAAAAGTTTGTGGAAACTCAAAGTACTTCATTCCCAACAAGTCTTTATGGTTTCTTTTTTTGCAAAATCATTAACACAGTTATGAAAGATTACTAAACCCTACTTCGAGAAACTAACGTATCACACAATGGTATTGGTACTAGAACTCTTTTGGAGTTGCTTCTGGATGTCCTTAAAGGAGAAGTACATATCATGTCTACTTGTCTACATGTTTTGTTTATGACTATGATTCTCACGATTGGCTTGCCATGTTTATACTAAGAACACTAGCTGACTCCATGCTAAGAAATGGTCTGCTCTAGGCTCTGGCTGTTATGAAGCAAGCGCAAACAAATATATCTCATTTTGCTACAGTTATGGTGACAAGTTTGTGGCATGAATCTATGCAAAATGGAACAATTGAATAAGAGGATTAGAAACCATGAGCATGGATTATACAGGGAGAAGGAGAAAAACTTTAGGAGCTACCAGTTGAGGTTTCTGGATATGCTATGTTTGTATCTCTGTATTCCTTAGCTGAAGCATATGAGTGGACTGCCTGGTTGTGGATCATCACTTTTCTCACTCAAATATGTTAAAGCATGTAGATGTGAACTTTGTATGAAGATTTATGACAAAATATTGGAAGAAAAGCCCACCGGTATGGTGGTTGCACATGGCCAGATGTGACTCAGCATGTAAATGTTCTAACTTTCTCCCTTTTTTTTTAATTGCAAGGCGATTGAAGACTGACTTCTGTCTGCTTCTCTGAGATGTGTTGTTGTGAATTTATTTTGTCAACTCTTGTAGGTTGTTTTGTAGTTTATTTTTGAAGAAGAATTCCATGCCTTGAAGGGTCTAGGGTTCCTCCGTCTCAGCTTATCTATAGACACTTAATTCAACAAATGATATTAATCTTAGGGTCCATTTTTCCTCTTTTTTGCTTTATATTATGTGGAGATGATCATGATTCACAGATTTTAAATTTTGTTGAAAGGTCTTTATTTTTTTATATTTTATTGTTATTGTTTTTATTGTCTAAATCATACTCATAACTAGTCTGACTTGCTGCTATATGTTGAAGCACCTCAAACAAACTCCCTTGCCCATTTATTCGTATAAACAGGGTGATCTAGGAGCAACCTTCTTAGATGCAATGATGGAAACAACATTGCTAGAACAAGAAATTATCATCAAAAATCCTCGTCCAGAAATGTGATGGATCAAAGGATGAATTTAGCACTCAAGTAGGTGTTTAGTTGGTTCATTTAATGATTTATATAGGGTAAGTTAATTTTGAAAGTTGGATCTCAATTTAGTGTACAATCAAATTAAAGTCAAGATATTCGATATGCTTGAGAAACACAATGAGTTCTTTGTCTTTCCACTTTATTGAATGGGCACTCAAAAATTAATTTTTTGAAGCCTTATGAATACCATCTTCAGGCTCTATTAGTGCCATTTTTCCTAGTTATCTTGGATGGTGAATTTATGTATACTTAAAACTTGAGTAAAGATCCTATACAACTATACTTATTTAAAATCTCAATTAGATATTACCACGGGAATCTATGCTTTTTACAATTTTAAGGCCTTATTTTCACAAGGCCTGACTCAGGCTGCTAGTATGAGACTTGGCTAACATGTCATAACAAGTAATTTACTATAAGTCCTTTTACATTGTTGGCTAGCTGCAAAATGCAAATTACTTTGACATGCCTACCGTACATGATAGACCTAACTGCTTGCCTAGTGTGGGCAATTCATGGTAGTTGACATCTTACCCTGATTTCATTGAGGCTTATTACTGCCCCTAGGTCTGCTGTTAGTTATATCTCCAGCTGGCTTGGTTCATGGTTTCATGATTATTGCTTGTGATATAGATCATTCATGATATCCAATTACTGATCATGAATGATATAAACTTAGTGGCTGATCCAGTTTATTAGCTTATGGTAAAAATTAAGATCAGATTTCATGAACTCACCACCAGATCCTGGATTCCACATTATTTATGCTCTTCTCTTGTGCTATTGGTTGTGTAGACTAAAGATTGGTGTGATGATGGTCTAATTTTTCACATATCATTTGGAACACCACAGGGGCATAAGATCACCATTTTCTTCTGAATTTTTAATTTGCATGTATCCTCAGTTTGATTGAATAAAAAAATTCATTCTCAAGCAGTTTATACTTCTTTTAGATCCTTCGCTGGTGCTTCTTTATCATGTGCAGTCTCGTTCTCTTGTATCAGGACTTAGAAACAGTCCTAATAGCTGGGAACTTGACTCTTGATCTTGTCACAGCCCTTTTCTTTTGTATGAATGGCTGATGCAGAATCATGTATTTTAGATGTGTGCATCTTGCTTTATATACACATATATGCTGTACGTATATCAAATTGGCGACGATCCCCCAAGTGTAGTGATATCAGGATTTGGGATCTCGGAGTTCTTATCCACTAAATGCTTGTTGATCTAGATTTGTGTCCTTGTAGATTTACCCTTTTTCATTGATATCTGATAAGTCTCTGCATCACTTGTTTGAGCCAGATATAGCTGAAAGTAATAATTATAATTCATTATTCAAAGAAAACAATGAGCTTCATAATTCATAAAGACCAGGACTTCACCAAAGTTGCTGGCTAATTATTAGCTTGCAGCTAATTGGTTGTCTTACGATGAGCTTCATAGTTCAACCAGTTATGAAAACATTGTCTTTTGACCCTTGACCTTGAGGCTAGTGATTTGCATTCAGCTTTTTGGATTGTCATATTGAATTATATTGTATCTTGTCACAACAAGATGGTTAATATGCAAGCCTACATAATCTTTTACACTTGATGCTTAAAAAAGGTCGGATGGAGGAGCGGAGGTGGGAAATTATATTGCAAAATTTGTAAGGGAAAATTTAACTCTATAATAAATGAATGAAAGGCAGTATTTATAGCTATTTTCCTGTCAATTAGTTTCCAGAATTCAAGATGAGTTTTGCAGTCATATGCATCATTCTAGATTAGATTAAAAAGATAAATATTCATTATTTGTAGATATATTCAAAATTCTCTGTAAAATGGTGGATCTGAAGCAGAGCATATTAATAGTAGAACTTTTGAGTCCTTTGTGGAATGAATCTGCTGACATACATTTCAAGTTTACCTTCATAGATACAGGTGTTAGCAAGGTTCGCGCTACCGGTACCGAACCCCATTACCGGTGCCGCACTAGTATAGATGTACGAGTGTCGGTACGGTACGGGTATTGCGGTACGCCAAGCGTACCGACATTGGTGTACCGATACCGGTACCCATCGATACGGGTACGGTACGCTCGGTACCGAACGGTACAGCAAACCTTGGGTGCTAGTCATTGTCGACTCAAGATGTTACATGATAGCCTTTGAGTTTTGCATAGTCACTGACTTCTGGATCTTGGAAGCTTTGGTTTCGTTATTTCCGAAACCGTTGATGTTTAGCCATCTGCAGGCTCATTACTTTTTGTGAACTTGTGTCAAATTGCTCGATGTTCTGCCATCCTTGTTCTAACTCTAGACCTGGCTATTTCAGCAACTACTTACTATTATATATTACAAAACTGAATGTTCTTTATACCATTGCGGCTGCAGTTCACATCCATGATTTTTTTTTCAATGAAGCATCGAGAGGCCTCTGGTTTCTATGAGGCATTGAGGGATATCTTCAGACCTTTGCCAGTCTCATATTGTCAATCTGAGGTCCCCCCTACGACTCTCCAAGGATTTGAATCCAAGTCATTGTATTGTATGCTTAAATTCTGGCTGGTGTAATATTCGTCAATACCATTTGCCATGTATAGGTGCCAAAGAATCTTGAATCTGGAAAGGATTATTTTTGAAAGATCAGGAAAGGGAATGTTGAAGAGCGAAGAGTAGTGTGAAGTGGAGAATTGCTTGTCTTGATAGTTGCTATAGTTGAATAGTATGCTTTTCCAATTGCTAGCTATATGATTGACCTTCCTTAACTACCCTATTGATATATTCTATGAAAACACTTTCAGATAGTTTCCTTCTTTCATGTTGGTTATTGCCCGAACACCATCACTCTGGCTTCTTTAGTGTTATTCTAATTGAGTAACTTGGGCTTCTTAAATGTGCATATATCAGGTGTCTAATCATCGCAAATTCAGCTCTGATGGTTTCATTAAATTGTGCTTGAGGATGAGAGTCCTTAATGTCCTTGTAATTTTTCATTGTTTGTGCACTTCTGATCTTCTTATTCTTTTGCTGACTGTATATGTTGATACTTTGCTTTCAAGTTTTTTCCTGTTGACGGTATGTTCCAAAATATCCTTCATGTCTTCAGAACTCGTGAACCGATACGATATTTGAGGCCTTTAGTCATTAGTGACATTATTGAGCCATGTCGCAACTTACGTATGTGCATCTCATTTGGTATATCTTTAATCTTATTGAGTTATAGACCTGTGTAAGTGCTTTTAAATAAGATATCTATCATTCCAACACTAACTGTATCAATATTATTCAAGGACATTCTTTCGATCAAAAATTACCTTTAAAATCTAAGATTACTCAATTAATTCGACACAATCGAAATTTAGCTTAAGATAGGGTTGGACTGGATTAGGCATTGGGAGATATGGTGATTAAGTTGGGTTAGGTTAAGTCTCGACCTAATCCAACCCACCAAGGTCATACTGAGTCCAAGTATCATCTCAAACTAAAGACCTATAAGAGGAGGCGAGTATAAATTCTGACCAAGATCCTATCCAATTATAGGTAAGAGGAACCTTGCAAGAATTACATTTTGGAGCTGCTCTAGCATTGGCTGAGTTACATGTTGTTGAGGGATGAAATAAAGATGCCATATCACTACTTGAGAGATATCTTAAAGATTGAGCAGATGACCCTCTCCACGTCAAGTTGGGCTCTAAGTATTTGCACCATCAAATATGCTCTCAGATGCTCGTTCGCATTATGAGGCTGCTTTGGGGTACTGCTTCACTGGACCATTTCCAAACAATCAAATAGGAAGAGCAACTCTCTCAAGGTGTCCTTTTTAATGTTAGATCTCTGACCAGTTTCACATGCACGAAGATAGATAAATGTATTTACCCTTTTAAAGGTAGATAAATGCATATGTGCCCATCCAAAACTCTAAAATTTGCATGGTATATATACTCTTCCCGTTTTTGGCTTCATTTCCATCATTTGAATGGTTAGTTTGGCTAATATGTACATGTGTTTATGTACGTATGTATGTAAGATGGCAAGATAAAATGGTAAGGTTAGTCTTTGTTTGAAGGATGTTATTGAACGACAAGGATGTGTGCAATTTTTTTCTCTTTGGAAGCGCATATATAAGTATCAAACTTTTGGAAATCAATAGAATTTGATGCTCAGATAATATCAAGATATTGTACAAATGCGTTTCTGCTTGTGCAGGGAATGGATCCAGGTGCACTCGAAGAGAGAAGAAAATGATACTGAGGAGGCTGAAGGTGATCAATAAGCTGAGCTGCCATAGTATGCAAAGATTAAAAACTCGTGGGTACTTTGTGCAGGCTATGTCAGTAGCTCGAGCTGCCTCACCTAACAAAACATGCAACCCTACTGCATCTGGGGAAGGACACAGCAATATAAGAAAGAAATTCATTGTTATGCTATCTCTGCTTCCAGTGTCTTTCAAGGCTTTTGTGGGATGGTCACTTGCAGCATATCAGTAGTTTTTACTACTAACAGAAAAAAAGTGACCGTTGGCGCAATGTTTTAAGTTATTATTAGAAACACTGAGCACTTATGATGAGGCCAATTATTTTGATTTTCACAACCGTAAGTGATCAGATAGATGCACCATTAATTTTCAGGATTGTCCTTTGTAGACGTGAAAAGATTTGCTGAGGAAGCTACTGTAAGTTTTCGTCTTTGTTTTTTCCATAATTATGTATGTAGTTGAAAGCCAGAGTTTTGGCCAATGATATATAGACACATGATCAAATTTGTTATCAAAATGGTTAGGAGAACAATAACCTCAGCATTTATCGCATATACAATATGGATGTCAATTGGAGGCTTGGGTTTTGAAGTAGGTCAACAGGATGACAGTTGAGGGGTCATCCTGAAAGTTTCAACTTTGAATCCTCTTCAATGTGCAGGCGATGTGTTCTTGGTGTGATGATTTTAATTATCGAGTAATCTGTCAGTGTCGTGTCAACATGGCATTAGCTTATAGGCGTTTTAAGTCATGTTTAACCCTGATGCGCACAAGCTTTATTGAGATAATGCAGAACTTTTACTGATTTCTTTCTTAGCTATTTTCCTTCCGCCCGTAGATTGCTTGCCAGCTTATCTCGTTGATGAACCTCTAACTAGAGGAATTGACACATATTTTTAATCAAATAAGAATTGGCACAAGCAGCTTGTGCGCTTACCTACTCAAAAGGAAATGATGTTTCTGTGGTGCTAACAATAATTTCTTCACCTCGGAAATAAAATCCGATGTCTATCAGTGTGGCTCCATTACCAGCATCAGGACTTTTGTACACATTGGCACCTCAACGTTGGCTTCAAGAATTCTAAAGAATGACGCAGCTGGATCGAGTGTTAGGATTGTGAGATCAAAATTATTAGTTGTTCATCAATCTAACTGGACCAAGTTGGGCAGCCGGAGTTTTTTTTGCAATTTAATATGAAAAGCTTTGGTCTGCAGAACCGCTCAGAACTCGGTCCGACTCCAAAGAGCAATAGTATAGTCTCCAAAGAGCAATAGTATAGTGTGGCCAAATATTCTTCCTATTAATTTATTATTATTATTATTATTTGCTGAAACAAATGATTCATACAATTCTAATATTGATATATTCAATAAAATCAAATATTGATATATTTAATAAAATCAAAGTTCTATATAGTTAGCTCCTCTCTCCCAACCTATGAAGTGCCCCAAGAATGACTAGTCATCTTCAAAGGTATTCAATCTGCAGCTTCATTTGCCACTCTGAAAGCATGCTATACCACCGCTCATCTACTACTACAGCTTCCCTCAGCATTTACCAAGACCATTCCAGCATGATTCGCTTTGACCAGTCGGGTTGTGCAAAGAAGAGGGCGGATCGAACAGATATCATGAGCCAGGGAGTTCATGTATCTTAGAAAAGAAAACCAGTTGGGTGATACAACCTCTACCTTTCTTGTGATTAGGCAGTTCATCTATATTTGAGAGCTAAAGATTGACTGGGGATCGACAGCAGTGCAATAAATTTTCATGGTAGCTTGCTGACACATTATGAAGAAAAAGCTCGACAGCACACTCATATAAGCAAAAGACAGCACACTCATATAAGCAAAAGAACGCATCAGAGTTCCTTACAAACTTCTGCCAATGAAATGGGCCAGAATCATCCTAATTAGTCGAGGAACTATACATTGCATCCCCCAGAATATTGACAAGGTAACGAGTTTGCTAGTTTTAAAAAATTTACATGATACAATTACACCTTGATATGCTAAGTAGCTTACAAATTTACTCTGTACAGGCAAAGAACATAGTCTACGGTGAACCAAGAACAAGTGCCAGTTGAAAAGTCCAATGAAAAAGAAAGTCTGACATTCTGCGGGGAAAAGATTCTGTTCTCTACATGTGGAAAGGTTTTCTTGGTGTTGGTCCCTGTTCTCCATAGACTGCAATCTTTGCTTCAGATGAAAGACTTCCACCTACAAATTAATATGAATATTATCGATTAAGTTCCCTCCATACTAGCAACTTTAGATGAAAAATAACAGCTCTACCTGGAGCTGGAATGCTCTTGCCCTTTTCTCCAGCTAGAACCCCCCGGGTCGAATGCAGCTCCTGGGTCACAGAGAGGCTCCTCAATCAAGCATAATAGGGAAGGCGTAAGTGAACTGATGCTAAGTCAAATAAAAGTGCACCTTACCTTTTGGGTATCATCCAAAACCGCTTTTAAGAATGCCACATCATGTTCAAGCCGTACATTATCAGAGTGGACCATATTTGAGAGACTATTTGCCTCTTCTTGAGCTAACTCCACACTTGCCAGCTTCTCTTTCAGCAGCTCAACCTCTTTCATTGCATCAGCAATTTTTTTCTCCATGTCCTGCCTACTCTTAATAGCAGAAGATAAGTTCTTCTCCGTAGCTTCCTGGCTTGCCATTGCAACATTCAACTGCTCTTCTAGCAAGACGTTTTTTCTAGTCAAGGTTACTATTTTGGTTTCATACAGTTGATATATATTGGAAGGATTTGTTAGCATCGATCTATTTTCAGTTTCTGGAGGTGCAATATGATTGCTATCAGACATAAGATTGTTATTCCCCTGCTTCTGATACAGGTTCGAGCTTTCAGAGTCGAATAGGTTTTCTTCTGTGCTAGCTAGAATTCCAGCAATATCCATCTGGATTGCAGTTTCTTGTTTCTTACTTCTCTGCTCCATTGCCTGAAAACAATTTTATAGCAGTAAGAGGATGCATGAACTTCAAATTTTTTGCATTTATGAGACAAAAGAACAAATCAAAAACTCTATCAAGGACGGGAATTTTTTGTGAAGTGAGACATGGCAAGAACTGTAATGGATATGTTCTCACAGTATCACAAAGTAAACCATAATCACATCCAACCACAAGTATAATATTTGCAACAAAGGATCAACAAGAATTTTTATTTAAGAAAAGGAGATCTTCTACACAGATGACATTCCAAAAAGTAGACTTCCTAGAAGCGGGTGAAGATATAAAACAACACTAACTGAACATACCGACCTGAATAAGAATGCGTAGTTCAACAAATTTTGAAACATTAGTAACTGAACATGCTTACTTGAATAAGAATGCATAGCTCAATAAATTCCAGAGGCTTTCCATAAAGGAGCATTCAATATCATTTTGTACTTTTCATATACTACAAGGACAGGGAGAAATCAAAGAGGCAGTGGCACTGATGCAATGACTATCATTCAGACGTTTCCAAATGGAAATTAATCAGCTATATTATTCTGGAAAATTTATGACACTTTCCTTAAAAGTGAATGGCTTTCTCCCAACAAGTATGAGACCAATTTATTCAATGAGAACGGGATGTCAGAAGCTAAACTAATTGATAATTTGATCCAGCTTTATTGAGAGAGGAAGTACTAACAGTTCTAGGAAGAGAAATGATACTTGTCAGGATGTTTTTATATTTAACAATTACACAGCCAAATATTACAATTTCAATAAGTCCAACAGGTCCCAAAAGTACTTGTTAGGCAGCTATTTGTTGAACCGTAACCAAGGTTCAAAAATGCAATTTCAGTTTCAATTATGGCCAGGTTCAACTAACTTCTGGTTTTGTAGTTTCACCATCTCGGTAGTTACTTCTTGACTTTCAAATTTTTTACACAACGTAAAATGTCAATATGGAGTAAACATGGTCCACAATCTCGGTACTGGGCATCATATCGGTGCTTTTCTAGTTTGGTACAGTACAATCGGTATGGTATCGTGCACCCCACACCGAAACATCTCTCTAACTATTTTTCCCATTTTTTATCTCAATATGCCTCGGTACGAGTTGGTATACACCTCGATTTGCCTCGATATATTTTTGGTACGCCTCAATATCGAGCGGTACACTTCGGTACAAAGTAGTATGGGATGGTACTGGGCATCATATCGGTGCTTTTCTAGTTTGGTACAGTACAATCGGTATGGTATCGTGCACCCCACACCGAAACATCTCTCTAACTATTTTTCCCATTTTTTATCTCAATATGCCTCGGTACGAGTTGGTATACACCTCGATTTGCCTCGATATACTTTTTGGTACGCCTCAATATCGAGCGGTACACTTCGGTACAAAGTAGTATGGGATGGTACAGAGCCTGTACCTATCCGAACGTGAGTTTCGTACTAGTTCCTACCCAGTATGGTATAATATATCCCATATTGGGTGGTACAGGCAGTACAACAGATTATGATAGTAAGATTAAAAAAGATTAGACAATTAGAACATATAGAAAATGAAGATGAATAAAGCAAAACAAGTTAGAAAAGGAGCAAATTGCGGTGCTTAGGAATTTTGGGTGCGTATATCGTGTTGTAGCTTATAAAATAAAATGAAAATTTGGATGTCTATTTCACATCATTTTAGCATATAATTATTTATTCAACTACTTGATGTCAATTTACAAACAAGAATCTAAATAACTAATAGACATTAAAATCCATATTTTTCATTGAGCATTAGAAGATCTTCTATTAAACTTCAAAACATAACAGTGGTTCCACTTCCATAAGATTTGCATAGAGAAATGATTTATCTACGAAGAGATTATAGGTGAGGAATTTAAAATATGTTTTAACTTTCGGATTTGGAACTTGACACCCCACGGAAAAATTTAGTTTAAACTTCAGAAACCCAAGTTCAATCATCACAAATCTACTCCTCACGAGGCCCAATCTACTCCACAAAGCCTCTTCTCATTTGCCCTCAAAAATCTCTCAACAACCCAAAAATCTCCCAATCATTTTCAAAAGAATGCTTTTAATATTCTCAAAACATGCAAAAAGACTTAGTGTTAATACAATACTACCAACAAATTAAATGAGTAAACAAATGAGCAGGAAAAACATTACTGATATATACACTAAATAAACCATGTAGGTTAGCTTCAGTCAGCAATCCATAACGACACTTGGTTTCAGACTGATAACAGATGAATTTAGAAGCGCTCCTAGTAAAGGCCTTGTTTTCAAGCATGCTAATGAGCTTAACATTATAATTTAATTTGAGGGTGGCTAACCTGAATCTCCAATATCAAAGATTTATATTAGATTATCGTTCATTTTAGGTGACAGCGCTTATCACATGGTGAAAAGAAAGAGTTTCATAAGAGCATACGCTGAGAGGCAATACATTAAATTGGCTCATAAAAGCTGGAAAAGCATTGAAAAAGCTCTGTGACAACCAAGATGCGATGCATCAAAAAAGAGAGAGGAAAAAACCTTGCTTTTATTGATTGAACTAAATATGTAGAAGTTGATTGCCAATCTATACAAGATGTAATGAGTGAAACATCAAAAGTCAATTCACCAAAAAAAAAAAAAAATCAAAACTCAACGGTTAAATATGAGAATCACCCATGTAATATCTTAAAAAAGAGACAATTCATTGTCCAAGCACAATATTAAGCATTTTGAGCTAGAAACAAGAGATCTATGAACAAGATAAACAAAATATATGCCTTCTGTCTATCTTTCTTATGGTCACTGTGCTAGAAATCATGTATTGCACATAAACAGATCATCTTGAAGTACCATTCCAAGCCCATTAAAGAGTTATACTTGCGATCAGCCTTCACACAATTACTATTGTATCTATCTACATGGTTATGCCAAGCATGCCTTTGACTACTGGCGTAAGGATCTTCTGGTACAACTAAATTCTATTAAGATGGAAGATTTTAACAAAGTTCGATAAAGAATCCACTGCGCTGTTCTCAGTGCAATGAGCATAACTATGGCCCATGTGCAAGCTGAATGTTACACAGGATGCCGAAAACAAAACATTCATGAATCATAATATCTGCTACAGAATTGTATATTGAAGTACTCAAATTACTTACTTGTGAGGAAGGATTACTCAACAAGTAGTCACAACGCTCCTTGTATTTGTCATCTCTGGGAGATTTCTGCATCTTAAGAGCTAAATTGTAATCTTCTTCATGGTGGAATTGCTTACGGAGTAATACATTACCAACAGAATGTGGATCAATGGATGAATCTGAGAGAGATTTCCTGCCAGATGCATGCTGCTCCACTGCAGATGCTAGACTGTGCCTGCCAACAGGATCAACAGAACAAGGGGGGGCAGCATTGTTAAGATGGGCACCAAGATCTTTGGTACTTGCAGGGCAATCTTCATATGACAATGGATCTGTATCTGGGGCAGATCGCCAGCTCATTGAATGTTCATTCTTGAACAAGACCAATATTTCAACCTGTACAACCCAGAATGGATATAAGTATTGTTGCGCACAGGAAGAATATAAATGACCATATCATAGTTATGTGCTTATCTCTTAACCTGATTTGATGGCTCTTTCTTATATCCTCCAAAAGCAACAAGAAAAATCTTGTCTTTGTAATGCACAGGAACTACACTGAACCCCTGTTCAACAGCAGATTCTTTAGCAATTCTTTCAAAAAAAGCAAGCACCAAAGGTTTAACTTATGTCTGAAATGTATAAAAATATAATTGCAGCAGATTATTTGGTATTCTTTCCCATGAAGCAATAATTAGTTATATACTACACACATGACATTTGAAATGCAGCCGAAGTATCATATGACATGTTAAAATTAATGCACTTAAAAAATTAAGTATTTAATGAGAAAATTATGTCTCCACTCGACCACAACTTGTGCTAAAATGCTGTCTCCATCAAACTTGTCTGCTATATAATCAGTAAGAGATATGAAGAAGTAAAAAAAAGTATATATTTGAGTTTTCATAACTATCTTCTGCTCAATAGTGCCTAAATGATAGTAAATTAGTAAATTTGTCTTCTTTCTACCCTAGCTTGAGGTGTTAATGACAACATATCCAATTGTATCTATCTAAGCAACCATTTTATGTTTCATGCTTTTTCTCAATGAGGTTTTCACGACTTCATTGTGAAACAATGAAACATGCATGCTCATGCAATTCACATGCATGCAAGGTCATGCAATGGATAAGGAGAAGTATGAATTGTTAAAAGACTAGAAGGAATCGTTTCATTTACCATGGCAGGCACACACTGATAATGCATGTAACCTTCACTATATCAGGAAGGTACCCATATGAATCTTTACGCAACGAACATCCTGAGTATTCAATACAATGCACCTACCAAAGGGCTGCAGAAATCCACCATGCCTGGATAATAGAACTTCTTGCACTGAGCTTCTTCATATGGCTAAGACAAAAGGTGCACAGAAAGGTTCCATCACAAGAGTAAGAATCATTAAGTCATGGCTAGATTTTTGGAGGTGCACTAAGGCAGTTAGCTAGTAAGGGACAGCGCCCAGATCATGGGCTACTACGAATGTCTGATCTGGCCTAATAGTGCTCAGAAATAAACCACCTCTTTGCCATTGTAGAAAAAAAGAAACAGGATTTCTAACCTTTCTTGAGGGGAAAAAAGAAATCACAGCCAACTAGTTCTCTTTGCATGACGGTTTTAGATGATCTAGTTGCTTAGTCAAACAGTTACATGATTTACATTTCTTTTTCTGGGAAATATCCTCGCTGCAGTCCAACTATACAACCTGTAATTGACCTCATTAGACATAAGAAAGTCTGGCTGGGTAAGGTGAAGAAACTTCAATAATCATTAGTGAAATAAGTAAACCATGTTTCTCTACCTTTACTCCTTTTGTCTTCTTGTCTTTTTTCCAGCCTTTCACCTTTCTTCTAGTTTTCACTTCTTCATACCTGCTGGCTGCCATTATAGAACAAATCTGAACTGCGATAAAGATTTATCCTACAAAACTAGGGCTAGAAATGATCCTGAGTTGGCCTGGCCAATTATAACACTACATAAGCCTTAATTACTCTCCTCTCCTTTCCTCTTCGTTCTTTCTTCCCTAGACTCCCTCTCCCCTCGCTTGCTTCTACTCTACCGATTAACCAAAGGCCCTTCCAAGTCAAGCACTGGGATCAACCAATTATACCAGATTCATATTAAAAAATTAAATTAAAAATAAATTACTTGCATCAGCTTTCCATTTCAGATTTCCACTATTAAGATAAACAAAACCTACGGGCTTGTTTTCATGTTCAATAAATTAAGAAAAAATCTGCACAGAATCAACAGTACTAGCAACTTGAACCCATTACGGTAACTTTCGCATACAGAATATTGATGCCATGAAGAAAAGTATCAATAGAAACCATAATGACACAGGAAGTTAAGATATTCTTCTAGAAATTTTCAGAATTTCTGATTAAATATTTAGAATGACATCATAGGTAAGGAAAACTACAGAACTATCATCATAAAACTGATGAATGGCAATAGACATGACTGTAAAAAGTCGAAATAAAGGCAATGGAAAAAATTATTAGCAAACTCACTTTGTTGGTAGTAACAGAAGCACCAGGTGAAATAACTGAAACAGACCACTCAAATTTTAGAACATCAAAGACTAGAGTTTCTGCATGCCCTGAGAAGAGAACTATATGTTAGAAAGCATGTGAATGTTCCATGAATTATTAATGATATTAATGCTCCATAAATAGTTCTAACAAGCAACCCGCAAAAATTACAAAAAAAGGATCTTCCTCATATGACTACCAAAACTTGGGATAGAATATGGAAATTAGATTGAGGAGAGGATATGGAGGCTTTCACTGCTGAATTCAAAGGATGAACAAAATTTAATGCTTGAAAAAAGTACTGACAAAAGGGAAGGTGGAAACCCAGTTGAATCAGGGTGAAGGCAGCATCGAACCCAGGTCTCTTGCAGCAACCACAAGAGAATTTGCCAATATGGTAGTTGGCACCCTCAGCATCAAGTTAACAATTTACATGGACATAACAAGGTGACATCCAGAAAAGGGAAATGATGGTGAAAGGGGTGAAGAGCACCACTTACCCAGGTAGAAGGGGGATGGCGAGTCATAGAGGACAAGAAACTACTTCAATGGCAATATGATTTCTTTCATTAATAGAAAAGTCGACAAGGAATTTTATGAAAACATTTTCTCACTAGATGCCCCTTGCCAGCAAAAAAAAAGACGATAAAATTTTAGTAAGGTGACGAAGCCTACTACAAAATTCAAATTATAATAAAGATTCAAGGAAATCATCCTTACATGTTGGTAGATCAGCTATAAATTCAAAATAAAAAGATGTGAACAAAATATAGTATATGATAGTTAACTATTTGGAGAATGGACTTCTTATCACACTAGGACAAGAACCAATAAGTATTCATCTATTGTAGGAGCAGAAATATTTAAGTGTTGCAAAGTAAAGGCCTAAAGTTATAAACCACTTTTTAAAGCGGAAAATGTCAGCCTACTTTCTATTACATAATAACACAAACATACTTGAGATGTTTATAGACATTCATCTGAGACATGACTCTGCGCATAGTATGCATTTTATAACATATGTGCATAGACTCTCCATATACACTTCTTTGTGTGGTGTTTTACTTATTATGAGTAAACAACTTCACTATCTATCATGTGGTACATAGTTACATTACTATCAGGCTTTGTGCTCTATTTAGATAGTTTATACATTCCGATACTTCCTCAAGTTTCATCGTATTGCAATCTTGATCAACATCTAGAAGCATTCCTCTTTATTATTTAATTATCTACAAGATTCTTGAACAGTATTGGCTGAGTTGGAGGAAAGGACAGATAGTTCATTTGAAGGGAGAAGGTTATATATTATTATGGCTCCGTTTGGCATTGATCTTGGAGGGCCACAAATGCTTTTTGGAAGGTCAAGCTCTTTTGAGCGATTTTAAGATGTTCCATAAAAATATTGAACTAGCTTTCCAGCTCATCCAAAAGTTGAAAAAGGTCCATATTAGGGCTCTAATTTGGAGCTTTTAGGCAAAACTTCTACTTGAGACGCATTGGAAAGCAGTTTTTTGGGCAAAAGCTTACCGAGAGACATGGATTTTTTTAAAAAAATCAATTTAAAATATTTTTATTGCTGTAATCATTTAAATTGGTGTCTTTTATGCTTGTAACATGGATATTAAGAAATGCTAGTAAACATTTATGTTGCTATTATGATTGTGGATATATAAACAATTTTATTGCCTTTTTTGGATGAACAAAGTCAAAGATTTATATTGCTATTAGAATCAAGAACTACCTAGTTTGCCATTAGGATATTCTACTTTATTTGGCAATCACCCATAAAAAAATAATTACATTTTTATTTTTATTTAGATTAAAATATAAAATTATTTATAAATTAACAATACTTTATATAATAATTTTTGATAATAAAATGCAATATGATTATACTAATATATATTTATATTATATTATTATATTATTATTAAATATTATTAAATTATATTATTATTATATTATTATTATATCATATCTATTATATATCATAATATAAAAATATTATTATTTTAATATTATAAATATTGTTATATTATAAATTAAGCGTATTTAATAATATAAACAATTAGATAATTGAAAGCATTATGCAATATCATTTATTATCATTTTTTGATACTAAAAGTACTTCCTCTTTGGTTATCAGATACATGTTAAAACTTCAAAGTATTTTAAAAACATAGTTACCAAAGAGTAACATTCTTTTACTAAAAACTTTACTAACAAAAGCTCTACCATCAAAAGCTTACGAATAAAAGCCATATCACCTACTGCCATGCCTTTGTGAGTTTCACATGGACTACCAAGCGGGTAACTCAATAATAAACTTTGTTTATCAACTATAGCAAATTGCTCCAAGGCAGGATATTATATTATGTACAATTAACATTAATAAATAAAAATTTGCACTAAACACATATTTTAGAGCAGCTTTCTTAAAACATGGGTCAGCCATATGGTTTCAACAAAAGCATATTCAATAAAAACCTACTCAAACTTTTATAGGAAAAGAAAGAAATGAGAAAATTGGAAATTCGCCGTCTTTACCTCTAAATCATAAATATAACTTTATATCCTAGTGTGGATAAGATTTTTAACAAAATCGAGAGTCTCAGAACTACGCATAACTCGAGCATAAAAACCTTAAGATGGAAGCTGCAAATAAATAGTCTCTTATCATGAAAATCAAGAGCATTTAAAACAGAATAATCTATCAGAACAGAATCTAAGCAACAGTATAAGCATACGTTTTTTCTTGCTTCCTCCCCCCGTGATATACCATTTAGTTCCACAAAGAGCTCCACAACAACCTGCTCTAGGTGATGGATGATGACCGCGGATCTTTATTCTTGACCATACCATCTGAAAGAAGATATATGTATGCAAACAAGTTGTCAAATCCTTCCCATATGCAACACTTTTGACAAACGTCAACTTGACAACGTTGAAGAGGCCTCCATGTCCTTACCGTTTCAAAGTCTAGTGAATGAAGATCATTCAGAATCCTGGACTTCGATTGCCCTCCAAAAACAAAAAGGATTCGGTCGTCATAAAGAGCAGCCACATGATTTGATCTTGGAGAAGGTCGAGTTCCTCTGTTCATAGCATGGTTTACTTCCAAGGTGCATTGAAAGGCATTCAAAACTAAAGATGTCTATAAC
Organism: Phoenix dactylifera; assembly: GCF_009389715.1. Classification (NCBI taxonomy): domain Eukaryota; kingdom Viridiplantae; phylum Streptophyta; class Magnoliopsida; order Arecales; family Arecaceae; genus Phoenix; species Phoenix dactylifera. Next base: position 6,510,662 of record NC_052392.1, read on the forward strand.
TTCTGGATTTATATTAAAAAGGAAATGCAACTCCAAAGCAATGCAGGTTCAAGTAAGCAAATATCTTTTAATACAAAATGGGAAAAGGTCCGGTTTTTTCTATGTGATTTTTTTAAATACTGCATTTCTTTGTGGCTTCTATAATCATGCTCGTGTATCAAGATTTATTGATCAATATAAGAGTGCTGAACAGAAGCCTACTCACGTATAATGTAAGGGAAGCCATGTTAAAGACTTCAGATCAAACATATGAAGATCATTTAATTTTCTCTTTGCATCTCACCCCCAAACAGGATCAAGACAGACTGCTCTGATTACAGTATGCCCACTGCGAGCAGCCTGAAATACGATGGAAAGGTTTTGAAATTCTACCACCATGGAGAAAGAAGAAAGAAGAAAGAGAAACGCAGCATTCTTTACTGCCAACTACAATCTAGAATGGATAAGTAGACAGATGACAAAAACAAGTACAAAGGAACATAATTAAGATTTTATTGCTTTAGTTGATGACTGTAACATGGAAGGAATTGTACAAGATAATAAGCATACAGACTTCAAGAAAATATAAGGCAGTTAAACTCAATCCAAATGCAGAAAGCTGAAAGTATATGAATTACCGGAATGTCTCCCTTGGTTCTATCTGCAACCAGCATTCTGTTTCTATATCAAAAGACCATACTGTTGGGTATTGAACACGATATTAATTAACCAATCTCATCAGAAAAAAATGAAATTTATGGGATTAACTAGTGGAACCGTGATTGTATAAGCATGACATACAACCTGATATTTTGTCACTCCACAGGATCAGTTTTCCCCCAACAAGAAGAACCATTTTTCCCCAAGACACCTACGACAACAAATGGGCAATCAAGTTATTTCCATGTTCAGGATAGAAGTTTAGCACTCATCCATATTTGGCATAGCAAGATAATATGTACCTTAAAAATTCAGTAACAATCATGCTTAGGCAAATGAACTTTTCAAACATAGAATGAATAGAAGTGCTGGACGATTATAGAGGCAACGAATCCACCAAGGAGGCTCGTGGTTCAATCATACACTATTAATAGGCCAAAGGCCATCCCATGTAACACTGACGTTGGAGCATGCACGTACAAAAATATAACTATAGAAAAGGGATCCTAATTTATGGTCAATATCGAACCCACCCTGCAGTCGGAGGCTGTTTCTGATATTAAGCTGACTGACTAATGGCATTGAAAATTACAGTGGTATAATTTTCGGTTGAAGAGCATGGAAGTTGCTTAAAATATTGGGCAAAAAACATGATTGAATGCTGTAGACATGGCAACTTCATCTGAATGTGGAAACCTTGTTTGCTTGTGATACCAGTTTGTTGGCTATGTAAAAACTATTGCGATTACTATTGTTGAGACTGGGAGCATCAAAAGTAATGACCAAGATAGAGATAAAAATACATGACAGCAAGACGATTTCCACACAAGCATTAAACATCACCTAAGAGGTGAACTAATCTGAAACAAATATCATCTTTCATCTTACTGTTCCAGGAGATGAGGTGATTTCTTCAATAAAGACAAATACTTGGTATCCAATCTAACTGCCCAGAGCTAGAGAGTGCATACAAGCAGATCTAGCCACAGGCTGCAGTGGGGAAATGGTGGTTCTCAGATACCACAAGAAGCAAGAGACTCAAATAAATTATAAATAAAATCCTTTGTAGTTTCTGGGGTTTCTCAACAAGATAACGTCGATATGGTCGATCGCGTTGGGACACCCCGTTGGGTCATCGATTTGGTGGGAGTAGTTCTACTTCTCTTTTCCTTGACTTTAGATTGGATGTCGTACTTTCCTTTTAAAGGATGTCCTACTTCTATTTAATATTTTCACCGACCTACTTCACTCATCAATCTCTAATCTTATCCTACCGCCCTTACTAACAAAACCCAACAGCGGGAACTGGATGCTCTTACTTTCAAATCAAAGGAATCCAGTCGTTGCAGTTTGTTCAGTGTCAGTAGAAGGGGGCAAGGGCCGGCTTCATGGCAAAGCTTCCAAGAGGTTGGTCAATGGCAATAGGGCTGAGAGGGAGCCTTTCATTCCTCCTGCTCGATGAAGAAGGGAACTGCTTGCTGCCAATGGATTCAAGAGACTTTTGCTTCTCTATATGTTGGTGTCGATCAATGGATGATACCCCACCGGGGACGGAGAGATTCGAGATTGAAAAAATGTTCATGGGGCACTCGCATAACTGTAGTTTGGTGCAGAAAGATAGAAAGATGACAAATGACAGATTAATGCAACAAGCTTGAGAAGAAATAATAAAAGAAAAGGCAGCAAATTTAAAGAGAGAATGTGAGCAACTATCTCATGAAGTGTAAAGAACAGAATTACAAGACAAGAGTGACCTGTAGCCCACTCTCTTCATAGTGCTACACCTGCTCTGCTTTTCTTCCCTGTTTGATGCTGAGGCGCTAGCCCTTACAGCCCTCATTCAGTTTCAGATAAAGCACTTTTTTATTATATCAAGTCTAAAAATTCAATAAAATATCAAAGATGCACCATCTTTCCTTTCCTAACCATCACAACTTGACATAGTACATTCAAATAAAAACATGCACAGACCTGGAATATGGACATGAAATTATCACAAAAATGAGACTGAAATACTGCACTGAAAACTGTGACATTATTAGTAGATCTCTAGTCGAGGAAGATGCAGAGTTACTGGAGATTGTTAATGGACATACAATCTACCATGCACTGACATTGCAGAGGAGGAATACGGAATCAGCTAATTTTAAAACTCTAGATTTTGGGAATAGAGATAAGGAATATTGCTTACAAGAAAAAATAACCCACAAGTATGAAGTCAATTTGGGGAACAAAACTCTCAAAAATTTAGAGGTGCTGCAGTTCCACAAGACTAGAAGAAGCATAAGCACAGCAAGGATGCAAAAAATAATATAAATATAAAAATCCAATTTGGCTATTGATCCAAAACAAGGTGAGGGATCCAATAAATAGTTGAACTATCAAAAGCACAGTCAGGTTGAATAGACATCAGGAGTTTCTGACCAAAGGCACTTTATAATTTAACATCATGATGTAGAAACTCTGAATGATCATTAGCCATATCAGTCAAATATACTTATATTGTAGCTTACAATCACAAGTCGATGCAACAGATTGGATGGAACATCAACTGATGCCGCTTTGACCAACAGCCGCTCACAAGTTTTATAGATCACAAATCCTGAGCAATAATAAATAGAGTAGACCCTTTATTTCTCTAGAAGTTGATGTTTAAGGGCAAATTGAAGCTCAAGATATGATGTAAGGTACACTATTAAAGAAACTGAATCCAGGAGATTTATACAGGTACACATTACATGCAGGAGAAGTGGACGCTGCATGATGACTTAAAAGGAGGCTAAGAAGGTCGAAATGACCAAACTAATTTCACCTCCCATATCTCATCAAGAATAAATTATTTGAATAGCACTGGTTTTCTACCTTCATGTCCATCATCATTCCAGCACTAGCCTAAAATAGTTTGAGGAAAAATGGAACCCTTCGTCAATTTCAAGCAAATTTTTGCAATGCCCTTCAGAGAGTAGACAGGTAGATTTGGATAAGTTTTGTGAAAGGTTTAGCAAAGGTAACCCAAAAGAAGTTAAGGCAGCAGATATGACCTCAGACAAGAAATGATTACAATTGAACGGCTTTAGGTTGCAAGCTATCAAAGATGGAACCCTTTGTCTAATTCAAGCAAATTTTGCAATGTTCTTCGAGAGTAGATAGGTAGATTTGAATAAGATTGGTGAGAAGGTTAGCAAAGGTAACCCAAGGAAAAGTTAAGGCAGCAGAATGTCCACAAGCAAAAATGAAATTTAATAATTGAACAGCTTACAATAGGTTCCATAACTATCAAAGAAGCCTGAGGGCTTAGGAATATTTTTCAACTCTGTCATGTATTTGAGAATGCAGGTTTTGGATACATTGCAGCAATACAGTGAATAACAAGGACAGAAGGTAACCTAAAATATATACTTATCATATGCCATTCCTCACTTCTAGAATATGCAAGCCACAACAGCAAATGCAAAATACTAGCAATATAATTAATACCGCTAGCAATAAAGAGAAATTAATGCAAAGCAAAGCCACCAAGTATCAAAATCAATTTGGAACAAATACAACGCAGAGGCAAGTGGCAACACGAGCTATCAGAAGTATACCAGAGAGTGACCTTTGCATGCAGGAGATTTTTAATGAATGGCCACTGGTGATAAGTAAACCTTTGGAGCAGCAGTAGCCCAGGTAAGGTTATCCCACTTAATACCTGAAATATACAATTCAATGCACGAAGTGAACACTCTTATATTGAATAGCAAAACACCAGTCTATCTGAGAATGTAACTGGAATAGAACAAACTCCAGACCAATACCCTCAAGACTGGTAACTGAGTGAGCAATCACCATGAACCATAAATGCAAATTCAAAAGATAATACAAAATATTGAACATAGTGGATTATCAAGTTCGCAAATGATGATCAGGCGCTCATGGTGAATTCTGTAAAGCAAGTTACATATATTTCATTACCAGTGTGTCATCCATTAATCCGTGGCCAGAATCCTCCCACAACCACCATTTTGCTCCAACAACAGCTGCTGCATGCTATTGGGGGAAACATTTTAGTCCGTTTATTTTAAAAAGTAAAATAGAAATTCATCTTGAATAGAAAGGTATAAACATATAAAGTGCAGTTTAGGCAGTAAAACCAAGACTACCCATTACATTGAACGACGCGGAGCAGGTTTGTGCCCTTCGATCGGCAACACCGTCCAATTCTCAGAACTCCCCAAACCGCACTTACTGAGATCAAATGCACCAACGGGCACCGGCATTGATGTCATCGGACCGACCATTCACTGAAGCTGACACACATTCTCCCCTGCACCAACTTCAATACCTCAGCGCAACCAAAACCAACAACTAGAGCCTTACATGGGTCGTCAGAGGATCCTTACATTCGACTGGCTGGCTCGCTTAGTGTGCCGAATGGGACTTCTGGTCCCCTGCGAAGGATCCCCTAGATGAACCTTCAACCTACACCATCCCAAACCATAAATTTGTTATCTTTTTCAGAAGAAATGCTTTAAAGAATCCATCTTTTTTCTCCCTCCTCAAGCTTTCCCAGATTAAATATTTCTCAACAAAGGTCATAAATCAAAGACATAGGTAAATGGAGCTTCAACCTATTACAGCAAACACCATAAATTTGCAAACAGAAGTCCTTTTAAAAAACCATCTTTTTTTTCAACTCATCTTCCACAGATTCAAGTTTTAATCAAGAAATCTAATAAAGAAAGGGGAAAGGGTCAACGAGCACAAAGGAAACGGGCAAATGGGCTGGCGGTTACCTTCCAGCTTCATTCGGCGGCGAGAAAAGCCAACATCTTGGGCATGATGGCACCAAATCGAAGAAGGACTGCGCTGGAGGGTTAGGGCAGCAAGCATAGCAAGAAGGCGGGATCGTAGTGCGAGAGAACCCTAGAAAGAGGAGGAGAGCGCTGGAGAAGAGGAAGACGGAAGGAGAAGGATGAGGGAAGAGAGATAAGGAGAGGAGGTTGTCGGTGGAGAACAAGCCCAGGGTTCGAACCAACTCCAGTTACCTTCTACTTCCAGTCTGGTTTCCGGAATTGGAGGGAGCCATCTCTCTCCTCTTCCAATCTGGTTTCCGGGAAGTAGAGAGGCCATCTCTCTCTCTCTCTCTCTCGTTCTCTCCCTCCCCGGATCCAATTGCCGTACCACGTTTTGTTTGTGGTGGGAAACGGTAATATATAAAATTAAACTAGATAGTACGCTCAAAAATGGCGTGTTAATTAACAACAGTAGTAGTACCTTCATTCCCGCTTTCACCTCTTCTCCAGGTTAAGTCTGGCATTTGGGTTTTTTTTTTTTTTTTTTTTTTTCGGTGAGAAGTCTGGTATATGTTATTCACCTTTCCTGTTAGCTTAAATGTTTAGAAATTAATTAATTATTCAAGATGTGTCAGAGATTTAATTTGCTTGAGATCACAAGCTCGAATTCCACCGGATCAATTATTGACCTAATTATTTTTTTATTTATATATTCTGTGATTCTTATATATCTTAAACTCGGTTATTCTCTTGCATGCATAATTAGAATTACATACGATTGGTGTCTTAAGTTTGATATATATTGATGGCTTTTTATTTATTATATTAAATTTTTGGATTCAATTGATTGCTTGGCTTGATATAATCAGGTATATATTGTTGACTTTTTTATTTGTTAATGTAAACTTTTAGAGTCTATTAGTTACTTAATATAGTGTCGAAGCTTTATCATTATCCTAGTTTCTATATAATTTGGAAGATCTATTGATATAAAGATATATATATATAATAAGTAATGGCATGTGCCATGCTTGTGTTTTTATTTTTTAAGTGATTAAAAGTTAGATTATTTAATAAAAGACAATGATGAATGAATAAGTTAATCTTCAACTTTGTGATTAACAACTAAATATTCGGGTTTAATCAAATGGGAGAAATGTAAGAATGTGGGATGGGCAAAGACAGATAAAAATTAAATATGCCCATGTATGAACTTATTACGAGAGCTCATGTTTATGTAGATAGATATAAGATTGGCATAATAAAAAGAAGAATGTCAAACTTTGAGTTCACTTCATATTTCATACTTTCAAATTATATTTTTTAAATATTTAAATTAGCTGTACGATCATTCATTTCAAGGCAAACATTGTTTAACTCTAGCTATAGTATATCTAAAAATGCTAGTTTAATTTGATGTTAGAGTCTTTTAGAGACATCCTTTTTATAAGGTTTGAGAGGGCAAGAATATCTGGAAAGAGTTATTCCATGTTGCCACCATTTCATAATCCAATTTTAGATTTGCATCATAAAAAAATAACAAATATTGTATCTACAAATATTGAATCAGTAATACATAACAAGCAATAGCAGCAATATATGGTGTTACCTGTCAAAACCATTTTTCTTATATATATATATTGGTACATCGGCTGCTTACACTGCTCTTGCATGAGCATAAAGTAGAATAAACAGAGAACTGATATTTTTTTAACTAATATCTGTGCTTAAATAAAAGTATAAATATATAATTCACATTTTGAAAGAGTAAATGTTAGCCAAAGAAGATAACAGCACAGAAAATATATATATACATAATGTATGTTTGTATGCATATAATTATCAAGATGAAATAATAGGATAAAGATTGGCATGATGGTCTCAAAGGGCTCTATGTATACAATGAGAATTTATCCAAGCACCCTTATCTAACCATTATATTTTGTCATGATGGTGATCATTTAATATTTTCACTACTTAATATATAATGCTACTAGTGGTAACCTAAAGGCCCTCATATTTTGTTATTGGGAAAATGTTTTCCAAAATTTAACTGCAAAAAAAAAAAAAAACATTGTCATGCACATCAATCATGTAACTAAAAGGGCCTTTACCACTCATAAAAATCAAAACTGTCGTTTAATCATAGTTGCCATCACAAGCCAATTTTCTTGCAGTGTAATTACTCTTATCTTTTTTTTAAGAAAATAAAAGAAAAATATCGTTTCCATTTGGGAAACGCCTTTTCCGGCATCCTGATGCCTTATCCGACACATAATTAATGCACGTAACGTCAGTTCAGTGACTGGTACCAGGATGGCAGCTATCTCCATGCTTGTGACCATGTCATGGTCAGGGAGTCAAACGCATGAACAAAGAAACAGCGCTAAACGGACGGGGGTTGTATCTTTGGCGCGAAAGACTGATTCCCCTTCCTTCGAGCGAATTCACCGTCGGATCGCGCAACGGTCGCTTGGAGATCCGTTCAGACGGACGAATGAAGGAGTCCGGATTGCTTTGAGGTCCGTGCGCCTTGCGATCCGACGGTCTATATCGCGAAAGAAGATCGAACGTTCTTCCGGGTGATCATGTAACGTATGACACGGTCCCTGGGTGGGACATACATGGATGTGTTTGTGACTGAGGGAGTTGGTTTCTCGGAGCCGGTGAGGCGCGGCGATCCTCCTGGCATCCAACGCGCCGCTTTCACTGCTTTCGGTGTAAAATATGGAGCCTAGCTTCGGATGGAGAAAAGGACAAATTTTCCCATCAGAGCTGGGGACAGCTTTTGTGTAAGTTTGAATCATGATTTAAGGTAACGGCTGTTACAATGGTCATGTTACATTTAACTATGCGCTGGTAATTAAAATTTAATTTAATTAGCAACTAGTGCTGCTTAGGATGAAAATAACATTTTGTTTTAGACCTGTTAAAAATACATTAGCAAATTTTAGAAAAATTAAAATAGTCATACACTTGCAAAGACATGTGACTGGTGTATACTACTTTTAGAAGTTAGTTTTTTTTTTGTTTTTTTTTTTGCACAGTTGTAATAAAAGGCACACATACATTACTCCATGTGATTCTTTGTATATACATCACAGAGTTAATTAGAATATTTTTTTAATTATATATATATATATATATATATATATCTATATATATATATATATATATATATATACAGATTGTAAGAGCAATAGTGAATTGAATGAAATTTTTCTCATTCCTTCGAGCTACGTATCGCATTTGCTCTGCTTGCTCTTTCCTTGTTCTTTGTTCATCGCTTGCATTTCTTGTGAGTTCAAGTGGTGTTGACAGCAATAGAGCTGGGACTATATTTTTGATATGGTATCAGAGCTCTGAGCTTTTCTTCTTGCTTCCGCTTACTTCTTCTTCTTACCCATCCTCTATTTGTATCTTTTTCTCAATAGCTCTCTCTCATGCTTCTTGTTTCCCTGATTCTCCTCATTTCACACCTACTGAGAATCCTTTGAGCCCCTTCTATCTCCCTTATGATGATCATCCTGGTCAAGTCTTGGTGGCTTAACTTTTTACCACCGAGAACTACAATTTCTGGCGTCGTGTAGTCATTCATGGTTTACGAGCCCAGCATAAGTTGGGCTTCATAGATGGTACACTCCCTGAACCTAACCCCACTGATGCAACCTATTCCTCTTGGTTAGCGTGTAACAGTTTGCTGCATTCCTGGTTGATGAATTCAATTTTACCAGGTATTATTTCTAGTGTTCAATATATTGAATATGTTAAAGAGCTATTGTTAGATCTAGAAGAATGATATTTTCAAGACAATAAGGCTAGGATTTATGAGCTGCAGTCACAGATTGGTGCTCTTTCACAAAGCTCCAATTCTGTCTCGATCTATTTCACTCAATTGAAAGCTTTTTGGAATGAATTAATGCAGTTTAGAGCTCTTCCTTCTTGCCATATACTCCTACTTGTAGCTGTGGTGCTCTCACCACCATTTCCTCTTTTTAACATAAGGATTATGTTGTGAAGTTTCTTAATGATTTAAATAACAGTTTTGTTTCTGTCAAGGACCACATATTGTTGATGGAACCTTTGCCTTCCATTAATAAAGTCTTCTCCACTGTGTTTCAAGCTGAGAAGCAGAAATCCAATCGAGCTAGCTTTGGTCATAACATTTCTGTAGAGTTTGCTGCTCTTGCAAGTCAAGCTAAGCCCCAGCAACAAGATCAAAGGAAGCCTCAATCTAGCACCAATAACAAGAAACGTCCCATTTGCAATTGGTGTGGGAAGGAAGGACATATAGAGGACAAATACTTTGAAAAGCATGGATATCCACCAGGCTAGAGGATCAATCAAAATAAATCTACACATTCTAGTAAAAGGAATACCACTTCTGCCAATCAAGCACAAGGAGCTGTGATTGATCAAGGGGATGCAGCTGGTGACATTCCACAACTCCCATTCACTCCTAAGTAGTGTCGGAAGCTTCTCTCCTTGATTTTCAATTCAGATATCTTACAACCACCATCAGATAACCAAACTTTACACCAAGCAAGTAGTTTCTTAGGTCCCCCACCAATGTTAGGTATCCCTCTGCCCTATTTTTCAATTCATTCAGTTTTTAGTGTCTTCCATGAACCACAGTATCTTTCTCTCTTATTACATACAGCTCATCATCCTTCACAATCACCTTGGATAATTGATTCGGGTGCTACAGATCGATCACATGGTCTGTAGTGTCACCCTATTAACTTCCATTTCTTATCAAGTGAACTCTATTGTGCAACTCCCAAATGGTGAATCTGTTTTTGTCACACATAGAGGCACCATCCATATCCCAAAACGCCTAATCCTCACTAATGTTCTTGGTGTTCCCTCTTTCACTTTCAATTTAATCTCTGCCAGTAAACTCACTGAGACAAGAATTATTGTCTAATCATTCTTATTGGACTTTGTTTTATTCAGGCCATGCCTACATGGATGATGATTGGACTGGCTAGGGAACGTGATGGCCTCTTCTACTTGATTTTACCTTACAAACTGCATTTCAAACCTCAAAAACAGTCTTTCACACAAAATCACAATCTTTCAGTTGCTATTCCATCTCACTGTAAAGCACATGGTGTTGAATCACATATTGTCTTTTTTGTAATGATTTCGATCTTTGGTATTATAGGTTAGGCTGTTATCTAATAATCACCTTGATAGCATAGGGAGATCTTCTTCAGGAGTAAATTTCTCTCATTATCAGCATTATACTGTCTGCCCTTTGGCAAAATGGAAACACCTTTCTTTTCAATCAAGTACTACTGTTACTCATTCTATTTGATCTTATACACCGTGACATTTGGGGACCTTATACAGTTGCTACTTGGGTATGGTAGATGATTATTCTTGAGCTACTTGGGTATATCCTATGAAAACAAAAGGAGAAACCCAACAGCTGCTACATTCCTTTTTTAATCTTGCTGCTACACAGCTTGGTGTACAAATTAAGAAAATTTGCAGTGATAATGGACCTAAATTTTACATGCTTGATCTTTACAAAGTGATGGGGACATCAGAGCCCTTCATCCAGATGATCCTGAGCCCCCGGATTGAGTCAGACCCGTTTATTTGCATATTTATTTTATTATTTTATTTCTGGGCTTATTTGCATTCTAGGGTTTATTTGTGGTTTATTTTATGTCCGGGCTTATTTGCATTTTAGGGCTTATTTGTGGTTTATTTATGTTATTTGTGGGTTTATTAGGATTTATTTCTGTGTAAGGGGGTTTATGCAAATTGTATATTTGGGCCCTATATATAAGGAACTATTTTCATGATTAGGGTTTAATGAAGTGATTTGGAATTTCTTTCCCCCTACGTTCTTTCTTCTCTTTTTCTCCTCTCCTCCTCTATTCTTCCTGCGTCTCTACAACCTCTTCTTCCTTCTCTTTCTCTTGTTCTTCCTTCTCTCCTCTTTTCCCGCACTGGTGCTGCATCAACTTGGTATCAGAGCCTCGGCTTTGCCCCTGTGCCAAAGCCTCGGATCCCTACACAGCATCTTTCTCCGTTGCTGCCACTTGAATTCGTCACCCACGCCCGCTGCACAACCTCACCCCACCACCTCCACCTCCGTCTTTATCCTTTTGATTTCCCGCTGCCCGCTACCACACGCCTCCTTCATCAGGCCTCCCCCCCCCCCCCCCCAAAAAAAAAAAAATCCTTTCTTCCCTCTCTCAGTTCTCACACAAGGAACAGGGGGAAAATCCCTTCGCCAGGTCCACCCCACCCGTCGTCACACCCGTGCCCCACCGCCGCCGCCAGTCGCCGCCAGCAGCGCCGAGCCACCGTCGGACATTCTCGCCGCTGCCGCTGCCCAGTGAAGGCCCGAGCCCATCGTCGGAGGAGCCATATCCCACCACCCGTCGCTCCCACGGCCGCCTTCACCCCGCGCACAACGCCAGCAGCGCCACCAGCTCCGCCCGCGCCGCCCACAGCCGACCCGTGGCAAACCCCGGGAACGCCAGCCATCCCCCGCTGCAGGTCACGGAGCCGCAGCCGTGACTGCCGACGCGTCACTTGAAGCGCCGCCAGTCGGAGCCCGTGACCGGCCCCGCCCGCCGCCATAGGTCCCAGAGCCCCGGCCACCGCCATCGCCGTGAAGATCAGAGCCTTCTCCCGAAACCATCGGGAGGTTTAAGAAAACGAACCTAACGGGTAAGATCCAAACCCGTTACCCGTTTCTCTGCTAGCCCGGATCCATTCCAAAAAAAAAAAAATACACGTGCCTTGTACGTGAGGAACTAACGGGTTATCGGAGCGGTTCACGCCCGACAACCTGAATCCGACCGGATCCAAGGTTTTAACAACACACGTGATCTCACGTGTCTAAAAAAAAAAGAAAAAAAAGGAAAAAAAAAGGAAAAAAAAATTACCTCTGTAACTGTTCATCTTCAACCTCCGCCCACGCTGTGAACCGCGCCGCCGTCGTTGCCGAGTCGCATCATCACCATGCCGCAGCTGCCCAATCGCCACCCACCCGACGAGCAGCGTCGCCGCACCAGCCAGTCATCCCCGCTGCCCCTCTGTCGCCGCAGCGCCGCCAAGCCGTGCGCCTCCTTCTCCGTGGCCGACCGCAGTGCCGCTCCACCGCTTTAGCGCCGCCTCCACCGGGCCCTCCGCCGAGCTTTTCCCTGCCGGAACGCCGCACTCCCACAAGCAGAACCGCCCGCAGCGCTTCTTCGTGCCCCTCCGAGCCACGCCAGCGCATCGAACCACCGAGGCCGCCCCCACCTCTTGTGCTTCTTTTCTGCGGCGCCGAGATCCATCCCCCTTACCTCATGCTCCGCTGCCCTCGCCGCTTTTCCTCGCCGCTTCCCGCTCTCGCCCCAAACCCGCGTCCGGCTCCCTTTGTCCCTTCTCCTCCCCCCACTTCCGCCGCCCCCCGCCCCGTTCCCCTTTCCCCTCCCTTCTTCTCCAATCAAAACCCCTCTTCCCTTCAAACTCCCCACGGGCCGACTCCACGGGGGTTTCATCAGGCCCCCACACCCCACACACTCGCCCGCCCCTTCCTCAACCTTCGGGCGAACAAGTGTCAGGTCCGCGCCACCACCGTAAGCATAATCCACCCCCACCTCCCTTCATCAGGCCATCACAAAAAAGTATTCGGCCCATTCCTCCCCATCAGACCCAGCCTGAAAACCACCCTTTTTTTCGCAATCGGGCCACTATCGCCAGGCACGCCACTCCTTTTCAGAGCCGCTGAGTATAGGCCTACTAGTTAGAATTATTCAAGTCTGCAAAATTGCTGAAGTCAAATTCGGTCCGCCAATTGAAGAGCCTACCAGCTGCATTCGTGCCCTTGATCGTCGCCCCAGTCCACCAGCACACGATTTTGGTCGACTACTTCACGACAGGTGATAGGTTTCTACTTTTTCTGGCTTGTTCATTTAATTATGTTCTAGTTCTCTTGCATGATAGCCATATTCTTGAAAATTTATATTATTGTCAAAATTCAGAACATTAAACCTTTCACTTCCGAACCCGTCCTATTACCCTTTAAATCTTAACATTAAATTAGCACACCCTAGTAACAGAACGTTTCTCAACATTATTCGATCAGATTACTTTAGGATCAGAATAACTGTACTACTTGATTGCAATCTAATTTCTTAAATTGAATAATCTTAATCCTTAATTCTGAATAACCGAAGTAAAAAATCAGCAACATTTAAACTTTAAGTTATTCTTGTGAAAACTTGCTGATCTCTGTAATCATAATAGATTGCATTAGTAGGTTGTCCTGCATCAAATTTGATCTTGCATCATATTTATTAGGGTCTCATTAGTGACACTGCATTTCACATCATCACCCAGTGTCATCATTGCATGCCAACCTATAGTGATATGGAGTATTATCTCAATCAACCTAAAACCCCTGTAGCTGCCATGAATTCCGACATTTTGAGGTCTCTCTTAGAACAGATCGTTGCCATGCGGGCTGGATACAAGGAATTCAAACAAGAGATCCGTGAGCTCGTGCAAAATTCTAGAATCCCTAAATCGCCAACCCCTGTTACAGCCCAACCTAAAATTGGTTTGGTCGCACCACCTGTAGTCCTTCCCCACTCTCCTAGGCACCAAACCCAATACTCTAGGTGTCAACAATTCGGCCATATAGCGCCCCAATGTTCCACTAAGACCTACCCGATTACTGAACCAGAAGTTAGGAACCAAGAGGCCGAATATGTCGAAGAAGTCTATGAACCAAATATAGAAGACTATGAAGAAGACTTTGAAGACGAACCTACAGAATTAGACCTTGTCCAAAATGATTTCCAAAGGAAGACTATTGATCTAAGTACAACCAAGCCACTCCACATCACTACTGTGGAAGAGGTAGTGACAGATATTGAGAGCAAGTCACCTGAATTGGCACTTGTAGCTAAAGATACCCATGCGGAGTCCAACCTTGAACATTCCCCAGTAGTAGTTTCTCTTCTAGAGGAGTTTTCATGATGCACTCCCTGATGATCTTTCGGATGCACTTTCTCCAATGCGTGATATCCAACGCGCAATCGATCTAGTTTCCGGAGCATCTCTGTCCAACCTTCCACATCATAGGCTCAGACCGAATGCATATGCTAGGACCTGGAATTTAATGTTACACAGTTGAGTTTGCATGTAATAGTTCGGTTAACAAGTCCATAGGTATGAGTCCATTCGAATTGGTGCATGATTACAAACCAAAGCAATCCATAGATCTGTTTTTTCATGTATCATCAGTATAGAGTCTTTGAGTCTGCACAATCAATTGCATCACATCCACATTCATTGCATCAAGAAATCGGCAATTGTAGTCACTTTAATAACTTAAAATATAAATTCCTTGCTGATTTACATAGACGTTATAAAGAGTTAAGTAAAAAAGATTACATTCATGATAAGAATTAGGCTTGAACGATTTTCTTCAGATATGTTTAAGAAATTGCAAACTTGTAGTGCAGAACCGTTCAAAATCTTAAAGAAAATCAGTTCGAATGCATATGTTGTGGATCTTCTTGATGACTATAGGATTAGTGCGACATTTAATATTGAAAATTTGGTCCCATACAAAAGATAATATTCATGCCTTCTGACCCCTTTATTGATGTACCTGCCCATGTTGGACACCCTGACCTATTACCTGCTGTTGAGCCACCACTTCCCAAAGGTCATGCACGCTGAGAACAAATAGAACATATATTGGATGAGCAGGTTATTTCAACCAGGAACGGTGATTACCAACGTTACCTTGTTCGGTGGAAAGGTCGACCAAAGTCTGATGTGACATGGATTTCCAAAGCACAGTTGCAGCGCCTTGACCCCGATCTTCTGGAGCAGTACGACAGCCGGCCAGACCTGTACTCGACGGGGTCGAGTTTTTCTCACTCGGGAGGAGTTGATGGGGACATTAGAGCCCTTCATCCAGATGATCCTGAGCCCTCGGATTGAGTCAGACCTATTTATTTGCATATTTATTTTATTATTTTATTTCTGGGCTTATTTGCATTCTAGGGTTTATTTGTGGTTTATTTTATTTCTGGGCTTATTTGCATTTTAGGGCTTATTTGTGGTTTATTTGTGTTATTTGTGGGTTTATTAGGATTTATTTCTGTGTAAGGGGGTTTATGCAAATTGTGTATTTGGGCCCTATATATAGGGAACTATTTTCATGATTAGGGTTTAATGAAGTGATTTGGAATTTCTTTCCCCCTACGTTCTTTCTTCTCTTTTTCTCCTCTCCTCCTCTATTCTTCCTGCGTCTCTACAACCTCTTCTTCCTTCTCTTTCTCTTGTTCTTCCTTCTTCTCCTCTTTCCCCGCACTGGTGCTGCATCACAAAGCCAAAGGTGTTTTACATAAAAAATCATGTGTTGAAACCCCTCAACAAAACAGTGTGATTGAAAGAAAACACTAGCACTTGTTACAAGTTGCAAGAGCCCTTCGATTCCCAGCTCATCATCCATTGAAAGTTTGGGGGATTGCATTTTGACTGCTACTTATTTAATCAATCGCATTCCAACTCCTGTTCTGTCCAACAAGTCACCATATGAGCTATTTTTCTGTAAACCACCTTGCTACACTTACTTGCGAATTTTTGGTTCATTGTGTTATGCTTCAACTCTCTCTAGAAACAGATCGAAGTTGGATGCTTGAGCCACTGCATGCATCTTTATTGGTTACCCTTTTGGCATGAACGGATACAAACTTTATGACTTGAGTGCCTACTCAGTTTTCGTATCTCGTGATGTTGTTTTTCATGAAAAACTTTTTCCCTTTCAAAAGTAGCATGTAACCTCCACTTCCTCCGTATTAGGCACATCCCCTGTAATTTTACCTGTGCCAATCACTGATGATATTCCTCACCATGTCACCTCCACTCCTGGCTCTCAAACTCAGAGTTCTTGCCAAGATAGTCCTCCAAATGTCACTTCCTTTCTGACTCCCAAGTCTAGACTTTTTCTCATGTTCCTATAGACCCTGCACCTAGCAGTCCTCGACTTACCAGAGTGAGACATCCTCTCTCTTATCTTAGAGATTATCACTACAACTGGTCAACTCATCCATCTGGCAGTCCATCATCTTCCATGACAGCAAGACCTGATCCATCTTCAAGTACTCAAGTGTCATCTTGTTCTCTTTCATCTATTTTGTCTTACGCAAAGTTGTCATCTACACATCAAGCCTTTACTCTTTTCATTTCTTCTCATTTTGTACCTCAAACCTACTCTCAAGCTGTTGAGTGTCCTGAATGGTGTCAAGCTATGGAAGCTGAACTCACTGCTCTCGAGGAAAATAGAACTTGGACTACCACTGACTTGCTTCCTGGTAAGCAACCCAGTAGGGTGTAAGTATGCGTATAAGATTAAGTACAAGTCATATGGGACTATAGAGAGACGCAAAGCTTGGTTAGTAGCAAAAGGCTACACTTAATAAGCTGGGATTGATTACTTGGAGACTTTTTCTCCTGTGGTTAAAATGACCACAGTTAGATTACTCTTAGCAGTTGCTTCTGTTCGTGGATATTTTTTGCAGCAACTTAATGTCAACAATATGTTCCTTCATGGTGATTTGCTTGAAGAGGTTTACATGGAGTTACCTCCTGGATATGCTGGCAGTAAGGAAGAATTTTCTAGTAAGGTGTATAGACTAAATAAGTCATTATATGGCATGAAGCAAGCTTCAAGACAGTGGTACTCAAAACTATCACAAGCTTTACTTAACTATAGCTTTGAGCAATCCAAGTCAGATCGCTCTATTTATATACAAGTCTGATTCTATCTTCTTAGTACTTTTAGTTTATGTTGATGATATCATATTGGCCGGTGATGATATGAATGAGATTACTCGACTGAAAGAGTTCTTAAAATGAGCAGTTCAAAATCAAAGATTTGGAAGAATTGAAGTATTTCCTGAGAATTGAAGTACCACGGTGTAAAAGCGGCATTTCCTTTGTCACAAAGGAAGTATGCTCTCAAAATCTTAAAAGAAGCTAGTTATTTGGGGTGTAAACCAGTTGATTTTTCCATGGAGACAAGCCTAAAGTTGCAGAATACTGATGAAGATATGCTCACTAACCCTATAAGCTATAGAAGATTGATTAGAAAACTTCTATATTTAACTACAACATGGCCTGACATTTCTTATTATGTTGCAAATCTTAGTTAGTTCAAGGATAAGCCAACAAAAGCGCACATGAGTGCTGCTTACAGAGTGCTAAGGTGTATCAAGCAAAATCCAGGACAAAGGGTTGTATTTTTCTGTCAATTCAGAATTGCACATCAAAGGTTTTTGTGATTCAAATTGGGGAGGCTGTAAGGACACCAGAAAGTCAATAACAGGGTACTGTATATTGTTGGGTCAAAGTTTGGTATCTTGTAAGTTAAAGAAATAGTTTATGGTTTCCAGATCTGTAGCTGAAGCAAAGTATCTCTTGCTTCAGCAACCTGTGAGATTTTGTGGTTAACATACTTGCTTGTTGACTTGAAAATTGGTCATTCTCAACCAGCTTTGCTCTTCTGCGACAATCAATCAGCTTTACACAATGCATAGAATTTAGTATTCCATGAATGTACTAAACGCATAGAGATTGGACTGTCATGTTATGAGGAAAAAGCTATAAGCAGGAGTCATCAAGCCAATTCACATTTCGTCAGGTCAGCAGATAGCAGACATTCTCACGAAGGCCCTTAGAAAATCATAGTTTCATAATTTGTTGCGCAAGATGAATATGATCAATATATATTCATCTTGAGGGCGAATTTTAGAAGAATTAAAATGGTCACACACTTGTAAGAACACATGGCTGGTGTATACTACTTTTAGAAGTTAGTTTTTTTTGCATAATTGCAATAGGAGGCACACACGCATTACCCCATGTGATTCTTTTGTACATACAGCACAGAGTGAGTTAGAATATTTTCTTTTCTCAACTGTATATATATACACATGGATGTAAGAGCAATAGTGAATTGAATGAAGTATTTTCTTATGATGCAGGACCATTATGAAACCCAACATGGAGCTTTGATTAGGTGATTTGTTTTTTTAATTTCTGGTTAAGGTTGAGTCTAACTGAGTCCTTGTTTAATCAAGTTAATTTCCAATTAAGCTTGTTTAGGGTTTGAGTTAAGTTGTATTAGGAGTCTGTTTGATTAGGATTGTGATTAGGGATTTAGGGGGTGGTTATGTATAAAAGGTCGTGAAGGAGCGCCGCCTCCTTCTTCTTCATTGTTTTCCAGGAATTGAAAGAAAAACACAAAGCTCTGTTTGAGCCCAACTTCTCCCTGTTTTCCCCTCTGTTTGGTTGTGGATTCAGCCGCAGAACAGAGGTCATCTTCTTCACCGCGCTTCCCCTCATCAGTTGGTATCAGAGCAGGCGCCTCCTGCTTCGATGGCGGATGACAACGGCGTAGGTGTCCGCCCCGTCGACGGCGATCACGGGGAACGAGCCCTTTGGGCAGCGATCCGCGGGTTGGAGGGAGCCGTGCGTGAAATCCAGCAAACCTCCAAGCCATGCGGATCGAAAGCGCTGTGGATCCTAACCGGGAGCGTGTGCAGACTCGCGAGGATCTCCCTCACGGTCCACCGGCACCGGTGCGAGATCCACCCCATCAGCGGCGCCAGCGAGTTCCTCCGGAGTCTTCCGATGAAGAGGAGGGAGCCGCGGTCTATGGGACGGTCGGTGGACCGCATCTGCACCCAGGCGAGTACGGCTTCATCGGGGGCGAACGGGACCGAAGGCCCTTCTACCACCGCTGTCCGGATGAGGGGCCGCCGGAGGAAGAGCTTGGTGGGCGGCGTCCATGGAGGAATCAAGACCGTGCGGGCCACGGGCTCCGTGGACTCGACCGAAGACCCCCTGGGGATATGGCCTTTGACGGCTGGCCACCTGATGACGATGGAGTATTCTACGAAGCACAGGAGCCGCGTCCACGGGTGAACAGGTTCCCTGCAGGAGGTAGGAATGCGGAACCCGTGAGGAACAGGCCCCCTTGGGGCGTTCGTGATAGGGGGCTCCCCTGATTTCAGATTGAAGGTGGATCTCCCTGCATTTAACGGTAATCTTCACATTGAGGGATTTTTGGATTGGTTGGCCGAGATAGAAAATTTTTTCGATTATATGGAAATCCCAGATCAGAAGAAGGTGAAGCTGGTCGCGTATAAACTGAAGGGAGGAGCATCTGCATGGTGGGATCAACTGCAACATAACCGTCTACGGCAAGGAAAGATGCAGATCACCACCTGGCGCAAGATGAAACAACATTTGCGTGGCCGTTTTCTCCCGCCTGACTACGAGCAGGCACTCTACCATCAGTACCAGAACTGCCGACAGGGCCCTCGGACGGTGACCGAATACACTGATGAATTCAACCGCCTCAACGCCCGCAACAACTTGTCAGAAACAGAAAATCAGCAAGTGGCAAGGTACATTGGTGGGTTGAAGCCGGCCATCCGAGATCAGGTAGATTTATATCCGGTGTGGAGTCTGACGGAAGCTACAAGTTTAGCCTTAAAACTTGAGGCCCAGGCGGCACGGAAGGCACACCAATCTCAGCCCATGAATCGTGCATCGTCCTCGCGCCCCACCATAGCAAAGCAGAAGTCTGTTGAAGGGGCGGCCACCACAAGTCAACCTCCACCGACGTCCGCGTCAAGAGGAGCCGGAAACTTCAGCAGGCAGCAGGCGGCCCCAAAAGGTAGTGGCAACCCCTACGAGAGACCCATGCCTATAAAATGTTACAGATGTCAGGAGGTGGGGCATCGGTCTAACGAGTGTCCGAGGCGACGGCCAGTCCATGTAGTTGAAGCTGAGGATGAAGAAGAAATGCCGCATGAGGAGGAGGATCATGAAGAGGGGCAGACCGACGATGAAGACGTCGAGGTGACGGCGCCGGATCAGGGAGTTCCGGCCTCCTTTGTAGTTCAGCGAATTTTATTTGCCCCGAAGAGTGAAGAAGAATCGCAACGCCACAGCATCTTCAAGACTTGCTGCACTATCAACAAAACTGTGTGCAACGTGATTATTGACAGCGGCAGTAGCGAAAACATTGTCTCCTCCGCGTTGGTTCGTGCAATGGGATTGAAGACAGAAAAGCACCCGTCTCCTTATAAGATTGGATGGATTAAGAAAGGAGCTGAAACGAGGGTAGAAAATGTATGCAGGGTGCCCTTGTCCATCGGGAGGTACTACAAGGATGAAGTGGTATGCGATGTGGTGGATATGGATGCATGTCATGTTCTACTCGGGCGTCCATGGCAGCATGACACAGATGTTACATTCAGGGGCCGAGACAACACATACTTGTTCAGATGGCAGGGTAGGAAAATTCTGTTGGTGCCCATGAAAGAGAAGCCTACCCCCAAAACTTCTCAAGTGGAGGGGAAGTCTTTCCTTGCAGTTTCTGGTGCGCAGTTCATGGCGGAGCTCAAGGGGGCTGAAGAGGTTATGGTGTTGATTGTTAAGGGGACAGAGATGCCTATCCTGCAGCAGGTGCCCGAGGAGTTCAAAGAATTGTTGACAGAGTTCAAAGATATCACTCCTGCAGAGTTACCAAATGGACTGCCTCCCATGCGAGATATTCAGCACCATATTGATTTGGTGCCTGGTGCAAGTCTTCCCAATCTGCCTCATTACCGCATGAGTCCCAAGGAGAGCAAAATTCTGCAGCAACAAGTTGAAGATTTGATCAAGAAGGGGCTGATCCGGGAGAGCATGAGTCCGTGCGCGGTGCCTGCACTTTTGACGCCGAAGAAGGATGGGAGTTGGCGTATGTGTGTGGACAGCCGTGCGATCAACAGGATAACAGTAAAATACCGGTTTCCCATACCCCGTTTGAATGATATGCTCGACATGTTAGAAGGAGCCAAGGTCTTCTCCAAAATTGACTTACGAAGCGGCTACCATCAAATCCGGATTCGCCCTGGTGATGAGTGGAAGACGGCGTTCAAGACGAAGGATGGGTTATATGAGTGGATAGTCATGCCTTTTGGCCTATCCAATGCACCGAGCACCTTCATGAGAACAATGAATCAGGTACTAAAATCATTTATTGGAAAGTTCGTCGTCGTCTACTTTGATGATATTTTGATCTATAGTCGCAATGAAATTGAGCATAAGGAGCACTTGAGAGCAGTTTTGCTTGCTTTACGGAAGAATCAGTTGTTTGTTAATTTTAAGAAGTGTCATTTTGTTACAAAACGCTTGGTGTTCCTGGGATTTGTTGTTGGGGCTGATGGCATACAGGTTGATGAAGAGAAGGTAAAGGCAATACGGGAGTGGCCGATTCCTACAAATGTTAGCCAAGTTCGCAGCTTTCATGGGTTAGCGACATTCTATCGGCGTTTTATTCGAAACTTCAGTACCATCGTCGCTCCCATCACCGAATGCATGAAGAAGGGCCAATTTCAATGGAAAGAGCAGCAACAAGCAAGTTTTGGACTGATAAAAGAAAAGCTCACTTCTGCACCAGTATTAGCATTACCGAGTTTTGAGAAGCTATTTGAAGTGGAGTGTGATGCTTCTGTGGTTGGTATAGGGGCTGTTTTGACCCAAGAAGGACGGCCTGTGGAGTACTTCAGTGAAAAACTTAGTGAAGCACGGCAAAAATGGACAACCTACGAGCTAGAGTTCTATGCCATCATCCGGGCGTTGAAGCATTGGGAGCATTATCTTATTCAAAAAGAATTTGTCCTGTACAGCGACCATCAAGCCTTGAAGTACATCAATAATCAGAACAATTTGAACCGAATGCATGTTCGATGGGTAAGCTTCTTGCAGAAATTTTTCTTTGTGTTGAAGCATCGGTCCGGGCAACAGAATCGGGTGGCAGATGCTTTGAGTCGTCGCCATGCTTTATTGACTACCATGCAGGCAGAGATCGTGGGGTTTGAAAATTTGAAAGAGTTGTATGCAGAAGATGAGGATTTCAAAGATGTATGGGCAAAGTGTACAAATCATCAAGCAACTGGAGACTTCAACATTCAGGATGGCTATCTATTTTGCGGCAATTCCTTATGTATTCCCAGATCCTCATTGCGAGAGAAGCTGATTAGAGACCTTCATGGTGGCGGTCTTAGTGGGCATATGGGTCGGGACAAGACCATTGCCAGTCTCACGGAAAGGTATCATTGGCCGCAGCTGAGAAGAGATGTTGGAAAATTTATTCAAAGGTGCTATACTTGCCAAACAGCGAAGGGACAGTCGCAAAACACTGGATTATATATGCCTCTACCTGTGCCAAATGCTATTTGGGAGGATCTGTCGATGGATTTTGTGTTGGGACTTCCCCGAACACAAAGGGGTGTAGATTCAGTCTTCGTGGTGGTGGACAGGTTCTCCAAGATGGCGCATTTCATCCCTTGCAAGAAGACATCAGATGCATCCCACATTGCAAGGTTGTTCTTTCGGGAGATTGTTCGTTTGCATGGGGTACCACAATCTATAACGTCAGATCGGGATTCCAAATTTTTGAGTCACTTCTGGCTTACTCTATGGAGGATGTTTGACACTTCATTAAATTTCAGCAGCACTGCGCATCCTCAGACTGATGGACAGACGGAAGTGGTTAACAGGACATTGGGTAATTTGATTCGTTGTATTTGTGGGAGCACCCTGAAACATTGGGATTATGCCTTGGCCCAAGCAGAGTTTGCCTACAACAATGCTGTCCATAGTGGAACCGGAAGGTCGCCTTTCTCCATTGTCTATTCAAAGGCACCAAAGCACGCATTGGATCTGGCGCGCCTACCGAAAATTTTGGGAAAGAGCGTGGCTGCAGAACATTTGGCAGAGGAGGTTCAAGCTATACAGTTGGAGGTGAAGAAGCGCCTCGAGGACACAAATGCTAGATACAAATCAACGACAGATAAGCATCGAAGGCACAAAGAATTTCAAGAAGGCAACATGGTGATGGTTTTCCTGCGCAAAGAAAGATTTCCCGTGGGAACTTACAGCAAATGGAAGCCAAGAAAGTATGGCCCATACAGAATTTTGAAAAAGATCAATAACAATGCTTACGTTGTGGACCTACCAGATGATATGGGAATTTCAAAGACTTTTAATGTCGCTGATATCTATGAATACCATAATCCTGAAGAGCAGTTATATCCTGATACGAACTCGAGGACGAGTTGTGTTCAAGTGGAGGGGACTGATGCAGGACCATTATGAAACCCAACATGGAGCTTTGATTAGGTGATTTGTTTTTTTAATTTCTGGTTAAGGTTGAGTCTAACTGAGTCCTTGTTTAATCAAGTTAATTTCCAATTAAGCTTGTTTAGGGTTTGAGTTAAGTTGTATTAGGAGTCTGTTTGATTAGGATTGTGATTAGGGATTTAGGGGGTGGTTATGTATAAAAGGTCGTGAAGGAGCGCCGCCTCCTTCTTCTTCATTGTTTTCCAGGAATTGAAAGAAAAACACAAAGCTCTGTTTGAGCCCAACTTCTCCCTGTTTTCCCCTCTGTTTGGTTGTGGATTCAGCCGCAGAACAGAGGTCATCTTCTTCACCGCGCTTCCCCTCATCATCTTATTCCTTCCAGCTGCATATCGCATTTTCTCTGCCTCTTTGCTTTTTCCTTGTTCTTTGTTCATCGCTTGCATTTCTTGTGAGTTCTAGCGGTGTTGACAGCAATAGAACTGGGACTATACTTTTGATTGCAGACTAAGATAATAGAACATTACAATTAAATAATCGATAGAACATAAATGAATATATTGGTCCATGCAATTTTAAGATTCTGGGGTTTAAAATAATAGCAATATTTTTTATATATTCCCTTGTGGTGAGAGATGCTGCAATAACTAGCTAGTTAACTTCATGCAACCGGATGATCATTCTTTAATTCATTTGTGGATATTTTCCAAGTTTCTAGATATCAAATTTTTAAGTATCAACCAGTAGAAGTTGCATCAAAGTCTTAGGCAAACCCCAATAGAGATAATGTGCAATCTTTTCTATAACAAACTGATCACTAGGCACTATAAAATGACAATAAGATAAATATCTTGCCCTAAAGATATATCATATATTTATCTCCTTTTTCTTCTATATGAACAGGGAAATACCCAGGATGACCTACATATAAAAGTGCAATTGGGAAGTCAGATGGTCCATATCTGATTGACGGAGCTACTCGCAGCAAGATCTTATCAAGATCGATCTACCACTTAAGCGATCCCAAATTTATTTTTGTGGTTATAGTGCTTCTTCATTCCTGCTTGAAGTCCTATTTTATTTGAGCCTCCTAAATTTATATTTCTGGCCATAGTTGTGCCATCAAATGAAACCATGGTTTTGGAGACAAGAATAAATGATCATAAATTTTGTTTAGAAGGTTAATATTTGCTTGGTATGCATGCAAACGTATCTCCATGTATCTTACAAATGTCTCGACTCTTTTTTTCCCTAAATTAATTAGGTCTTAACCATTAACTTGAAACTAAAATACACTGCACCTGCAAGCACAACGATGCGGTTATCCGCATGTATAGATGGGCATACAAACATCAGCTTTCATATATATATATATATATATATATATATATATATATATATATATATATATATATATATATATATGTAGTGACAAAAAGAGGAGACACCAAAGCATGATATGGCCTATTTTTCCATCAAGAGAAGAAGAAGAACAACAAGAAGAAGAAACGTCAGTACTCTCTTAACCTCACTCTCTAATACATGCATGCCAATACTTGTTTCTCTCTCTCTCTCTCTCTCTCTCTCTCTCTCTCTCGTTATTTATCAGAAGTAGCTCCTCATGTCTAGAGCCAAAGAGCACCTGCATCTCGGAGCAACGAGACCAAGTTACCACCAAGGTGAAGGGACATGATACTGTCTGTGGATCCAACAAGATTGCCACCGATAAAAACGGCAGGCACCGGTGGACTGCGTCCGAGAAGCTGGACGAGCGCCCTCTCCATCTCTTTCCCACCACGTACCTCGTCGAGCTCATAGACGGCAGGGTTGACGCCAAGCTCACAAAAGAGCCTCTTGACAGCGTGGGACATGCAGCACGAGCTCTTGCTGAAGATCACCACAGCTCGTTGCGAGGCTAAACTCCTCACCCGATCCATCTCCAATTATCGATGCGCCTGCTTTTGGAAATTGGACAAGCGAAGGCTCCGGGAATTTGGATAGGAAGCAGTGGATGTTCAGCAGAAGAGCAAGGTAAAATGATGGAAGAATTAATCTTGCTGAGGAAAGGCTTGGGTTGTGGTGGACTCTAAGCTCATGACTGACTTGTTTATATAGGCACAGATTGTTGTTACTGCCCGTAGTTTCTTGAAGGGATGGAAGTGGAAAGGATGGCTCTCCAGATACATTGTTTCATCTCCAAAATGCCCTTCTTATCATTGCTTTGAGAGCGACCATCCATCTTAAGGTTCTTGGTGGATATTGTTAGGGGCTCACTATCAAGTTGAGCAAGTAGTTGGATAGTGTCTAAGCTTCTTTTTCACCTATGGACACAGATAGGGCCATGTGTTTTGGGAATATCTAGGAGGCAAGCACCATTGCTAACTTCTGATGGAAAAATGTTCCTCATTTGATAAGGTTAGAATCTCCTCTTTATTATTAGAATCAGCAGGTGTGGAAACTTTTTATCATCTTCAGATCTTGGAATGAAAATGTGAAGATTGAAAGAAATTTCAAGTGACAATAAGAATGGATAGCTTGATCAGAAAGAAAACAAAGGTGTGACTTGGTATAAAATGAGCACACCATAAGAAATCTGAGGCGTACAAAATTATGAACTACACAGTACCATAGGTACTACTAATGGACAAAGTAGTTCTTGTTAATAATTGCCATGATTGTAGGTATTAGAACTTTCTGTTTAATGATCTCGATTCTTACCTATGAGGGTCTTCGTCCATTTTTGAGGCATATCTTTTATTTTAATGAAGCATGTAGATGAATTTTGTCAATGTTTTTTTTTTGAAAATTTTTAACTCAGTTATCGAAGAAAAGAGATTAAAATTTGAACTTACAACAGTGAAGTCTTTCTCTATAAACATTCATGCATGGCAGGTTTGGCTCGAAAGAAATCAGAGAATTTTCAGAAGCTCAACTATACATAACCAAGATAGAGATGGTCAAACGAGTGAAAAGGCTAGGATACTCATGGCTGACTTTGGTACCAGTTAAGAAGAGGATAGAGGTGAATAAATATCTAAAGAAAATTAGGTGGTGTGACGCTGATGATCTTAGAGATCAGTCATAGTTGTTTCTCTTTCTTATTTTCCTTACCTTCTTCTTGCTTTTCTATAATCTCTTTATTTCCTCAAACGAAGTACTTAAAGCACTTTGCACTTATTGATTCCAAATAATAATAATAAAAAATTAATGCACTTGTATCACAATTGCAAAAATTCTCTGCAAGTAGAGCTGGAGCGAGTTTGCATTTTACATAGACTCAAGCATTTAGTATTGAAGAGGGGGCATGCGGCTTAGCTTCATTGGATATTGGATATTAATGACCTAGCTGGGATTTCTCCCTTGGTCTTAATAGTTTCATTACTTGAGCTTATTTTTTCTTAAAAAAAATGCTTTATGATGATATCATGCGTTCATATGAAAAATTTATTAATGGATCGATAATTTGCTGACATATCGACTGCATAATCAACTATCCTTCATGTTTGGCAACAAATTTCACGAATCATACCAATCCTCTCTTACCACATAGCAAGAGAAATGTTCATGGATGCTATAATGGAAGCCTTACAACGTTACCCTATTATTCTTATCTACGCCGACTTTTAGGTCAACTCATGCACTATTATCTAATTGTAGGTAGGAGGAGCGTATGCATGGGCCACAACTATGTGTCAAAGCAACAAACCGTACGATGATGCTACGTTCGAATCATCTTCATTCAACAAAGTAATAAGACAAATAAAAAGAGATTTGGTTCCAAATGGAGGATTTGGATTTGAGGAACCTTGTAAATTGACCCCAATGGCAATTCTCACTTGGAGGCTACGCTCCATTTTGGCTTCCAAAGCATTTCCTTTTCCCTTATCCTCGCTTGGAGAATCCCAAAAAGGAAGTGGAAAAAGTAAATTGGCCGTCAGCTCACAGGGAAGAAGGAATAAGATCCACCACCTGTCCATATTTGTACGGCCTCATCCGCAGTACCGCCCCACTTATAATCTAATCTGCGATGCCGCTCTCTGACCTTCTATTTTCTCCAGCTTTGCATCATTTTATCTAAGAGTAGAATTGAAGTTTGACATTCTCTATTGTGACATGGGAAAAAAATGCATAATAGAGTTGGCAATTAGATCGGGTCGGACCGGATATAGATAAGATTGGATATAAAATAGATCAAAAATTTGTCAATCCGAAATCAATTTATTTATTAAACAGACCAAAAATTTAGATCCAGACCTGATTATCATTTTATTAAGCAGGTAAACTAATCTAATTTATAAAAAGATGCATTAAGTTAAACGGATTAAATGGTTAAGCATTATCGTACTTAGTGTATTTGAACCTCATTAAATCTCTTCAAAGAGCTAGCATCGGACTTAAATTTTATTGGCAGCAGCAATTTAGGCCTGAGAACATGAGTAAGAGTTTAACAAATTTGTGTTTAAGTTTAATTTGTTATGAAATAGACCATAAATACACTTAGTGCATCTATTCTTGGCCTTATCGAACTCAAGGATAACCTCATCCAGGATAGTTCAATCAGGTAGGTTATTGGTTTTGGTTAAGCTATAGACAGCTAAGTCTTTTAATAGAATAATTGGCGAACAGTTTGGGTTAAGTTTTTTTAATAGTTGACAGTTGAAGACTTTTATATTTATGAGTATATATTTGTATAAGTTTTATTATAAGGAATCAATGTGCTACATTAATTCCTTTATATAATTAGTATTACATGCATCATACAATGCAATTTTAGTTACCATTTTTATTTATTACTGATCCGATCACAAAGAAAAAAGTAATTTCCTTAATATGCTAAATTTGAATCTCTCAAACAAAATTTTAAAAAATAGTTTTTTTTTTGAAAATATGGTTCAAGCCTTCTTTTCTTTTGTTGATGATAACAAACTGAGATACATCATTTTTATTAATACTAATGAGGTCTACTCTTGTATAATTGGCTCAAATTCCTTTTTTAGTTCAAACAATATATCTTTCTTAAAATAGATATAACAAATGAAAATAGGCAATAAAAAGCTAAAATCTTATAGGAGGTAGATTTCAATTTCTATATCAACTTTATCTTCAAACACTTCATCTAATTCTTTATGGATTGAAAGATATGTCTAGTTAAAAAATTTTCTGAAAAAAAGTTTTGATTTGATCGATCCATTTCGATGCCCAAATAATAAAAGTTGGTTCGGATCGTTCAGTGCGCCACATCTTTTCAAGGATGGCGTTATGTCATAGAATTTGAGAATTTACTTGCTTAAAAAAAGTCATCTCAAACGTGCGATTAGTATGCGATTCGGTTTTCTGATGTGATGACTCTAGTCTTTTTTTAGTAGCTAAAGTGATTCATACTGAGTCTGATGATCATTTTGAATCAACTATTATCATACTTTTTAGTTTCAAATTTTCACATTAAACTTATTGCTGTATTAGCGATACTTATAGTATCACCTCAGTGAGCTCTTGGGCATGTGCATGTCAAGGGGCCCTTCCCGCTGCCATGAGGCTCTTCCCTTGTCATCAGGTTATTCCAGGGGTTACTGACCTTTGGGCACTTGAGGAGTTAAGGTGGGACCCTAAGAATAACATGCATCCAATAGT
The DNA here is from genome assembly GCF_009389715.1 of Phoenix dactylifera. NCBI lineage: Eukaryota > Viridiplantae > Streptophyta > Magnoliopsida > Arecales > Arecaceae > Phoenix > Phoenix dactylifera. The sequence continues at coordinate 6,539,878 of NC_052392.1, forward strand.
AACCAAAATGAAGATATCTCTCTACACCAAGATGACCAACCCCTGGGACCAAGAAAGAGATATCCAATAAAGATTTCAAAAAATTAGATAATATGTGGGTATCTTGAAACTAAAAAAAAAAAACGCTCAGAAGGCACTGCCTTTTCCTCTCCCATTCCCTTTGCAAGAAGATAATTCCCTTTGCTTATTTGACGCCACAAACTAACTGAAATAGGGAAGACCAAACAGGAAACTTGCATTTTTTTTTCTTTAAGGAAAAGGCATACATAATTTGTCTGAACTTTTTATGGCTTCAGTGGATTCATCAGTACAATGTTTGTTAGTTGATGATGTTATAATCATTTTGGTGGTGGTAACTATGCAAGAAAGTGACATATATATTCGGCTACTTGTGATTTTGTTCCATGCTTAAATTTTTCCCCCCTTTCATACAAAAGATTGTCTGAATACGTTGATAGATTTGAATTATGGACCTAAATCGTTCCCGACCCAAACCTCAGTATTTCAGATTGGGTTTAGGTGGTACATAATCCTGACTTGACTCGAACGGCCTGCTAGGTCTAAAATATTATTCATGGATCTAATCTGGCTCAACTGGATCAGCAATTGGATTAGGTCCAAGTCCAATATCAAGATCCAAAGGTAAGATCAAGGTAGGTTAGGGTCAAGCATGCCTCAATCCAACTTAATCTATTTGATAGGGTCAAGCATTTTGATCGTTGTGCAAACAATTATTCCTTTTAAAACTATTTGGACAAGGGAGAATGGAATGAGATTCAAAGCTTCATTCTGCTGCTTGGACTAGGTCCCACTTTTAGAAGGTGCATAATTTTATGTGTCTCATTCTATTACCACGTCATGACGCATAAATTCCTCTATGCGAAAGCGTAATGCCTCGCATGTCATGCAAGTCCGATCTTAGTCTCATATTATTAAATCAAAACTGCTCTTCATCTTCCAAATAACAAAGAGGTGCAATTCAACATTGGACATGCATTATCTTTATAGGCATATTTTACTAGAAAATGAGACAATTTCTTTTTCCTTTTGTTTTTTTGGCAAATAACGAGGGACACAACTTCAACATAACTTGGTAACCACTTAACATGGTCAAAAACTCAACAATTTATTTTGATATCTCCCTCACAACAAAAGCAAAAAGAACTGCCTTACTACTTGGAACTCATCCTAATATATTACTACATTTTTCATATGGTATTGGAGCTAGTTTATTATTTTAAAGACATGTGTAGCCATATTGCACCTGCATCTCGGAGCAATGGAACTAGTTTACCACCAAGGTGAAGAGACATGATCCTATCAGTGGACCCGATGAGTTTGCCACCGGATGAACACGGCCGGCACCGGCGGCCTGCGACCTAGAAGTTGGACAAGCGCTGTCTCCATTTCTCTCCCTCGGCGGTCCTCATCAAGCTCAATGACAGCAGGGTTGACACCAAGCTCCAAAAAGAGCCGTTTGATGGTGTGGCACATACAGCAAGAGCTCATGCTAAAGATCACCACAGCTCTCTGGGAGGCCAACTTCATCACCATATCCATCGCCAAAACTTGAAAAATTTTGGTAAATATGGAGCTCAGATGCCAAATAATCAGCACAAGATGTGGCTGGCTTTCCAAGTTGTGACTAGTGGGAGCTTGGGAATGCGGGATGGAGACTGGAGAATGTGAAGATTAGGACTAGAGCCAAATGCTTGAGGAATGGCTGTGGACTTGGAGCTCATGGATGACAAGTTTATATAGGCCTAAAAGTGTTGGTTTGAAATTTTGCAAGGAATGGAATGGGAAAAGTAGATGACCCTAGGTATTTTGATGTGCGCCAAAATTCCCCTTCTGTCATTCTTAGGAAAGCAACTGTGGTGTCACTTCATTGCCACACCTTAGCTCAAAGCAAGTAGGTCCAGGGAATTGGGTAATGTCGAAGTTTCTTTTTCAGCTTTCCATATGGATTTAAGAATGAGAACTGATTCAGTACCTAAAATTTTTTTACCAGATAAACTTAGTAAAATATTCCAAAAGATTTCTGGCCATTCAAATTATATTTTATAGTGACGCTTAATTATCGGCTTACCAGGTCAGTAGATAAAAAAAATACAAATTTAGTTATAATTTGGCCGAACTCTGAGGGTTAAAGTTCTGACCTGTGCGCCTCCTCATTCTTTTAGGGTTTCTGACTTCCATCGTCCACCTAAGGCTGGATAAAATGCGTTTAGGTACAAATAAAAATGCTTCAAGAATATAGTGAAGGCAATGAGGGCAAATCGATCCACTGTCAACTTTCTATACCAAAATTCTCCTTGCATTATGATAAGGTTTGAATCCCCTCTATAATGTCAGAATCAGCACGAGATGCCAAGTCTTGACATCACCTTTCAATTTTTGAGTACGTGGCTGCAAAAACTGAAGAAGTATCTAGTGATATTGTGACGTGGGATTGCCCATCTAGAAAAAAATCAAATGGTGCGACTTGGCATCATGAGATGGGTCATGGGTGGACTGATGTAAAGATATTGTTGGCCATGCTGAGGACACGATGAAAAAAACCATGTACGACCCTTGAGAATACCATTCCTTGGCTCCTCGATTACCAGAAAAAAAAAGCATTTCTTTTATTCCTCTGAGTTTTAGGCTGACTCCCAAGGATATAGAATATATATTTTAGCATCATTTTGTTGCACTTGATTGATAGAATATAAGTTGCATGAGTTTAAGTCCACTACAAAGTCTTAAGTTGCATGCAACCCTTCTCATGTGCATTCTTATATGTGTGAATATATGTACTAAACAACGCTTATGATGCACAAGTTTTTTAACACCACAGGGCTTTGAAGAGAGTCAGATGCATACAGCCTTATCCCGCATATAGAGTGGTTGTTTTTCTATTCTAAATTCATAATATCTAAGTGTAATAGCCCAGCCCATTTTCGAACTGGGCTAGTGGGCTAGCCTAAAGAGGCCAGGCCCAATTGAAGCGAATCCTCGATGAAAATCGGAGATACCGGACAATCTGAGTTCGAGTAGAACTCTAGGAGTTTGCCTATGTAAGTCTTACTCCTCCTCTGTTGAAAGCCATCACCGGTTTCTCCAAGAGTTACCGCCGATCTTAATGATTTATCTCCGAGTCACCTCCTTGATTCCTCGCTCGATCTTTGTTGGACTAAGGTAAGACCCAAGCCACTCCTCCTCTCTTCTTATTCCGGTCATCTAGCCGTGTTTTTCTTTGAATTTAGCCGAAAAGACACCGAGATTCATCTGAAATTGGGGTACCTTGTTTCAGCGTCTCTTTCTCCTGGGTTCACCACCATCGGCCACCAGTTCGAGCCGGAATTTGCCACTTCCTAGGGGATCGTCGAGGTTGCATAGCTATCGGTCTCAAAAATCGACCATGATCCATGTCGAGCTGATCACTCTATGCTCTTTTTGATTTTTCTTCCTTCTTCATTGTGCCAGCCGGCCACCATCGCCAGCGAGGCAACCGCCAAAGGGCTGCTTGTGGCCATCATCGTGGGTTGGTCACCATGGCTGCCCCCCCCCCTTTGATCCAAAGAGGAAAGGGAGAGACGACTCTCCCCTATTTTGGAGAAAAAAGAAGAGAGCCCTCTCTTCTGTCTCTCTCCTCGCTTCTCTCTCTCTTTCTCTCTCCTCTCTCTTGATTTTTTCTTCTTGTTTCTCTCTCTACCTGGATCATCTCTCTCTAGAATTGTTGGACCAGGTAAGGGCGTCTCTCCATGACTTGATCGACTTTGGTAAAGGGCCTCGGTCCATAGTTGTCGGACAGCATGCTAGACTCCACTACGACACTTATTGAGCACGTTTGAATTTCATCATCATCAATCTTTATTGAGCTATCTATACGATAGCCTGACTCTTGAGTTGACTTGTTAGACTAACTGGATCCAATCAATCCGAGTACCCGGATGTTACTATCTGGTTGACCCCAGTAGGGGGTCCTAATCTATTATCGCTGCGGCCATCCATCGCGCTGGTCTTATTTTGACCATTGCTGAGTACCATTGGACTCTATCATCATAAATCTCTATTGTGTTATCTATACCGTGGTCTGATTCTTGTTTCATAATTTGACTGGTTGGACTGGCCAGAGCGGACCGACCTAGATCATCGGACGCTGCTACCTAGTCGACCTTGTCCATCCTAAACCCAACTATTGTCATCCACTATTGGACCCATAATTGATAACCCCTAATCTATTCTATTGATTTGATATATATTTCTTAATCAGATGGATTGAGTTAAGTTGTGCTGACTGGTTCAAACAATTGAGCATTGTTATCTAGTTGGCCTTGTATATCTTTCTATATGAATCTATTTCATATTCAGCCCTTGTTTTATATGGGGCTACAATCATCCGGACAGAAAGAAGCCCAACGAGATTTTATACTCTAGTTTCTCTCTCTTCCTATTCTTTTCTCTTGGTATTTTTCTTTCTAGCTTGATCCGAGAAAATTTTCTCTCTAGCTTTAATTTCACCATTCTCCTATCTTCTTCTATTTTTTTTTGAGATATTTGAGTTAAGCGAATTGAGAAAAATCTTTCTTTTCTTCTATCGAATTAAAGACCCATCCTTTATATATAAATTTCTGTATTTTTGTATATATTTATGTTACACAATAATAACATTTGATATTCGCATGACACACGGTTGCTGTCGATGATTATAATTATGATCTCTTCATGGGGGCCTATATCCTATTGCAGGCCGACAAGAACGGAGCACATGCCATGTTTATTTGTACGGCTATCCATGCCATGATCCACGGCATCGGGTATCACGTACGTGTCGATCGAATCATCATCCTGTAAACAAAGGGAGAGTTTGATTCCAAGACCATTGTTTTGAGGAACTTTGAAATATTGGCCCCAAGGAGACTTTTCACTTGGAAGGCTTAGCATATGGGTTATGCTCCAACCAACCATGCCTTTTTTCCTTTCTCTTATTCAATTGGGTTGGGGTGGTCATTTCCCTACAAGAAAGCCAGCTCTTGTGGAGGGACAGGATGGGGCCGCCACCCATTCGTCCACATCAATACAACGTCAGCTAAAATCCCCCACCACTAACAGTCTGTGATGCCGCGATCCGAACTTGCAGTCACCTAGCTATTTTATCTTATTGTTATCTATAACTAAAGTTGACATGGACAAAGATGCATGAAGAATACACACATACATCCATACATACACACATACATACATACATACATAGAGGAAGGAAAACGCAAACCTAAGATTCTGAGAATGACTTACAAATAATCCATCAGCACTTATAGGAGTTCAAAAACTACAAATCATTGTAAGTTTTCCCTTTAAAAATTAATAATTTACATGCAAACATATGTACGTACGTATGTACATATAGGAAAGGAAAACACAAACTTGCTGGAAATGGGACCTGGGGGTGATCGCGGACCAAAGGGAGGAGCTTCCGCCGCGGACGGTTGTAGAAGGCATGGTGGCGGCTGACGGCTACTCCCGGGGAACCCGCAAAAAGTCTGGGCCGGGGGTTCCGACAAAGGCCCTCCGATGTTTAAGTCGGAGAGAGATTTGGAGATAATTTTTTAGCAGAGAAGCCCAAGCGTGGAGGAGGAAGAGTCCCCCTCTTCTTGGAGTTTTTTCTCTTTATAGGAGGTGGTGTGACAGTTACACGCTATCAAGCATTATGGCGGAGATTTCGGACTGAAAATACGTTACCTCAATTGGCCTGGGAATTTGAATTAGCTGGTCCTTGGCGGAGAATGGAAGGATTTGAATTCGATAGCTGTCGTGGCGTAGATTGCGGGGGTCGATTCCGGATATGGAGAATGTGGTTGCCGTTTCAATTCGGAGATCAGCTTGATTTTCGGTGGAGTCGGCTGTGGATTTTGACTAGGTCCTCTCTAGCCTCGAGGTCAAGCGGGCTCTGCTCGATCAGGGCGCGCTTGCCGGGCTCGCGTTTGTTGGGCTCATGGTTGCCGAGGCCATGTATGCTGAAATCAGGCTTTCTGAGGTCGGTTCTGCCGAGGTCACGTTTGTCGAGCTCGTGTTCGCCAAACCCATGGCTGCCGAGACCATGTCTACCAAGATCATGTGCGTCGTCGGATTTGGGTTCCTCAGTCACGTGCATTAGTGGGCCTACTTTTCCCCCCATCATCTACCCCCCGACTTTTGAGTTCAAGCTGTATTCGAGCTTGAGCGAAGGAAGTAGTCAAGAGAATGGAAAAGACGTTTTCTTGGCTGTTTTTTGAAAAAGGCACTGGCGGTAATATCCCTCTTTTTGAGGCGGTTTTGTGTGGCACATAATTGGGCTCCGGTATCTGAAGCGGTGGTTGTCAATCTTCCGCTTTTATGGTGTCGATTCGGATTGATACGCCGGGCTGGTTTCCGAGGCAGGCACGTGGCGTGATTCGGGCGAGGGGTAAGGCTGGTTCCTGATGATCTGATCCATTGGGGATGTCTATATAAACCCCTGACTAGCTTTGGGAAACCTCATTTGGCCGCTGTTGCTTCCCTTCATTCAATTTTTCTTGCTCTTCCCCTTGATAGCGGTTGAGTCTCTCCTAAAGGCGCTTCGGGGCATTTTCCAGTGATCGCTTTAATCTCTCGCTTCCGGTCATCGATGTTTTCGGTGAAAACCACAGTAGGTCTCTTACCCACGTTTGCTCGAAGGACTGTTGCTTTTCTTTTTCTTCTTCTCATTCCTTATTCTTTATCTTTTACTACTTGGTGAGCACGGCAATGTCGGGTGGTACTTCATCTTTCGGTAGGGACCTTTCTCGTAGGAAGGAGGTCGTACCGGAGATGGGCCATGGCCCAGACGGAATCGGGTCAAACTTGGCCGAGGAGGAATTGGACTTGATCCGAGCTCGGTTTTTCCCTCAGCGTGGGTTCCGCCTTGAGCCGGCGAGGTCGGAAGACCGGGTTACGAGACCTCCTCCAGGTCGGATCGGAGTGTACGTGGAAACACTCTGGGCCGGCCTGCGATTCTCTCTGTACGGGTTTGTGAACGAGCTCCTCGCGGCGTACCAGCTCGTCCCAGCGCAGCTTGCTCCGAACTCGTGGAGGACCATCATCGGCTTTTTATCACTTTGCCTCGCGCACGAGATACCGACCTCGGTAAACATTTTTCGTTGGTGTTTCATGTTGAAATCCAACTCCACGGATGGAGAATTACTGTACCTTGCCCCTCGGGGTGGTAGGCCATTTTTTTCGAGGTGCTCCTTCCCCCATTCGTGGGTGGAAGGAGAATTATTTCTTCCTATCCTCCGAGCGCACGTGGGAGTTTGACCCATCATGGGGGCTGCCCCAGCTCAAGGCCATCAACAAGCCCCCTAAGCTTTCGGTGAGCGAGCAGAAGATTCTCGACGCTCTTCGCAGCCTTGAGGGGAATATTCTTCTGAATGACCTCCTGAGCGAGGAGGCTCTGGTGAACGTTGGCCTGAGCTCGGTGCGCCCTATGGGTAAGGGTGGTCGTACTGTTCCTCCTCTATTCCATCGCCTTAATATTTCTTTTCCTCTTTATTTCCTCAGTTGGTTTGGAACTTTGCTTGGCTTTAACTCTTTTCTTTATTCCAGAAGTCTTGAGGATGGTGTCCAGCAATAGCGCTCTCCTCGCTCGGTACAACAAGAGAGTGGAAGAAGCTGGCAGAGCTCGTCCAGTCCTGAGGAGGGGCCCTAGGCCGATCTCGATTTCGACTTCCACGGAGGTCGGGGGCATCGAGGCCGAGACCTCCGGCCTCGCCCACAAGATCGGCAAGAAGAGGGCTGGGGAGCCCAGGTCGGAGGAGGCCCCCCCTCCAAGCGCGCTACTGCCGCTGAGGCCGTCGAAGATCCGGCGGCTCAGGTTGGCTCGTCCTCGGGTCCCCAGAGGGCTCGCACGGTCGTTCGCCTCCGGCGTTCGGGCCTCAAGCCAGCCAGTGGTCTTGGTGTCCCGAGTTCTTTTTTGGCTCCTCTGCCAAGCTCGTCAAGACCCGACCTCCCGAGCTCTTCGGAGGTCGCTGAGCGTCCAAGAAGGAGGCGGTACCTCTTCAAGTGGACGGTTTTCGAGGGCGACTCAGCCCTCCACAGTAGTGAAGTCGCACGAGAGGTAGTCTGGTGCGCGCTGCTTCCCGCTGACTGAGCCAAGCTCGTAGCCGGTAACATCTGTGACTTTATTGACCAGACCTATTACTCAACCATTCGGGTAGGTTTCTCTGCGCTTCCATACCCTTCCCGATCTTTGATCTCTGCTCAGTCTCACCTAACCTTTTTCTTTCCCTCCTTGCAGCACCTTCATGAAATTGACATGTTGGTCACCGCCTCGGCCACCTTTCAGAACCAGGCCGCGATGAGCCAAAGGGCCCAGGAGCTTGCTAAGGTCGAGGCCAAGTGCAAGGAGTTCGCTGCGAGGGCGGAAGCTGCTGAGTCTGAGCTCAGGTCTAAGACTGAGCTCCCGGAGGAGGAGGAGGCCTCCCACACCCTCACCAAGTCGACGCTTCGCACCTCCGAGGCCCGCCTGGACGAGGCTCAGTCCGAGCTCGCTGGGCAAAAATATGAGGTGGGAACCCTCCGACTGAAGGTCGAGCAGTTGGAGGCCCGGGAGAAGAAGACGATGGAGCAAGCTCGAAATGCGGTGCAGATCTTCCGCGAGTCGACCGAGTATCGAGAGGACATGGAGGAGAAGGCCGTCGATGGACTTATTCGCAGCTTCGAAGATTTTTGAGCTCATGTGAGAAGACTATGTCCCAAGCTCGATTTTAACGATCTTCGGCCCCGTTTTCTCATGGTCGCCAAAGATGGCGCGCCCGAGAGTTCCTCCCCTGCGGTCGTCGAGGATGAGGACGATGTTGGGAACCCGCCCATGCCACAGAAAATTAAAAAAATTTCAGATGCAGCGGAATTGGCATACGCGGGATCAACGTTCATCTCATGAACGTTATACGAAAACCGTTCGTAGATAGATTAGGATTAAAAATTTTAAAATTATTTGGAAGATCAGATCTTCACCTTGTGCGGGTAGATGATCACCGTAAACTGATGATCGTGATTTTGGAAGAAGGCTCGCTTGAAGCCGCACACGTGTCCGGCCTCTACGGGTATCCACACGAAGTAAAAATCGATCCAAACGCTTCAATCTCCCCGGGGTGCTAGCTCCCTTGCAGAGATTGGTTTTGATGGCTGATCTCCTCCCTTTTGATCAACCCTTGATTGTGCTTGGGAGGAGGAAGAAGAAGGATGAAACTTGAAGAAGAATCAAAGCACCTTGCAGCTTTTTTCTTCCCCTTGCGTTGGATGAAGGAAGGGAAGAGGATGAGGCCGCCAACACCACCTTGTTCTTCCTCCTTGCTTGCGGCTTATCCAAGGGAAAGGGAGAGGGGCTCACGGCTGAAAACAAGAGGGCTTGAATGCCCTAGGTGCTGCCCTCTCTTCCCTTTAAATAGGATGTGGAGCTCCTAACTTTTAGGAGCTCCTTGACAAATTTCCAAAAGGGGCGCCGACCCCCCTTGTGCTGCCGCACCAAGGAGGAAAAGGAGGAGGGGCGTGCGCCCCTCCTTCTTGGTTAACCTAATCCTCCTCTAAGGGGGATTTGGAGGCCCTAATGTGGTTAAGTCCTAATCTAATTAGGCTTAGACCAAGGGTGAACCAATTTTGGGTTTAATCAATGCTAGTCCTAATCCAATTAGAACTCAAATGAATTATGACTCCGTTGAACTCTTCAATCCTAATCCAATTAGGAGTCATGTTAATTCATTAGATTAATAATTAAGTAGGACTTAAGAAATCCTAATCCAATTAGGACTTATTCAATTTTAGTCCTAATTCAATTAAGACTCTTATTTGAATCCGAAGTCCTAATCTAATTAGAACTTCTAGGAATCCTATTTTAAGTAGGAATCCATATTGAATTTAAAATTCTAATCTAATTAGGATTGTAGGAATCCTACTCCAAGTAGGACTCCCAGTCCTAGTCCAAGTAGGATTTTCAGTCCTAATCCAATTAGGACTTCCGAAATCCTACTCCAAGTAGGATTCATGTTTTAAGTCCAATTAATTAATTTTCATTGTTCCTTCTTCAACTGATCATCAATCGAATTGATTACTTGTGATTCATAATCATAATTCAACCATCGGATCGGTCAATGCCTCTAATGTGTGTGACTCCATAGGTTCTATTCTGACTGGTAGTGAGATATATTGCGATCTCTATCACAATATCATTGAAAACTCCTTTCAATGGGTTGGAAAGATTCCAACTCAACTCATTAGGGTTTATCGACCATCAAGATATTTTCTGTGAGTCTCACCATCCACCAGTGACACCTAGCAGCATGTAGTGGCTACCCAGCAGAATGGAATAATAAACCTCTAGGTGCAGTTATTGTGTGATATAGTTCTATTATCGTGGATCCCTATAGGACGGAGGTCATGGACAACTCGTCAAACCCCATCGTCTGTCATATGTCAAGATTTATTCGACTTAAGTTCGAGAGTAGAAAATTCTTTCTCCACTATTTGTACTACCCCGGCCGAGGTCTTACGAACTCAGTCTTATAAATCACATAGGAACTCTCCTTATCTACCAAGGTCGATAGATTCCATCATATCCTACTCCTACAGTGAACCTATTGCAGCCAATCTACACTGCATGGATCCGTATGTTTAGAGACCATGTATATGTGTAGTCAAACTACAATAACCTCACTATGAGTAGCCGAAGCACCGCAGGTCAAAGGACCAGTCACACTACTGCAACATCAAGCAAGTCACCGACGAGTGGATAGACATTTAAGTGACTTCTTGTCTTGGTAACGCTCAGTACCCTTGTTCTTTAACAAGCACCTGCACTATTACTTCAGTGTCGCCACACCGTGGAGTCGAGTCTCGTCCATCCTCAAGGAAAGTAATGTGTGCACTGATCGGATCGATCACCGTTCTCGTGATGATCCATCGATCAGGAGCATTTAGAAATCAATCACCAATGATACATGGCTCAAATTCTCAACTATTGAGAATATGCACCATCATCTTATTAATTCCTTGGACGATTCATAGACACATAAACAATATGAATGAAAAAGATGCCCTTCATTTATTCAATAATAATAAATTCAAGTACAAATTATGTCCCAGAATTAATAATGTGTCAGCCAAATTGGCTTCTAGGGCATACATCTAACAGACGAAGCCGAAACTGAAGCCGAGACCGAGGTCAAAGTCGAGGCCGTGGTCGAGATGGCCGCTGAAGCTGAAGCCGAGACCGAGGCCGAAGTTGAGGCCATGGTCGAGACGACTGCTGAAACTGTTCATGAGACCCCTCTTGAGGCGGGTTTGGGGGAAGTTCCTTGCGAGGCTCCCGATGCTGTTCCAGCGGGCGGTCCCGAGGTTGACACCGATGCCGCCATTACTTCAGAGGCAACCTAGGGTGTTGCTGCCTTCACCCCCCCCCCTTTTGTAAAAGAGGTCGAGTATGTCGGCCTCAGAGTCAATATCGGCCTCCGAGTCGATGTCTTTGTACCTGGCCTTAGGGCTTTATGTCAATGAGAAACATCTTTTTCTCATCTGTTATGAATTTTGTGATGCTTCTGAACTCGCCTTTGTTTGGTTGTTCGATGTTATGACCTTTGTTATCGATCATCTGGGCAGGACTTTGCGCGTCAGCACATCGTGAACCAGATATTGACGCTTTTTGTAGAATTTTTCTAAGTCCTTGGGCTCGAAGCTTCTCGTAGAATTTTCCAAAGTCTTTAGACTCGGAACTTGGCTTTCAAAGTGGTGGTTTGTCGCAGACTTGCGTTATGCTTCAAGCTGTGATCCCCATCTTCAAGTGTTTTGGGCAGTGCTCGGGATCCAGGGAGTCTGAACTTGCGGTCGACCAGACGGGGCTTCCCTAGGTCGAGGGATCATGTGCGAGGTCGAGGGATCATGCGTGAGGTCGAGGGATCCTGAGCTCGTGGTCGACTTTCCGATGCTTTCCGAGGCCGAGGGAGACTTGGCTCGCGGTCGACTCAGCGGGGCATCCCGAGCTTGGTCAGGAGATCATGCGCGAGGTCGAGCAAGCCTGAGTTCGTGGTTGACTCTGGGATGCTTCCCGAGGCTGAGGGAGACTTGGCTCGCGGTCGACTCAGCGGGGCATCCCAAGCTTGGTCGGAGGATCATGCACGAGGTGAGGGAGCCTGAGCTCGCGATCGACTTTGCGATGCTTTTCGAGGCCGAGGGAGACTTGGCTCGCGGTCAACTCAGCGGGGCATCCCGAGCTTGGTCGGAGGATCATGGGCGAGGTCGAGGAAGCCTGAGCTTGCGGTCGACTCTGCGATGCTTCCTGAGGCCGAGAGAGATTTGGCTCGCGGTTGACTCAATGGGGCATCCCGAGCTTGGTCGGTGGATCATGCGCAAGGTCGAGGGAGCCTGAGCTCGCGGTCGACTCTGCGATGCTTCCCGAGGCCGAGGAAGACTTGTTTCGTGGTCGACTCAACGGCGCATCCTGAGCTTGGTCGGGGGATCATGCACGAGGTCGAGGGAGCTTGAGCTTGCGGTCGACTCTGCGATGCTTTCCGAGGCTGAGGGAGACTTGGCTCACGGTCGACTCAGCGGAGCATCCCGAGCTTGGTCGGAGGATCATGCACGAGGTCGAGAGAGCTTGAGCTCATGGTCGACTCTGCGATGCTTCTCAAAGTCGAGGAAGATTTAGCTCGCGGTCGACTCAACGGGGCATCCGGAGCTTGGTCGGGGGATCATGCGCGAGGTCGAGGGAGCCTGAGCTCGCGGTCGACTCTGCGATGCTTCCTGAGGCCGAGGGAGACTGGGCTCGCGATCGACTCAGCGGGGCATCCCAAGCTTGACCAGAGGATCATGCGCAAGGTCGAGGAAGCCTAAGCTCGCGGTCAACTCTGCGATGCTTCCCGAGGCCGAGGTAGACTTGGCTCGCGGTCGACTCAACGGAGCATCCCGAGCTTGGTCGAGGGATCATGCGCGAGGTCGAGGGAGCTTGAGCTTGCGGTCGACTTTGCGATGCTTTCCGAGGTCGAGGAAGACTTGGCTTGCGGTCGACTCAGCGGGGCATTCCGAGCTTGGTCGGGGGATCATGCACGAGGTCGAGGGAGCCTGAGCTTGTGGTCGACTCTGCGATGCTTCTCGAGGTCGAGTGAGACTTGGCTCGCGGTCAACTCAGCGAGGCATCCTGAGCTTAGTTGGAGGATCATTCGCGAGGTCGAGGAAGCCTGAGCTCGCGGTCGACTCTGCGATGCTTCCCATGGTCGAGGGAGACTTGGCTTGCGGTCGACTCAGCGATGCTTCCCATGGTCGAGGGAGACTTGGCTTGCGGTCGACTCAGCGGGGCATTCCGAGCTTAGTCGGCGGATCATGCACGAGGTTGAGGGAGCCTGAGCTTGCAGTCGACTTTGCGATGCTTCTCGAGGCCGAGGGAGACTTGTTTCATGGTCGACTCAGCGGGGCATCCCGAGCTTGGTCGGAGGATCATACGCGAGGTCGAGGGAGCTTGAGCTCGCGGTCGACTCTGCGATGCTTCCCGAGGCCGAGGGAGACTTGGCTCGCGGTCAACTTAGCGGGGCATCCCAAGTTTGGTCGGGGGATCATCGAATGGGCGGAGCGTTTCGTAATGTCGTGAGAACACTTCTTGTTGTGACAGGGGCCTGCAATTCACAAGGAGATGGGTAGTAGAGAAAACTCTGGTGGTCAAAGAAGGTCCTCGGGGGGAGTTTTATTAGTTGAATCGTTAAGCATCTGAAGAGGAGATCTCTGAAAAAGGAAGAGAGGTTTCACTGATAATACATCATGAGGTTCTCGGAGTTCCAGCTTTGGAGAATAAGAGTCCTGTCTAGGGAGTCCAGCTTGTAAGCTCCGGATCGTTGAACTCGGGTAATCCGATACGACCCTTCCCAATTTGGGGCAAGCTTCCCTTGCTCCACGGGTCGAGAAGTTTCAGCTTTCCTCAGGATGAGGTCGTCTTCTCTAAAGAGCTTGACTTTGACTCTAGAGTTGTAATACCGGACCGCTCGCTGTTGGTACCTTACCATGCAACCTCGAGCGGCCTCTCTTGTTTCTTCCAGGAGATCCAAATTGCTCCTAAACTGCAATGAGTTGGAAGCTGCATCGTAGTTCTCCATCCTCAGTGATGGGAGTCCGATCTCTAAAAGAATGACTGCTTCCGTCTCGTAAGCTAGATTGAAAGGAGTCTCGCCGATCAGGACCCGAAAGGTGGTCCTGTAGGCCCATAGGATATTGTAGAGGTCTTCGACCCATAGTCCTTTGGATTGATTGAGTCTGGCTTTAAGTCCCTAGAGAATAGATTGATTTGTTACCTTGGTCGCTCCATTGGTTTGGGGATGGGCGACTGAGGTGAAGAAGTGGTCGATGCCGAGCTTCGAACAAAACTTTCTGAAACGGATGTTGTCGAACTGGCGTCCGTTGTCGGATATGATGACACGGGGGAGACCGAACCTGCAAATTATGGATTTCCAGACGAAATCTTGTATCTTTGGTTCGGTAATTTGGGCTTCCGGCTCAGCTTCGACCCATTTGGTGAAGTAATCGATGGAGACAATAAGGAATTTTCTTTGTCCAGTGGCTTGTGGAAATAGTCCCAGTATGGCGATCCCCCATTAGGCAAACGACCAGGGAGCGCTAATCGGAGTTAGGGGAATCGATGGTCGACGCTAAATGTTGGCGTTCCATTGGCATCGGTCGCACTTCTGGACGAAGTCTACGGCATCTTTCTGAAGTGTGGGCTAGTAATATCCTTGGTGCAGAATCTTTGTAGGCCAAGGCTCGACTTTCGAGGTGGTTCCCGCAGATTTCTTTATAAACTTCTCACATGACGTAATCTGCCTCTGAGGGTCGGAGGCATCTGAGGAGCGGAGATGTGAAGGACCTACGGTAGAGCTTGCATTCATATAGGAGGTATCGAAAAGCTTGGCGTTTGATTCGACGGGCCTCGACTTCATTATCAGGAAGGATTTCATTTTGCAGGAAGTTAACAAGTGGGTCCATCCAGCTCGGCTTGGTTTCAACACAGAGGATTGGTTCGGGCTCCTCGGTGCTTGGGGCTTAGAGGTATTCAAGCATTGTGGTCTTCGGGAGCTCGCTCATACGGAAAGTTTCCAGCTTTGACAGCTAGTCCGTCCTCGCATTCTCTGCTCTGGGGATGTGCTGGATGTCGAAGGCGCTTAATGTGGAGGTAATGTCTCGCACCTTTTGGAGGTATTTCTGTATTGACAACTTTCTTGCCTCAAAATCTTCCAAGATTTGGCTCACGACCAGTTGGAAGTCGCTGAAGACCTTCAGGCTTTTGACCTTGAGCTCTTTTGCTAACTTGAGCCCGACAATGAGCACCTCGTATTCTGCTTCGTTGTTAGAGGCAGGAAACTCGAAGCGTAGAGCTTGTTCCGCGACCACCCCATTTGGGCTGATAAGAATGAGGCCAGCACTGCTGCCCCCTGAGGTTGAGGAGCCGTCTACGTGTAGATTCCATGGTTGCTCCGGGGTATCCTCTTTTGGTGTGAGCTCAGTCTCGGGGGCATCTTATAAGGTGAACTCTACTATGAAGTCAGTGAGCACTTGTGCCTTGATTGCCGGCCTTGGTCGGTACTCGAGGTCGAATATTCCAAGCTCGACCACCCACTTTGCGATTCTTCCTGCGCGATCCGACCATTGTAGGACTTGCTTTATGGGTTCATCGGTTAATACGGCCACAGTATGAGCCTGAAAGTACGACCGGAGCCTTCGGGCTGAAATAAGCAGCGCGTAGACTGTCTTCTCTAGCTTGGAGTATCGGATCTCTGCGTCCCCTAGAACTCGGCTGGTGTAGTATATCAGCTTTTGAGATTTGTCTTCTTCTCGAACCAAGACCGAGCTGACCGCTACCGGGGAGACAGCCAGGTACAGATAAAGGAGCTCACCTGGTTGGGATTTTGTGAGCAATGGAGGGGAGGCGAGATGGCGTCTGAGCTCTTCAAAGGCTTGTTGGCATTCTTCGGTCCACAGAAAGTCCTTCGGCCATTTGAGGACTTTGAGGAAGGGAAGACATCATTCCGTCGATTTCGAGATAAACCTCCCCAGGGCCGCTACTCGTCCGGTGAGTCGTTGTACCTCCTTGACTATTCTTGGTGGTACCATTTTCTGCAGTGCTCGGATCTTCTCGAGGTTTGCTTTGATCCTACGTTGGGTCACCACGAAACCGCGGAACTTGCCTGAGGTAACCCCAAAGGTGCATTTGATGGGGTTGAGCTTCATCCGGTACTTCCTAAGAGTGGAGATGTTTCATCGAGGTCGGTGATGTGGTGCTATGCCGTTTGGCTCTTCACTAGCATATCGTCCACGTAAACCTTCATGTTTCGGCCTATCTGGTCTTTGAAGACCTTGCTGACCAGCCTTTGATATGTCGCTCCAGAAATTTTCAACCCAAACGGCATTACTTTGTAGCAGTAGAAGCCCTTGCCGGTGATGAAGGCTGTCTTCTTCTCATCCTCGGGCGCCATCCGGATCTGATTGTATCCCGAGAAGGCATCCATAAACGCGAGCAGCTGGTGTCCTGAGGTCAAGTCAACAAGTTGATCGATCTTGGGGAGAGGGAAGCTATCCTTCGGGCATGCCTTGTTGAGGTCGGTGTAGTCCACGCACATGCGCCACTTTCTGTTGGCTTTCTTCACGAGGACCACATTGGCTAGCCAGTCTGGGTAGGTGACTTCTCTGATGAAGCCGGCCTCGAGGAGCTCATCAACCTCCTCAGCCGCTGCTCGCTGTTGTTCTGGTGCGAAGCTCCATTTCTTCTGCATCACGGGCTTGTGGGTTGGTTTCACCTGGAGTTGGTGGACCATGACTTCGGAATCTATTCCCGGCATATCAGTGGGCGACCAGGCGAAGACGTCCGTGTTGGATTGGAGAAACTCGATCAAGCGATCTTGCTCGCGAGGCTCAGGCCAGAGCCGATCTGTACGGTCTGCCCCGGACAATCTTTTCTCAAGGGGATTTGAATGAAGAGCTCGCCAGGTTCTGCCCGTTCCCTCTTAGGCTCGTCTCGTACCTCCAAAGTTTCGATGGGCAGTACCTAGTCCAAACCTTAGGCTGACGCGTCAGTTGATTATTCTGCTCGGCTTGGTGTTTTAATTGGTTACTTTGCTTTGAGGGTTGTCATGTAGCATTGCTTGGCTGTTACCTGATCCCCTCGAACTTCCCCGACCCCTCGCTCGGTGGGGAACCGCACGAGCAGATGATAAGTCAAAACTACGGCTCGGAGGGTGTTGAGTCCTGATCAGCCAAGGATAACGTTGTAGACCGAAGGCAGTCGGACCACAAGGAAGTCCGTCCTCACAGTGCTTTCTCGAGGAGCAAACCCAGCCGTGATAGGTAAGTTAATCACACCTTCAACCAGAACTGAATCTCTGGTGAATCCGACCAGCGGAGCATTCATTCTTCGGAGTTGGCCCTCCGTTATTCTCATTTTTTGGAAAGCATCATAATATAAAATGTTTGCCGAGCTTCCATTATCAACTAAAATGCGTTTTACATCAAATTTATTTATGACTATAGAAATGACCACAGCGTCATCATGAAGAGTTTCAACTCCTTTTAGATCTTCATCCGAGAACGAGATGACTTCTGCGGTACATTGACGCTTCGGGAGGGCTTCCTTCTCAACGGATTCTTTGGCCAAGCTTCCTTCGGCAGGGACACCCTCTATCACGTTGATTGTGTCGGCAATGGGCCTATTGTCGTTTTGTCCCTCAAGTGATGTGGCATTTTCCACTGGTTCTCTTCCCTCGCGTCGGTCTCATACAAATCGACCGAGCATTCCTCGATGGATAAGTGCTTTGATCTCTTCTCAGAGCTGGAAGCAATCCTCTGTGTCATGACCATTGTCCCGATGGAAATGGCAGTACTTCCTGGAGCATTTTCGAGCTTCCGTCTGTCGCATTTGTGGTGGGGGTCGGAGGTAGTCATGACCCTCTATCTCCATTAAGATCTCGGTCCGAGTAGAGTTGAGGGGAGTATAGTCTTTGAGCCTCCTCGGTGGCGACCTCGGGCGGGGTGGCGATTTCGATCGGTGTTGCGGTCTTGGGCGAGGCGGGCTCTTAAGCCGAGGCATGTTCTTCTCTCAGCGGGGCGACCTGCTTCTTGGGCGGCCACGCTCCTCGTGACGCTTCTTCTGCATCTTCGAAGGTCGCGGCAACGTCTTGCCGAGTGGCCATGGCTTTTTCTACCTTCGCATATTTCTGAGCTTGGGCCAGCATCTTTGCGAAGTTGGCGGAAAAGTTCTTTTCGATGGAGAAAAGGAACTTGTAAGACCGAGCTCCAGTCTTCAGTGCCGACATGGTAATCAACTGGTCGAGATCGCGAACCTCCCAAGTAGCGGCGGTGAAACAGTCGATGTAGTCCTTCAAGGATTCTTCCTCCTTTTGTTTTATGTCGAGGAGGGAATCCGACGTTCGGCGCTGGTGCCGACTAGCAGCGAAGTAAACGAGCTGTTCGAAGGAGGACATGGTGTCCGACTTCAGCCTCGAGAACCCAAGTCGGGCCATCCCTCGAAAAGTGGCTAGGAAGGCTTTGCACATTAGGGCATCCGAAGATCCTTGTAGTGCCATGAGAGCTCTGTAACTTTCCAGATGATCCAGTGGGTTGGTGGCCCCGCTATACGGTTCTATCTGTGGCATCTTGAATCTCGGTGTGATCGACTCGTTCTCGATCTGACAAGAGAAGGGTGACTTGGTGGTGAAGTAAGGGTCGCCTTATTGTACTAGCACACCAAATTGTTGCGGCTGGATCTGCGGAGCTTGGCCCGTCGAGGGCATCGGCGGCGGGTTCTGGACTGAGCAGCCGGGAGTTGGTGCACATTGTCTGGAGGTATTAGAAGCTCCTCTGCTCCTCAGCCTCATGATCACGACTCGGTCTCTTCCTCTAGCGCCAAATGTTGTCGCTGGAAATGAGACCCGGGGGTGATTGCGGACCAAAGGGAGGAGCTTTCGCCGCAGGCAGTTGTAGAAGGCTGTCTCCGGGAGATGGTGGCAGCTGACAGATACTTTCGGGGAACCTGCAAAAAGCCTGGGCTGGGGGTTCCGGCAAAGGCCCTCCGATGCTTAAGTCAGAGAGGGATTTGGAGATAATTTTTTAGTGGAGAAGTCCAGGAGTGGAGGAGGAAGAGTGGGCCCACTTTCCCCCCATCATCTAGGATTCTAAGAATGACTTACAAATAATCCATCAGCACTTATAGAAGTTCAAAAACTACAAACCGTTGTAAGTTTTTCCTTCAAAAATTAATAATTTACATACATATGCACGTACGTACATATGTATGCATAAGAAAGGAAAACACAAACCTAAGATTCTAAGAATGACTTACAAATAATCCATTAGCACTTATAGAAGTTCAAAGACTACAAATCATTGCAATTTTTTGAGTTGTCACATTGACATTAGCCTATGTAATTCTAGCGTGTTTAGTTGCACGTAACTGAATAATTGCAAGTTAGTTGCATGTAGTGTTAGGACCCGAAAAGCATTTTAAATGATGCCTAGGTCTACTTTAAGCTTGAAGGAAGTCCGATAATTCTACGATAGCCTCTTCATTTTTCAAGAACCAATCATGCCTTGCACAAATCATTGTAAGTTAACGATCTTGAACAACCTTTCTTTTTTGGCATCCATCCTGATCAGTTGTAGGAGAGCCGTTTCTAATATGCACTCTTGATCCAAAATATTTGTATGCTAAGAGGCTCTTCCCCTTAACAAGAGGCTATTTAAAGTTGCTAGCCTTTTGGCTCCTGAGGAGCTAAGATAACCTTAAGAAAAGCATATATTCCACATTGGTTCGATTCATCTGACATACATGTATCCTTTTGTTAGTGTTAGTCAAAATTGTACAATTTGGCCTCTCTCTGTCTGATATCAGTGGACATGAAGGTCTCTTCAGTGCGACTAGAGAGGTCCACCCCAAAAGAAAAAGATGGAGCGACTTTGTTATCTTTATGATCTATATTTTCCTAGAATGGAATACAATGCACTAGAGAGGAACTTAACAAGACTCGATCCGTTCTCTCTCCTTTCCCTTTGCATGAAGATCTTCATCCCTTTCCTTTAATTGCAAGTAGTTCTATGCGCCGCCCGTTGGTCACCACAAACCAGCCAATATGTATTGATGGATGCCAAAAGGAATCTTTGCCGACTAAAAGGAATGATTTGTGGAATAAATGCAAGCCGACCCTTATTTGCAAGAGGCAAGATAAGTTCTTTGATTAGAATGTAAGAGGAGAGATACGAGCTGGAAGCATGAAAGAACTTTCTTGACTTTATAGGGTATCAATTCCTTCGCATAATGCATGATATGTCTGTACATCACTTCGAAGCATGTGTTCGGGTTGACCTAGTTTGTATTGATCTGATCTAGTGGCTAGAATATTTTTGACATGATCGAGACTCGGTTGGCGTTGATTGTTTTCCGGTTTGCAAGAAGCCTACCACCAGTCTTGTATTTCAGTTAACCCCTGTATTTCACATATAACTTACTAAATACTAGCTTGTTTTCTTCGGAAAAGAAAAAAAAGAAAAGAAAAGAAACATTACTAAGTTGTCTTCAGTCCCCATTCAATTGCAGGTAGAGATTAAATATTAAAGAAAATAGGAACAAGTAATTTAAGTATAACTTTCTCTTGTAAACTAATATATTTCTTCTCGATAATGGATTCATAAATAAAAACAGATCATTGAATTGTGGCAATTAAAGACAGAATAATGTGAAATATGTGACATTGCTAAGAGTCGCAAAACAGTCGGAATCAGGAGTTTGGATGATAAAGATAGAATAGATACAAAGCATTGGTGAAGAAATACGGAGGCACACCTTTGCATCTCAAAGTACTACCAGGCATCCCCTGGCGGATTGCAGGGAACTCAAAACGTCAAAATCTTATCACTGAGATAAGGATGCTTTTGCCGTCGAAGCCTTGTTTTGATTCTCCCAAGCTTTCTACATATATTTCTTGGTGAGAAAATCTTTGTACACAGTTGAAAGAGCAAGTTGACCTTATCCAATTTCCAGCTCAACACGAATCGGCTTCTGTCCAAAAACACAGGCAGCGGTAAACTGGAGTCACTTTCCAAAGCGATGATCACGGGGTCAACTTTGGCATGCAGCAAAAAGATCTTCACCTTAAAACTCCTTTGGGCCTATATAAACGTTACAGCATGAGCTCAAATCCACCACACTCGCAGGTCGATCATTTCATCAAAGCTTGTCTTCATTGGCTCTCTTCAGCCTTCTCACTTCTCCATCCACATCCCAAGCTCAGTTCTCTCCATTTCCTTTTCTTCGGTCTTCTCTTTCTGAATTCTAGGCTCTTTTCTCTTGTCTGCTCCTCATTCTTCTTCCTACGTACTGTCCTTTTCATTGGTTTTGAGCTCTTCCTTCTCAAAACTTCCATACTTCTCACAAATCAGAATTAGATCTCCATCTTTCACTTAATTCAACTTCAAGTGTTGAGATGGACAGGGTGATGAGGCTGGCGTCGCAAAGGGCGGTGGTGGTCTTCAGTCTGAGCACATGCTGTATGTGCCACACTGTCAAGAGGCTCTTTTGCGAGCTTGGTGTTAATCCTTCTGTGCATGAGGTCGACGAGGACCCCAGAGGAAAAGAAATGGAGATGGCATTAGCCAAGCTTATGGGACGCTCCCCGCCGGTGCCGGTTGTTTTCATTGGCGGCAAGCTTATTGGATCCACAGACAAGGTGATGTCCCTTCACCTTGGTGGCAAACTCGTCCCACTGCTCCGAGATGCAGGTGCCCTCTGGCTCTAGTAGCTGAAACAAGCAAGCTTTGAAACAATGAAGCAACATAGAATAATTCTAATGCTGTGCATTAGAGTTTGCTGTGAGCAATGTACAAAAGTAAACTATAGTGGTTAAACTTTTGGCAGTTCTAAGTTCCGTTTTCAGCTTTTAGACTGCTCTGTTTCTCCAATGTAGTATACAAAGGGAAGTAATATTTTCCCACCAGCCTTGATCGCAGGCTCTTGTTTATTTTCACAATATGCCTTATATTCTAGGTTGAAACTGACGACAATGTAGTATAGTCTAAATCCACGAGCCAATATATTCATTCGTCATTTATCCGGACAAGGACATGAGCACGAGTTGGCGTAATAATTCAGAATGGCAGAGCAAATAGTAGGAAAAAGCGAATGGAATAAGGTGGTGATGCTTGTTGTGAGGAGCAACTTGTCCTTGTTTCTAAGGTGAAGGGATTGATGTAGTTTTACTCATGCAGCAAATAGGTGATTGTTCTGCTTCAAGCCATCTATCTGATGATTTAATGTTACATAATTCATAATTTTTTTTAATCTTTTGTACAACGTTGGTTATAACCTGTTGGAGCTTGTACAAAGCTTGCGAGTGTTTCTCATGAAGAGTAATTCCTTGCATATCCAGGCTATGCATGAAGAGATACTAGAGGTTTGTTAAGTCTGAAAAATATAATCTTGGTTAAGTTTTTAGATGGCAAAATCTTATAAGAAATTCAAAGAGTGAGTTGCGCAGAACATTGATATATAGTGTGAAATTTCATATGCTTCCTAAAGGATAAATGTAGACCGTCTAATATGCTTTGCATATGCTCTTTGGCCAACGAAAGTTGTTATTTCTTGGCATATTTGTGAGAACTCGTGCGGACATGTGTTTAATCCCACGTCGGCTATGCACTAGATAAAGTTTCGGTACTTACATAAGACCAAAAAATTCAAATAATTTATTCTGCCTAGTCTTTCTAGATAAAGCCCTGAGTTGTGCCAATATTGCTACCTCCATGAAAAGTTTCACATAGCAAAAATAATGGATAATTGAACACTGGTTGGCCAGTCAGGTTGAGCTTAAAGTACAATTAGTTATTGATTCTTCATGGAACACAAGTAGGATGCAACATAAACTCCTGAAACTTTATGTTCTTTGGTTACATTGCTAGTCTTCCAACCCTAAACCTATTAGTTTTGTAAAAGGACACTGCTTATGGCATTCTCAGTTACATGCAACCTTTTTCACCCTTTTATCCTCAAATGAATAGCTCCAACACCAGCTGCCAACACCCAAGAAGGGAAAGAACCACAAGGAATTCTGGTTTTCTTAATTCAAATATTCCACCATATCCAAATGATTCAAAAGCAAAAGAACTATCCAGAATAGAGGAATTTATATCAACCTCCCACCCATTTGTACATATCTCTGTTCCTTAGAACAATCATGTGTGACAAATTGAGAGCTACACACAGCCCACTTTATGACATATATTCTCTTCTAATCTTTAGACTATAGGCATAAGCTCTTCTCATTATTATATCCTCATGTGCTTGTGCTGTCCAATCATCATCAGATGAACATTAGGGGGCCACATTTGATGCCAGTGCTAGTACATGACAAGTAGGGCCACAGTTGACAATCATGGACCACTTCTGGTCCAATTTGGACCCCACCTAGATCTTCTAATTCACCAGCCTTCAAAATAGACCCAGCCTCATTTAACAATGTCTTGTTTGGATCAAACAAATTGGACCTGAACTTAATCAGAAGTAGACTTGGCCACAGGGTGCACAAAGAGATTGTGTAGGTGAACTTGACAAGGCTTTTTATTGTTTGGCCTTTTTTTGTTTACATTTGATCCATCTTATTGCTTAGCAGACTCTCAAAAACAATTACTTGGCAATATACAACCAAAGTTTTTGATGTCAGATACCCTGGCAATCTTGCTGGATGGCATGATGTCAAGAGATTTCGCATTATCTTTATTCTTATGCTGGGCTCACAAACTTGGAAAATTCTAAGATATCCTGAGATCTTGGCCAATGTCAGCAAATATCAACCCATATAGCTAGACCAAGATTAAATATTATTTAACCTATTGATTTTTTTTTGATATTTTTAATTAGTAAAATCTACTTATTTACTTAAGATCGCCAAAAAAAAATGGAAAAAATCATGGCTAATATGTTGACATATATTAACAAGCCAATGTAACAATTTATTTTGGCTAAGATTAAATATAAATGGTATCAGAGAGCACTTGGTATTGATAAAAACCGCTAGGCCAAGGTAAAAACTTTCTATACAGAATGGCAAAAATCCTCCGTAGAACACCTCAGGGTTTGCCGCAACATACACTTTCTTACGGTATAACTCTTCAGAAATTAACTCTTACATTTCGACCAAATCAGAGTTGTTGATAAAAGCATTTAAAAAATTTTCATTAAAATTTATTTTCTTAAAATAAATTAAATATGGTTAAGGCCTAACTAGGTCTTTTCAAGGTCAATGTTTTGCACTTCTTACATATGACATGCAATGAATCTAAGAAAATCATGAACAACTAGATGTTAGATAGATAGGCAGGGGATGATGTTTGCAGCTTTTGTGGCCTTTGATTGGATAATGCTCATACCGTCTAAGGGCATCAATAAACTAGATAACCTAAATCATGGCTGACTCGACCAATCTTGATGAGTAATTTTCAAAGATGTGGACAAAAATGGACCACCAATCTACTGTATTAATTTACGCCTGATCAAATAAAGTGATCCAACAAATCAAAATGACTCACACATGTTAAAGTGGATCATCTATTTGCAATTTTCTGCATGGTTTCAAGAACAACACATCATGTTGTAGGATGCTCTAGATTCGAATCTTGATGACAGTGTTTCTGATTTGACCTAGTTAATTTTGGTTGATGGTGCTTCATAAAGTCATACTTATGATCATGTGGTTCTAATGGGCCATGAAAGTAACCAGTCATAAAATAAATTATGGCCCAACTTGTAGAACTGGTCCATTGGCATACATATTGGGCCGGGCCAGCCCATGATCGAATGGGCCAATATGATATGGGCTGGTTAGGTTTGGGTCAGAACAATTTAGGCCCCATTTGCAATTGACCTGAGCCTGGGCCTGATAGCATGGCTGACCTGGCCAAATACATAAATATTCACATGTATATTAAGCATATGTATTGCAATATATAGTATAAATATGTGACTAAGTAGTGCTTTTAAATAAAGATTACTAACTTTTTAAGAATTATTCCTCCAATATAGCATTGTACACAAATTACTGAACTAGATTTGGATTCATAAACATGTTGCCGTGGGATGAGAGATGACTCTTATATTCATAATAACTTCTTCTGATCCTTTTTGTAAAATTTAAAATTTATAGAAAATTGAGATAAACATGGATTCGCTCGATGGGCAGCCTAACTAGCCTTGCTCGTCATCCAAACTAACATGAGCTAACTCGAGCATTAGTTCAGATAGTACCACTTCTCGCCACGGCAAGAGGAACCATGGTCCAATTCCGAGCATCGTCGACTCTTGCTTTGACTCATGATTGGCAAAGCCTCAGTTCCTTGAGCAATGGCTTAATCTGCATGGGAACATAGGCTAAAAAATAAAATTAGAAAAAAAGGGGGCAAACTTGATCATAACTTGAGGTTGCTTCTAGCTTCTTTTAGACTGAGGTTAGGCCCAACTGAGCATGATCCATGAGCTAGTGTTGACGTGGCCCAAGTGTCTAAGCCCAAGACCATCTATAAGTTGGCCCAACTGGTATGATGTGCATCCCTACATGGTTAATCTGTTGAGCTCTCTTTAATTGCCCAAACACAACTGGAGATATATTAGATATTTCAATCCCTACGGTTGATGTAGCAATATCCTTGATATGTAGGCATGCATATCGAGCATGTTCGGCCTGGCCAAGTGTATGGGTATCATACGCCCGATCCATATCTCTAAACGCTCGTAAGCGATATCAACACTTACATGTAACTCGAGATGAAGTTGATCTACCCCAACACAATTTGGATAAAACATGAGTATTTGATGCACGTATCTTCTCTTTTGCCAAAGATTTTTTTTGTTTCCAGTCATAAGCAGACAATACCAAATATTACTAGATTGATACAAGATTGAAAGAACAATTGCCAAATCTATTCGAGCAGCTATCCTCAAATGAATGATAGCTTTGGATTTATATGATACATACCATGCCAATCTGTGGGCTGACTCAGCCCAAGATTTTTTTTTTTTTTTTTTGGCAACAAAGAGTGGAGAAACTACACTACAATCTCATGAAAGCAACTTTCTAAGCATCGTCTCTAATTAAAGAGGCAAGTTCAGTGGGACAACTATCATTCCAAACTGTGCACACTTACATAATTTGCTAAAAAAAATCAGCAACTCGATTTGCTTCCCGCACGATAAAAGAAATTAAGCATGATAGTACAAAGAGTCCTTATGTTTCGAAGCAGTGGATGCTGATATGAATCATGATCTAGCCTTGCTTCCATAAGAGCCATTTAAATATTTTGTGGGAGATTACATGTTACAAAATATTCTCTCTTCTAAGTTTCTGAAGGCATTTTATGCCCACCTGCTGAATGGGCAAAAGCCTACGTATGTGACGTGAGCGCCGGACTGCAACCTCAGAGAATCCCACAAGCCTACTCTTACACTCTAATGGTTGTCAGGAGCTTCGGCTCTCTTTTCATGACAATTGTACTATGTTCGATTTGTCTCCCTACATTCTTCCCCCAAACAAACGCTTTTGGTACTTTTTTTAGTCCTATTTACTGACTGATTAACTAGAAGCACAGAAGTGTGCCATTATATAATATTTTTCTTTTTGTCGCCATGTTCTATAGCATCCGAGGATTG
This sequence comes from Phoenix dactylifera, assembly GCF_009389715.1. Taxonomy (NCBI): domain Eukaryota; kingdom Viridiplantae; phylum Streptophyta; class Magnoliopsida; order Arecales; family Arecaceae; genus Phoenix; species Phoenix dactylifera. Next base: position 6,566,564 of record NC_052392.1, read on the forward strand.
TTGGAGAGAGGGAGGTGGTGAGAAAGCAATCCAAGAGAAATAAATATTTTTTAAGCCAGCAAAATATTTTGATCATTATGAAAGTTCTTAAATACTTGATGTTGGCTTGATGAGCTACATGTTTGCCCTTCAATGCTAATATTCATTCTCAATTTCGACAATATAATTATTATTTATTGATAAGTTGCGAGGATATACATTAATTTTGTGCTAGCACATTAGTTCATGCATGTATATGGTTTATACCCAATTTTGTCTGAATTTGAACTCTTTTATCACAGTGTACTAATTTATTTTTATGATTTCGTATGTGGAAATTCATCCTTCTTTCTTATGATTTAGTCACTTGATCACTCTTTTCTACGTATGGTATTAATATGAAAAGCCAAAATTCTATTCCATATAGATGCTATGGATGAAACCAATCGATTGTATTGTTCCTAGTACTTCGTTTTATTAAAATTAACTTTGTTGGCATGAATTCATATCATGCAGCAAAAATCAATCAAAAGGAAATCCAGCATTTATAACTGAAATTCAAATCAGCCGAGCAAGCAAAAGGGATTAATTTGTAACCTTATTTTGAGCAAAGATTCGAACCCATCCCCGAGCGATAGTTGTTTCAAGACCAGCCAGGACTAACCAATTTCTGAACTCAATTAGATCTGAGCACATCGGATAAGGTCTAACTTTCATGTCATTCTATTTGACTGGGCCCGCATGCCACTTGGGGTGCAACAACATCCATTTATCATGTTCTAGCTCAAACATAACAACCAGATCCAAACTAATCTAGCTGCACCGAATAGACTTTCGAACCCAAAATAGTCCAGTTCAGGCATAGGATCCGATCTGCTCGAACAATTAATCATAATAGAGCTCCACATTGACAAAAGATCTGGCTCCAAAAGAACCCCATTTTTCCATCAAATTGAGTAGAAACCCTTTCTTTCGCCATTTAAGGGTTCCGATGACTTCTAGACTTTAACTCCTTTTTTTTTTTTTTTTGGTAAAAACGGCAATTCATATAGCTCTAACGTATGTACATCCTGCCAAATCAGAAGAAAACAAAAAATACAAAACAGTCGGAAGCTCTACTGTGGATGTCCAGCAGAGCTCCCCAGAATGCCGTGCAACATAGGAGACGACCCAGTCTGCTATCCTATTCGCCTCTCGAAAAACGTGTACTGCCTGAAACTCATCCATCTCCATAGCCAGCCTGCGGGTCTTCCGAATAAGTGGGTGACCATCTCCATACCTATCCGCACCCCGGATCCAGGCTATCACAATAGAGGAGTGCCTCCAAGATACACCTGCCCAGCCCCAAGCACCCGCCTCGCATAGGATATGCCGGCCCAGGCCGCCCATAGTTCTGCTCCCGCAACCATGAGACCTGTCGTACCCCGGCCACCCACTGCAATCAACCTCCCAAAATGGTCTCTGATAACAAAACCAACCCCTCCTGATCTCCCATCCCTCGCCACACTACCATCGAAATTTACTTTGAGATAACCAAGGGGTGAGGGCACTCAAGAAACAACGGCAAACCTCGGCGCTGAAAATAACTGAATTGAACGTAGCAAGATGACTTGGTGTTCTTCTAAAATAAAACATACATCAAGACTCATTAGAAACAGTTCACTGGTTTTGAATGCATGGATCAATCCAAAGAGATTTTGGCGATTTCCTGCACCTATGAATTGACCAACATCTTTGGTTGATCCTAACCTATGGATGACTAAGATAGCTTGGTCAAACAAAGTTTTGCTATCATGTTTCTTGTTGAGTGCAATCTATAATTGTCGTAGTTTGATATCTAATTTTAGGATCAAGTAAATGGAGTCAATTTATTTTTTGAATCTCAAATAGTATTGCCTACTTGGCTCCTTGGAGTGGTGGTACCATAAAGCTTGTAGCACTGTTAGATTACCTAAAATTGACCATGGCATGAACAAAAAAGAAAAAAAAACAACATTGCATGTTTAAAAAAATGCACTGTTGGAGCACATAATAAATGGGTGCAAGTTGAAACTTGAGAAAATAAAAATAGGTCATATAGACACTAATAAATGGAATTGACCACATGGTCAATCAACTGCATAACCACATTGCTTCCACTCCAAAATCTGTTTCACCATGATCCATGTCCATATCCAACATGTCTTGGAAAACCACCTGCAGTTGTGGGCAATCATGAATATTGTTAGTATGGATAAACAACAATTGGCCAACCATCTTCATGCATGGCACTTCACTATTGATTTCAGATTGTGAGAATGGTAGGAGGGAAGCAATTGACTTCAAGAACTAATTTACAAGTGCCATATGAAAGGCATGGTTTGCACAATAGTATATCTGTGAGGACTCGTGTGAGCGTGTGTTTAGTCTCACATCAGTTATTTGCTGGGTAGATCTTGGGTACTTATACAGGATCAAAGAACCCAAATAATACCTTCCAGCCAGCCATTTTGAGTGAGGTCCTGAGTTGTTACAAATGGTATCAGAGCAGATCCGACTCATAACCTATGTGAATTAAGGAATACTGCAGCACGGATCCATTGGGGCTGACCACGAACCGATCGTGGTGTTTGTGATTAGATTTGAATGGATTTGAACCCTTAGCCTGACAAAGATGTTAGGGTTTAAACAGAAGGAGTATGTGAGGACCCATGTGGGCGTGTGTTTAGTCCCACATTGATTATTCGCTGGGTAGATCTTGGGTACTTATACAGGATCAAGAAACCCAAATAATACCTTCCGGCTAGCTATTTTGGGTGAGGTGCTGAGTTATTACAGTATCTATATCTAGTTTAGATTTTTACCAAATACATGCTTAATATTATTGAATCATACCATTTGACATTAGTTGAATTTGAAGTAAGCATAACCTAAACTAAGATATACCTAGGGAGGAATATTTCTTATCTGACTTAATCTTTGCATTGCTACTTGGGCCATTTTGATTTAGTCATTTCAAATGAAAATACTCAGCCAATAATCTAAGTGAGACTCTCATATCCATTTACCTGGAAGTGCAGCAAAAGTCTTCTTTATTTTTTGGTCTTTTCCCTTGATTTTACCATAAGTCTCACTTTCCTGTCACTCAAATAAAAAAAGGCATCAAATTTAAGTTGCACTATAAATATTTTAGATTTAGGTCAGTCTGGCCTAGGACCTCATAACATGTGTTATATTGGATGGTCAGACCTTAAATTGGCATCTATGTATAGCTTATTAATGTATGAGACTTCTTGGTAAGTAATAAATGGCGTTACAATCCTAGGAGCCTTGAGTTTTGACCTTACCACAAAGTATTCTTTGTAGTCTCTGGTCATGGTTCAGGAGGATTAAATTATTTTCCCAAGTTTCAAATAGTTGCCCAGGTGGAAACAATATGAATGCAGGAAAAAGTTTTCAATTTTTGTATGCTGCTTGTATGGGAGACTCCTTTGAGATTCAGCTATTGGCTCTTACTAGTGACCTAGTTAGCTAACCGCTAAATAATATGGTTGACCCAATATTTGTTTAACTTGATCGAAAGTTGATTTGGTATAGAATTTGATATGTCAACTCTTTGAGGACAATGTCAACCCTTTAAGGATCTTGGTTGGGCAATAATCTTCCCATCTTTGAATTTCATTTTCGGTAGTTGGTAGGAGAAGCCTCTCAATAGTTTGCATGATTTTGATTGTTACAAGCACAATTTGACAAAGGTGTTGATTTCAACCCAAATTTGTAACTTAACCAATTCAAGTAATGCAATTTTTAGGTTTTATGCAAAGGTTTAGTATCTCAATTTTAAATAAATCATTTTAAGGCTTGGAGGGCATAGCTCGTTTTATGTTACTTAACGCTTACAAGGATGAATTATATTTGATTGCAAAGATCTACATTTATGAATTATATTTGATTGCAGAAATCTACATTAAGTTACTCAAGATAGGAATAGTGAAGCCTCCTTAAGGATGTAGATTCCTTTACAAGCAATAACTTATATGTTTTTTTGAAGAAAAAATGAAAGAGGATCCTTTATAAAATCTTCGCTAATGATCTCGAGAAAAGTTTTTATGAAATGCATTAAATAAATTCTATGCCTTACAAAATACTTTTGACTCCTTATTGAAGACTTACCCATTTTCTAGCTATTCTTAATTTAGCTTCTAAAATAACTACATGCGACCAATTTATAGCTAAAGTAACCATATATAGGATTATATATTTATGTCATTTTATACTATGAAATTTTAATTGACTAAGTAATGTTGAAATTTGCTAAGTCATGTTGGGTTCAAATTAACCAAACCCACCCCACTTGCGTGAATAATAAAGTTGATAGATAAATTAAACTCCGTTCTACATCGGTCAGTTTTAATTAGCTAGGGTTGATGTTAACCAGTCTATTTGCCCCCATTATATGAGCCAATTAAGGAGCTGAAAATGTTCACATTACTTCAATAATCTAGTTACTAATTTATCTGTATTAAAATAGAAATTTAACCATCCAGTTACTCAGTTATTAATCTGTATTAAAATAAAAATTATTGAGTCTTGAGCCCACCTTCATCCAGGCACAACGATAAATCAAACTCTGTTGTCACAAATTCACTATTTCATGACCATATCATCTTTGGAATGTCTTTATCTAGTTAAGACCTTTGCATACACATTTAATATAAGGCATTTTTGATAATATAATTCAATATCAAAGCTACCCCATGTTCCAAGTTCAAGTTATGGAATGGGTGGCCTGTAGACAGGGTCATTTGGATAAAAAAGGGACTGAAGAGATGCCCATGGAAAGGGCTATCTACTTACAAAAGTGCAACCGCCATGCAAAGAGAGAAAACCTAGTTGTCCTGCAGCGAAATATAACACATGAAAATGGCTATCTGCATCAAAGTAAAAGCCGGTGCATCATGTCAGGGGTGCACCACAGGAACAATTCAAGATGAGGTGAGCGGGTAACAATTTGAGGTGCTGCATAATAAATGAGGTCCATAGAAACGAGAACTCTGCTTAGTATGATGCACCTGATGTAGGATATAATTTCTCCTTACAGTGGGCTGCTACCAAAAATATCAGATGTAGAGTTGATAGTATTATTGTATGCTTAATAAAGAATATTCTCGCACTTCTTAATACCTTGACATATTTTCATGTATTAATTAGGGTTAGAAAGGGTAGTGCTTATAGAGTATAAACAATCAAAATAAACTAATTCAAATATCTCACTTGTTAGTAGAATCACAGGCACCCATCGTATTCTCCCTTTTTTTCTTTTTTTGGTAAAAAATAGGAGGGGGAAGAGGAGAACCTCACCCGCGTAGCAGCCTCCACTGGGCTCCCTTCCACCATGGAATGTTCGATGCAAGCCGTAAGTTTCCGCGTATCCTCCTCGACCCGTGGGTTCTCTCCACTGGATTCCCCATCCACGTGTGAGTACGTCACCCCAGCGCCACCTGGGTACCAGCGGACCAGTAGTGCTTCCACCAAAAACGTCCAGATGTGGGGCATCCGGTCCCCAAATTTAATCGACGCCCGCACGTTTCGAACCTGGACCACCCCGGTGGAAACAAAGCTCTCTTCTCTCTATACAACTTTTAAACAAAATGATAATTTTAGTGATAGCATGAGACGACTAAATTAAATAAAAAACAAAGTGTTCATGTTTTTCTTGTCGTACATAGCACGAAGGTGTCAGCTTTTGCAGCCATTCACGAGGTCGGTGCTGGTTTCATCAGCTCACACGCTAAGGGCAGCCCTGAAGGCCACGCGGCCTTGCATGCTCGTACAGGATGTTTCGCATGAAGAGAGGTGTCATTTCTGCCCCGCTCCATGCATCGCCGACATCGTTCTATCCGCTCCATCGCTTTACATATACTTCCATTTATTGTCGTTCTTAAGAAGAAATAGGAGGTGCATTAAACTAAAATTAATTTTATTTAATGACGAAATTAGTTTTGATGAGATGGGGAATCATAGCCATTCATTCTTGCTCTCAAGTTCATTTTATGTGCCCTACACAAGTTTTGGGTGGCTTAACATTCTAGGAAGACTTACCTTGGAAAATATATTCTCCATAGAATAGAAGTTGGAGTGTGAAAGCCGTTCTTAGCCCTTTGCCTGTTAATTAACTACACATTCCCTCGTCTAGCGGCTGAGCCCCCACAGACAATCTGCTGACTTTTCCCCTTGCTTGCTCTCTCCTCTCATTACAGCTCTTTCCTCTTTGCTCTCCTTTTTTTAACCCAACCTCAGCCCCCCCTCTCTCTCCCAGTCCCACCTCCCCACAAAAAAACCGTCTCTCTCTCTCTCTCTCTCTCTGTCCTTCCCCCCTCCTACTCTTATTTCCTTTTCTCTTACAGTTTTATCTCATCTTGCATCTTTGGGCTCGCCCTTTCTTCTCTCTCCTTTCGTTTTCGGAAAAAAATCGTTTTTTTTTCCGGTGATCTGATCGGCCGCGGGAATCGCAGCGGCTTGAGCGCGGTGGCGACGATAGTGAACGAGCCAGAGAGTAGCTGCCGTTAAAATTTGAGATTTTGGGAGCTTTTTCAATCTCTTTGTGGGCATTGGAGATGGGTTGTTTCTCATGTTTTGGATCGCCAGATAAGGAGGAGGAGGAGGAGGAGGAGAAGGAGAAGAATGAGGAGAAGGAAGGAGGTGGGGATGTTATGAGGGACACCTCAGGTGCTTCATCTTCTCATCATGGGACCAGAGCTAGCTCAGGTAGTGTGTTTTTTCGAATTTTTCTGTGGAAAGATTGGTTTTTTAAGTCATTTCGATCAACTTAATTCGATATTTGTCTTGCTGTTCATCTGCAGCTATCTTATTACTCGAGAATTTGGATTTTTCCTGTGAAAGATTGAATTTTTTTGATTAATTTTAATGATCGCTCTTCAGTATGACTCTGGCTTATCTTCAGTGTTTTTTCTAATCTATTTTGAGTTTTGGTTTGTGCTTTTAGTCCCCATTTTCCCCTTAATTTGGGCTCTTGTCCTTCAGTCCCCTGTTTTGTTTTGGTTTACTTTGTGGTTTGGATTGTTTTAATGTTTTTCTTATGTTCCTTCTTTTGAGTAAACAGTTTATGAGCTGTTTGGGGATTACTGGTTGTCTGAGAGTTATTTCCAGTATATATGAATGACTTGAATGACTTCGTTCAAGGAGCAATGATTTAAAATTATGCATTCGGTAGTTTTTCGCTTCGCCGGGTAGGGAAGTGATGGTATTGAAGTCATTATTTGGCGAAACATCTTCCACATTGCTCTAAGATAACGAATTCCATTTCCCAAATCTTTTGTCTATTGATTATAGTTGTTGCCATGTCATATGATGGTTTTCATCAACATTACGAACTCCAAACAGGGTTTCTGATATACTATCTCATCGTTTGCGGTCAGAGACTTATTTTTTACCATATTTAATTTGATTTTCTTACTTAATAATATTGATTTTTTTTTTTTTTTGGTGCAAGACAAATCAAAGATGCAGAACGGTTCAAGCTCCAGGAATGAAACATCAGTGCCCAGAGATGGAACATCATCACGTATCGCAGCTCAAACTTTCACTTTTCGTGAGCTTGCTGCTGCAACTCAGGACTTTAGACTAGATTGCCTTCTGGGGGAGGGGGGTTTTGGTCGTGTGTATAAAGGACACTTGGAGAGCACTGGACAGGTCAGCTGATATCACATTACTTGATTTTATGTGTCAATTCATGAACCATGTTTCTTTAATCTATTCTCTATAGCTTAATGAACATGTTTAGTGAAATTAAAATTAGAATTCATTGCATCTGGTCCATCTTTGAATGTTCAGTTAAGACCTGTAAAAAGGAAAGAACAAGGGCACCATGCATGTTTCTACATGTGCAAATCATGTCTAGTTTGTTCTTATGTTTTGATCTGTTTTTTTTTTTATAAGCTGTTGCTTGCTGGTTTTGAGTCATGGAGCCAAAAAAAAAAAAAAAATATTTTGGCAGGTTGTTGCTGTAAAACAATTGGACAGGAATGGCCTTCAAGGGAACAGAGAATTTCTGGTGGAGGTGCTCATGCTCAGTCTATTGCATCACCCAAATCTTGTCAACTTAATTGGTTACTGTGCCGATGGAGATCAACGCCTCCTTGTGTATGAGTTTATGCCTCTAGGATCATTGGAGGATCATTTGCATGGTCAGTTTCTATACCTTCTTTAAGCTAGTGATTACAAAGTTATTATTTATTTCTTTATTGCTGGGGGAGTTCATGGAACTGACATTCGATACAAGTGTCCACTGCCAGTGATACGAAGAACACCTTGGGTTCTTAAAATACATCTAAGACAAGACAGTGGATAAACTTCAATTCTTTATGCTTCATTGTGTTATCTTATGATCTGCTTACTATGAAGTTGGCACAATTTGCTTGGATATTAACTTTTGATGTTTATGCAATATAATGAGGAATTTGCTCAGTTCACCTAGATTCTGTTTTTAGAAGTCTCTTGACAGAATGTCTTGAAGTCCATGCATCACTCTGGTGCTCTTAGCTCGATAGAAAGAAAATACTTTTGCTTTTTGAAGTATCAGAATTTGTGTTATATATGATGATTAGAGTACTTGGTTATCCTTTTATAGTTCACAATTCGAGTACATAAATCACACATCATTCTTTCACAGATATTCCACCTGACAGAAAACCCCTTGACTGGAATATGCGGATGAAGATTGCAGCTGGTGCTGCTAAAGGCTTGGAATACCTGCATGATAAGGCAAACCCTCCTGTTATATACAGAGATTTCAAATCATCAAACATCCTACTCGGTGAAGGATATTTTCCTAAGCTGTCTGATTTTGGGCTTGCAAAACTTGGCCCTGTTGGTGACAAGACTCATGTTTCAACCCGGGTCATGGGGACATATGGCTATTGTGCTCCTGAATATGCAATGACAGGGCAGCTGACGCTGAAGTCTGATGTCTATAGTTTTGGTGTTGTTTTCCTCGAATTGATTACAGGGCGTAAAGCTATTGACAACACCCGGGCTGCTGGGGAGCATAATCTAGTGGCATGGGTAAGTAATTTTCCTTACTGTTCTCAATTTCTCATTGTTCACTTTTATTAGAATTTTATTTACATTTTCTTTAATGTCTCGATCATGTGCCGCATCATTATTGTTGGCATGGGAAGTTTATTTTTAAGTTTCCATGTAACTGCACTTCTCTAGATGTGTATGTCTCCATCTTAATATTGTTTAAGGATAATGATAAATATGACAGAAGGGAACTTTGGCAACATCACCTTGCTAAACCATCCCATTGGGCAGAATTTCTTTCAAAGAGTGGATACCAGTTGCGGGGATTTCCTTTTGAGCTGTCATAGCATTCCGGGTGGTGTCGAAATAGACTTAGCTTGAAATGATAATTTACTAGACTTCCTGGTCAGAAGTTTGGAACCTATGAATTCAAAAGAAAAAAAAATCTGAAGTTCTGTGCACTATATCAAGTATTTGAAGATGTGTAGATTTTGAATGTAAGAGAACTGATGCTTGAAGATATAGTCTTCATATTTCTTAATTTTTGAACTTGGAAATTGACAAGGAAATTTCAATTTGATAAACTGAGATGGCAAAAATTTAATGTCAAATAAGTATTGGTTTGATCCTGTATGCAGGCTCGCCCATTATTCAGAGATCGAAGAAAGTTCCCCAAGATGGCAGACCCAAAGTTGCAAGGCCACTATCCACTGAGAGGACTATACCAAGCTCTAGCTGTTGCTGCGATGTGTCTGCAGGAGCAAGCGGCAACTCGGCCTCTTATCGGGGATGTCGTCACTGCACTTACATACCTAGCTTCACAGACATATGATCCAAATGCAGCTGCTTCTCAGAGTAACAGAGCCGGTCCATCCGTCCCAAGGGCCAGAGAGGATTGGAAGAGCCTTGGCTTTGGGTTTGACAATCAACATGCCATCCAGTCACCACATCGGCATTCACCTGACTTTAGGCATAGAAACCTTTTCAGGGGGCCAAACCTTGGAGATGGAGGCAGAGGAGATGTAGTTGGTCAGTCTGGAATAAATTTGGATCTTGCTGAATTGCAGATACAAGAGTCTCAAACGGACAGCGCAATCCGTCTAGGAAAAGCTAGAGAAGCTCCAGGGATTTCAAACCGAGACCTTGATAGAGAGCGTGCAGTTGCAGAGGCAAGAGTGTGGGGTGAAAATTGGAGAGAGAGAAAGAGAATGAAAGAACCCAGCAACTATGATAGTACAAGTGAGTAGTTAAAAGGCATTCTTCGGATTTAATCCATTACATCATGCATTTGCCATGTTAGTCTCTAGCAGAAAAGGCTGTTACAGGTTCTTCAGAGTAGATGCATCATCCATTCCATCTTAGAGCCATTCTCAGTTCTGGGAATAAGGTTGTCAGTTGCTGTGGGTCTGTAATTACTGTGAATTCTCAACCATAAGATCACACTCCTTCTGCAGGTGTGGTTCTTTGGGACTAGATGTGGAAAGTAGGCATCAATTGAAGGGAGGGTTGCATTTAAGAGTGAGTAGATATCTAGCATGTCACAGTTAGGTTGGGTGCAAATTGCTGCACTCTGTTAGGATGGCTGTCTGAAGCCTAAAGAAAAAGGTGTCATAGTTTTGGTCTATAAGGTCTATGTCGGGTATGTTTTTGTATGTCTCATAGCAGTTTTTGTATTTATTTATCTTATATAAAGTATCATATGTTTCATGGCCATGTTTTTGAATGCTTGTGGCGCTTCATCTCTTTTCTTTGAAGAACTTTGCTTCTTAATGCGAATCATACCGCAATCTGACATAAATCATCAGGAACAATGAAAGCATAGGGCTTTATGTTGCTGGGCAAAGCAATAGTTATATTTTTTATGGAGCTCATGTTTGTGTATGATGAGTTTTTTTTTTTTGCCTCATCAGGAACAATGAAAGCATAGGGCTTTATGTTTCCGACGTGTTTATATGGTATTTGGTTTTATTAGATAGAATTTGCAGTATGCATCCCTGTGAGAAGTATGTTTTGCTGATATTGTGCCATCTCACCTCACAAGGACTTGAAATTGCTTCCTGAGTTGTTAGTTGGTCACAATACTAAATTATTGGAAAAAGAGAAAAAAAAAAAGATTCACTGGCTAAATTCTATGGAGAGTGCAACCCTGGCAATCAATTTAGTTTCTTCCTAGTGGTGCTGAGAGCACAAGGCTACATTCTGGCTTGGCACCTTGGGTGGGGTAAGTTGAGGTTAGGGGAGGAGGATTGGTGCTAGGCCCTCCCATATCTCAACAAAGAAAAAAAATCATTTAATTTTCACTCATTTTCTACTTATTAATCAGTTTTTGATGAAAATATTTGATATCTGATTTTTATTGTTTTAAATTCTTTGTAATTACAATGAGATTTTCATGTTTTCCTGAATTCATAGGTTCTCCAATCATGTTATTTATGAATAGATACCAGTCTAGAACTGTAGATACATCAATTAACAGTTGTTTAACAGGACAATGATCTTCTTGCATTTCCTATACAATATCTATGCAAGCGATTTGCGTTTTAACCAAGTTGTGGTAAAGGGAGCAGAGAATTGATGTTTATAATGATGAGTATAAATTGCAATGCTTGCAAGAAACCTATTGCAAAGGAGAAAGATCTTAATAACTTCACATCTAGGAAGGATGATGATGAAATATTAGTTGGCCTAACCATCCTCTTCTTGATATGTGACGTCCACATAGCACAGACTCCAAGTAAGGGTATTCTCTAGTGAAATGAACTAAAAAATGGAACAAAAAATTGTAATGTCACACAGAATTCTAGACGTTGTGTTAGAAACTTTTGAGCACATTGATGTCATTGACTTGACAACATGATGGTGTACTACTTTTTAGGCCTCTTGCCCTTCATCACCTAAAAGAAATAGGCATTTCAAGATCTCAGACAACTTGCGATCCAATTGAGTTATTGAAAAGATTAATTAGCTTAAAGTCCCAGATAATGCAGAGTTTAGAGCTAAGATAATGCAGAGTTTAGAGCTAAGATAATGCAGAGCAATAGGCTGCATGTCTACAGCGTGCTTGCAATCCAATATTAGCTGCACTATTTTGATTATGGTAATTCACTCTGGCCTCCAGCAGCCATTCGAGTACTAACAACAAGACTTGGCCCTGTGATATATGTATGATACCACATCTCTAGTTCATAAGTTCCTCGAAAATTTGGAACGGTATTAAAACAACTAATCATGGTTTTGCCATTCCTCTCAACAGAGCAGTCTAAGACTTAAAACAGCCTGTGTAAAAATCAGCAAAAGAAGAGAGGAAAATAAAGGTAATTTTATCATCTGTAGCACTCAATAACAGCAGTTGTAAAATAAAACATAAACCACATCATTCAATCAAACAACTTGATTAGTGCTAAAACTCAGCTGCATACTTTACAAAAGAATACAGTGAACAACCAATATAATCTGGAGTTCCATTGGTTAAAAAGGTTAGTTTTATATACACAACCTCGGTGACCGTGGAAGAACAATAGAACCATTTACACTGAATACTGACACATTTCTCCAGGACCTTAGCAAGCAGAGAATCATCAAATCTTTTAGCATCAATTCACAAGTAAATGAATACTATGCAGAGCTACTGCAAGCCTCTGTTGATAAATTCAGCTTTCAAAATGATGATGTGGTAGGATCCCTTGACAAGACATTGCTGCCACCAAGGTCCGCATGGTACTCTCCAATATTGGTATCCATTACTACTTTACAGGAGCCTGAACCATCAGACCCTAATTCAATGCCATAATACTTAAGATGGTCCAATATGTTGTTCCCATGCACAGGCCTTCCCCCCCCCCCCCCCCGCCGCAAAAAAGGTGTAAGCAAGGGAGTTCAGCAGCAATGCGCGGTAAGGATAACAGGTATATGCATGCATACCTGCTACAAGCTGGGTCTTCTCCAGATCCATCACAAATCTTCTCAACCAGATATGTCCTGTTTCCTGCTCCAATGTTATGCAGCCGTACCTGAAATTCATTCTAAGGTGAAGTGTACCATATGGCAGACAATATAGAAAAGTTATAAAAATTTCTTTAAAAAATAGAGGAGGTTTCTAGAAGTGATTGTTGTGAAAAGAGCGGTAGCCGATCAGCATTTAGAAGCTAGGAACTTCTAATTAGGGTGGCATTCCCCCTTTGGAGAAACATATCGGCACCCTCTTCCAAAGTGGTTCATTATTCAAAATCCCCATACCCACACCTGCTTTCATTCTGGCAACTAAGGATCAGCAATCTGGAAAAACAGTAAGACTTGGTTCAACCAAAATTGGGTTTAAGTAAACCTCTTGGCATCTGCCAAACCTGACCCAAACTGCTTGGTTCGGGTAATATTGAGCCGAATTGATTGGGAACCAAGGTCAGTTTGGCTGCACCTGTCAATTAGGATGGACCCCTTTAACAAATCCCAACCTTCCCCAAACCCTCTTGATCACCCGCGCTCTCTCTTGATCTGCCCTCCTCAAAATCTCTCTCTCTCTCTCTCGATCCGCCCATGGAGGCTTCTTCGCTCTTCACTTGGGCTGCTGGTAAGATGTCGGTCATGGGGGACATCGTCTCTATCTGCCACCAACCCCCTCCATGACCTCCAGCCTTACTCAATCTTCTCCATCGCTCCACTAGCCACTAGCCCCCTCAATAACTTCCTGCCTCTGACCAATGACCTCTAGCCTCCGATCGACGACCTCCAGTTCACGATCTGCCTCCGCTTTCCTAGTAGGTCCTTCCTCCTCTTCTATCTCTCCACCTTTTCTCTCTTTTCTGCTTGCTTGCTCTCGTCAGCATATGATCGACATCAACATGTGTATTATGTCAATACGACATGGTACTGTACCAACATGGAACCAACTGGAATGGGTCACAAACCTCTTCTAGGATGGGTTGGGCTAAAACTAAAGTTGCTTTTGGACATGAAAAAGCCATCCTGGTTTCAAGTTCTGGCTAAATGCAACTCGACCCAAAATTATACACCACAGCTCCCAATATAACCCAACATAGAAGGACCCTCATATCTGACCCATATACCTAGCCTAGGGAAATAAATCTATCCAAAGCATGAGTCTTGCAGATTCCAGCTCACGATCAAAATCCTCAGACAATCTAACCTCAATCACTCCAACCAAATCCAACAAAAACCAGGTGGGTTTAAATAATGTTCCAATTGAAACTTTGAAGTTGGACTTGAGTTGGGTTCAAACATGTGGATTTGTGGTTGGCTTGGGCCTGTCAGTCTGAGGTTGTTTGTTGGTTAAGGATCTGGAATGGTCCTTGCTCCAGCCTGACCTGACCGAGTTGCATCCCTAGCATAGGCGACATGAGTCAGCTACATGCAACACCTTGGAAGAAGAGTTAAGATGGAACTAGAGAAGCTAATAACCCGGTGATGGTTAGCTATGATTTTTCATCCAGATGCATGCAAAATCATGTTACGAAGTGTTTAGATCAGAGGTGGACAGACACATACACAAACAAAAAGGTGATTAAACTTCTGAATACATTATAAGAACTGAGAATAGTTTTATCATAGACCTACTTATAAGGTACACTGGAGTTCTTTCCAGTGCTATTTACAAAATAAAATTATAAATTCGACAATAAATTTATTAATTTCAAGTTTTAAGCATTGTATTACCTCAAATGGGAAGTGATGATGTCTTTTGAGGGAAATAAGTACACTATGGTGGGAGATGTGGCACTACATCATTCTCATATGTCACCCAAGCAGTATGTGGTACATGTTTGCTGAAGTAGGAGATAAAAGCAGCATTGCCAACATGAGGTTGTCCAAAGGTCATGAGCTGAACTTCTTGCAGTCCATAGTTAACCTATAAAAGAAGTTGATGATGAAATTATTTTTTCTATATCTAATTAAACCGCTAAGCTAAAATGCAATCACAGCGAAAGATTTGGCATTTTATTGGAATGAAAATAACCATGTAATTAGCAACCTCCTCCCTCAAAACATGGAAATGATAAGCCAGAAGGTTCTAAAATATTATTATAATAGATAGTGGGTCATCATATATAGATGAATAAGAGAAGTTGATGGTAGTTACAGTAAGAACAAATGCACAGAAGGAAGCCCAAGCCCCTCCCATTGAATGTCCACTAACGATGATGTTGATATTCCCATAAAGCTCCCCAGTCTTTTAGCGGCACTTAGAATCACGGGACATAGAGTTGTGTTATGGTAAGCAGAGTAAAACCCATGACACTTAGAATCACAGGACATAGAGTTGTGTTATGGTAAGCAGAGTAAAACCCGTGGTGCACCTTTAATCATACAGCAAAACATGAAGAATAATAATCAGTATCCAGATTCCCAGACAATTTTCAGGCAGTTCCTTAAAACATAGAAGCACCACAGACCATTGCATCTGGCATACCTGGATATTTCAGATCAAGCTGCATCCAGAATAAATCTTCAATCCAATTGTGTATGCTTTAACATGCAATAGTCTATTATAAGCTCCATCCAAGAAAAAGCGGTCCGGAAGACTAGAAGAAATAGATACTTGCAAATATCATTAATAAAGACAATAAACTGTCAAAATGGTGTTGATTCTTATTGGAATCTGGAAATTCTCTTGATGACCCAATGATAGCTGATGCTAGAGAGGTACTATAGAGTAGCAGATTGAGAGTACTATAGAGCAGGTCCAGTGAATGCATCGCAAAGACTACTGCTTGAGATGACACTCATCACTATGCATGCTGGACAAGCTCATCAGAGCTGGAAGTAACCAAAGAAAATTTATAAAAACAATATGGTTAATAGAATTCCCAATTTGGGAAAATTTCCACCATGACATTGTATGCACAGGTGCCATTATGGTAAGGCACATCAACAAAAAACTGGATCTCTTCATGAAAACCAAAACAAATTGGAATTTATCAACTATATGTACAGCGCACATGTAAAACAGCATGTTAAAGTGCACCTTGCTGTACTCCTATTCTTACTGATGGCAACTTCAACTTATCAAGGCTGTATTCTTGGTGAATGAAAGATTAAAGGCTCTCTCAAGTTTCTAAGTTATTTAAGAGAATGATGAAGTAAGGATAGTGTTTGAGATTGAGAAACAGTACAATTGTGAGGAGCATGACATAAGTGGACAAATGCCACATGCCAGAATAACAAAACAAAATAGCATGGTCAAGCATGCACTAAGGCATATCCAGAGAAGTCCGTATGTACATATACACACGACACACATCTGTGCCAAAAATCTTGCTCGACAAGTTGAAGGCAGAAGCCATGCAATGTGTTCAAATAATTGTATATGTTGAGGCATTGGAAATTCCTTTATCAACTTTGATTTTATTAATTAATCTGGAATAAGGACAACTACAAGAGACTTAAGAAGACAGGAGTGAAGCAACAACAAGCAAAACTCTTGAAAAATCTAGCAACCAGAAATGCCTGGAAAGCATATACACAAGCAATATACCAACCAATGCCTAATTGTTGCATTTAGAGAAATATTTGGCCTAAAAATTAGATATAACAAATTAAAAGTTACAATATATTGGAGAAATAAGATAGATTGAAGTAATTTTGATTAGGCTAACATGAATTAGCATAATCAACTGTGGACCCTCCGGTTCCGGTAGAAGATTTAAATTACTAAACTACGCACTTCCAAATGACATATTGATGACATGGGTACTTGTAGAGTTGTAGTAGATATTCAGCTCTCCTTTTTATGATTACAACATAGACAATTGAGCACATAAGTTCCTTTAAACTCCAAAACGTTAAAAATATAAATGAAAAATGAAGAAAAAGAATATATTCTTCTTGTTAATAAGTGAAATTGTTTTAATTTAATGGTCTAAGTAATGTCTCTTGAAACATCGAGCAATTTACAAAGATCAACAAAAAAAAAGAGTATATGATAAAATCATAGCAAAACAATCACCTCTTCCTCCAAAAACAGCGAATAAGCTGATAAAAATAACCCCAATAGCCACTGCCATCGTCCCATAAATCGACTCCTACAGCAACCAGGCAAGAAATCACCACTAGGGCTCAAAAACAACGAAACATACACCACAATAATGAAGTTTTGAAAAAGCGAAAGGAATCAAATCGAAGCAACGAAGAAAGAAGGATTTGGAAGAGAGAGGGGACACCTTCCGGAGGTTAATGGGAGGATTCTCGAGACGAAGGTGGAGGGATTCGGCGAGATTGGGAAGCGCGAGCTCGCCGGTTTAGGTAGAGGACGGACAGGGAGAGAATCCAAAGGGGAGGAGGCAAGGAGATCTTTGTCGTGACTGGGGAAGTGGAAATTTGGAAATTCTTGTTGGTAGATTTTTTGTTATTTTTTCGGATTTTTCAATTTTTGTCTAGAATTAGTTAGATTTTTATCTTAAGTACACAAATTTGCCAAGTCAGCATTAGATGGGGTGGAGGAACTTCTCAATTATCGTGCATCGGCATGCACCTTGAAGCATGTCTATGCAATATTAAAAAGTTTTGGTTGGTTCTTTATTTAGTATGTTAGGGTTTTAATAAATGAAGGAAAGGAGTCTAATAGGAATTAGAATGTGTTGGAATTTCTCATGGGATTCTATTGATTATGGACTAATTTTAATTTAATTTATTACGTAATACGGGCCGAGTTGCCGTCTGAATGAATATTAAGAAGCCCATAATTAATTTATGATTATACAGTTATTTTGGGCTCTATTATTTTGTAGCGAGTATTGGTGCAAGCCTGATTTGGTTAATGGGCTTTATAATGGGTAAACCTATTAACCTTACTAATTGGGCTACATCCTGATTCCACTTCCATATATATCTACCTCTAGAGAAATTCTAAGGTATCAAGATCTCTACGTTCCTAAGGAGCACCTATCCCATTGAGAAGACGGGTATAAAGGAGGACATTAAAGGAAGATCTACCCTATCTTTGTGCTTTCTTTTTCACAAGTATTATTGTAACAATCATCAATGGTTGCTCAAAACTTTAAAGGTATGCTTCAATCTTTTCTAGTTTGATTTGTGTTCTAATCTTCTGCACGGTGTCCTTACAATTTCAACATTTGGTATTAGAGCTTGGATTTTGTAGGAGGTGAGAATCCAAATAATGGATCAAATAAAGAAGAAATCAGATTTAAAAAAAAAAATCAGAAAAGGGGCTTTAGAAAGAAATTAAATAATAATAATAATAATAATAATAATAATAATAAGAAGAAGGAAAGAAAAGAAAGAAGAAGGGACGACTCAGGTTTCGCCGCATCCTCTTCCTTCCATCAGGTGGCCGGAGTGGTCACCATCGACTATTTGGGAGGGGCCGATCGATGGTGTCCCAGCAAGCGGCCACGTCGGAGGTAGGTCCCTTTCCTCTTTCCCACCCGATTTCAAGGAGGAAAAAAAAAATCAATCTTGTCGGTGGTCCCAATGCCGACAACCAACAAATGTGTTAAAATTATATGATTCATTAGGATCATGATTGATTTATAATTGATTATGTCAAACTTAGTTGGCCTTACCAAATTCATCTTGATTGATTTGTGATTAATTACGCCAAACTTAGTCGGCCACACCTAACTTTGTTAGCCTCCTAGTCTATATAAAGGCTGCTCTTTGTACATTATAATGGACGGAAAGAAATACAATTTTCTCTCTCATTCTCCTTTTTTCGACATGGTATCAAAGCCACCGATCACGTAACCTACTGTCGTCATCTCTTCCGCTATCCTGTGGTCGTCATCATCGCTTGCAGATCCTCTGTTGCTCTTGCCTCATTTGGGGGATAGCCGAGACTTTAGCCTCGGCGGCTTTCAAAGCCCTCTTCTTTCCATCGAGATCTTGATTAAATTCTAACTTTTTTAAAATTATTTTTATTATTTTTTGAGATTTTCATCGAAAAGTGGCATCGGCCCACTTGGATGCTCAGGGGCTATAGTCTTTTTTTTCTGGGAAAACTAATGACCGGTCCATTTTTTGACCAGTTTTTAATGTTAATCCCTATTGACCGGTTGTTTAACAACTGGTCCATATATATTTTAACATTCCAATATGAGAATAAAATGCCCCCGCTTCTCCCATTCCCACAAAAGAAGGGGAAGAAAAAGGCCGCCGCCGGCCACAGCCAGCCCCCTCCCGAGCACCCTCCTGTGCCCACCGCCGGCCCCGGCCCGCCCCATCCCAAGCGCCCTCCTATGCTCGCCACCGACCCTGCGCCCTTCCACGCTGCCGGGAATGCCCCCGCCCCCACGATGGGGAGGTGCCGAAGAAGAGGAGCCGCTGGGCAGCCACAGCTGCCGTGGATGTTGCAAGCGCCGCCGGCGTCGTCGGCGTGGCTTGGCCCCCTCCTGCGGCCGTCATGGCCCGACCCCCTTCCGGCGCTGCTGGTATCGCGGGAGGAGAAGGAAGAAGAGAGAAGGAGAATGGAAGAAGAGAAGAAAGGAGAATGGAAAAAGAAAAAAAAAAGAAGAAAAGGAAAGAAAAAGAAGAAAAGAAAAGAAAAAAAAAGAAGGAAAAAAGAAAGAAAAGAAAATAAATAAATATAAATGCTTAAATAAATACATATATATATATATGTACATATGAATAAATGAATAAATAAATAAATAAATAAATAAATAAATAAATAATATATTGTAATGAAATAAAATAATAAGTAAATAAATAGGTAAAGTGGTTGCAGCCGGGCCCCCTCCCACGGTTGCCATGGCTCGACCCCCTTCTAGCGCTGCCGGCTTCACAGAGGGGAAAATAGAAGAAAAGGAAAAAAAAAGAAAAGGAAAGGAAAAAAAGAAAATAAAAGGAAAAAAAAGAAGAAAAGGAAAGAAAAAGAAGAAAATAAAATAAAATAAAAGAAAAGAGGAAAAAAGAAAGAAAAGAAAATTAATTAAATACACACACACACACATATATATATATATATATATATATATGGATGAACGAATAAATAAATAAATAATATATTATAATAAAATAAAATAATAAATAAATAAATAAAGCGGACGCAGCCACGATCGGGCCTCCTCCTGCGGGGCTACCACGGCCTGGCCTCCTTTTGGCGCCGCCGGCCTCACGAGAGGAGAAAATAGAAGAAAATAAAAAAAGAAAAGGAAAGAAAAGAAAAAGAAAGAAAGAAAAGAAAAGAAAAATAAAGTTAAATTATCTCGGCACACAGTTAAATAAGTTTAGAACACTTTTAATCTAGCGTGGCATATAGTTAAATCATCTTGGCACATAGTTAAATAAGCTTGGAACACATTTAATCTAGCCTGGTACACAGTTAAATCATTTCGACACATAGTTAAATAAGCTTGGAACACACTTAATCTAGCCTGACACACAGTTAAATCCTCTCGGAACACAGTTAAATCTTTTCTGCACACATTATGACGCATGATCAAAATTAATTTTATGCCGCAATAAAAATGTGAAAAAAACAAAAATCCTTATCAAAATTCGGAAAAAAGGATTCCACTATTGATATTCTGCTTGCATGCTTTACAAAGAGGTTTTGAAATAGATATCAGGTTACACTACCATGTAGATATAAAGATGCGCAGAATCATAGCTATCCTATCTTCTGAATCGTGATGGTAGATGCATAATTTATGCCGGGCGAAGAGGAAAACCACTGGAGCTGACAACACAATTTGCTTTTGGTGTGTTCCTCTCCGGGGGGGATGATGGTCACCATATTTACAGTCTCCTGTCCTCATGTACTGGCATAGGAGTTCGCCCGGACTTTAAAACGAGCGCCCTTTCCGACTGCTCTACTTGGAGGTCTAGAGACTCGAGGTCGAAAGAAGAAGCCACTGGTGGATGAAGTCCCGGATAGGCAGGAGCTGAAGGAGATACCTGGGCCCTGGTGGACTCCCTCGAACTCCTGCTGGCTCGACGACTTCTCTTGAATCTCCCGCAGCTCTTTCTCGAGCCATGCGAGTAGCTCGTCGTCGGCCTGTGATGATGGACAACCCATCAGTGCTGCCTTTCGTCCCTCTACCACCATCTTCGCCCGCTCCAGGAATAGTATCGAACCCCGATTCTTAAAGAGGAGCAGCTCGGTGCTGCTGCTGTTGTTGCTGGTGCTGCTGTCGTCCAAACATGGGAAGAAACGCCGGCAGCAATGGTTGCTGCCGGCGCCTGTGAGACGGCCATGTCGGAGAGATGGATAATCCTGAGAACTGTCTCCGAGAAATAATAGCCCTTGAATGTTATGGCTTGCACGATGTTCATTGCTGCCGGCGCCTGTGAGACGGCCATGTCGGAGAGATGGATAATCCTGAGAACTGTCTCCGAGAAATAATAGCCCTTGAATGTTATGGCTTGCACGATGTGTCCGCCTTCCTTCCCTTCAATTTATAGCCTGCTCGTTTGGGTAGTTTTGGATCAGTTACAATAATAAAATGCTGTAGTTATTGTAATTTTACAGCTTAGATATGAATTCAGTAACGCATAAATTAAGTATATACGCTGCAAAATTTTGTCATAACTGTTACTCTGTGTTTGCTTGAGATCATGAGAGGAAGGATGTAGGATGGTATCCACCTACTGTTTAGTAAAAATTTTTAGAAAGAATGGATAAAAAGAAAGGATAACCCATCCACTCTGGCCATCAATTTGCATCCTTCCAAATTAAAAAAATACACGAAAGAATGGATGGAGTATATAAGAGGAGGGTTTCTACATTGACATAATTATCCCTTATTAATTTTTTGACAAATCCTAACACTTCTTCATTTTCTCCTTCATTTTATTTATAAGTATTTTTACTTTACCTATACTATTAATCCTATAGTACTAAATTTTATTACTAATTTATATTTATAATTATAAATAATTTCTATAATTATAAGTAAATAATTGTCTTCTATTTTCTATTTATATTTACTATTTTCTACTTAACTATTAGTACAAAATCAATTAACTATTTCAATTAAATTATAAATTAATTAGTTATTTATATAATTAATATATATAAATAAATTAATTCATATTTAAATTAAACCAAATTAAAAGTAAATATTTATATAATTTTTTATATAATTATAAATTATAAAAATTATAAGTTTATATATTTCCCTACTTCTTTAGTATAAATATGTGCTATAAATTGATAATAAGAATATTTTTTTATTAAAGGGTAGTTTAGTAAAAATATCATATACAAATATTATTTAACCCCCCCCCCCCCCCCCCCCCCCCCTCTCCCCTCATTCTTCCTATATCAAAAAGAGGAGAGAATTATTTTCATCCATCCTTTTGTTTCAGGGAGCTTCCATCCATCATCTCCCTCATCCATCCTCCTCTGTCCATCTTTCCTCTAATCCATCATTCATACCAAACAGAGGGCTAGTCTTGGAAACCATGGCATGTCATATTAATGAATTTAGTAACACATGAATTCTGTATTTTGGGCATGTGCCCGAGGTTTCCAGAAAAACATAGCTATTATAGTCTTCAGGTCATTGTAACAAATTTAGCAGCGTATGAATTATGTATTTTGGACATGCATAGTCTTCTAAATCATTACACCTCATAGTAATGAATTTAGTAACGGTCGAATTATGTATTTTGGACATGCTGGAGGTTTCAGAAGAATCTTGCCATTAGTCGCATTATAATAGTTTAAATAACAAACAATAGCTATGTGTAGCGATTTAAGACTAGTGGTGGCTTTTGTCAAAAAAGACTGGGGCCAGCAATGGGTTGGATTGGATCAGGTTCAGATCAAGTTAGTTGAGGTCAACGTAAGGAACCTTACCCATTTGATCCGATATTGAGGTCGACTTTGATCATTTGGTTTGACTCATTTCTAGCTCGCATTAGTCTAATTCGCAAGGCTCAATCCCTGAGTGGTCCAATCTAAACTCACCCGATCCTTCCAACTCTTTATGGCTCATACGTAGAGGAATGACACGGCTAGTACTAGAAAAGCCAACCATTCATGAGATTAAGATCCTTATACAAGGTCATGTCTCAATCTAATTTGTCTTGACCCAAATAGAACTTTACTCTCAAGTAGGGTCAAGGTATTGAGTCATACTTGGCCCATTTAAAATCCACGCACGCACGCACACACACATACACAAAGATAGATAGATAGATAAATATATGCGCGTGCGCGCACACACATACAGACATACATATATACATGCATACATACATACATATATACATATATGTGCATAGTTTGTCTGTCTGCATGCATGCATGCATGTATGTATGTATATGTATATATATATATATATATATATGTGTGTGTGTGTGTGTGTGTGTGTGTGTGTGTGTGTGTGTGTGTGTGTGTGTGTAGATACATATAGATACATATGCATATATAGATAGATACATATGTCCTAGCATTTTGTATTTCATATGATAGTTCACTAATAAATCTTAAAAAGTATTATATACCAAGGAGATCGAACCCAGGATAAAAGTGCCTAACTATTAGTTGACCACTTAATTATAAGCTTAAGAAGTTAAGAGGATAATGAGCATATTTTGAAATATAAGCATTAATAATTATTCTAGATAGATTGACTCTATGTTAAAGTTTTAGAGTGAAGTTTATATACTTAAAGTAAGGTATACACACAAACACACACACACACACACATATATATATATACATACATGCACACATACACACACACATATATATGCAAAAAATCAGGTAAAAATGTTCTGCTTATATATTCTACAAGTGGATTTGAAGTAAAATATTTTTCCATCTCCCTTTATTGTTCTAGGATTTCATTTTATGATATCTATGCTATTGATTTCTAGGGTTGTGGGGCTCAAACTAGATCTTCTAAGGACATGATCAACAATTGTGGCCTTGGTCACTAGATTTACCTGTAGTTTGAGCATTCTCCTTTGTTTTCATCCTTGCCACAATCTCCTTCTAAATGATAGGCGAATAGGGTTGAATACTTCTCTCGTGTGTTAAAAAGTATTATATACCAAGCAGATAGAACCCAGGATAAAAGTACCTAACTAGTAGTTGAACACTTAATTATAAGCTTAACAAGTTAAGCAGATAATGAGCATATTTTGAAATATAAGCATTAATAATTATTCTAGATAAATTGACTGTATGTTAAAGTTTTAGAGTGAAGTTTATATACTTAAAGTAAGGTACACACACACACACATACACACACATATATGCAAAAAAAAAGGTAAAAATGTTCTGCTTACATATTCTACAAGTATATTTGAAGTAAAATATTTTTCCATCTCCCTTTATTGTTCTAGGATTTCATTTTATGATATCTATGCTATTGATTTCTAGGGTTGTGGGGCTCAAACTGGATCTCCTAAGGACAAGATCAACAATCGTGGCCTTGGTCACTAGATTTACCTGTAGTTGGAGCATTCTTCTTTGTTTTCATCCTTGCCATAATCTCCTTCTAAATGATAGGCGAATAGGATTGAATACTTCTCTCGTGTGTTAAAAAGTATTATATACCAAGCAGATTGAACCCAGCATAAAATTTCCTAACTATTAGTTGAACACTTAATTATAAGCTTAACAAGTTAAGAAGATAATGAGCATATTTTGAAATATAAGAATTAATAATTATTCTAGATAGATTGACTGTATGTTAAAGTTTTAGAGTGAAGTTTATATACTTAAAGTAAGGTATACGCACACATACACATATATATACATACGTGCACACACATACACACACACACACACATATATGCAAAAAAATTAGGTAAAAATGTTCTGCTTACATATTCTACAAGTAGATTTGAAGTAAAATATTTTTCCATCTCCCTTTATTGTTCTAGGATTTCATTTTATGATATCTATGCTATTGATTTCTAGGGTTGTGGGGCTCAAACTGGATCTCCTAAGGACATGATCAACGATCATGGCCTTGGTCACTAGATTTACCTGTAGTTGGAGCATTCTCCTTTGTTTTCATCCTTGCCATAATCTCCTTC
The DNA here is from genome assembly GCF_009389715.1 of Phoenix dactylifera. Lineage (NCBI taxonomy): Eukaryota > Viridiplantae > Streptophyta > Magnoliopsida > Arecales > Arecaceae > Phoenix > Phoenix dactylifera. The sequence goes on from NC_052392.1 coordinate 6,591,536, forward strand.
TAAATGAGAGGGGAATAGGATTGAACTCTACTTCTTTCATGTGTTGAGTTGCTATTGCTACCACAACGCAAATGTGGAAGCTTTCGAAAATCTAATACAAAATCAAGTGGTACATAACACCTTGGCATGCTGTTAAAATATGTACTAGCAAACTAATGATTTAGAAAAATTATGATATTAAACTTCATCAATTTATATATAGAAAATATACATAAATAAGATTAACTTACCTAACCTCTGGCCTCTCATGTTTCCTAAACCACCCATTCCAAAGAATTGCTTCCTAAATTGACCAAGAACTAGTAAAAGTAGCAGCATGCCTAACAAAAGATGGAGGATATCACAAAGTAGTAACATCTATTGCAATGGAAACAACCACCAGACATACTAGTGGAAGACATGAGCAGCAAAAACATTGGAGGAGTGCTTGTTTTATACAAAAGAAATACAAGAACGACAAAGAAGAAATATTAATCTCATTAAAGGCGTCATGACGTAATTGTTATAGTTTTATAGGTCATGCTAGGCCATAGCGATGAATTCAGTAACGCAAAAACTATGTATGTTAGACACATGCTCACGTCATAGTTAGCTAACAAGTACCGTAAATATGCAAGTTACAACAACTCAACTCACATTAGGTAATTAGGAAATGTATTCGCACGTAAAAATCACCGATTATTAGATTCATGCCACCTATACTTGATGGGTTTGCTTTCTGAATGATGAACTGGTAGGTTAAAAGTTCTATAAAATTTCTAAGATGACTGGAATCATGTCTAGCAATTATCAATTTCCTAAATAGCAGCAACTAAGGGTATGTTTGGATAATTCAGTAGAATGGGGCTGGATCTTTAGAATTCGAGAATTGGATAATATAATAAAACAAGTCATAATGCATAAATCATTCATATTTCATAAATATAGCTCTAAGTTCATTTTACAAATAAATACATAAATTATTCTTCTGCCATTTAGCTATATCATAGTTCAAAATATTGCTCACAGATATTCATGCTACAGTCACTTTAGACCCGTGACAGGGTCCGTGTTCGTAATCGATATAGATTCATGATTTGTATGCTAACTTTATACTCATTGGCAGGGCATATGTTCATATGGATGATAGCTCCGGATGTCAATTTTTCCAATTTTAGAGATTATACATATCTATTTGAGAACCTTTAGAAAACTTATATCTTTTTTCTTAAAACATACATATAAATAGATAAAAAAATTACTAAATGGCATGATCATATTCATATTTCATAACAAAGCTATTTTCATGGAACTATTTTTCATAATAAAGCATGATTTTCATAATACATATGCCAATTCATAATTTTAAGAAAATATGACATATCCACAAAAAATTTTATGCAGAAAAATATGATAATTTGAAAGATAATAAGGAGTGCAAGATCTGCTTACCTCTTTCATCTTACACTGTCACACTTCACTAGCTAATTCAATTAATTCTATAAAAATATTAAAAGCAAAATTAATTTATGTTTGATAATTTTAATTGAATTAAAATAATAAGAAATAAGGACAATTGTTCGATGATTCTGGGCGGGTCGGGTCTGAGCGTTCGATCAATAAATCGTAGGATATGGACTCGATCAGGCCAAAGTTGTTTAACATAGTTCATTATCAGTGGGTTCTATGAACACTTGATAAGACCAGGTGATCAGTCTAGTAGGCGACTCAAGCACCAGGGCAGTTCAGAGCCTCTTTTTAGGGATCCACTCGAATTTGTAGATTCGGTCGACTTGACCTGATTTTGGGTTTCTTGGATCTTCTAGAGATAGAAAGTATAGAGAAGAGAGAGAAAGAGAGAGAGAAGAGAGAAAACATAGAAGAGGGAAGAATCCTTCTTTCCATCTTCATCTTCTTCCTTTTCCCTTGCCAGCAATAGCAGCTTGTGGCGGCTGCGATGACCCGACTGCCCTACCCGATGGCGACATTAGGTGATCGCAAACCCCAGCCAATCTCGGCAACCGGCAGTGCCAAAACTCGGTGGAAAATATAGAAATAGAGGTGCTATATTTTGGAAAGGTCTCTGGCATTTGCCGGCTCACATCCAAGAAAATGAGAGCCCAAAATATAAAGGAATGAAGAGAAGATGATGGAGAGCTCGTACCTAGGTCTGGCGAGGCTCTCTGGCGACTTGTCCTAGCGAAAAATGGAGGAAGACTCTCGAGAAGAAAGCTTGAGATTGAGAGCAAATGACCCCTATTCTTTGATGGATCTCAAAGGGGAAGGATGGGGAGTCTTAAATAGGCAAAGATCCAAGCTTTCGATGTTCGATTAGGCTTGGGACTCAGTTATTTCGATCGCGATCGTGATCGAAAATGGAGAGAAAGAAGACTCCCAGTCAGAGTCCTCCTTTCCCGATTCATCACAAAAACACATGAAGGGCTAGGCTAGCCTCTTGAGGTCGGCCCACAGGCCCAATTCAAGTGCTGGCCGATCAGTGGACCATGCCCTTACAGTAACAAGAGAGTACTAAATAAAAATATAATATTTATTAAAATACAAAAAAACTCTTCAAACTCTTCATGTAGTGTTTGAAATTGTTAGTATTAAGCAAACTACATATTTTTTAGCAATTCTTATATTTGGTTCTATATATATAGTACTTTTAAACTTAAAAATGTTATGTGCTACAACTTTTAAACTTGAAAGCTACTAGTGGTAGGTTATAGTGATTGGGTTGGATAATAAATCAATATTTCTGGTGGAGTCAGTTGGATGAAATCATGGATAATCTAGGCCAAATTCCAAGTAAGACTGATTGGATTCTGCACAAATCAACCTAACCCACTAATTGGAGTCGGTTGCATATGAGTCGGATTTTTGATGGAGATCGATCCAAGCCACTTGTAGACCCCTTATTTACCATTTAAACAAAAATAATGGACATTGTTTACCCGCATTATTTCATAAATGGAATAACAGTAAAGCAACATCTTTACTAGATTATGTCACTATTAGCAGATCGAATAAAATAAATTTTTAACTGATAGAGATAAGATTTTTTTAGTTTTTATGATAATATTGTTTTAATCAGATGAACAACTAATAAAGGTTAAGTAATGGGCATTATGTAAATACTGTGTATGTTAAACTTAATGTCAAGCCTGCAAAGCAAGGGAAACCTCAGCAAACTGGTGATTAATGCTTTCACGTTCTACTTTCAGCTAAAAGATAACTAGTTGATAACTGGTTGATAAGCAAACTACCAACACAGTCCCTGGAGTACAGTAATTTCAACACTTATACATGTTTTTCTGTAAAGGACAAATCATAATAATTAGCTCGCTAATTGAGCTCTTTTAACTCATAGAGATGGGAACAAATTGCCCTGGCAATTGCCATGGTATAGTTTCGCCTATTAGCTAGCAAACTGATCAGCTCTTTTTAGCTCACAGAGAGGTGAACAAATTGCACTGGTAAATGCGATGTTAGTTACGTACCTATTCAATGCAATACTTGGATATATAACGCATACATGAGGAAAACAAAAATAAGTGATACAACTGAAACTAGTCCAAACAGCACAAGCAGCACCATAAACATCATATGGTTGCTGAATTGTCCCTTGATCCGATCCCTAACCATGAATTGCCCAAACTAGTGTAATCTAATGGGGCTTTATCTGAGGACATTAAGCAAGCTGCTGGATCCGGATCCATTTCCATTATCTCATCTCCAAGCATTTTACAAGGAAAAGATGTTGTTAAATTGAAAGAAATCATCTCTTTAAGTTTACCAAATGGTTCGAGAATATGATAAATATCAAATGTGCAGCCCCTCAGGAGAAGAGGATTAAATGAAAAATATAAGCGTGGAATATGCTGGAGCTTCTGGCTCTGTGGAACATCAAAAAAAAAAAAAAAAAAAAAAAAAAGGAATCTCGTCATCCCTTGCTTCCCAAATTTTCCATCATGAGCTCAAAAATTGAAGAGTGCAATCTTCTCTGCTCGCATCAAGAAAGCAACAATTTTAAATACAAGTTCTTTAATGACAATCAACTATCCATAACATATAGATGCATAACTTTGGGGTTGCCGCTGCCTATCAGTAAGACAGATGACACGCAAAGATTACAGAAAATGATAGCAAGAGAACTCATCTAATGACACGATCAAAATTTTATACCGCAATAAAAATCTAAAAAACAAACCATATCAAAAATCATAACGTAGGATTCCACTATTGATATTCTGCTTGCATGCTTTACAAATAGGTTTTGAAATAGATATCAGGTTACATTACCATGTAGATATAAAGATCCATGGAATCATAGCTATCCATCGAATCGTGACAGTAGAGAATTTATGCCGGGCGAAGGGGAAGACAACTGGACCAACCAAACAACACAATTAAATTTTGGTGCGTTCTTCTCTGGTGGATGATGGTCCTTTACATGTGGAACCATATTTACAGTCTCTTGTCCTCATGTAGTACTGGCACACGGGTTCGCCAGGAGGTCTAGAGACTGGAGGCCGAAACAAGGAGCCACTGGTGGATCAAGTCATGGGTAAGCAGGATCGAGCTGAGGGGGATAGATGGGTCAACAGCCCATGCAGTGAACCCTGGTGGACTCCTCGTACTCCTGCTGGCCCGACGACTTCTCTTGAATATCTCGCATCTCTTTCTCGAGCCATGCAACTAGCTCGTCGTCGGCTTGTGATGATGGACAACCCATCAGTGCTGTCCTTCGTGCCTCTACCACCATCTTCGCCCGCTCCAGGAATAGTATCGAACCCCGATTCTTAAGGATGAGCAGCTCGGTGCTGCTGTTGCTGCTGCTGCTTCTGTCGTCCGAACATGGGAAGAGACGCCGGCAGCAACCATAGTCGCCGGCGCCTGTGAGAATGCCATGTTTGAGAAATGATAGTCCTTAAATGCTGTGGCTTGCACGGTGGTTCCACCTTCCTTCCCTCCAATTTATAGCCTGCTCGGTTGGGCAGCAATGGATGAGTTACAATAATAAATGCTGAAGTTATTGTATTTTAACGGCTCAGCGATGAATGAAGTAACGCATAAATTATGTATATCAACTACAAAAATTTTGTCGTAGCCTTTGGCGTTACAAAATATGGCAGGTCATATTAATGAAGTTAGTAACGCATGAACTATGTATTTTGGACGTGGTGGAGGTTTCCTTAAAAGCATAGCTTATAGTCTCGGATGTCATGATAGGTCAAACTAATGAATTTAGTACCGTATGAACTATGTATTTTGGACATATATAGTCTTGTAAAATCATTAGAGGGCATAGTAATGAATTTAGTAACGTATGATCGAACGACGTGCTTTGGATATTTGCCACAGGTTTCGGAAAAATGCTGCTATAAGTTGCATTATACAAGTACCTAACAAACAAAAATTATATCTGGTGATTTAAGACTAGGGTTGTGTAACTTGTGTTTTATCCGAAAAGCCCAGGGGCGGAATGGGTTGCATTGTATTGAGTTCAGATTAGGTCGGTTTAGGGCAACGGCATGAGGAACGTTGACTCACATCCTACTTGATTCGATATATGGTTAATTACTCTTACCCACAGGTCGGCTTGGATCATTTGTTTTGACTTATTTTTAGCACACAATAGTCTAATTTGCAAGGCTCAGACCCTAAGTGATCCAATCTAAACTCACCCAATACTTCTGACTCTTTATGACTCATACATAGAGAAATCAGGTGACTAGTATTAGAAAAGCATCGACCATTTATAAGATCTTTATACGAGATCATGCTTCGATCTAATTTATCGACCCAAATAGAACTCTTGAGTCCAGTCAGGTCAAGGCTTTGAGCCATACTTGGCCCATTTTAAAATCCATATATATATATATATATATGCTATTAAGATATTCATATAAGGTCATGCCTTGATCTAATATGTCTTGACCCAAATAGAACTCTACTCTGTTGAGTCCAGTAAGGTCAAGGCTTTGAGCCACACTTGGCCCATATATATATATATATATATATATTACAAGATCTTTATACAAAGTCATGCCTCAATTGATATGGGCTATACTTAAATGGGTTGCCTAATCTACATATATAGTAGAAAATCTTGTTTGATCCTGTTGGATTATCTAAACAACCCCTAAATTATATTGCATTGTTGTTTTGAAGGACTTAATATTCTCATGTGATAGAAGTCGACTATTTATATTGATGCAAGCGTCACCAACAAGCTAAACCAATACATGTCAATATAAGCACTTTAAAACAAAGATGAAAATGATGAAGCTACAACATTGTTTATTCATTAATATGGTATCATATGGGCTTTTGCCATTGGATTGCAGGATAGAGAAAAGGATGAGGGGACCTACTATATATGGATCCTTAGCATGTTTGTTTAAAAGGTTTTTCAATATTTCATAAACAAAGCACTTCTTGAAACAAAAAAGAGAAAAATGCAAAGTATTACTACAAGAAAATATACTTTTAGAATGGATTTTATAGTGACGATATCTATTAAAATAGTTTGCATATAGCGGAGGAAATAATTACCTTTTACAAAATTAAAGATGTAGCTAGTCTTGCAGTGGAAAAAATGTGGCCTCTGAAAAATTTCTCTCCTAGAGACATTTTTTTAACACTGAGATCCTTTTTTTGCATCAAAATACTAAATCATATAGATAAACTTTTAGCAACAGCGTCCATAGGAGCTATTAATTTTCCCACTATTCCATCGTGATAATTCTTTAGCAGCAATCTTATGATAATTCTAGTGACATTTTTTTCTGCTAAAAGGTTATATATATTATTGTAGTGTGTTGTGAGTTTGGCGGGATGTTTAAATTGTAAGGTTGGATGTATCACATCCTTATATTTCACATCTTGTTATTTAAACTTAAGTACTTGAATTTACTATTTTTTCCTTTAAATTTCTAAATATATAGGTTGGAGCTATGTCTGGTTGGGTCCAAGCCTATCTACATGGTATAACTCCACTACAGAAAAAGGGGTTTTAACGACGCTTTTTTGCTGATGCTTTCTACAAACGTCGGCAATTTTCCGTATAGCACCAAAAATAACCGACGCATTTTAAAAGCATCGGCAATCTACGACGCTTATTAGCATCGTCGTAGACTTGACCTAAGACGACCCTTATTCGCGTCGTTGAAAACCGTTCCATCAAAACCCGCGTCCGCCCCCCTCCTCCATCCTCGATCGATATATCAAGCCCTAATAGCCGACCCTCCTCTCCCTCCTCCTCCCTCCTCTCCGGCCCCGACCCTTGTCCCGTCCTTCTCCCTCCTCTCCAGCGCCAAGCGACCTCCTCTCTCCTCTGCGGCGCAACCTCCTCTCCTACTTCCTTCTCTGCGGCACCGATCGGGAGAGCCTTGAAGGTATGATTGTTCTTCTCCTTTTTCGATTATATTGTTTTCGTTCGGTTTGGTCAGATTCTTGGTATGTTTGATTGAATCCCTGTTGTATTTGATCATTTGGGAAGAAACCTTTTGTTGGATTTTTGTTTTTGTGGATCCGTAGCAGGTATTGGATTAGGGTTTTTACAGTTTTTTTATAGATAAGAGCATATATGCTCCACCATTAGATATGGTATTGAAGTTTGATACAGAAGTTTGTTAATCTTGCCCTTCTTATTGGTGCATCTGTGGTGGCTCTTTACGAGATTTTATCATTTTTAGTCTTTTGAAGAGAGAGAGTGAGAGAGAGAGGTTTCATGAGTTTTAAAAAATGACTCACACCCACCGAGATGGCAGCTTTGTTCGGAAGGAGTCAAGAGATATAGTTGTATGTATTCATCTTTGACTTGTGCTGTATTTTTTTTTGTTCTATTATTGGCATACATTAATTTTACCTTTTCTTTTGAGAGATATAGGATAGGAAAATAAATGTTATTTCAAAGCGCGTCAGGGAGTCATCATCATCTGATGTGACCAGTCATATTGAAGCTCAAGTGCTCGCTGAATTGATGGGCCCAGAGCATTATGATCGAGTGAGGGGTTACGGCGTTGGAGTTACCCCCACTCAGTTGTCTTCAATGGGCATGTATACAAGAAATGCCAGAGAAGGTAGTAGCACTGCAGAAGTTCGTCATCTTCAAGCAACTATTGAAGAGCTGAAGCAGAACCAAGCAAATTTGCAGTCTCAGCTTGCGAATATTTCATCTATATTACAACGATTTCTCCCTTCTCAGGTAAATAACTATATATATTTGAATACTTTACATATTATTAATTATAATATATGAGTTAATGTATCACATTATTCCTAACTTTTAAGTTTTCTCTTCTTTTTTTTTTGTAAATTCCTGATACTTCAAACGCTCGTAGAGATGATGATGATGGAGCTGAATCCCGTCCCTGATGCTTTCTAGACTGTTTTTTATGGAGTTTAATATGTATATGTTTCTTATTTTTCAGAGTACATTGTAATTCTAAACTTATTATGTAAATTTAATCAGATATGACAATATTCATATTTTGAATGATCTGAGTGTTTGTGTCAATGTGTCGAGGTAATACAGGTTCATATTGTTATAATGTATGTTTTATAATATGAATTGGCATTTTTATTTTTTTTAAAAAATATAATTCCTGACGCTTTTAAGCGTCGGTAAAAGGCGTCGTGGCACAGCCAACGGCACGCCTATGCCGACGTTTCAAACGTTTACATTAGCATCGGCAAATTCGGAATTTTCCGACACTTTGAAGCGTCGGCAATTGTCGACGCTTTAAAGCGTCGAGGAAAACTAGGAGGAAAGCCATAAGGAATTTGTCCGTCGGGTATTCACCGACGCTTATTCGCCGACGCTTTATAAGTGTCGGCAAATCCCAGTTTTTGCTGACATTTTCGTCTTGCATCGGAAAAAAGTTTTGCCACTTCGGTAGCGCCGACGCTTCGCATTGCATCAGCAGGATTTTAGCCAATGCTTGTAAGCGTCGCTAAAAGTCGCAAAAAGCACTGGGATAGGTTGGTTTTTCTGTAGTGTCACATGTTATAGGAAGTTCGCCTTCCCATTGGAGCCAATGTTTTTAGATATAAAGTAATGGACATTACATTATTAATATTGTGTATATTTATAATCAACTATCCCATATCTGACAAACTGCTGCCCATAAATAATCAGGTATGTTCTAGGAAAACATGACACAAGAATAGTGTGGTGCCTCTTGCTCAGCAAGAGAATAACCAAAGTCCAAATTAAACACCCTACTAGTCTCGGGATTTTCTTAAAAGAAAATCCATATGAATTCGTATGAAGGGAATCCATAGCAGATTCCCGCTTACACACTTTGCAAGTAGAATTGGCAATACATTATCTTCAATCAGTATTCTTGATCAAAATGGGTCAGCGATATTCTTGATCAAATTGAATCGGGTTCAGTTTTTTCTTTAAGATGTAAATTTTAAGATCACTATTTGGATATAATTATTGATTTTAGATCTACTTATTATTCCATTGGCCATACAAGTCATAAGATACCGTCCAATATTTCCATATCTCAATTATAAGAAATTGGTCGAGATCTCGATATCTGAAGCCTAAGATATCAGTAGAGATCTTCCTAAGATATGGACGGAGATTATGATGTCCTTGTTCTAAGATATCGTCCAAAACCTTGGTATATTAGTCCTAAGATATTAGCGGAATATCTCTACATCGTCGTTTCTTAATACCTCTCCTAGATATCGACCGAGATCTTGTTCCTTCCAAAATTTTTACCCTCTATAACCAAGATAAACCAAGATTCTGATTCATCTTGATCTTGTTGTCCTCCTACCAATATCATCAAGATCTTGGCTTATAAAAATTTCGCATATAACTCAATACTTCATATCCAATTGCGGAACCAAAAATACTAGGTCAACTGGGCAAGTATTAGATGGTAATCAGTTTTTTTTTTTTTCTTTTTTGATAACGATGGTAGGTTAATTTGAACCACCCGTAGATGCTAACACTACAACAAATGTTGGTTTTGCCGACTGACTTTTTCCGACGCTAGGGAAAAGCGTCGGTAAAGTTTGGCTCAGCGCCAACCTTTTCCGACGCTTTGGGTTAGCGTTGGAAAAGCGAAACAAACAACGACGCTCTAAAGCGTCGTTATAAGTTTTAAGAAACAACGACGCTTATAAGCGTCGTTAGAAAACCCCAACCCCTCGCTCGATCGGCCCCCTCTCCTCATTTCCTATCTGCGAGCCCTAGATCGGCCCCCTCTCCTCATTTCCTATCTGCTAGCCCTAGCTGCGAGCGCGCCGACTTCCCCGCTGCCGTCGACCTCTCCTTCTGAGGTAAGCCACCTCCCTCTCCTCCTCCTCCTCCTCCACCTCAAACTAATCTCACCTCCATCCCTAGCCCCGATCGGCGATCGAAGACTCCGCTACTCCGCCGCCGTCGACCTTGCCGTCGTCTGAGGTAAGCCTCCTACTCCTCCTTCTCTTCCTTCTCCTCCTCCTCCTCCTCTTTGTTTTCTTCTTGTCTTTAACTCTCTTCTGGCCCCGTCTCCTCATCCTCTGCCGGTCGATGCCCTAGCTGTGCGCCGACAGCTCATCTCCATCCCGAGCGAGCCCTAGCTACTCCGTCGTCGTCGACATCGCCGTCGTCTGAGGTAAGTGATCCTCATACTCTCCGTCTTGATCCTCATACATATTTTCCTGTTATTGGGGTTAGGCAAAACAATGAACAATGGAAGAGAGTGCGTTGAGCAGTAGATGAGAAAGCAAAGGGATTTTGGATGGTAGACTAGTAGTATTTCTAGACTAGATTTCTTGGATCTTCTTCTCTCTATTTCCCCTCCATTCCTTTCCTTTTCCATGCCTAGACTCCTCTTTTTTGAGCTTGGATTTGCGATTAATGTTGAGAAGTCCTAGCCGAGAATATGAAAGCATGTTTAACAGGATTTCTGTTTTCGATAGGCCATTGACCATTGTAGCTTTTTTGTATGGCAAGGCTACTGAATTCATAGACAGAGCACCGTTATTCCATAATGTCCTGATGAGTTGTGTACTTTTTTGCTCTTTCAGAAGCTAATTTTTTGCTCTGTTAGTATATCTTCTTTCAGAAGCTAATTTTTCTGATGAGTCCTGATGAGCACCGTTAGTATATCTTCTTTCAGAAGCTAATTTTTTGCTCTGTTCCAACTTAGCATTTTTTCAAATGTTGATGTAACCAAGATTGAAATGGTACTTTTTTGGTATGCATCTAATACATCCACAACTCAAATGTTAAATTTATCACATAATATCTAATGGGAAATGTATGGTTAGATTTGTCACATAAATTGGAGCCAAAATAGATTTGATTAAACAGATCCGAACTTAATAAACAAAAGGAAAGATAAAAAAAAATAGACTTGAAGCATGCTGTAATTGATAGATATAAATAGACACGTAAAAGGAATTCAATCCAATCACCGGTCATTCCGTAAGAGATCTGTGGTTAGATCTTTCCAATTTAGTTTAAAATTTGCCAAGATCTTTTTGTACCATGAGTTCGTATTGGTGATTCATACCCTAATTTAGTTTAATATTTTTTTATATTACTTGCAGTTCAATCAGTTTTTTAATAGAATGGACAAAAGTTGGATAAATAAGTCGAGATCCAGTGCCGAATATTTGAATGGAGTTCAGAATTTCGTTAAATTTGCTTTTGAGAAATCTGAAATGAATGGGAATATTTTTTGTCCATGTCAAAAATATGTAAATTGTTATGCTATCGCTCCACAAATTATTGAAGATCATTTGGTATGGAATGATTTTCTGAAGGGTTATGCAGAATGGATATTTCATGGAGAGTCTAAATTGTCGTCTTCATCTAACCAACCCTTAATTATAGAACACACTGCTAGTGTTGGATCTAGTAACACAGACAGAAATCCTGTTGTAGAAGATGATATGAGGGGCTTACTCAGAGATGCTCTTGAACATAATATTAGAAATTTAACAGATTTTAGTGGAGAGCAAGAAGGAGATCCAATAGGTGATGAGCATACCGTTACTGAATCTATACATGTTGAGGAACCTATAGACTCTGAAGATAACACAACTCGGTATCATAACTTGCTGAAAGATTGTGATAAAGAACTATATCCGGGTTGTAAGAATTTTATGAAGATTTCTTTTATGGTGCATTTATTCCATTTGAAATATTTGAATGGATGGTCTGGAAAGTCTTTTACTATGCTTCTTCAATTATTAAAAGATGCATTTCCAGAAGGTGTTATTTTGCCGTCAACTTCTTATGAAGCCAAAAAATTAGTAAAAGACTTAAATCTTGGATATGAGAAGATACATAGTTGTCCAAATGACTGTATTTTATATCGTGGTGATAATATTAATGAAGATTCGTGCCGAACATGTGGGTCTTCACGATGGAAAAAACAAAATGAAGACGAGCATGATTTGTCGAATGAAATGGATGCTGCACAGTCTAAAAAAATTTCAGCTAAATTTTTGAGATATTTTCCTCTCATACCTAGATTGAAAAGGATGTATGCATCATCAAAGACGGCTTCCTTAATGAGATGGCATGATGAAGGACGTACAAGGGATGGAATGTTAAGACATCCAGCGGATAGTTTAGCATGGAAAGCATTTGATGATAGGCATTACGAATTTGCTTCTGATGTTTGCAGTGTAAGGCTGGGTTTGGCAACTGATGGATTTAATCCATTTCGAACGATGAGTTCTACATACAGCACTTGGCCAGTTGTTTTGGTTCCATATAATTTGCCACCATGGATGTGTATGAAACAGTCTTCACTCATTCTGTCAATGGTTATTCCCGGTGATAAGAGCCCAGGTAATGATATAGATATTTTTCTGGAGCCTTTAATAGATGAATTGAAAAAGTTATGGCAGGGTGTTGATGCATTTGATGCTTTCACTGGCCGAACATTCACATTGCGTGCAGCTCTTATCTGGACAATCAATGATTTTCCTGCATATGCTAATGTATCCGGTTGGAGCACTAAGGGGCGTATTGCATGCCCTTCTTGTGGAGATTCAACTCATTCATATTGGTTAAAACATGGAGGAAAATTTTGTTATATGGGTCATCGAAGATGGTTAGAAGCAAATCATCCATTTCGACATCAGAATTATTAGTTTGATGGCACCATAGAGTTGCGATCTGCACCTATTCCACCAACTGGAACTGAAGTTCTTAAACAAACTCATGGCACTAACTATATACTTGGTAAGGCATCCAACAGTTCAAAGAAGCGGGGAAGGGGGGATGTTGGCAGCTCAATGACACAGGTTTTTGAGGACGCTGACAACTTCGAGAATGATGACAGCGTTTATGGACAGGAAAATGACGATGGCACAAACTCGGTATTTACACAGAAGCAGTTATGGAAAAAAAGGAGCATTTTTTTTGAATTACCTTATTGGGAGTATAATCTTCTTCGACATAATCTTGATGTCATGCATATAGAAAAGAATGTGTGTGATAACTTGATTGGAACAATGTTAAATCTTGAAGGAAAGACTAAAGACAACTTGAAAGCGCGTCTTGATTTGAAAGACATGGGCATAAGACAAGAGCTTCATCTGAAAGAACAACCCAATGATAAATATTTTATACCTCCTGCATGTTACACAATGTCTACTACAGAGAAAGATCTTTTTCTAATGGTTTTGAAAAAGCTGAAGGTTCCAGATGGGTATGCATCGAATATTTCAAGATGCGTTAATCTTAAAGAGCGAAAACTTACGAATCTTAAAAGTCACGATGGTCATATTTTGATGCAAGATATCTTTTCATTGGCTTTAAGATCATCAACACATAAACAAGTTCTTGCAATTGTGTCTCAGTTATCATCCTTCTTTAAGGCATTATGTTCCAAAGTTCTTGATCCGAAGGAGCTTGATCAATTGGAGTCTAATGTTGCACTAACACTGTGCCATATGGAGAAGATCTTTCCTCCTGGTTTTTTTACTATTATGGTTCATCTAGTCATTCACTTGGTTGGGGAAGCTAAACTTGGTGGACCGGTTCACCATCGTTGGATGTATCCTATTGAGAGGTGATATTCTTAAACTCAAATGTCCATATTTATTATTAATATGAATATTTATTCTATTATCTTCGTCGATGTTGATGTTGAGCATAAAATTTTTTGTTGAAGGTATCTTGTGCGCTTAAAGGAATATGTACGCAATCGAGCCTATCCCGAAGGATCGATTGCGGAGGGATATATTGCTGATGAGTGTTTGACATTTTGCTCGAGATACCTTGAAGGAGTTGAAACTGCTTTTAATCGACCACAAAGGAATTACGATATTATACATAATGCAGAGGAGTACAAGTTCTCATCTGGTGGAAGATTTGTGGGGAAAGCTGAAAGTACTGTAGTTCATCACAAATTATTGGCACAGGCACATCGTTATATCTTACTTCACAGTGACTTAATATCCGAGTATCGCAGGTCAGTATGGTTATAAGAAATCACAATTTACTGTCATATCAGATATAATATTCAAAACAAATAAATTATTTCTCGTGCAGAGATTTTTTAGTGGCTCAACGAAGCGCCAACAATAACATTCATCCTACCCCCAGGATTGAGCAAAGATGGTTGGTTGAGTTATTTCCTAAATGGTTATTAAAACAGGTTAGACGTTGAATCCTATTAGGTCTTTTATTATATTCTACGATCGGAACTTTGAAAAATTAATTATTATCTGACTTAAATTTTTTTAGGTACCGACTATGATGGAGAGACATTGTTCCAATGAATTAATAGTCCTTGCTCGAGGTCCGAACAATATTGTCAACAGATATGATGGGTTCATTATAAATAGTTTTAAATTTCATACAAAAAAACGTGAAAAATTTAGAAAATCCCAAAATAGTGGAGTTATGGTTGAGGCGGACGGAAAATCTGTACAGCCTTATTACTACTAGTAAATGAGTCCCATTATTCATTCATCTTTTACTGCTATACACTTATATCCATTGCTATGTATTAAATATGACAAGTGAAGGCATTTTTCTCTATCAAGAGTTGCTTCCATGCTGTGAAAATACTATTCAGATTTTACATTTGGATTCTGGAGGCGATTGGATTATTAGTGTGATATTCAAACTGTGCCACCCAATCTCTTTTACTGCTACTAGTTATGCTGCATCATATATAAACATTACTCACGCATAGATTGTTCAGAAACCCTGGTATATTATGTTTGTCCCATACATATGTGCAATGAGTTCTGGTTTCATCGTATATTAGTTCTCCCGCAAATCAACAGCTTTAAGTGTGTTTCCTATCTTCACCTCTAAATGTTTTTGGCATCAGATTCATAGCTCCTGTTTGCAATTAGAACTCCATATCTTACTATTCTGTATCAGGATAATGCTCGTGTGTTTGCATTGACAGTCGGTCTCTGCTCCAAGTAAGGTTTGCATGCGACATTTAAATTTTCAAACTTCCAACAGGTGCTTAGTGACTCATTATTGTTGCAGGCTGGGGAACTGGTCATGTATTTAAAATCTGTTGCTTTATAAGAATATCTTAAATATAATTGAGAAGACTATCTTAAATATTCTCAATTCAGAAGAGGATGGTGGCAGTTATAAGAATATTAAAAGTAATGTACTTTTAATATTTAACTAATATTGATTCTTTTTTGTGCATACTAGATTACAATATGCCGCGAGGAAAACGTTTCAGAAATATTGAATTTCAGCACACATCCGTGGGATCTACTTCTGATCGTTCCCAGCAGCCCGATGAGCCCCATACTCAGTCCGGGTCCTAGTCTGAGCATGCCCCACCTGCAGATCGTCCAGACACGGATGACGTGGACGTCCTGGGTAATTTGATTTATAGTTTTTATATTAATTTCTCTTACAATCTAACTATTTTAAATCATTTACCTTTAATGGACTTGTTATTTTATAGATGGACTGGGGAGAGTGAGGAGAACATGAGGGCCCACTCGAGCACGGGACGTATGGAGCCTACCTGAGGATGAGAAGATTGTCGTCCATTGCAACGAACTGGGGCAGCCCATCAAGAATGCTGCAAGCATTTTATCCACTTTTTAGGATCAGTTGCGCGGAAGGGACAATTGTGTCCGCTCAACTATACGAAATGGAATGAAATGCTTCCTTCGTATAAGATTGAGCTTCTTAGAATTATTGAGGTAAAGAATTGAAGTTGCTTACTATTTTCAATTATTTTTGATTTAACATTGATATAACATTTTTGACTTTGATGTAGACAAAGTTTGTCCTTCCTGCAAATAGCCATGATTGGGTGCTGAAGTCCGTCAACCGCAAATGGAAAGAATATAAGGCAAAGCTAAAGGCGGATTGGAAGCACGAGGGCATGACTGAAGAGGAGGTGGCCCGTGTTTGTCCTCCAGATGTAATCTCTCATCAGTGGAGGGAGCTTGTCCACTACTGGTTTTCCGAGAGAGCTCAGGTTGTGTATATTTTTTCAATACCTTAGATTGAATTTAATATTATTATAGATTAGAAATTTATACATTGTATAAATTACATTGTTTATTGTTTTTCGGGGAAGACATATTCCAATATTGGTAGAGCTGCTCGAGCATCGCAGACTGTTCCTCACACTTCAGGCTCCATGAGTTATGCGAGGCGTAGAGCTGAATTCGTAAGTTTTTTTAAAACTCTTTAAATTTATCTTAAATTATTCTATCATATAGCATGTATACTCGTGAAATATACTTTTTGTTGTAGGTGGATGATAATGGGAGGGAGCCTGGTAGGGTGGAGTTTTATAGGATGACTCACACCCATCGAGATGGCAGCTTGGTCCGGGAGGAGTCAAGAGATATAGTTGTATGTATTCATCTTTGACTTGTGCTGTATTTTTTTTTGGTTCTATTATTCGCATACATTAATTTGATTTTTTTTTTTGAGAGATATAGGATAGGGCAACAAATCTTATTTCAGAGCGCGTCGGGGGGTCATCATCATCCGACGCGAACAATCATATTGAAGCTCAAGTGCTTACTGAATTGATGGGCTCAGAGCGTTATGGTCGAGTGCGGGGTTACGGCGTTGGAGTTACCCCCACTCAGCTGTCTTCAGTGGGCACATATATAAGAAATGCCAGAGAAGGTAGTAACACTGCAGAAGTTCGTCATCTTCAAGCAACTATTGAAGAGTTGAAGCAAAACCAAGCAAATTTGCAGTCTCAGCTTACGAATATTACATCCATATTACAACGATTTCTACCTTCTCAGGTAATTAACTTTATTATATTTCAATACTTTACATATTATCAATTATGATATATGAGTTAATGTATCACATTATTCCTAACTTTTATATTTTCTCTCTTTTTTTTTTGTAGATTCCTGATTCTTCAAACGCTTGTAGACATGATGATGATGGAGCTGAATCCCGTCCCTGATGCATTCTAGATTATCTTTTATGAGTTTGATATGTATATGTTTCTTATTTTTCAGAGTACATTGTAATTTGCTTTTTTAGAGTACATTGTAATTTGTATGGCAGCTTTTCTGATACATGAGTTAAAAACATAGAGTTTTAATCAGATATATCAATATTCATATTTTGAATGATCTGAGTATTTGTGTCAATGTATCAATGTAATACAGGTTCATATTGTTATAATATATGTTTTGTAATTTGTATTTTATAATACTGATTATTGTTTTATTTTTTTTTAAAAAAAGACAATTCCCGACGCTTTTAAGCGTCGGTAAAAAAGGTCGTGGCACCACCGGCACGCTTGTGCCGACGCTTCAAAAAGC
The DNA here is from genome assembly GCF_009389715.1 of Phoenix dactylifera. Classification (NCBI taxonomy): domain Eukaryota; kingdom Viridiplantae; phylum Streptophyta; class Magnoliopsida; order Arecales; family Arecaceae; genus Phoenix; species Phoenix dactylifera. Next base: position 6,609,287 of record NC_052392.1, read on the forward strand.
ATCGGCAATTGATCAATTTCCGACGCTTAAAAGCGTCGGGGAAAGTTTCGGTAAATCAGGAATTGCCGACGCAAAAAAGCGTCGGAAAAAACGCTCTGTCGGTTTATCGCCGACGCTATATAAGCGTCGGTAAAGCCATGTTTTTGCCGACGCTTTACTCCTGCGTCGGCAAAAACTTTTGCCACACTGGTATATCCGACGCTTTGCCGACGCTTGGCTTTGCGTCGGGGGTATTTTAGCCGATGCTAATTAGCGTCGCCAAAGCCCCAAGAAAGCATCGGGATAGGTCCTTTTTCTTGTAGTGTAATTAGGTTATTGGTCCTGTATTATAGATCCAATCTCAATAGTTTGGGTGAAGAGGGTAGGTCACTGGCCCCTATTGACACAACCTTCTGTTTTTTTAATTCTTTTGGTAAATGGCACACCTTTTGTTCAAACTTGTATGCGCGGCATTTAGTATTCTACTCTTAAATTAGCATTATCAAATAAGGAGCGCTCATCTCAAATCTCTGCAATTTAGTTCAGTCCTATACTAATCTTAAACTACCATTGCCAAAAACTATGTTGTCTTCACCCAACGCATATCTCTGTTAGTTTCCTGTCTTGTACTCTAATTACCCGAGAATAAAAAAGATGGCATGCATAATGACTCAAATTTGTCCACGAATATTGCTGAGCTCTTTTAAGGGGGTGAATAGACTCATCTTTACCCAGAAGCATCAACTTTAGCGGTAGCCAAAAGATTGGATAGGTTCCACCAAGGTGGTAACCTAGTGGTAAGGGGGCGGATTCTACCCGAGTTGTCCGGGTTCGAAACGCACGGGCGTCGATTAAATTAGAGGATCCCATGCTCCACACCCGGATAGTTCTGTGTGAATATACTTTCTTTCTATTAGTACTGAGGTGGTACTGGGATGACGTACTCACACGTAGATGGCCCAGTGGGGTTTCTCACAGATTGGAAAGGGCACACGGAAACATGCGACGCGCATCGAATATTTTCTGGTGGAAGGGGGACCCAGTGAGGGCTGCTATGCGGGTGGGGTTTTGCCCCTCCCCCTCCCCTCCTATTTTTGACCCAAAAAAAAAAAGGTTGGACAGGTCTAGATTACATAAATCATGTGCTCAAGTTGTTATAATTTTAAACGGTACTTTGGTTTTATATACAAAATTGTACTGGCTGTACCGCATTCCCAAGCTCAAGGTGGCAAAGTGTAGACTTTTCTCTTTCTTTTTGTCACCGATAAATAATATAAATCTTTCATATGGATCAAAACTATGAAAATGAAATTCAGGATACGCTTCCTATCAATTGGAGATATGATATATAGGATCGAAAGCATGACACCAAATGATAATGGGAAGGGTAGGTTTGATGTTCAGCAGGAAAAAAATCGAATAACCAAAGTCCAAATGAAACCTAAAACAAATCAGTACGTGTTTATAAAATGAGTATACATTATAGATATCTTGCTTACACACTAAATTACATTTCGATCTGAATACATTAAGAGGCAGTGCAAGAAGTTGGTAGTGCTGGCCGACCCCGGCAAGAAAACACTCGGCGGCTAACGATGGATGGTGTGGTCTGAACCTTGTCACGGAGGCATGAAGGATGCTCTCCATGTGAAGAAATATAGATTGAAGAATTTGCACAGCTAGAATATTGGAGGAAATCGTCTCAATCATATTAAATAACAAACTTGGTTGTTAAATAGCCTTACATAGAACTGAAAAAAAAAAACTGAAAGCAATAACATAGCCCACGTTTCATAATTGCTATAACGTGGTAGGAAGACTAAATCAACAAGTAATAGGCATCCCAACAAAAAAGGAAAAACACATACGTGGTAATAACTGACCACTTAAAACAATACACTAAACATAAATCAACATTTCCTCCCTTAAACTGAATGCTACAAGCTTCAGTTTACAGTAGTTTCAGAACAGATTCCCAGATGTTCTCGCAGCTTGACAAAAGTGTTTCGCTTGAGTGGCTTCGTCATTATGTCAGCTAACTGATCTTGTATATCACAATGTACCAATTCCACAGTTCCATCCTTGGTAAGATCTCGAAGAAAAAGGAAAGGCACATCAATGTGTTTGCTTCGATCATGCATCATTGGATTCCTTGAGAGCTTGATAGCAGAGCTGCTATCACACTGAATAATACATGTCTTCTAAATCTCTAGCATAATCACTGTCAGTATAAGCAATAAGTTCATCATCTCCTCCCTTCCTATAGAAAATCCCCGAAATCAAAAGTTCCTTTCAGATATCGCATCACTCTTTTTGCTGCCTGCATGTGTAACTCAGTAGGATTCTCCATATACCTACTAATCATACTTACTATAAACATTAAGTCTGGTCATGTAGCAGTGAGATACATGAGACTACCTATATTCTGCTTATAGTAAGTCTTATCAACTTTAACTCCTTCATCTTTCCTAAGTTTACAACCAGGATCGATAGGATTGAAAACAGAGTTACTCTTATCCATTCCAAACCTGTGCAGTACTTCCAAAGCATATTTCTTTTGACTAATAAAAATACCATCAGACTTTTGCAACACGTCAAGGCCAAAAAAGTATCTCATCTTGCCAAAGTCAGTCATATCAAACTCATGCTTCATTGAATGTTTAAACTCTTTAAACATTGATTCATCATTTCCGGTAAAGATTAGATCATCCACATACAAGCTTACAATCAAGACTTTACCTTCCTTGTTATTCTTGATGAACAGAGTGTGCTCATCACATTTCTCAAAGATTTCTTTCATAAATAGGCTTCTATACGACTGTACCAAGCACGGGTGCTTGTTAGTCCATAAAGTGCCTTTCTTAGCTTGTAAAGTTTTGCTCACTTTCTTTCTGTACATAACCGCAAGGCTGTTTTACAAAAACTTCTTCATTCAATTCACCAGCAAAAAGGCAGATTTCACATCTAGTTGATAAATAAACCACCTTCTTTGAGCCGCAAGTGCTACTACCACTACAGAATAGTAACTTTTACCGGCGCTTTTCATGGCCTTTACCGACGCTTATTAGCGTCGGCAAAAACCCCGCCGACGCCAGAGCAAGCGTTGTAAACGCGTCGACGATGCCTGAGTGGGAAAGGTTTTTGCCGACGCGAAAGGAAAGCGTCGGCAAAACCTTGTATTTACCGACGCTTTTTAAAGCGTCGGTGTAGATCCTTTGCCGACGCGATTTAGCGTCGGCATAGACTACCACTTTGCGTGGCGCTATAATTGTTGATTTTTTGCCGACGCTTATAAGCGTCGGAGAAACCCATGCCAAGTTTTGTTTTTAACGACGCTTTAAAGCGTCGGGAGTGGGATTTTTTTTAAAAAAAAAATTATTAGAAAAACACATGCATATCATAAATCAACATTTACGCCAATATGAACCTGCATTACATTTATATCAACACAAATATTCAGATCATTCAAAACATTCATATTGTCATATATGATTAATAAGTTAGAGTTACAATGTTCTTTGAAAAATATAAAAAGATATATAAACTCCTTAAAAACAGTCTAAAAATATCAGGGATCGGATTTAGCGCCATCATCATCTCTACGAGCTGTTGAAGTATCATGAATCTACAACAAAAAAAAAGAAACTTTAAAAGTTAGGAATATGAAAATCATTAACTTATGCAAATAAGTGATAATTATGTAAAGTCATCAAATACATAGTTATTTACCTAAGGAGGAAGAAATCGTTGTAACATAGATGAAAAGCTCAAGCTGAGACTGCAAAATTGTTGGCGCTTCAACCCGCCAACATCTGCCTGATGGCGACCTTCATATCTCAATTTCCGAGCGACTAACTCTGCATTGCTACTGCTCTCAGCATTTCTTGATACAGCCGCAAGTGCTACTCATACCAAATGATTGTCCCCGTGCCACGGTGCAAACACTTCAGTAAGTCTACTCCATATTTTGTGCAACCCTTGCATAACCGAGCTTGTGCTTTTCTATTTCTCCCATTCATTCAACTTAGTCTTATACACCCACTTTACTCCAATTGTCTTCCTCCCATAAGGTAATTCTGTTAATTCCCAAGTCTCATTTTTGTTTTTGCTCCATTTCCATATCATGCTGTTCTCCATTTTTCACTTTTACAAATTCTTCAAAATGAATGGGATCAGCAGCTGTAAACATGGCAAGTTCCCCTCCATTTTCTCTCAGAAAGTCCCTCTCCTGTTTCATAATTTCTCATCCAAACAGATGCCCTTCGATTTCTGGTTGCACTCGAGTGTTGAGGGGTATCCGTGTTCTGAATTAAAGATCTGTCCCAGTATCTTCAGCATTAATTCAACTGCACTGTCTATTGCATTGTCTTCTATATTAGGATCAGAATAAGTTTCACTTTTTCCTCATTCTTAGTTGCTTCTTCTTCACAATCACCCATTCTAAATCACATATAGTAACTTCCTCATACTTCTTATCCCAGTCCCAGTGCTTGTCTTCCTCAAATACAACATCCCTACTAATTATGATCTTTTGAAATAGGATCATACAATCTATAAGCCTTTGATTCTTCACTAACTCCCAATAAACACAACTGAAACTCTTATCATCGAGTTTAATTCTTCTATTGTCAGGCACATGGACATGAGAAATACATCCAAATACTCTAAAATAATCAACTGAAGGCTTAATTTTACTCCAAGCTTCTTCTGAGTCTTATTTAACACTGCAAAAGTGGGACTTCGATTCAAAACATGTACAGTCCAGTTAACTGCTTCTGGCCAGGACTTTGGAATTCTCTTTGCTAAAGCATACATCGAGCCATGTTCATAATTTTTCTATTCTTCCGTTCCGCAACTACATTCTGTTGTGGCGTATATGCAGCCGTTAATTGTCGCCGTATACCATTTTTATCACAGAAATTGACAAATTCCTGGGATGTAAACTCGCCTCCTCGATCAGTGCTTAGACTTCTCAGAAAATAGTTTGTTTCCTTCTCAACATGAGTCTTAAAACTTTTGAAAAAAAAACAAAAGCTTCTGATTTTTCCACCAAAAAAAACCCATATTTTTCTACTAAAATCATCAGTGAAAGTGAGTAGGTACCTTTTCTTGCTGTTAGAGATGGGCTTAATTGGTCCACAAATGTCTGCATGCACCAATTGAAGAATTTCTGCAGCTCTCCAGGTGGTCTTCTTAGGAAATGAGTTCCTGTGTTATTTCTCTGTCAAACAATCTTTGCACAGCTTCGAAGGAGATTTGAGATTCGGCAAACCATTCACCATTTCTTTTTGTTGAAGAGTCTTCAATCTTGTAAAACTCAAATGTCCATATCGATAGTGCCAAAGCTGTTCAATGTCTTCAGTGTTTGTATTAAAACAAGTGGATGCTATAGGCTGGGATATAGCATGCAGAACAAACATTCTATTGGAAGTTATTTTCGTATCCATAATCAAACCTTTCTGAGAATGAAACACTTTACATTTGCCATGCTGAAACAAAATAGTAAGTCCATTTTCTTGCAGCTGTCCAATACTTAGCAAATTAGTCTTCAATTCAGGTACATAAAACACACTGTAATGATCTGTATCAGACCATTTACTTGCAACCTAACATTTTCCTTTCCCAACACAGCCATGCTTGTATTGTTGCCAAGCTTCACAGAGTCTCGAAAAATACCATCAAAGTCTGAGAAATAATTTTTGTGCCACACATGTGATTGCTGCAATCAGAATCAAAAACCACATGTCTTCTCGACTGACTTTGTTGGTATCCACATATGCCATCAACAACATTTCTTCCTGATTCTCTGCATAATTTGCTTCTGTGTTCTTGTTTGGACATTCCCATGCAAAGTGTCCTAGCTTGTGACAGTTGTAACACTCGATTGTGGCCTTATCAAAGGACCTGTTGTTGCGTCCTCTTTCTTTTCCTCTTCCTCTGTAGTTTCCACGACCACGACCTCTTCCTTCCGAGGAATGAGTGATCTTCAGAGCCTGCTCTTCTTCAACATGTGAACTCATGCGTTGTTCATGTACAATTGAACTGCTCTGCAACTCATCAATAGTTAAAGTATCGATATCTTAGACTGCTCTGCAAATCATCAATAGTTAAAGTATTGATATCTTTAGACTCCTCAATAGGGCAGACAACATAGTCAAATTTTGAAGTCATGGATCTTAAAAAATTTTCAACAAATAGCAGTACTTCCCTTATCTTCTCCATTTTCTTTCATCTTGTTGGCTATGGTAAGAGTGCGAGCGAAATAGTCATTCACAGTTTCTCCATCCTTCATGTGAAGAACTTAAAATTCCTTTCCAAGAACTTGCAAGTTTCCACGTTTCACTCGTGTGGTGCCTTGATATTTCTGCTTCATGGAGTCCCAGATATCCTTTGCAGATTTCTTGTTGAGAATTGTCTCCAGAATAGAACGATCTAATGCCTTAAATAGATAGTTCTTAGCTTTCAAATCTTTCAACTGTTGGTCGTCAATATGCTTGCTCTGTGCATCAGTGAGAACAACAGCTTATGCTGCTGCAGGAACTCCATTTTCCACCGGCCCCCAATACTCCTTTGATCGCAAGAAGTTCTCCACGAGCATCGCCCAATGATTATAATACCCATCAAACTTTGGAACGGCTGGCTGTACAAACGAACTCTCTGTCGTCATCCTTCAACTTAAAAAAAAAACACTTGTAGAAGACTGCTGCTTCTAATAATCAGGCCCCTATAATGGGGCTCTGATACCAATTGTGAAGAAATATAGATTGAAGAATTTGCACATATTGAAGAAAATCGTCTCAATCATATTGAATAACAAACTTGGTTGTTAAATAGCCTTACAGAGAACTGAAAAATAAAACTGAAAGCAATAACATAGCCCACGTTTCATAACTGCTATAACATGGTAGGAAGACTAAACCAATAAGTAACAGACATCCCAACAAAAAAGGAAAAATACATACGTAGTAATAACTGACCACTTAAAACAATACACTAAACATAAATCAACACTCCAGGCTCCAGCAACCTGACTCTCCAAGAAGAGGCTCGAGGCTGTAGTTGACCTGTGTTCAGGTTCCAATGGGCAACCTGAGCCTAAGTGCCTAACCAATCAAGTTCACAGGGTACAGTGCATGCATGTTCCACCACATACGGTACCACTTATTTTGCCCAATGGCCTCCGAACCACTACCAACCCGTCAACCACCACAACCACCGTTAGTCATGGCCTCCACCACCACCATCACTGCCACCGAGAAGTGGGCGAGGCTTGTTTCATGCGTGGCCTGCGACATGCCATATATTGAACCCTGGATCACCCTTATCAAGGAGTCTTACTTCTGCAAGGGTGGTGGTTCACTCATTGTCGATAATGAAACGAGCTCAATAGACAGTCTGGCGGCAAGAGATGGGAATTTTAAGGGTTCGAGTTGGAGGCGGCATCAGCCAGCAACCCCTCACTCTCGTCCCTCTTCTATCAGTTGCTCACCTTCACTGCCACGAGTGTGAGCTCGTCTCTGACGACATGCGTGCTCCTCCGTGCCTTGAGCACCTCCTTCGCCCCCTCCAAATAATTAGGATTGAACCCTGGTTCTCAGTAAGGAACAGCATGGAGTTGCATGCTGCTGCTGTCACCACCCGAACATGGGAAGAGAGACAGGCTCGCAACATCCGTGTCTGCGATCTTTGAGACGGAGACCGAGTCGACAGACAATCTTGACCTAGCAAGAACCCTAATTTTTGTGTTTCCAGTTTATAGCTGGGTTTAAGTCCTGTTATAGCAATGAGTATCATATATATATACTGCAATGTATTTAATTAGTAACGTATAGGACTGCTGCAATAATAAATTTTGTAACGCTTAAACCATGCATACTCGAAGCAAGGTACGAGTTTTATAATAGCCGTAGTAACTTGTCACGTTGTGCTAGGTTATATTGAAATGAATTTGGTAAGGCATAGGTCTACTGCAGCAATAGAATTAATAGCCATAGTAATTTTTCACATTATGACGGATCACATTGTAATGAATTTAGTAAGGCACAGGTCTAGTGCAGCAACAAATTTAGTAATGCATAAACCATGCATATTAGACACAAGGTATACAATTCTCAATTATGACAGGTCATATTGCAATAAATTTAGTGACACAAAGGTTTGCTGCAACAATAAATTTAGTAACGCATAAATCATTCGGACTAGACACAAGGTAAGATTTTTATAATAACCATAGTAATTTTTTCACGTTATGATTGCAACGAATTTAGTAACACATACGTCTACTGCAGTAGCAAATTTAGTAACACATAAACTATGCATATTAGACGCCAGGTGCAAGTTTTATAATAATCATAGTAGTTTTTCATATTATGACAGGTCATATTGCAATGAGTTTAGTAACGCATAGGTTTATTGCAGCAATAAATTTAGTAACGCGTAAGCCATTCATATTAGACGCAAGGTACAAGTTAAAAAAAATTCCTACCACTAATAACATCAATGTTTTAATTGATCATCAATTACTTTTGCAAAATCTGAAATTGGTTGAATTTTCCATTTAGTCACAGAGTTCTCAAATAACTAATCAAAATTTGGGAGTTTCATATATACCTTCCTTTATTGCTCCAATGAAGTTTACGATTGCATGACAAATCAAAGATTGGAACAAATGAACACCTTATTTTTATAGACCACACATTAACTAAATGTAGATTTAGTAACCAAATATTAAGGCAATATGCTATATATATATATATATATATATATATATATATATAATATATATGATAGAGGCTCTGCAAAGCTCTCCGTGTCTAACATTTGTATAAATGGCCATCTGCCGCCATGTATATAAATCGTATATAATTCCATTGGGAAATTTATATGGAAAAGCAACAAACGTTTCGCTTCCATCTGTCTCCGATCCCATTACGGTTTCGAGTCTGGTATACTCCTTTTTTTATGTTTTTTTGGTACATCAGGAATCTGGTATACTCTTGCAGAAGATATTAGTAAATTAGGGAGTAAATATCACAAGAATAAGCAGCTCAGAAAGTTGATGAGTTGTATTGCATACTTTACATTAGATCTTTTAAAAAACTTATGACTGAAAGTTAATGATGGGACTATTTATCAACAAAATAATAATGGACCGTCTAAATCAGAAATTTAGATGAGTTTAACCACATTCCCATCGCCGGGATCTTGATATGGTACAAGATATCGGCCTAGATCTGATATCTCCGTTCATAGATATTTTGATGAGATTTCTGGATATCAGCACAGATATCGATATCTGAATTCTTGTTATCAGCAGAGATCTCGATATCTGATTTCTAGATATCAATGGAGATCTCGACATGGGACCTCGAGAAAAAGATTAGATCTTCCAAAATTTTGCCTCCCATGACGATTGAGATAAACAGTTATCACGGTTTATCTCAGTCTTGACCACCTGCGAGATCTTGGCTTTCGAAAGACGTTGCAAACAAATCAATGCTTGACGCCGAGGTTACAAAAATAGTAGGTTAGCAAGTAGTAGGGTATTGGACTTTTACTCATTAATCCATTTAAGACTTATCTAATTGGTTTAAAACTCAGTTAATCTAGATAAGATCCGTTTAACTTATTTAACTTGATCCAACTCACTATTAAATAGATTATGTATGTTTTATTACCTATTTAATAAAAGATTCATCCATCCCTCCAGATTTTGACCTATTTGAAAGTTATTTATTAAATAGGTTATATAGGTTGCATTGCTGTTTCTCAAGACACCGATATAGGCTGCATTGCCTATTTCTCATGACACCAGAACCTCTCTTCCCAGCAATGCAGCCTCATGAGAACTCCAACGGCTATCTCAATTCAAATAGCCATAATGTTTCAAACGGTTAAATGTTTCATAACAATAACTGTTGAAACAGAACTAGTTGAACTAACTCAGAACTCCATGATCCGGAAGTTTCATACATCTTTTTGAATTTTAGATTAGTTACATTCAGTTACAATTTACATTGCTTAATAGCTAGATTAGTTACATTTTAATCCAGCTCAAATATGTATAAATACCACCAATCTGTACTGTGATGAAGTAAGAAAAAGGAATGAAATCAGCCTTTTCTTCTTCCCTGTTTTCCATCTTCCGTTCTTCTCCCCTGTTTTCCAGCTTCCGTTCTTCCTTTCTAACATGGTATCAAAGCGGGTGCTAGAATTTTAAATCAAGCTTCTTTTTCTTCCTCCTTAAAGATGCAGTAAGTTTTATTAGTCATTCCTTTTTGTCTTAGGATTGTTCTAAAATGGCAGATGGAGAATCTTCAGCTCATGCATCCCCTACCTACAACTCCAACTCACATCCCTTCTCCCTCCGAAGATCCAAATAGTCCATTTTTCCTTCACCACAGTGTGCTAACACTGTGGTGATCACTCCTCCTTAACTGGATCCAACTATCTCTCATGGACAGATCCTTTACATTGGCCATTTTCATCAAGAATAAGCTGGAATTTCCTGAATGGAACTATTCCCTACCCAGAATCAACCAGTCCTCTTTACTCTATCATGGTTGAGATGCAATAATTTTGATCCTTTCATGGATTCTGAATTCTATTTCAAGAAAAATCGCATCCAATGTTTTGTATATTAAATTTTGCAAAGGAAGTATGAAAAAGCTAAAAACCCGGTTTGCACAACCGGATAATGTGAGGATATACCAACTTCAACAACAACTTATCTCCGTTATGCAGGGGAACCCAATCAGTAATGATTGTTTTCACTCAACTCAATGCCATTTGAGAAGAATTACACAACTTAGACCACTGCCCTTGTGTACTTGTTGACATTGTACATGTAATGCAGTGGAAACTGTCAATGAAGCCCAACAGAAGGATTATGTGTTCAAATTCTTAATGGGACTGAATGATTCATATGATAGTATAAGAGGTCAGATAATTCTTATGAGCCCTATGCCCTCTTTAAATAAAACCTTCTCATTAGTTTTACAAGAGGAGAGGCAAAAGCAAGCACGTATATTAATGCTTCCTACCTCTGAATCCTCTACATTTTCTGTGGCACATACAAAAAAGAGAGAAAAGTCTGAATTAGTATGTTATCATTGTGGAAAAATTGGGACACACTAAAGAGAAATGCTATAGGCTGATAGAATTTCCACCCAACTTCAAATTTACCAAAATCAAATTTGGAAATCCCAACAGTATTCCTTCAAACAAATTTCAGCAAATCAAGCAATCATTCAGAGCCAAGAAAAGAAGCCAATCTCATCTCAGACAGTGCTCACTCAAGCTCAAATGCAGCAACTCATTGATCATTTCAAAGCTCAGATGCTTCATTAACCTAAGTCAAATGACTCACCTTCCCTGATGACCAAGCCATCCACAGAATCATTAAACACTCACTCCCATGCCAACATGGCAGGTACTACTCTCCCCTGCACTTCCATCATTATTGCTTCAACACTCTCTATCATCAATCAGAATTCTAAATAGTCAAAGAACAAGAAACTCCATAATAATTGACACAGGAGCCACTGGCCACATGGTTTGCTCCATTTTCTTTCTTACATCCATAATTTCTGAAAACACATGCACATGTTCAGATGTTGAATGGAACTAAGGCAAGAGTGACTCATATTAGAATGTGAAACTATCAGAACATCTAACACTCACAAATATTTTGTGATGTAACCTTTCTTTATCTTTAATCTTCTCTTGGCCAGTAAACTCACCCATGATGCTTCCTTATGTCTTATTTTCTTGGAAAAATAGTGTTTTTATACAATACCCCTCTTCATGGATGATGATTGGACTTGCAAGCATACTTCATTTTCCAAAAGTCAGGTTCTTCATGCTAAAGCCGAACATTCCTTTGATCTTTGGCATTTTAGACTGGACACTTATCCAACCATCGATTGAATTTAATTCAATCTCATGTCTCTGATGTAAAAGAAAATAAGCCAATGCAATGTACAAACATTGTCAGTTAGCCAAGCAAAAAAGAAAACCATTTCATATGAGTAACTCTGTTACTTCTTCTCCATTTGGATTTAATACATTGTGACATATGGGGCTCTTATTCTCAAGCATCCATTCAAGGTCATCACTATTTCCTAACCATAGTTGGTGATTATAGCCGAGTAACTTGGGTATATCTCATGAAGTTCAAATCTGAAGCTAGATATCTTATGCAAACTTTCATTCACTTGGTTCAAACCCAATTCAATGCCAAGGTGAAGCAAATTAGAACTGATAATGCATGGAATTTCATAGGCCCGAGTTCTATAGTTCCAAGGAAATTATACATAAAAAAACTTGTGTTTACACTCCACAACAAATGGTATAGTGGAAAGAAAACACGAGCATCTACTCACTATTGCTAGAGCCCTTCTCTTCCAAGGTTTAGTTCCAATAAAATTCTGGGGAGATGCTGTCCTAATAGCTACTTATCTAATTAATCAAATACCCACTCCTACTCTCAAAACAAATCTCCATATATTGGCTCCGTTCCTTCTTATACCCATTTAAGAGTATTTAGATGTTTGTGTTTTGTTTCCACACTCAAACACAATGGAACTAAGCTCAGTCTCAGAGCTAGCAAAGGCATTTTTCTTGAGTATCTAGCAGGGATTAAGGGATACAAAGTCTATGACTTAGAAGCTCAGTCATGTATCATTTCCAAAGATGTTATCTTCTATGAATCCACTTTTCCTTTTCAAAGTTCCAGTGCAGAAGAACCTGAAACTTCATCAAACTCCATCAAAACTGGCCTTACCACCAGCCTTACCAGACATATACTTACCAAGTCAATTCATCCAAACAGAAATGAGTCATTCTTCCAACTCTCCAGCATCCAGTTCTGTAGACTTAACCATTCCAAATGAGCCACCATCACAGGATGAACATCACAACACTGATATTTTCCCTTAGAAGATCCAATAGAATCAGAGTTCCATCGAGCTATTTGAAGGATTACCATCGCAAGTTAGCCACAAATGCAACTGCTGAACACCCAAGCTTATGTTCCACCTTCCACCCTCTACACAAGCATCTATCTTATGAAATCTTTCATCATCCCACAAAGCCTACACACTCCCCTCTCTTTGATCAAAGAACCCAAAATACATACCGAGGCTATGACTTCTCAGCATTGGAAAGATGCAATGAGAGCTGAAATAAAAGCTCCAGAGGAAAATGAAACTTGGACCCATTACTTCTTTACCTCCGGTGAAGAAAGCTATAGGGTGCAAGTATGTTTACAATACCAAGCTTAAATCAGATAAAACAATTGAAAGATACAAAAGCTAGATTGGTGGCTAAGGGCTATACACAAAGAGAAGAATTTGATTACCAAGAGACCTTTAGTCCTGTTGCAAAACTCACAAACCATTAGGGTGTTTCTTGCCTAGTAGCAATGCATGATTGGCATTTGGGACAATAGATGTTCATAATGCATTCCTTCATGGGGAGTTAGATTGAAGAAATATATATGAAATTACCTCCGAGTTTTCAGATTAAGGGGAGTCATCTAACAAGAATTTGGTTTGCAAACTACACAAATCCCATTTATGGTCTAAAACAAGCTTCTAGCAGTGGTACTCAAAATTCTCCTCTTCTCTTACTGCCATTGGTTTTTCAGAAATCAAAATCTGATTACTCCATATTCAGAAGAGATGATGAGCATGGGTTTGTAGATCTTAATAGTCTATGTAGATGATATCATTATGGGCAGCAATAGTTTGACCAGCAATTGATTCAATCAAGGCATATCTTCATACTTAATTCAAGATAAAAGACTTGGGAACTCTGAAATTCTTTTTGAGATTGGAAATTGCAAGATCGGCTGCTAGCATTCACTTATGTCAAAGGAAGTATACTCTCGAAATTCTAAAGGATACTGGATTTCTCAGCAGCAAATCAGTCACAACTCTAATGGAAATCAATCACAAATTATCACATTCATCCAAAGATTCATTGGTTGATGTCACAAGTTACAGAAGATTGGTTGGCAAACTCATTTACCTAACAATTACAAGGCCAGATATAACATATGCCATGAATGTCCTCACCCAGTTCATGGATAAACCAACACAAATCCATCTACATGCAGCTCCCAGAATTTTGAGATACTTGAAAGGCTCTATATGCCAAGGTATATTGTTTTCCTCTCAATCTCCTTTTCATCTCAAAGCATATAATGATTCAGATTGGGTAGCATGTCCCAAAACAAGGAGATTTGTCACTAGTTTTTGCATCTTCATTGGAGACTCATTGGTCAGCTAGAAGACCAAGAAAAAAGCCACTGTATCACGATCCTCTGCAGAAGCAGAGTATCGGGCCTTAACTCACACCAGTTGCAAAGTTGTCTGACTACTTTTCCTGCTAAAGGAGTTCAAGATACAGTATGCACAACCGGCACTGGAGTATTATGATTATCAAGCGACTCTTCACATCACAAAGAACCCAATCTTCCATGAAAGGACCAAACACATAGAACTGGATTGCCGCTTTATCAGAAAAAAGGTTATAGCAGAAGTTATTAATCCAATTTATATTGGCTCAAAATTTCAATTGGCAGATATATTCACAAAAGCTCTGTTTGCTACCTCCTTTCATTTCTTGCTATTCAAGTGGGCACGTTGAACATCCATGCCCATCTTAAGGGGGAGTCTCAAGACACCAGAACCTCTCTTCCCAGCAACACAGCCTCTTCCCATGAGAACTCTAATGGCTATCTCAATTCAAATAGCCATAACGTTTCAAACGGTTTAAATGTTTTATAACAGTAACTATTGAAACGGAAACCAGTTGAAACTAACTCAGAACTCCATGGTCCAGAAGCTTCATCTTTTTGAATTTTAGATTAGTTACATTCAGTTACAATTTACATTGCTTAATTGCTAGATTAGTTACACTTTAATCCAGCTCGAATATGTATGAATACCACCAATCTGTACTGTGATGAAGTAAGAAAAAAGGAATGAAATCAGCCTTTTCCTCTCCCCTATGTTCCAGCTTCTGCTCTTCTCCCCTGTTTCCAGCTTCCGTTCTTCCTTTTTCTAACACTATTTAATAAAAGGTTTAGATTTTTCTCTGGATTTTGATAGATTTTTGATGCAACCTACATCCAACTTGGCCCATATCCGACCTGACTGGACTCGACCGCCACCCCCTAATAATTGACATTTCAAGAATAGATTGCCCTAGATGCAAACCCAATACAATACATATATTATGGACCCTATTGATCTTCTATGTTCAATATCATTTTTTCTGGTCAAAGGTTGAGATATCGTGTAATTCACCACCGTTGCCAGAGCTTTTATGCGAATTTCTTATGCTCGGCACTTGTTCTTTGCAATTTAATTTAGTTCTATCTGGGATGAAAACTCAACACCTCAAGAAATCAAAGGCAAATTCATAATACATATTCAAACAAAGAGAATCCGTTACAGAGATCTTCTGGTTACATACTTCACAAGCCGGTTTTGAAATACAATAATCTTCTTCCATCCTCTTTCTCACAACGATTGCCTAAGTTGGACAGACTATATATGTTAGCAGACAACAGACAAATCAAAAAAAAAAACAAAAAAAAAAAAAGGAAATCATATTGCGTTGCAAGTGCAGATCGCCCACCTTGCTCTCTGGCAAGCAAACTTTTCGTTGGCCGTGGGAGGAACCAGAGCACTCTCTTGTGATGGTTCCGGCATTGCTTCAGATTTATTCACTTCCATCTTGACGCCGAGTCCGCTTCAAACCCAGACGAGGGATAATAGGATCCGAACTCTGGTTCTTAATGAGGAGCAGCGCTGAGTTGCAGCTACTGCTGCTGTCACCGGCCAAGCATGGAAAAGAGACAGGCAGCATCCATGGCTGCCGTGCCTGAAAACTGGTTATGAAGACCAAATAGCAGCCTCTTGGATTGTTGTGTTTCCCAGGGTGTGTCCCAATTTATAGCCTGCACGGAAGGTGAGGTTTGTGTCCTTTTCTTAATGAAAAATGTCGTAATCATTTAGGTTTTGCAGGTCCTCATGAATTTAGTAACGCATTGCAGGTTATCACGTAACGCATATTTCGTGCATGCTGGACACCTGTTGTGATCTAGAAATCATTTTATTTACTAATTCATTTTTTCTGTGGGATCTTTGTATTGTGACAGTGAATTTTTCAGCAGCTCACGGAACCATTGTATTTCAGACATCATGCTATGATTGCAAAGCAGATCAAGAATAGGAATAAGCGAACAATATAATCTGTACGGCATGTATCGTATACAAGTCCTTTAATAAGATGTGGACTTAGTAACCAAATATTAAGATATCTCCCTCCAGGCCTTGATTGCTTCCAAGATGAGGGGGTGAATTGGATTGAACTCTGAATTCTCAGCACGAAGCAATATAGAGATTGGAGTTGTTGTTGTTATCATTATCCACTGGGGGGAAAGAGAATTAGATAATATTCATTCGGATCCATTTTTATTTCGTAATCTATCCGGATACAAATGAAAATCTGAGCATCCGATTGACATCCGTATCCGTATTATATTCATAAAAAAAATAGATATGAATATAGATAGACAAGATCTATATCCAAATATTTAATTTTATTTAAATCTTATTTAATTTTATATAGCACCCGTTAATATATGATTTTATTTATAATCTTGTTTAATTTTATATAGCACCCGTTAACTTTTAAGAGCAATAAAGGATTTTATTAACATGCTATTAACTTGATTTATTATCTACTTAATAATATCTTTGATTATGTGACCATAAATTTTAATTATCTGACTTATATCCGTATTTACATACGTCTTTCTAGTATTTGATTTATATTTGTATCTGCTTAAAATAAATATAAATATAAACTTTTACATCTGACTAACATCTGTATCCGTATCTATATTCGTTAAACAAAATAAATATGGATATAGATATGCTAGAATCCGATCCGTATCTAGTCTGATTTTAAGCCCCACTGTCTAAAGTAAGATAATAGGCCAAGACGCTATACATGCCTACCATCTCTAGGCTGACCGCGCCGCTGAGAATTCTCGTGTCCTTAGGCCCTTACCTTAGAGGACAACATAATTTAGCTAAAAATCCATGCAATCAATCAATCACCCAATCAATAAAATTGCAAGAGAAGAGCATCTTACCGCAAACCTGCAACCAGAGCCAGACATGCAAGGCATTTAACAAAAAGTAAAGGAATTTTCATTCTTTGAGATGTGATAATTTGAAGGCTAGCAAACATTAAGTCATGCAAGCGCTGGAGTCCCAACTACATGATCTGATGACTACAAATGTTAGACATGCACTAGTGTTCAAGGGGAGTTTGATTACCACGAAAAGTTGAATTGTAAAGAGCAAATAGCAAGATATCACCATATTTCAAGTGAACATACAGTTATAGGGAACTTGGCTTTTTTCTTTTTTTAACAAAAAAACATATCATGCAAATTTGGCATGAGGATGCTGTTTACCTAGTGATAGCTTCCTTATTATTTGGAGGAGATTATTCAATAACATTAGATGGTGGAGAGAGCTCACAGCATGTTGTGAATATACCTCTAATTAGGTCACTAGGACAACAAAAGAATACTCCTGATTAACCACAGATTTAGGTTCGCTAAAACACTAGCACACAACCAGCTGACGTTCGCATAGTATCTGCTGCCATTTTAGACCAGGGTTATTCACACTATTACAGTCAACAACACTAAATTCTGAGACTAGACTAACATCTCAGAGATCTCAAATGGCAAAAATGTTGGCAAGAATAAATTACAAATGGATGACAGGATACCATAATATTTATTTGATTCAAATAACCTAGCCAGCATTCAGGTTGTGATACGCAAGAAAAAATCAGAAAAATAAAAATCAAATATACATGGTAATGGAAGATTTTCTCCAGCCCTATATACCAAGGCTAACCATCCAAAAATTGAACAGGAATGGAAAACTAGGAAGGCGGATGAAAAAAAGGAAAAGGACTTTTACCTCTCCATCCAATAAACAGGCTTTCCAACCATCAAAGGATCATTACGCAGAAGTTGCACCTCAGGAAACTAATCCAGATCGCGTCAAACAGATTCTAGTTTTCACGGATTCTATCTGACTTGAGTACTGACCTTGTCCTGCATTTCCCTAGAGCCATGTGCACCAGCAAGTTGTTTTGAGTGAACAGGAATGCGGGTATCACCTGCAGTCTGCTTCTTTCGCCTTGGATGGCCAACAGTAGCAGGGTCGACCAATGGTCCGGACCATGTTGTTACACTTCCTTTCTGGTAGGGGAACACTGTGCTGAATGAAGCCTCCGGTGGATCAAAGATAGGATCCATATGATGTGGAGAACCTAATGGGTAACCAAGCACTCCATCTTCGTGCGGTGGAGGGAACTTTTCGCTCTTGCTCTTTGCATTTGCATGTGTGATTAGGCGCCGTCTCTGTTAGTAATAAAAAAAAATTTCTTCAGTAATTCATTCATTTTGTAAGAAAGAAACATTAGCATAATTTCAGAAACTGCACCAACATAGTTAGATAAAATACAGAAATGAGAAACCACCCCATGGACAGAACTTGTCCACCAGACTGACTACCATTTCCTCTATACATTGTCCATCAGTGAAGAAAGCAACCATTGATAGAAGTATAATATGAGTACGGCAGTTGACAATTGCCGTAAGCATCAGTGAGATGCTCTCACAAATATACCAAGAAACAGCAAGTTAGCGGTCCAGACTAGCATGCATCCAAGAAATTTATGCACAAGGAAAAGAATAAAAAGATTATTGTTTCAGTAGAAACTTAATAATTATCCAAGATGGCTCATTCTGAAGCAGTAATTCATCTTTCCACATCATGGCAATTGGAAAATGATCAAGAACATAAAACAGGCAGCTTGCAGTGATCATTGGTCAGATTACCAAATATCAACAAAATGAATAGAAGACAAGCAATGAAAAGAAGGTAGATCATATATATGCTTCCTCATTACAAACAAAGGTAATTAAGCCTTGTAGCCAATAAATAAATAAATAAATGAATGTAATAAAAAGCTCGAGCAATACTATAATTGGTAAGACTAATCATAAGCAATAACAGATTCATCTTTTATTGAATTACAATTTTTCAACCAAGCAGATATTGCAATTAGTGACAAGAACTAGGCAGACTTTTGCTGGTTTTAGCCAGAGGATCCCTGTTAGATTGTTGGCAAGAGCGAAATCATCGAGCATACAATAATACCATGTTTTGTCAAATTCTGAAAAAAAATCAACATTTTGAGAAAAAAATTTAATTGGTAAGCATATTATGCAACATTTAATTAAATATTTTCTTATTAATAAGAAAAAACAATCTTTAAAAGTTTGTGAAATACATATGATGCACCATATACTCATATACTGCATGAGTGAAGACATATGGTATCTATCACCAACTTCAAATGAAACAAAACATGCCTTTGCCTGATTGCCCTTGTTGCGTTATTGTGGCATCCCAAAATTTGATTTTCAGGTACATATAACACAAATATGCAGTGTTTAATCCATCATGAACATGAGGGGGGACAGGAATTTTAGAGATAATGCATGCCTACATAAAGTTGTCATTCATATGGACATGCACCTCGATGCAAGTTTTCTTCAGTGGTGGGTAGAGGCCGTGGCCAATTGCTTATATTACTACATTCGACATGTTTACCCTCTAGCAGAGTAATACACAATTTTGACATCCTAAACATGATTGTACAAGGCTAAAAAATCTGTACGGTCCTACCACAAAAGGAGACTTTTTCATTTAAATCCCAATTAAAACTATAAAGAAGCTAACATTGACCCAGACAGGTTCTAAACCACCATTGCTAATATTTGTCTGGGATTAAAAAGATGTTTTGACCATACAGAGTGTTAAGCATAAACAAAAGTTTTAATCAGAACCACAAAGAAAGATAATGTTAAATGCTTAGCATACTGGAGAGAAAAATGTTTGCTTGATTAAAGAAATGAAATCACAATAGAGCAGTTGAAGCCACAGTTAGTTTGACATACATCAAGGTTTGCTTGGATTTCAGCATTAGCCTCTGGAGCAGGAACTGCCTTGGCAGCTCGATCACGTGGGCGTGCCTTCTTAACTCCATCAGCATTGGCCCTTCCGGGAGCTCTCAACCTACACGACGTGTATTAATTTGGATATGCTACATATATATTAAAAAACAATTGTAAAAGTTCTACAGCCATTGATTCACAATTATCAATATGCAAGATATTTGCAATTTTCAAAGAGATGTAACCAATGAACATGAAAGTGATGCTGCAACACAAACAAACATATGATGCACACACACAAGCATGCATACATATATATATGTAGAGAGAGAGAGATGGACCACACATTCAATTTTCGATCTTTGGTAAAAGAATTAACAATTCAAACTCAAGGAAGAGCACTCTAAATTGGAAATCTACACCAACAGTTGATGTAGATCCAAAAAAAAAAAAAGAACACTTTATAACTTATGCATCAAGTGAGAGCTAAACTGAAAGGTTTTAATCATATGACAATATTTTGCTGTGAAATAAGAATCAAAATATTCTGATTTTTAGCCTACACATGTTTTAATGCATCTAACACTGACATGGACAATCCCAAACTAGGATGAGAAAGGTAGAGGACCGATATCAAGTTGACAGCTGATCATAAAAACATGCAAGTAACTACGAAAAGGATCCAAATTTGATAGGCATGAATATTAGGGAATCCATTGTTCTAGCAAGGAGCAAAAGACCTAAGGTAACAGAGACGGAGGTTGTAGGGAAGAAAGAAACTTGGACTAACATCAGAGATGACCCTAAATAGGAATACTTGGCTAATAAGGACCTCTAAAGCTGACCTTAAATGGCTGGGAAAAGGATTGATGATTATGATGATTATGACATGCTTTAACACATGTAGATCACAATCAATACAGTGGATTCCTTATTTAAATGTTCCATCATGTATTTTTAGCATAGTAGCATAGCGCGCCCACTACCTAATTTTACATCTATATAATACGTATGATAGAGGTCACCAAAAGATACAATTTATAGTTTCCAGGGCTTTTTACAAGAGATTTGGATGCCCTATCATTAATTGCAAACAAGTGCAAGCATACTGATTAACCAAATTTCTGATGGTTCACTCTCAAGGTCCCAAGCTATTGAATGGTTCCATCACTGTTGAACAAGAGGTGCTACCTCTTAACCATTGTGAGTTTGAACATGGATAATGTTTATGGTAATAATCAACCAGGTGAGTTAAATAGATTCCTGAAGATAATGTAACATGGAAACTTAAAAGAACTTTTCTTACAACATTTTCTTTCATTATGCATCTAATTGAACAAACTGAAGCACTGATTCTTTTAAGCATTGGAATAAAATCTTTAATTTTATCTTAAATTGAAAACAATTTTGCATTTCATAATGAAAATCAAAACAGAGCTAGTTTAACTAGAAAAGGATTATGCAGTGCTGCCAAAATATATAGAGGCATATGTCACATAAACTGAAGAGTAAACAATATCCTGATTAACAACCTTCTGGCTTCTTCATCCCTTAGTTTAGCATCCATCTCCTTGCTTGGAGGATATTTTGGCAAGCTTGAAGGCTCGCATGCATGAGGCTCGGTTGTGAAGAACTACAAAAGCAAAAGCACAGATCATGGAAATAATCTTATACTGAAAAGGGTAGCTGAACATCAATAGCTAATTTTCTGAGCAGAAAATATCCTAGTATGATTTGTAAAAGAAGAATGTGGAATAGCTCAAGCTTGACATTTGATTTGCATGATGTACTGTACAGATTAACATACAATTTGTGAGTCAGACAAATCCAAGAAAACTTCATCAAAGAACCTCTTCTCGTCATCACTGCACATTAATATTTTATATTAGTCTACAATTAAACACCTTATATACTCATGTATTCATGTCCAAGTTCATCCAAACTAATTTTACTACACATCACATCAGCATTCTAATCTAATGCTCATACTGTGTGCTCATAGCCTCCTCATCAACCAATATCTCAAGTAATGCAACATGACAGCTCCAAAAGGTGCCTTGTAACTGTTCTCTTTTGAACCTATAGCAAGGCACTTACATCAAAATATTCACGTCTGAAAGCAAGTAAAAGCCCACCAGCTTTGACATGGACTCGCCTTCTGAAAGTCAAAGTATTTTCAAAAGGATTCCATGCATAGTTGTAGGCAATTCCCACACAGCCACTCTTGTAAAGCTTGTTTTCAAAAATCAGTTTTTATGATTGCCTATTGCAATAATAAATCAATATATTAGCAAAAGAATCTAATGGAAGAAATTCAGAACAGCTCATTTTTTAAGCTTTTGGTGTATTATTGCAAATAGAACAACAAGCTCAAAGCAAGGGTACACTTAGACAAAGTAGGGATTGTAATGCATGAATTAAAACTTTGGATATCAATGGTGAAAAACTTTCCAGAATGTTGCATCGTGAACAGAATCCACTATTTTATGCAACAACCCAAAAGTTCACCCAATAGTGCTATCTAGAAGTTGTTATTTGGGTTTTTTGGCCTTGTCTAAATACTGAAGATCTCCCCAATGCACAGACAATGTGGCACTAAATATACAGTTGCACAAGTCCTCACATATTATCCCTATTTAAGCCTTAGCATCCTCGCCAAGCTAAGGATCCACATCTAATCAAATCAAATCATAAACGTCACAATCACTATGGTCAGTCTAAAAATGACTCTGTGTTGCAATGTCCCCCCCATCCATATAGATCGTGGGCTGGATTAGCTCTGATACCACTTGTAACTACATAGGACCTCCTCGAAAAGGGCTAGCCAAAAGCTGTTATTTGAGTTCCTTGGCCCCATCTAAGTACCCAAAATCTCCCTCGCATACAACTAATGTGAGACTAAACACACATGGAACCTCACATTCAATAATTGTGGTTCACTAATACCACTTAAAATTGCAAAATGATACATGCAGTGACACTATTGGCAAGGTTTCAGAAAATGAATTTTGCCCTGAAGTTCTAAGTGCAAGTTGGATGCTCTCCTTCATGCTCCAACTTGATCATGTGTTCTAAACTCGCAAAAACAAGTAAACTTACTTTTCTTCTAACTATAGTTCTTTGTTTTTAGTTGTTGCAAAGAGGTAGATATTAATGGGTAATGCTGAAATCATCCAGCCTTATCTCAACTATCTCAGATTGGTTTTATAGAAACTCATTTGCCAAGTATTCCTCTTTAGGGCTACTTCTAATATTATCTTGAAGTTTTCCACAAGTCCACATCTTACCACACAACGTTCATGTTACTTTAGATCTTTGCCCTTTTTTGACAACCTTCTACATAAATTGAAGCACCCCTCTTTAGTGGAGCATAGGAAAACAAAACATATTTGAGATCAAAAAACAATGTTTCAAATGATTTGTGCCCCTATCAACCTGCACCAAGAAGACTTTCCAACAAGCAGCATCCCCTTATAAATACTTGAAAAGAATCACATGATAATTTCAAACTCTTCTTTGGTGTTATTTTTTTATTTAAAAATCTCTTACTTCTAAACCTGGAACATGCAAGAAAACTTTCCTATATTGACACATACAAGGACATGAAAGTGACAAATGTCCAGTTTAAATAAGGAAATTCTGGGTTTATCAGTTCCACTTTTCGCTATTCAACTCACGATAAGTGGAAGAAACTATATCACAGTTCTTGTTCTTGCTATATTTGTCTCTCTATATGGCAAAAATCAAAGAGTTATACTCAGCATGCTTACATATCAATCTACTTGGGCCAGACTAAGGAGGAGGAGGAGGAGGAGGAGGAGGAAGGAGATCAATAAAGAGACAACAGAAATTTGCCGCACTCAATAGCCGCAGAGTTCCATCAAAAATAAAAGAGGAAGGGAGAAGAAGGAAGCAGGAGATCAATAAAAAGAGACCAGATAGAAACTTGCTGCAATCAATACCACTGTTGTGACTAGAAATATCTTTTAAAAAAAAAGAGAATTGATGGAGAAACAAAGTAGACAGGAAAGGGGAAAAATAAGAAAAGGAATCAAACAAGAAAATAGTACAGAGAAAAAGGATGAAGATAGGCTAGTTATTCTTGATAGTGGAAAGATGAGAAGAGAAGCAGATCGAAGATTGACAGAATAGAATAAGGGAAGAAGGAAAATGGATACTAGGTGTTTTGATTGGGTTTATGTCTAGCTAATTTGAAAGACAGAGTAAACACAAGCTAGTGTTCAAAAATAATGACACAACACAGCTTTATCTTGAAATCATAGATATAAGTGCTGGTCAGTTCAGCACGCAATGGCATGAGAAAATACATAATGATCTAGTCCTTCTAGCACAGAACACTGGCACAATATTGGTTGCATGGCAGTACTTGGAATGCTCCTATGCCAATGCATGCCAAGCACTGGCATGGCACAGCACATGCTGTACCAGCACTAAGCCTGCATGTGATACCTGAATCCTTGAAACTACTCTCAATGTGTATTTTATATGAATAGTAACAATTTACTCCAAAGAAGCCAAAATTCATGGTCAAAGATACCCGCCTATCAAATCAGAGTGACTTGTGCCATAAAGATATAGACAAAGCAACCCTGTAGAATGTTTACCGATAGCAATGAGAAGGGCCAAAAAGTATATATCAAAAGTTAAATAGCAATCCTTTTTGCAGAATGTAAAATTACATTATTACAACATAAATGACGGTAAGGTGACAACGAGACACTTTAATACTTTTTTCCAGCGATACATCCTAGGATAAGACCAAACGTGAAGCATAAGTACAAAAGAGATGTAACAAGATTAAGAAGGTTTGACAAACAGATAACTTACCTCACTTCTTAAGGCAGCAGTGGCAGTTTGACGATCAGCTGGGTCAATTGTAAGAAGAGTTTCAATTAATGGCAATGATGATGGTGGGAAATCTTTAAATGTCTCTTTTATGCAGCGTTTATATGGCTGTTGGGGTTTAAAAATTGTAGCATGGGGCAACTTTGACTTCTTCCAGTATTCTTCTGAGGGGGAGCCACACAGCTTGAAAATCTTATGCAGCTGTTCAACCTAATAAATGTAAAAAATGGTTAAGCTAATCTGCATTGGCAACAGATACATGTGCTAGCAAGCGCCTCTGCAGGGTGATTCTAGACCAAATATGCAGAAAGGCAGTTATAGAATTATAAATTGTATCTAATATGAAGTTTCATTGCCAAGATCCAGCACCATCTCATATCTGTGAGTTCTAAGTAATACTTCTGATGTGCATGTGCATGTGCATGTGCATGTGAATATGAAACCAGGAATTTAATTAGGTAGATTGATCACCCTCAGGACATAATTTTAGAGGTTGACAATTTAGTGGAATATTTTTCAAGAAGAAAATAATACATGAGCAAGATCAACGATGTAATGTGAATATAATCCTTGGTGAACCAGATTGTCAGTGTAACAATATTACTTGAGTGGTAAAGGAAGTCAGCTAAGGTCCAGGGTCTCCCCAGTTAACACACACTGAACCTGAACCAAACAAATCAGACCAATCACACAAAATACATAAAATAGCGCCAATTTTGCTTAATAAATGAAAACAAGAATGTAATGAAGACAGGTGAACCCTCTGGCTCAAAGCAGTTGGAAAGTTCCATATGGAAACAGTCAATGTTCCAGGGCGTAGAAGTTACCTCAGTTCGCCCTGGCATTATAGGCTTCCCAGCCAGCAATTCTGCTAGAATGCAGCCTGCACTCCAGAGGTCTACACCCACACCATAATCATTTGCACCCAACAGAAGCTCTGGGGGCCTATACCAAAGTGTGACCACCCGGCTAGTCATAGGATGCTTGTTGTTAGGATCAAAGATAGTCGCCAACCCAAAGTCTGCAATCTTAAGCATCCCACCATTATCAATTAGAAGATTTGATCCCTTAATGTCACGGTGCAGCACACCCCTATTGTGACAGTGCTCAAGTCCTGAGAGCAACTGATACATAAAACACTTTACCTGCTCAAAAACAGAAATGTTAGATAGAAATTTGCATAAAGATCACAGTTTTTAAATATAACTGAACTGGAAGTGCATGAATTCAACCTGAGGTTCCGTAAACATGATTCCAGGGCTGGCAGCAAGACCAGCCAAGTCATGCTCCATGTATTCGAACACCAGATACAAACTACAAGACATCCTGGAGGTCACTAAACCCTCCAATTTCACTACATTGGGGTGATCCAACCGCCGCAATATGATGATCTCTCTGGCCATAAATTTCACGCTCTCCGGCTCCAAATTATCGAACCGGACCTTCTTCAATGCCACAATTTTACCTGATAATGTGTCTCTAGCCTTGTAAACATTACTATAAGTCCCTTGCCCAATCTAATGCACAAGAAAGATGCTATCTTTAGCAACAAAATCACAAAAAGGAAACCAAGAAAAAGTGGCGGTGGAAGCAAAAAAAGATGCTTGCCTTCGCGAGCTTCTCGAAGGTATCGGCCCGGCGGGGCGTCCACCCCTTGATGGCCTCTCCGGCGACGATGGAGAGCCAGGAAGGCCACCCGGCGGCGACCTGCTCGCCGTGTATATGCGCCGGGGGGTTGCCCAGCCTAGGATCGGCCCGCTGCCGCCGCCGCCCCTGGGGCCGCTCCCCGGCCAGGCGCTCCGCCTTCTCCGCCCGGACTGCTGCGGCGGCAGGAGGGGCATCGACGACGGCGGTCTCGATCTTGGAGAGGGCGGCCTGGGACTTGCGGTCGGAGGCGACGGGGCGCGCGGTCCGCTCCTTCTTCCGCCTGACGGAGGCGGAGGAGGGGGCGGGGGACGCGTCTTTGCCGAAGGCGCAGCCCATTGCTCATCAGCTCATTGCTGCCGGGGCTCGGAGCGGGATCAGAGTTCCGGCCAAATTGGGAACCCTAGATTTAGAGTTCGGTCTCCTCTTCTTCTTGTTCCCCTCTCTCTCACTCACTCCAATTTTTTTTAGATGGTTTTACTCTTTTGGTACGGGAAAGAAGATGAGTTCGAGCGATTGGTGGGGATGGAGGAGAGAAGGCGGTAAAAAGGAAGAAAGAAAGGTGCGGTGAGCTTAGCGGGCGGTGAAGGGATTCCATACGGTATGTTGCCTCGCGGAGCATATCTAATGCGAGGAAGACGACGAGAGCGAGTTGGAGAGAAGTGAGAGGAGACTGAGGGATAGAGGACAGAGCAGGGAAAGGAAGGCGGCTGAGGGGTATATAATACCCTGGGAGAGGAGCAAGAGAGGAAAAGGGGATTGAAGGGAGGAAAGTGAGAGCTTGGACGGTAGATTCGGGCTTTTGGGCCCACATCGCTGGGCTTACTTGGCAATAATAATGAGAGGTGGACCAATGGGTGTTGGCCACGCTTTGGGGGATTGATTGGAAGGAATATCCTGATATTATTATATTCGTCTATGTTAGGAAATTAATAAATGTTGTTTAAGTATAAACTTTGGTTTTCCATAGAGGAAACGAATTCCTCAGAAATAGAACTGATCACGAGCCTTTTGGCCGCCCAGCCCGGCCCGAAATTTTTCGGGCTTGGGCATTAAAAAAAAGACCCATGGGTCGGGTCTGGGCAAGAAAAGCGGCCCGACTAAAAAAATCAGGCCAAGCCTGGTCGGGCCATTCTGGCCCATTTCCAGATTCCAAACAAAGAAAAAATTGGGCCTGTCGGGTCGGGCCTATCGGGTCGAGCCGAGCTAGACGGGCCTAGAACCAGATTTATAAAGTCGGATCGGGCCTAAACAAAAATTTAAGCCCGACAGTCGGGCCGGACCGAGCCTGGGCATAGCCATCGGGCCTAATTTTTGTTGTAGAGCCCGGCCCGGCCCGGATTTTGATCAACTCTACTTGGAAAGCATTTGTTGAGAAAATTGCTCCATTAATTACAAATAATGGCATATTGTATTCTTAATGATCAATTAGCAGAAATTAATTTTAAATTAATCATGTTACTGATCAACTAACTTCCTAATCTTGTATTAGAATCCTTCAAGATTTTTCTCTCACTGATTCACCACATTACTGGTGTATTGTGCTCATCCCTTTCTTCTGGCTTTATGTTTACAATTCATATTTTTATTCATTGATGATAACTGAAAGAATTAGTTTAGCCTCCCTTTTTGTTTTCATAGGAGTGGCAAAGATTCATTTTAATGAGACATAAATGGTAGAATCTGTAAGAAAATATAAAATATATAAATAAATCTACCTCATCTTACAAGCTTAAGTTTTTAGGAAAAGTTGTGATTTTAACATGGTATCAGAGCAGAGGTCCTGAGTTCAAACCCTGTATCTGCACTCTTTAACCCCATTATTAAAAAATTTCACATGTTGGGCTCGCCCATTAAAAAAAAAGTCCGGCCCAAATGTGAGGGGGAGTATAAGAAAATATAAAATATATAAATAAATCTAAAAGATGAGCTTAAGCTTTTAGGAAAAGTGGTGATTTCAACTGAATCTAAGTTTTTAATGTTATAAAATAGAATTATATGCTATTTACACTAGGAAATATCTGTTGTTATGAAAAGGAAATCCAATCAAAAGTTGGCACTTCAATTAATAATGATAAGAGCATCATCTTGAGAAGGTCGTTGGGGCAATCTTTAAGATGAGTTCTTAAGTTATTCTATTCATTTTTTGTCAATCATTTAAACTAATAATGCCGGTATCTTACATAAAATTTGTCATAGAGCATCAGTATGAGACAAGCCCCTCAATCAAACATATGGAAACGACTAAAGAATATACTAGCAGTGCTATAGGATCTTTGAAATAGAAAAGTAGCTTCTATTTTTAACCAATTGAATTTAGTGGCGTACCTTATTCTATATCACTGTAGGTTTTGTTGTTTCCATATTAATGGAAGTCTACATGATATCATGTATCAATTTTATAAAGAAACTAAACTTTAGTCTACATTAAGCATATTGTATTTTGTTATAGAGAAGTAGTTGCTTAGCATAAGTTAAGCATATTTTCTCTTTTTCAAATTTTGAGTTAATTAGAGATACTTATTAAATATGAGAAGAGATTGGATGTGCTAATATGGCAAAATGGAAGATAATCAAGATTATATTATGAACAATAACGAATGCTATTTAATATCTAAAATGCCGGGTTATATGTGTGTGCATGTCCATGCACATTTAGAAACTGAAAAAGAAAATAAAGAGAAGCAAAGATACAAACATGGTGTTAAAAAGTTAAAAATAATTAAATTTTGTACAAAAAATAAAATATAAAAATCAACACCAAAATAAAATGCTTTGAATCAAAAATGAAATAAAAATATGGAAAATACAAAATACGAAACACAAAATAGTGCAAAAGAAAATAAAGTGAAAAAAATAGAAATTAAAGAATAAATATTAATGTAACAGTAAAGAATAAAATAAAATATCAGATTGAAAATAAATATGGAAAGAGAGAAATACAATGTAAAATTAAAAATGAGAAATACTAAACAAATAATAGAACGTATTTAGAATAAGGAATGAGCCAAGCTTGATCTCAGCTTAAAGCTCAAAACTATTTCTAATTTAAAATTGAGCAAAGTCGGTCTAGATTAAGCCTCCTTTAGTTACATTCTTACCATGCATTAAAAATAAGGAGTTCCTGCTATGGATCCTGCTATGGTTTTGATATTCATGATGCTAGAGGCCACATGCTATGTTGGTTTATTAATAAAATATTTAATTCAATAATTTGAAATTTTAGAAATTCGTATTAGATATTTATCAAAACATAAACCTAGTTAAATATAAAATTTTTTCTTAAACTCCCAAATAATTTAGTGTTTATCTCTATCCTCTCTTAAATTTTTAAGGAAATTCTACGGACATATCTCTAACAGTATCTTAAAAAGAAGCGTAGAGGTGCATCCTGATCTAATAGTAATTCCAAGTAACACAACTCTTGATGAATGGATGGATTATGTGAATGGATGCATTCAACGAAAGGATGCTTAAGCATCTAACCCTTTCACTTTTATAAATAGACAAGAAATTGTGCTTTCCATCAATCAGAACATTCTTTTCCATATAAGAGGATTGAGAGAGATTGCTTTAATCAAATTTATTGATTTTCAATACATTTGAATTTAGGTAGTGTAAGACACAATATTTTAAGTTTTTGGACTAAAAGTTATGGACAAATGGCTTCTAGCTAGGTCTAATATTCATCCCAATCCTTTTTACTCGTACGGGCTTCTCAATAAGAGACCAATATCGAGTAGGATCCGGATCATGAATGGGCGCTCATCCTTTTTTTGGGTGCAAGTCAACTATGACGAGGGAGGGAGAGTTTGCATGGTCGTGTGCCCGGTGACAATCGTAGCTTCACGCTGCGGCAAGCTCATTCCCATGCATTGGTTTTGTTTTGTTTTTTTTTTTTTGTTTTTTTATCATCGTTGGGCCTCCAACGAATCACACATAGGAAAACATGTGCGTCCAAATCCAAAAAAAGAAGAAAGAAAAAGAAAAAAAAATTCCTCAAAAATAAAAAAAAAATCAGTCCCAAAGGCCCTTGGGGGAAGATAGCAGAAAGAGAACCGCTGCTTTGCCTTGACTCTCCTTCGTAATCCTTTGTCCTCTTGCCTGCAGATTGCCACAAAAGACGTATGAGTACGCCCCTCATGCTTTGCATTGCCAGCTTTGCAACTCAAGTAAAACAGACTCCACTGACTCACCCAAGAAAAGGAAGGCAAGTCAGTTTCATTGGGCTATTTCCGGTCTAGTCTAGAATCAATACCAAATGAAGCTTCATCTTAACAACTATGTACACGGTGCTAATGGGTAGCCCTTACCTTTTCAGGTCAGTCCAGAAGCTGAGACAGAGAAAGATTTTGAATTATTTTTGAATAAATTAAGAAATCATATATAAGAACCATAGCATTTCGTGACGTATTGGTAAATTTGATCCTCTATCAACCAAGCCCTTCTTTCTCTCTCTTATGTCTCCATCGAAGGATATTTGGCGACTCGTGGAGAAGTTAGAATCATTTCGGGCTTCGCATGTTTTTCGAAAGACAAATAGTACAGCGACTGGATCGCCTTCTTTGCAGCCCACTACTCTGAAAATATTTTTTTTTAGTATTTTTGATCATTTGTTGCTGGCGTTAGATATGTTTTGTGCTGAGTGTTGTGAGCGGCTGGCTTACGCAAAAAAAAAAAGGAAAAGAAAAAAATTCACGGCTCCAATCCCCAGGCTGCCTCTTCTTTTATGCTCTCCTGCCCCCTTCTTCCTATCTCGGCCTCGAAAAGTTCACCCCTTCAGTCGCCCCCAAAACTCCAGCTTCCACCTCGAGGAACGACGACGCTCTCACATCTCGATGCCGCTCTCCGCCTCTTCTCAGGCAGCAACTGGTCAGCATCGCCTCAATTCGGTACTATGTGTTCGAATCGCTGTGTTTGTTGATGCATTCGCTAGGGTTTTTGGATTCAAACAGAGGTAAGAATAGGCTAGATTTAGATATGGAATTTTGGTTTCTCTAGTCTTCGTTGCTGTAGATTAAATGTGGAATTCTGGTTTGAATGGTTGAGGCCACGGATTCCACTTGCGCTAAATTACTTTTTTTTCGAATACGATTACTGTATTTGATAATAGTTCTTTCAGTGTAGTTCTTTGTTTTTCTTAGTATAGTGTGTATCATGAGGACTCCGCAGTAGATTAAATTTGGATTTAGATGGGGGTGAAAATCGGCTAAGGTTCGATAAAGATGGAAATTTGGTTTCTCCAGTCGACGTTGCTGTTTCCAGCTTACTGGAATTCCTCTTGCTGAAGGAAATCACTGCATGTCATTTTAATTTTTAGTCATTTATTTTTTAACGACGTTAAATGATACGGGTACATATGTAAAAAAGAAAAAAAAAGAAGGATATACATGCAAATAGTAATTCTATGACGGTATTCATGTAATTTCATATATTTAGGAGGGTATACATGTAAAAAAATTCTATTTAAAAACATTGGTGGTCTCTGAATCTTTTCTCTACTTTGTATGTCATGAACTTATTACTTGGTTGCTTTGGATGTGTGTAGACTGTTACTTTTCTACCATACGAGTGTCTTGTGACTCACTTTTGAGGTGAAGTGCGATCTTCATCGGATTTCACTCTTCTTTTATATATTGAAGATTCTAGCTGCTGGGATGCTAGGAAACTTCTAATAGAGTTGCTATATCATTGGATTGAGCTAAAAAGTGCGACCATGATTTTTGGTTAGAACTTAGGCAAAAATATTCCAGATTATCCCTCCATCTTCCATCTTAATTTTGTCTTAGAGTCCTTGTGTATTAAAATAGATTCGGGGTGGAAATAATCTAATAAAGCTAGATTGGGACAAAATCGTTTGGTTTTTTGCTAATCAGAAAAACACCTTTAATATGGAATTAAATTTAGTGTCTATGTCATGAATAAGCACTTGATTTTAATGAAATCTTGAAGTTTATTTTCTGGGTGCTGCAATTATTAATTTTGAAATAGCAATCAGGAAATTTTAGTATCTGATAGCATTACCAGATATAATCGAGACTTTTCTTGCATTAGAGTTGTTGCATTCTATGGAATTTCAAAACTTTATTATACATGTTCAACATTATAAACTGTCAGAGATGACTGATTTGAAGGATTGTGAAAGTCCACTTTTGCTTTGATGAATGGAGGAACATCTCATGATGCGGGAGTGAAGGTATCATCACCTGGTGTTGTCCGGGAGAATGATTTAGTGATTGTAGGGTCAGGTGTACTTGGTCGTATGGTAGCTGAAACATGGCGACAGGTTCATTCAAATCCTTGTAAAGATAATTGAACTAGTTACCTATCTGATATATTATCTTTTATGAGATACATTATTCATGTTTCTTTCTCGCTCTCCTTGAAAATGCCAATTTCAAGGCACAGAGATTCTGAGGAAAGCCAACTGTCTAAAGGGAATTCTATACTATAAGAATTTTGAAAAAATAAATTAATTTGTAAAAAAGAAAACATGAGCAATTATAGCTTAATCATAACTCCTAAGCTAATTACATGTTTAGTTAACTAATCTGTTAGGTTTTTGCCTTGTGAATCCAGAGATACAGTAAGACATACAGTAAGACAGTGTCATGATTTGAAGACCTAGAACAGCATAGAAAGATTTGGGATGTAGTTTTGTACAATTCATAATCTTGCATACAATTATTCTTATCCTTTCTGCCATCCTATTTTGATCTCACCTTGTAAATCCAACAATTGAGTATCAATTCCCCTAAGCAAAAATGTTATGCTTCATTTTCTAACAATATTTGAATTAATTAGCTAACAAGTAGAAGGAACTCGGATGGATAATATTTGATTATCAACATCTATATTTAAAATTCTACTAAGATTGAGAGCACCGGCTGTCGATATACATGCTATTAAAGTTCATTCTTAAAATTGTATAATGCTCATTTTTTTCCTTTATTCTTTTTCTTAAACATGGAACAGAGAACCAGATTGGTCTAGAGACGACATTTTTTTTCTGTTATTTTATACTAGATTCTAATAGTGACAGGATACACCCTTTCAAGCATGACAAGTGATTCGTGCACCCAACATTCTCCATTGCATTTTAATTTTGGACATCTAAACTTACCCTTTTTCTTTTATTTTTGAGAAAATGCAAAAGTTTCATATATTTATCAAAGTGATTTTTTACATAAAATAAATCAATGAGTTCATAAGTATTAAAATTATATTACATTTTTTTTTGGAGTGATAAAATATTCTTCCTATGATCTGTTAACAGGAAAATCCAGGTTGCCAAATTTTTGGACAGACAATGACTACAGATCACCATGATGAATTGATAGAAGTTGGGATTCTTCCTTCTCTGGGAGGAACTACAATTCCCGTACATTATATTCTGTGCTCCTCCATCTTGAACTGCAGATTACCCTGGTGATGTCAGGTAAAGATTGAGTATTACAAGTGTAGGAGATGATATTTCTGCTAGTAACATATATCTAGCAGTAAAGGAATAGTACTTACATATCATGTTGATGTTGTTCTGTTATAAAGTTTGATTGGTGGAGGTTAGGATGTGATTTGGCCGTTCTCTAACATATTTAACAGAAAGAATAGTTTCACATCATGTTTTCAACAGTTCTTCTGTAAACCTTTTTGTCTTGGGCCACAAGCTTAACTTGATATATTGTTCCTCGTCCCTCATAATCTTTTCCACGCAGCTGTTTTTTATATGATGTATTTTTCCTAGATATATGAAGGCAGGAAGATATATGCTTTTAGAACATTACTGGGTAAATTAGCAGCCAATTATTTTGACATTAGACCTTCATCAAGATGTCCTCTTGAAAGGTCCATAACGAAGGTCTCAGTTCACTGGTCTGATCGTTGGCTTTCAAAGTCTACATGCAAATATCCGAGCATGAACCTGCCTAAGCTATTGCGGAACCTGAGGAGTATGTACGTGTTGGAGTTTGTGTTACCTGGATCTTTTGATATAGCCCAAGTAATTGCTCCTGATACTTAAAACATGAGCATTGATGTGACGCTCAAACATTTCTCCAAGAAGGGATTTTTTAGATATTGAAAGGATATAACGCTTAGACACACATTCACACCTGACACATGAAACCATGTCCATTTAATATAGATTGGAGTTAATCCTTAAGTCCTTATGGCCGGAACTAAGGAAGAATGCAGGCTATGCATAGTTTGGGAGGGTGCAGCCAAAAAGAAGCAAGATGGAAGACATGTTGGCTAAGGGTGATGTCACGCCCCGGATCCGGATCCGTGACACGGCCGTGCTATTGCCGACTACCGCCCATAATAGCACGCAGCCTCATACCTGGGTAACAGGGTAGTCAAACCAATCGAATCTTTTCATATGAAAGCATTCTTAGTACAACATGCTGGTCAGTACCCAAATACAGAGCTTCTATGTAGTTTATGTACACAAAAGTATTCTTGCTTTACCCCAAAAGAAAGAAGCCCTGATACCAAACTAACGTGTCTCTGGCAGCTATCAGTGGTAAGGATCTGAAAGAAAAAGTAAACGAACGGATATGAGCTACACGGCTCAGTAAGTAATCATACATAATCTTACCGGATCGAACATAACGGTAACCATGTTTATGCAGGGTTTGAGAAGCTGACATGCATATTTATCTAATCATCTTCATGGCATAATATGTATGCAATTTAAAGGAGATAGCGGTTATAGCAAAATACAACATTTCATAACGATATATTCAAAAAAACCCGTTGTAAAACAATGTATGCTTTGGCCAAGCACGTTCATAAATGTCACGGCCCGCCTGCGCAGGGTACGTGACTATCGGGCCCACATGAGGGGGAAACACGGGGCTCCCCTGCCAGATGTTGGCCGGTTTCGGGGCTTCACGCAAGCGTCCTTCACCCCTCACCGATTTTGCTTCTCCCCAAAAACACATCTGCAGGATTTGGAAGCACCCGCCTCATATACCCAGGCTCTGAAACGAGCCTCATGATCATGCTTCAAATATCATTTTCATAAAGTATGCATATGAAACCGTGCCCCCGGCATGCCTTGGTCCATTCTCTCGGATGCTACTGCGAAGTCATTCTTGGCCACTGGCGGGACCGGCTCAGTTATTAGGCGGCCACTGGCGGGGCTGGCTCAGTCATTCTCGGCCACTGGCAAGGCCGGCTCAGTTACATCGGGTCAGTAGCTCTTAAGAGTTCATAAATAATGCTCCGTATAGGTAGTACCTTATAAATGCTACGGCGAATTCATTAATGGTCACTGGCGGGGCCTGCTCAGTTATTAGTCGGCCACTGGCGGGGCTGGCTCAGTCATTATCGGCCACTGGTAAGGCCGGCTCAGTTGCATTCGGCCCGTAGCATTAGTAGTTCTTAGGTACCCCCTTACAAGCAATATGCAGCTAGAGCAAATCATTATCATTCTTTACACTCATGCTAAGAAAAATCATAACATGGAACTCCATTCATTTTGCATGTATCACAAGAGCTATGAAAACATAATATGTGCACAACTATGAATTATGTGACTGACATGTACCACTCATGTTCATATTTCATAACTCATATCTTAGCATGTAACGTAATCCCAGTATTTTGTAGGCATAACGGAATATCAAACATATATCATCATAACTTGTGTAACTAGAGCATGTCAGATACACATATCGTTCTTAGCCTACAGTACATGCATAACATGTTAAATTTCATGTATGATCCATAAAGATTAGGGCAGGCTACTTACATACACGATTCACAACAAGATTAAAACAAGTTACTTACTCTCTTCACAAATCATGTATACAATTCAAATTGTATGAAAAACTCTGGTTCATCTTATAAAACGTAATACAGGATCTACGATAAGATTAAGGCAGATTACTTACTTCAATTCGCTTTCCAAATTGCTCAAGTCCAGGTGACAAATCCTTAATCACCTAAAACAACATAATAGGAATTACATTATTCCCCATTTATTTATTATAAAATCTCTTAGTTCATCATATTATGAACTTACTTGCTTGGATCCCATCCAAGGATTTAGCCCAAGTCCAATTTGAAGCCTTTGGGGTTCGATTTAAAACCAGATTGGGTCTGCTGGAACTAACTCAATTTAATTGGGTTCGGACCCAAATTAATTTGGGCTTAATTCGGTTCGGATTTGACCCAATTTGCAGTTTGGGCTCGTCCAGACTTAGCCCAATTTAATTAGGCTCGGGTTTAGGTTCAATTGGCTAAATCAATTTCTTATTATTGGGCTTAACGGGTTTCGGACCCGAACCCGATTCCGACCCATTAACCCACTCTTTTCTTTTCTCTTCTCTTTTTTTTTTCTTTTCTTTTCTTTTCTTTTTCTTTTCCCTTTTTCTTCCATTTTTCTTCTCTTCTCCTTCTTCTTTTCTTCTCCTTCCCGAAGCTTCCTCTCCTCCCTTCTCTTTCATCCCGATCTCCCCCTTCCTCTCTTCTCCGATGATGGGAGCACGACGAGCGGAAAGGGAGGACGGCGAGCGGAGGGGGACGGGCCACGACCGGCGGCGTCCGCAGCCAAGCCCCGCGGCATCCCCGGCCGAGCCTGCGGCACTCTCGGCCGCGCCTGCGTCGACGGTGCTCGCGGCCGAAGCCGGCGGCCGCCGCACACGACGACGAGGATGAGTCCCCTCTTCCTCTCTTCTTTTCCCTCTTCCTTTCTTTCTTTCATTCTTCGTCTTTTCTTCAACCTCCCTTCACCAACCCCCCATATTCTCTCTCTCACTCCCAAACCCTCTCTCTTCCTCTCTTCATTCTTCCCCTGTGAAGGAAGAAGGGGGGTTTGGGAGGGTCGAGCCACAGTCGGCGGTGCCACGGCCGAGCTCGCGGCGTCCACGGCCGCGCCTGCGGCGGCCTTCTCTTCTCCCACGGGGAAGAGATGCCGGGAGAAGCCGGCGGCACTGCGAGATGCCCGCGGCCGCTCCCTTGGTCTGCCAGCAGTCCCCTTCCTCCCTTCTTTCTTTGTTTCTTTGTTGTCTTGCACAAAACAGGGGGAGAGAAGGCAGGGGGCTTACCTGGCTTTTTGCTGGTTACCGTTGGGCAGTTCTTCCCCCTGGTAGTCCCTCCTTCCTCTTGGAGTTCAGGGCTCCTTCGCCTTCGGCTCCAGGGCTTCGGCTCTCTCTCTCGTTCAGTGTTCTTGGGGGTCTGTGATTTGGGGTTGCCGGCAGAGGCTTAAATATTTGTTTAGAGGATGAGACCCCCCTCTGAGAGGTCCCATCCGCTCCATTCCTCCCCTCTCCGGGACTGGCCGCCGCCCCCTATCTCCGGTGCGCCGGCATCGGCTGCCAGCAGGGGTGAGGGTCACCCTTCCCTGTCGGTCTTATCCCTTCGTTTTTTTTTTTTTTTTTTTTAAACATTATAACAGCACTGCCCACTGTGAAATTTGGGCCCAAACCCTTAACTGGGCCCATTTCTTATTGGGCCTAGTAGGTTGTGGGCCCGGACATTACAGGTGATGTCTTACATACTAACCTAGAAAAGGAAATTTCAACCTGTCTTTTAGTGACAGACACCACTGATTATGTATGGAATGCTAGTCTTGGGTAACTGTAAATGTTGCTAAATTGTTAGATTAGGGTAATTGTAGATGTAAAAGAATCAGGCAGACATAGTAGTTTGTGGAGAACTGATGAACATGCTTCTGTGCCTTCATAAGATTCACAATTTACTGGTGGATAATACATGCCAATCTAATTGTACGGGCAACTTTTTTTTGACAATTTTATATCTATTGTATCTCCTTCAAAAATAGAGATCGTTTCTTTTCTTAAGTGATGATGAGTAGTTCTAATCTTGCACTTAAAACTTTCATATCTATGTATCACCTTGAGTTATATGCCTTTCTTCTGCAGTTTTCTAGCATTCATTTATGGAATGTCATAAATTTCTTATTCTCTCTTATTCACTTTCATGTAGGATAGTCGAGTTGTGCCAATTGGTACAAGTCCTCGGACAGATGTACTTCTAAAAGCAGAAAATGCAACTCTGGAAGGTGGGGGATGCATTCTAAGGCTAGCAGGGCTTTATATATCCTTACATAATGCTATAGGCTAAGGTTCGTCATATCGGTGCATACTGCCCTATACCATATTGGTGCCAAACCAATACTTGGTATGGGAGGTGTGCTAAGTGCAGCATATTGAGCCGACTTGTACTGACATTATACCAACGTGGTACCGGTAATGATATTGAAACTGGTATTGCGAACCTTGGTTATTGGCTATATTATAAGGCAAGAATGCATGCATGCGAACATGAAAGCAAGCACACATGCAAGCAATCAAGAAAGCAAGCACCATTTGACATTATTTTCCTAGCCAATGGCACAAAAAAGATAGAGGTGCTCATGTTTATTGGTTAAAGAAAGGATCCATCCGTTGATGCTCGTCCAGATCATTTACTAAATCTTATTCATTATGAGGTTACAGCCTTCTTGGTATCAGTAGGTTTATAAATCAATATTTTGTTGATGATTATGATGTAATATCTGGAAAAAAAATAGTCAAAAGTAATATGATCAAATTATGCGTTCGAGTATTTATTAACTTCATAAAACATGATACGTAAATCATTGTAATTTAGAAAATCGGAATGAAGGCACGAGACTGAGACGGAGACCTCCATTCTCGATTTCTATTGCGACAGAGGGAGGTATCATAATAGAGTCAAAATCACGATTAGAGTAAGTCCGTGGGATTCAATTATCCATTGTTTCATTAAATCAACTCTATGGGTCTACTGGGCCATTCCTCGACGGATATCCTACAACAATTGGGACTATTGACCTGTCCAATTAGAGTCTCAGTTTATAACTATCAGTACAATATCAGGCTCCATTCTAGAAAGAAGAACATTAACATCATCCTCTCTTTTTTTCGTCCATAGGATTTGGGCTCGAGGGTGTGTTAGATTGACATGGGTTATTATGCACAAATGGGTTACTAATCCAACAATGGATAGCTGAAACATGCCCTAAATGATTAAATTGGTTGGCATATATCCTATGAGTCATGAGAATCATGATTTACCTTAATATGCAAGTTATACATCAAAAACTTCATTTTTTTTAATGATTGTCATGTAAGTGGAAATGGTGGATTTAATCAACCAGTGCTATGTACTCAAATATATCATTACTATGTAACTTGTATATGTTTCTATTATATACTTTTACAAAACAATGCAAGACATTTACGTGATATTTAGTATTTTTAATTTCATAGGACATATTCTATGGTGAGTAGAAGTGTAAGGGACTAGTAAATAATTGGTCTTATAGAGCACCTAAATTGTCTTCTATAAACTATAATGCACAATACTTCTAGATAAATAATAAGAAATATGCATCCAAGATTCAGAAGAGAGAAAGAAAACCCCCAACACAAGGAATTAATATGCCATGCGCGCACACAGACTTTCCATTCAAATAAAATATTTGTTGACCCATTTTTAACCCATTATACCTGCATATACATGCATTTATGCAGATTTTATGTATCTGCATATGCGACAGTTCCTTCATTTGTGTTCGGAAAAAATCTTATATTGTACCATATTACGCCAAATAAATATTTATATCAGGGTCCAATGTTGAAATAACTTGATGATTATATATACAAAAAGAGATGATTTAAAGCATTAAAGTAAGCAGAATCAGTCATTCCAAAGTTGTACATCGGAATTTCATCATGAACCAGGAATTTGAAACCGTGCAGGAGATCTAATTATTCCTCAAAGCAAATATGTTATTATAATTTCTATCGAGCATATGCATTCATTCTAGTCAGTCTTGAAAATGTATATATGCTTGATGAAAACATGAAAAATAATGTCAAAAACATGAATAGATCTATCATTCCTGCTTTGCAAATGTTTGAAAGCCACCTCTATAAATCTCTACTGGTATATCAAGAGAAATATCATATTTGAGGAAGTATGAACGATTCAAAAATGATTTTTTTTTTTCCATCTCAACTAACCAAGATCACACTTATCACTTTCAAAGAAGCCTACTGATGGTAATGGCCCTAGCTAGAAGTGACGCCTGTCATCTAACACTCTTTAAATAACAAGTAATTAATAGAAGATAAAACGAGGCGCCACATGTCACGTTCTGCTCTCCCTTTGTTCTTTAATCCTACGTACCGCGACGACAAACTTACTGCACAAGGAAGAGGAGCATGAGCATCATATCAAACACCACCAAGAAGAGATGGATCGACACACAGACAGCCGATGATCATCGATCGGTAGATCGGAGAGACCGATCACCGCTCAAAAGGGTCCAGCTGGATCGAGCTGCTTGCAGAGTGCAAGGTAGGTGAGGTAGAGGACGCGGTCCTTGGCCCCGGTGCGGTGGTTCTTGGTGTGCTTGCAGAAGTACTTGAGTTGATCCAAGGTGCAACATCCTAGGGTTTGGCTTAACAGCATGAACAGCCAGTTGATGGATCGTTTCTTGGCCACCACCACTGGGCGCATGCAGTTGGGCTGCCCGCAGGACCGGCAATCCGGGAACGCCGGGGTCATCCACTCGGCCGGCGCGCGGTCATGCATCCAATGCTTCCTCGC
Source organism: Phoenix dactylifera (assembly GCF_009389715.1). Taxonomy (NCBI): domain Eukaryota; kingdom Viridiplantae; phylum Streptophyta; class Magnoliopsida; order Arecales; family Arecaceae; genus Phoenix; species Phoenix dactylifera. The sequence continues at coordinate 6,650,448 of NC_052392.1, forward strand.
CCGGATGAACGCCGCCACCTCGTTGAACTTGGATACGAGATCGTAGGAGATGACCTGGGAGGCCTCGCAGCGCTTGCACTGGGCCTCGCCGGTGATGTTCGTGATGTTCTGAGAGAGAAGGTGGTTGAGGGAGTGGACGGTGGCGCGGCGATCGGTTGCCCAAGAGAAGGGAGGTGGGACGGTGTCCGACTTGTGGGCGCCGCGGGGGGCCTTGGAGGGGTTGCGGCGGGCGCGGAGGGGACGGGCAGGGGGGTTGGCGGCTGCGGCGGCGGCGGAGGGAGCGGACGCGGCGGAGGAGGGGACGGAGATGAAGTCGGGGAGAAGAAGAAGTGGCGGCGAGGGAGGAGGGGGAGGGAAGGAGTGCTGTGGTGCCCCGGGGGAAGGGGGGGAAAGGGGAGGGTGTGGGGTTAGAGGATTAGGGCGGCGGGAGGGAGGAGAGAGGCAGAGGGCAAGAGGATCGTCGTCTTCGAAGGCTTTCGAATCATCAGCATTCTTCCTTTTTCGGTCTCTTTCCCCCATGGTGTTCTGGAAAACAGAAGCAAATAAGAGAGAAAAAAGATTGGCGTTCAACGTTAGGGTTTAAAGGGTTTGGAAGAAGATGGAGAAAGAGAGAGAGTACGAAACGATTGGTATTGTTGGAAAAGGAGTCAGGAAATAAGAGAGATTCAAAGAAAAAAGGACTCTGGAGCGATAGAGTTTAAGAGGTTTGGAATAAGTTAGAGAGAGAGTCCAAAGAAAGTAAGAGAGAACAGAAAAAAAAGGAAGGGATAGAGAGGAGAAGGAAAGAGATAAGGGAGAACAAACTAGTGCCGCAGGAGAGAATCGGTAAGGGAGGGGATATTTATTTTGAAGTTCGAAATCTGAAAGCATATCTTAAATTCAAAAAATAACCAACTAAAGGAGGAGGGATAGACATGGCATTCGATTTTATGTTTTAATAGAAGACCAGAGGGCGGTTTGCTTGGGATTCTGCAAACAAACTAGCGCCAATATGTTCACTCCGCAACGCATATTAGTTGACCACCCTAACAAGAGGAAAGAACAGGCCTCTTCAACAGAGAATCTTTTCAAGCTAGGTCATGGGCTCACAAGCAATGCGGCCTATTTGTATGGGTTCACTCCATCTAATTTTGATCCCTAGATGATTCACTAGTAAGACGTGTTACAGTCATGATCTTGTCACAGATTGCATTCTTCTTTATTGTTACTGTCACGAGTATTACAACTTTTTTGAGAACTAGGACGGATGGAAACCAAACTGAATATCAAAATGAGGGCAGGAACAAACTCAGGTCTGCCGTACCAAAACAAGAGATTTTTACTGACTTGGACAGTTGGTACCCTTGTTGTCAGAATTATTATTGTCATACTTCTAGTAGTTGCTAATATTGATTCTTCTTGTTCTTTGTATTTATTTTTACAAACATGTTTTCCAGTTGTGGGGCAGTCAATCTCCCCAGTTTCGAACACAACATGGTAGAAAGTGGATTGTGGTTTTTGAGGAGTAAAATACCCTTCTTCTTTTTTTTTTTTTGCTAGGACGGGTGGATCATACTTGACGAGTATGGATACACCCAATAAAATCAAAAAAATAGGATACCTCAGAGTGCCAAGGGCAACTCTCCATCTCCAGCCCATAGAGTACCGTCGGAGTGACAGGCTACATAAGCAGCCACCCAATCCGTAGCCCCATTGGCTTCACAGTATACATGCTTCACGGTAAAATACTCTTTTAGGATGGTCAGCAACTGCACCTTAAGAAGCAAGCATACCATGAGATAGAAGGGAAGAAGCATATGCTTGCTCATGCCTTGGATGCTATTGATGTCTTTGGTATACTCTACAAATATCTTGAACTTACATATCTGCATGACACATATCTATGTGTATTGGCACTTAAACCATGCTATTGTTGATTTTCATTGGTGGATTGCAGAGGCATGGAGAAGGTTCCATTGTACCTGGCACGTGGGAAAGGGTGTGATGGAGTATTAAGACCTTACACTATTTTTGGGTCGACAAGGAGCTCGACCAGCTGTTTGATCGACCTTTGATTAAATTATGAAGCAGAAGGGATCAGATTGAGATGAATATAACGAATTAGTCCATTCAAAAGGGTCGGTCTTACTAAAGTTGCTACTTTAATCAGACATGACGACTTTAATATCTCATAAATAGAATTTACTCAGCTGGCTTTTAAAATGTTTAAGCAAGTTTTTGTTAGGATTTAGTTGCTTGTCATTGGACCATTTATCAAGGAGTACTTAACTCTACACTAGTTGGTGGGTAAGATGCAACTACCATTACAATACCATCAAGCCACCTAGGCTGCGTTTTCCTTCGCTATTTATCATGAAAAATAGAATTTTGCTATGTTTCTTCTTCTTTTTTTGATAAATTGCAAGCGGTAATTTATCAAATTTCTTTCAAAACATCATTCCCTTGGAATTTATCAACAAAAATATGTTCCTTGGTCACAACTGCTCGTTTGAATTCCAGTTTTCTTGGAAGTCACGGCCCCATTCTTTGAGAGAATGCATGTGATTAAAAGGTAAATCTGCTAGTAGCTTGATTCAGCAAAGGCTTTACAAGCATAAGAAGCAAAATATTAGAATAATATCTTCTAAAATATCATAACTAAATTAGGCTCTCCTTATCTTCTTCTTGACCAGACTTAGTCTACCGAACCAATCCTTTGACGTGCAAGGCCATCCATTATTTAAGCAGCATCAAACAGGCCAATCCAGCTATCCTAGTGTCAAGCCACTGTCCGTGACCTCAAGCAAGAGTACCGTTATTCCCTCTCGGAGTGTGTCTATGACTAGCTGTGCTTTGTATTGATAAATCGAGGTAGTTTTTGTGGTGGCGTAAACTATCTTAACGTGGATCTGTTCAAATGAAAAGCTGTTTCTCGACCGTTCCGTGATAGCAATTCAATTGCTTCAAACTCATCGTGAAAGAAGTAGCTGATAGAAGTCATGCAACTTCTATGAAGGGTCGCACTTGTTTCGGAGTTTATTAATATCTTTGGCTGTCTATTAATTTGCCATGCAAGCACAAGGAGAAATTAATTACTCTTGTTTGTTTATTAGGGAGCTTTAGCTGCAGTCCTTGGTGTTAATCTCTCTGTCATGTGCACCGTAAATTTGTACAAGTCCTACGTAGTGGAAAGAGAAATACACTTGGTCCTACAGGGTTGGAGCGATTTGTTCTTAGCCAACTCTTGGGCTCAGAATTCAAATCAAGTTCGGCTTGACCAATTAGCAAGTGCGCCAAGCTACCACTAGACTTCGCTTGCTTGAGTTTTCTTCATTATTCTCACACTATAAATTTATAAATAATTTACATATAATATATATTAAATCATATATTTAATATTTTTATTCATCATATATATATACATATTAATTATTATATATTATAACTTATATAATTTGAACTCTTGAATTAAGGTGTAGTCTGTATAATCATCTTGAAATGAAAAATGATAATTTTGAAAGACATTAAGTTCTTACAGGATCTCTTAAATGAGTTGTTTACAAAAATAAGATGTGTTCGAGCTTTTACAAAATAAGCTGAACTTGAGCCAAGCGCACCATGCTTGATCTCAGTTAGTAGAGACTTTTTTCCTACTATGCATCTAATATATAATGAACCACCGTTGCTAGCATGAAAGGAAAGGCAATAGACAAGGACTACATACTAATACATAAGATCTGATCTATGCTTTTATTGGATGACCCATAAGTAGGCATGAAAAAGCTTAAATCACCATTGTGGCTTGGTAAATATTGCACATTTCTGAATGTCGCCTCCAATTTCAGGAGTAGTGATTACAAGATTCGAGTGTTCCGAAGAAAATTGCGTGGATCGCATGGTGGGAGCCAAACATGCATTCTTCTTAATTAATTCTGTCTTGCCTCTGATTCACATAGGACCTGTCCGGTATAGCACGACTATGAGATACGAAAAATTTAGGACAATGGTTAATGCTCCCACTATCCTGCTGCCAACTGCGTTTGTGTGGAGTTTACTAAATAATTTTGGCACTAACCTATACTTAGTGTTAAACAAGTATCTTGTGGAATTGAGGATTCCACATGCTATAGTAGTGTTTTCAAGAGTCCTAGTAGAATTTCGATGGACAACTATGCATTAAGTTTTTAAAATACAAACTGAATGTAAAAAGTTATGAAGATTTTTTTTTTGATGGAAAATGGAGGAAGTGAGAAGCTTCCCTCTATTCATTTATAGAGAATGTACTAATAGTTACAAAGGATGTGGAGAAGGATGACAGAGCAAAAGATAAAGCTGCAGCAGAACGGGAGATAGTCCTTATGGCCCAAAGAGGATTTAGCTAAACATTGAGTAAGCCAAGGAGTGAAGAGTCTTGTAAAGAACAATCAATGCTGAAATAAGGGAGAGTGTGCGAGGGCCCGATCCATTGACCGGCCTGCACTTTCGTTGGGCCAGTGGGCTGGCCCGAAGAGACCAGGCCCAAGGTCCCATCATGCTCTCTCGCACGAAGCAACAGAGGAAGAAGACTCATCTTCTTTCTCCTCTGTACGGCAAGAATCGAGGACTCCTACGGGAATCTGAGTTCGTTTAAGACTCGGAGACCTCTCCTATTTAACCTCCCCACCTTCCCTTTCTCCCCTATTTACCGCGAAAGAAAGAAAGAAAGAAAGAGAGAAAAAAGAAAAAGAAGAGGAGGAGGAGGAGAGAGAGAACCATCCCTCTCTTTCTCTCTCTCATGTTTCTCTCTATTCTCTCTCTTGCTTTCTCTCTCTTCTCTCTCACTTTCTCTCTCTATTTCCTCCATGGTGTTCTTGTAAATGGAAGCAAATAAGAGAGAAAAAAGATTGGCGTTCAACGTTAGGGTTTAAAGGGTTTTTTAAAAATCTTTTACTTCTTTGGTGTAATTTTTTTATTTAAAAATCTTTTACTTCTAAACCTCGAACATGCAAGAAAACTTTCCTATATTGACACATACAAGGACATGAAAATGACAAATGTCCAGTTTAAATAAGAAAATTCTAGGTTTATCAGTTCCACTTTTCGATATTCAACTCACGATAAGTGGAAGAAACTATATCACAGTTCTTGTTCTTGCTATATTTGTCTCTCTATGTGGCAAAAATCAAAGAATTATACTCAGCATGCTTACATATCAATCTACTTGGGCCAGACTAAGGAGGAGGAGGAGGAGGAGGAGGAGGAGGAGGAGGAAGGAGATCAATAAAGAGACCAACAGAAATTTGCCGCACTCAATAGCCGCAGAGTTCCATCAAAAATAAAAGAGGAAGGGAGGAGAAGGAAGCAGGAGATCGATAAAAAGAGACCAGATAGAAACTTGCTGCAATCAATACCACTGTTGTGACTAGAAATATCTTTTAAAAAAAAGAGAATTGATGGAGAAACAAAGTAGACCGGAAAGGGGAAAGATAAGAAAAGGAATCAAACAAGAAAAGAGTAAAGAGAAAAAGGATGAAGATAGGCTAGTTATTCTTAATAGTGGAAAGATGAGAAGAGAAGCAGATCGAAGATACATGTGCTAGCAAGCGCCTCTGCAGGATGATTCTTGAATTATAAATTGTATCTAATATGAAGTTTCATTGCCAAGATCCAGCACCATCTCATATCTGTGAGTTCTAAGTAATACTTCTGATGTGCATGTGCATGTGAATATGAAACCAGGAATTTAATTAGGCAGATTGATCACCCTCAGGGCATAATTTTAGAGGTTGACAATTTAGAGGAATATTTTTCAAGAAGAAAATAATACATGAGCAAGATCAACGATGTAATGTGAATATAATCCTTTGGTGAACCAGATTGTCAGTGTAACAATATTACTTGAGTAATAAAGGAAGTCAGCTAAGGTCCAGGGTCTCCCCAGTTAACACACACTGAACCTGAGCCAAACAAACAAATCAGACCAATTACACAAAATAAATGAAAACAAGATTGTAATTAAGACAGGTGAACCCTCTGGCTCAAAGCAGTTAGAAAGTTCCATAATGGAAACAGTCAATGTTCCAGGGCGTAGAAGTTACCTCAGTTCGCCCTGGCATTATAGGCTTCCCAGCCAGCAATTCTGCAAGAATGCAGCCTGCACTCCAGAGGTCTACACCCACACCATAATCATTTGCACCCAACAGAAGCTCAGGGGGCCTATACCAAAGTGTGACCACCTGGCTAGTCATAGGATGCTTGTTGTTGGGATCAAAGATGGTCGCCAACCCAAAGTCTGCAATCTTAAGCATCCCACCATTATCAATTAGAAGATTTGATCCCTTAATGTCACGGTGCAGCACACCCCTATTGTGACAGTGCTCAAGTCCTGAGAGCAACTGATGCATAAAACATTTTACCTGCCCAAAAATAGAAATGTTAGATAGAAATTTGCATAAAGATCACAGTTTTTAAATATAATTGAACTGGAAGTGCATGAAAATTCAACCTGAGGTTCTGTAAACTTGATTCCAGGGCTGGCAGCAAGACCAGCCAAGTCATGCTCCATGTATTCGAACACCAGATACAAACTACAAGACATCCTGGAGGTCACTAAACCCTCCAATTTCACTACATTGGGGTGATCCAACCGTCGCACTATGATGATCTCTCTGGCCATAAATTTCAAGCTCTCCCGCTCCAATATAAGGCAGAAAATAGTTCATCCCATGAATGCAAAAAAGGAATGGCGGATCTTCAGATTTTGGATTACCCCAGCATGCTGTTTGCAGCAGCCAATGCTTAGATTTTAATGGATGTTCCAATCCAGATATCTAAGTAGTTGCATTCAAGATTTTGTGTTTCAACTCTATCGACAAGTAAAATCTAACCCTGAATAATTGTTCTGTCTTTAGGTATGCCAAAAGAAGAAAAGAAAAGAAAAGGAAAAACAGCAGCACTAAATTTCATCTATTTGTGCTTCCAGGTTCTAAAGCTAATTCTAACTAAAGTTGTTGCTATATCCATCAATATGTAACGTTACAAAATTCAGCAGTCAAATGACTTCCATTATTGCCACAAAACTGAAAGTTTCCTCATGGTGAGCTTTAATGTCTCGAATCGGACGTTCAATTTACCATAAAAGTTCACACTATTCTTCCACTGATCCCCCAAACTGGCTTAAAACACACACACACACACAACAAGAAAGAATCTAATGAGCTAAAAAACCAATGAAACAATTACTGATCTTCCCCAGCCCCCTAAAATCTGAGAAATTCACCAAAAAAACACGGATGATCTATTCTTCTCCATTTTTCCCACATGAAAAAAAATAAACTAAATCCTGGAAGCGATAAAATCCTTAGAATTAGTTGCTAAAGTCATCTTGAAAAATTGTAAAAGAAATCCAAAGAAAGATTCTTAGTCATGCATGGAAAGAGAGCTAGAGGGTAGTCTTGGTTGTACATGCATGGAAAGTCTCGTTAACCATCATGAGGAACAGAATAATTTTGGCTCTTTGGTATGTGAGCAATGCCAAATCTCTTTCTTTAAAGTAATTATATTTATGCAGATTAGTTCCCATGTAGGAGCTAGTTATTAACCATCACTCATTCAAAAAAGTTGGACAGAAAATGGTCAAAAATTATATGATCAAACTATTCGTTCGAGTGTTTATTAACTTCATGAAACATGGTACGTAAATCATTGTAATTTAGAAATTTCTTAATTATCGATTGTTTCATTAAATCAACTATAACGGTCTATTTGGCCATTCCTCTAGGAATATCCTACAAGAATTGGGACTATTGATTGACGCGTTTAAAGTCTCAGTTTATAACTATCAGGACTTTATCAAGTCCCATGCTAGAAAGATGAACATGAACATCATCTTTTTTGTTCCTTCCATAGGATTCGAGCTGGAGGGGGTGTTAGATTGACATGGACTATTATGCACAAATAGGCTTCCTAATCCAATAATGAATAGCGGAAACATGCCCTAAATGATTGAATTGGTTGTCATATATCTTATGAGTCATGAGAATCATAATTTACCTTAATATGGAAGTAATATATCAAAAACTTCTTTTTTTTAATGATTGTCAGATAAGTGGGAATGATGGATTTAATCAACCAGTGCTATGTACTCGAATATATCATACTGTGTAACTTGCATATGTTTCTATTATATCCTTTTACACAACAATGCAAGACATTTATGTGATATTTAGTCTTTTTAATTTCGTAGGGCCGTATTCTATGGTGAATAGAAGTGTAAGGACCAGTTACTAATTGGGCTTATAGAGCACTTAAATTGGTTTATATAAACTATGATGCACACACTACAAAAAAAACCATCTTTTCCGACTTTTGTCTGCCGACGCTAAGTAGAAGCGTCGGTAATTTTTTTTGAAGTCTGGCTTCCGCCGACGCTTATAAGCGTTGTCGCACCCCGTGGCTTGGGCCGACGCTTAAAAGCGTCGGCGGAAGCAAAAATCCTTTTTTTTTATTTTTTTCTCCCAGGAAGTCTGGCTTCCACTGACGCTTGTAAGCGTCGTCGCACCCCGTGGCTCGGGCCGACGCTTAAAAGCGTCGGCGGAAGCAAAAATCCTTTTTTTTTTATTTTTTTCCTCCCAACGACGCTTTAGAAAGCGTCGTCGGAGGCCATTATCCCCCCCTCCCCTCCTCCCTGCAAATTCCTCCCGATCCCTAACCCATCCAGCCGCCCCCCTCCCCTTCTCTCTCCGCCGCTCGCCCCCTCCCCCCTCCTCTCTACAAATCCCCTCCCCTCTCCCGATCCCTCAAACCCCCTCCCGATTCTTGATTAGGTTCCTTCCAAGAAGCGAGAGAGAGAGAGAGAGCGGCCACCCAGGCCCCCGATCCCTCTTCTCCGGCGTCGATGGAGTTCGATGGAGCTTTCTCCCTCTTCTCCGGCGTCGGCTTCATGCCTTCTCAGGCCACCCAAGCCCCCGATCCTTCTTCTCCGGCGTCGATGGAGTTCGATGGAGCTTCTCAGAAGAAGAAGAAGAAACGCACAGGCGTTCAGAGTCGATCAGGCCATACGCTCGTTTCTCGGAGACCGCAGGAGCGGGAGCTTCCCTATTTTCAGATAGCTCTTGCACCCTCGAGCTCCAAATTAGAGGTTTGGTTTCCTTCCTCGCAATTCTTTTTTCCGTTGCTCGGTTCATGTGCTTCATCATCATCATCATCATACTTAAGCTCATAAGACACAGAGCTCGGCTTCCTTCTTTGTCGACATCTATGTCCTCCCCATGTTCCATCTGATGCCTTTTCTCTGGAAATTCTTCTTCACGATTCTTGATTTGTCCGGTTTCCCATGATATAATTTTCGGTGGCTTCTGGCAAGCGAATGGAAGTGTATAGAAATGCCAAGCGACAAAGACGCTCGACCTTCAGCTAAAACGAATTCTCTTCTCTTCTGGCAAGCGAATGGAAGTGTATAGAAATGCCCGGATGGCACTACAAGAAAATACACTTTCAGCGACCACTTTCGGCGACTAAATGAATAGCGGTCGCTGCAAATAAGCTATTTGCGACCAACATCCTTGTTAGTTACTGAATGATTGTCCTACACCGACTAAATGCATATTTAGTCGCGGAAAATCAAAACCAAGTTGGCGGGGTGGAGGTAAAACGTTTGGCGACTAAAGTTTGGTCGCTGAAAATAAGGCTATCTGCGACCAACATTCTTGTTAGTTACTGAATAATTGTCATACACCGACTAAATGCATATTTGGTCGCGAAAAAGCAATACCAAGTTGGCACGAGTCCAATATTTCGCGCGGGCTGGAGGTAAAACTTTTGGCGACTAAATTTTGGTCCTTAAAGGTTCACCTCCAGCGACTAAAAAAAAAATTAGTCCAGGAAAACTTTTACGAATAGCGCCTTTTTCCAATGAAAAAATTGGGCAGAAAGTTTGAGTTTTTTAGTGACCAAACTTTTGGTAGTGGAAGGTTCCCGTAAAACCGAACGATGTTGTACTAGCCCCTGTAAGATGCTAATTTCTAAGTTCAAAAAAAAGAACTGTTTATTTTCAAACGGTGCCGTTTAACACACTACCAGAAAACAAGCATATAGTGACGGAAAACTAGTGACGGCCCGTTATCAGTCACTATTTGTGATGGAGTAGTGACAGATAGGAATTTAGTCATCGTAGTATGAACTTAGTGACAGATTAATGACAGACCGGTCACAGAATGTGCGGGTAGGATGGACCCTAAAACTTAGTCTGCATCGTAGTGACGGGGTATCTGTCACAAAACTGGTAACCAAAATTGCAACCAGACAGTGACAAATTCAGCCGTCACACAAATTGTAATCCAAGTGTTTATAAATTTTTAAAAAATTATTTTTGGTAGTGACGGATTATTGACAGAAATTTCCGTCACCAAATTTAATTTCTAATTCTAAAAATATTAAAAATATTATTTTTGAATAATTTGCACCCCCCCCCCCCCCGCCCCCCCCAAAAAATCACAAAACACCATGCCCCCCAAATCACAAAACACAGCAAGATTGTTTCTAATCATAATTCCTATATTTTAACGGAATCAATGCCCATGGAATGCTTATGTCTAGAAAAAGCCTATGCATTTTTTGCTTTGCAAAAATGTGAACACGACAAACTGCCATAAAGAAAAATAGGTAAAAAGAAGAAGAAAAAAAAGAAGGGGTGGGGTGGGGTGGGGTGCTAGGGTTAGTGTTGGTGGACGCCACGTGCTTGTGTGGGACGCCCGCTGGCCTTTCCTTTCCGATTTTCGACAAAAATCCCAAACCCCCTGCACGACGAAGCGGTTTCACGAGCCGCTCCACCACCCACCCCCCCCCACCCCCACCCCTCCCCCAAACCCTGCAGCCGCCCCTCAACCCGCGCCCCCCCTCCCCCCCACCCCCCCCCCCCCCCCCCCCCCCCCCCCCCCCACCCCAAACCCTGCCCTCCCCCCCAACCCCCGCCCTCCCCCCCAACCCCCTTCTTGATCGAGTTAAAGATTCCTGGCGGGAAACTGGGAGGAGAACTGAGGCCCGTAAAAACCTAGCTCCCTTCCCCTTTCTCCTCAAAACCCTACCTCCACTTCTCCTTCCTCGCGCCTCCAAAACCCTAGCTGAAAACCAGAGGGGAGAGGGAGGAGAAACCCTAGAATTCCAACCTTCTCCTCGTCAAAGCCTCGCTCCGTCGGGCGATGGCGCTCTACCTCCTCTTTGAATCCGCCTCCGGCTACACCCTCTTCCACGCGTACGGCCTCGACGAGATCGGCCAGAACACCGAGGCCATCCGGAACTCGGTCCTCGACCTCACGCGCTTTGGCAAGGTGGTCAAGCTCGTCGCCTTCCACCCTTTCTCCTCCGCCCTCGATGCCCTGAACCAATGCAGCGCCATCTCCGAAGGTGAGCTCCGAACCCTACCTTCCCCCCCATCTGCTGCCCATTTGGGGTTCGAAGTTAAATTTATTCGATTTTGTTGCGGGCTTCTAGGGCTCATGACCGATGCGTTGAGGAACTTCTTGGAAATCAACCTTCTGAAACCAAAAGAGGGGAAGAAGGCTAAGTTCAGCCTCGGCGTTGCAGAGCCCAAGTTTGGGTCTCAGGAAGTGACCAAGATTCCTTGCCAGAGCAATGAGTTTGTTCTCGAGCTCCTTCATGGTGTCAGGTTGCACTTTGATAGGTTCATTAAAGACTTAAAGGTTGGATTTTTGTCACCTGATTGAGTAGTTTATATCTGCTATAAGTTATACTGGGTTTTCATGGAAAGATGATGTTGTTCTGTTTATTTTGTCTTTGTGGTTATAGCCATCAGACTTGGAGAAGGCTCAGCTGGGTTTGAGTACAATCATTGTTCAGGATCTCGGTCATTTGTTACAACAATGATTATACCGGTAATATGTTTTTGAGTATGTACTGGTTATATTTTTAGTGAACTGCCTGTGAAACAGTCTATGGGATAGTTTTGGCTATTGTAAGATAGACAATTTGCTGCAAGTAGATTTTTTATTCTAGTTTGCTGCAAGTATATTTTTGGAATCCTTTTATGCAAGTAGATCTGACAGTTATTCTAGTTTTTTTATTTTGTAGTGGCTATATGCTAATCTAAATTACACTTTGCAGCTGGAGTTTAATAGTTCTGAAAATCTTGAATTTTCAGAATTCTATAAGAAAACTCATACCAAGAAGAACAAAGAGTGAATTGATCCTATTTGCGCCGTGAAACATGTAGGTATCTAAAATCTCAATAATTATTTAAATCAGTTTCTGCTTTTGTAAGGTTATATACATTTAATTCTGTTGTTACCTTTGCATGGACAGTCAAAGATGTTGAGCTTGCGAGAAGAATCTTCCCAATCCGGTGTGCAATTAACATCAGAGGAGATGTATAGGCAGGCACTTGGATGAATAGCAAGATCAGATATTTTTGGAATTTTTAATTTATATTTTAATGTGTTTGGTGATGATTATCACCTTAACATATGGTATGGATGAAACATTGTGATGTATGGTTAATAGGTATGCTTGACTTTAGACTTATAGATGATGATATTTATAATGAATGATTATGGATTCTCCAACATTATGTATACTTCTATTTGGATGAGAAAATGTATTGTGCAATATGGATATTGGATAGGCTGTGTTGGTTGTACAGAATTTGGAACGAGCCCAAAAATAAATATTAAGCTTATAATTTGAATTGTTAATTAAATACAGGTTAATACTTTCTGCCACTAAAAAATGTTTGTTGCCAATGCATTCAAATACATTCTGCGACCAAACTATTGGTGGGGGAAGATAGACATTCAGTGACCATTTTTTTAGTAGCGGAAGACAAACCTTCCACGACCAACTATTTGGTCGGTGTTGAAATTAGCGACAACAGATTTGGTCGCTGATAATTTTCTTCGGCAACCAAATGTTGGTCGTTGTTGGTGTACCTTAGGTGACCACACAATATTGGTCGCCAAAACCTTTCAGTGACTAGGGTTCGGCGACGAAGGGTATGCTAGTCGCGAAAAGGTTTCGGCGACCAAATATGGTTATTCGGCGACTAGAATCTTAGTCGCTGAATATGTATTTTCTTGTAGTGTGGGAAGAAAGTTCTGCTGCTTTGGTGCAGCACAATCAAGGAAAAGGAAGAATGGTGGTCATCGCACAACATCGGATTCAGGTACGATTCCAGATCATCCACGACCCATCGCCTCTCTCTCTCTCTCTCTCTCTCTCTCTCTCTCTGTAGGAAGTCGAAGTGGGAGAAGAAGCAGCAGCAACAGGGCTCCGCTGCTGCCTCCGACCAGCCCCCGGCCAACCCGCCGCCCAAAGAGGGCGAATGACCGTGCGATTCCCCGCCGAGGAGCAGGCGAAGGCCGCGGCGGATCGGGCGCAGCAGAGGAGGCGACGGCGGCGGTTTTCTTGGGTATTTTTATATTTTTTTTCTGTAAAAAAAATTATGACGACGCTTTAAAGCGTCGCTAATTAAACTGGTTGAGGAATTTTAGCGACGCTTTTAAGCGTCGCTAAAAATAACTTTAGCGACGCTTAAAAGCGTCGCTAAAAATAACTTTAGCGACGCTTTTCAGATGCGTCAGCAATTTTTTTCCACTCCGACATAGCCGACGCTTTGGTGACGCTTTGAAAAGCGTCGGAAAGAAAATTACCGACGCTTATAAGCGTCGCCAAAGCTCCTTTTTCTTGTAGTGACAATACTTCTAGAGAAATAATAAGAAATATGCATCCAAGATTCAAATGGGAGAAAGAAAACCCCCAACACAAGGAATTAATATGGACGCGTGCGCACACAGACTTTCCATTTAAATAAAATATTTGTTGCCCCATTTTTAACCCATTATGCCTGCATAGGCATGTTTTATGCAGATATTATGTATCCGCATATGTGACAGTTCCTTCATTTGTGTTCGGAAAAAATCTTATATTGTACCATATTATGCCAAATAAATATTTGTATCAGGGTCTAGTGTTGAAATAACTTGATGATTATATATACAAAAAGAGATGATTTAAAGCATAGAAGTAACCAGAATCAGTCCTTCCAAGGTTGTACATCGGAATTTCATCATGAACCAAGCATTTATAACCATGCAGGAGATCTAATTATTCCTCAAAGCAAATTTGTTATTAAAATTTCTGTGGAGCATATGCATTCAGGGCCGGCCCGAGCCCTAGGCGACCGAGGCGGTCGCCTAAGGCCCCAGGCCAATGGAAGGCCCCCCGGAGGCTGACCAAAAGGAATCAAAAGCCCTATATAAAACGGGATCAGGAGCTGGCTACGAGTCTTATCTTTCAGAAGGGAGGTGGAGAGTTTCCTGGCCTGCAGAGGGGCAATTTGGGATGTTGGGGACAGTAGTTTTGTTTTGGGTGGGGAGAGAGAGAGAGAGAGGAGGGATTTGGTTGGCTTAATAGACGCCTGAAGCCACTCTTATCTTTCATCCCTTCTCTTTTTTGGTTTTGGTCTTGGTTTTCCTTCCCTCACATTACTCCTGATCCAGCTGGGCCATCCGGAAGAAAGATAGGGGGATTGGAGATGGACTTCTTGGAGGGTGGAGATTTTTTTAGTTTTCTCCTCTCGGTTTCTTCTCCCCTCTTGGGTGGTAGAGAGAGAAAAGGAGGGAGGGGGTTGAATGGCTGCTGTGCTGTGATGTTGCGATTGCTGCTTGGGTACTCACTTGAAGGGGAGATGGTGGGATGAGACTTTTATTAATTAGATGGAGTGAATTTCCCATAATGACCCTACTTTTATTAATATGAAATCTCTTTTTCTAAAGTAATTATATTAATGCAAAACTAGTTCCTATATAGGAATTAGTTTTTAATTGTAAGTAAATCATTGTACTTTAGAACTTTGTCAATTATTGATTGTTTAAATTAATCAACATTAAGAGTCTATTTGGCCATTCCTCAAGGAATATCCGGCAAGAATTAGGACTATTGACCGGTTTATAGTCTAACTATCAGGACTATATTTGCACCATGCTTGAAAGAAGAACATGAACGTCATCTTTTTTCCCTCCTATGGGATGATTCGGGCTGGAGGGGGTGTTAGATTGACATGGGCTATTATGCACAAATGGGCTTCCTAATCCAACATGCCCTAAATGATTGAATTGGTTGCAATATATCCTATGAGTCATAAGAATCATGATTTACCTTAATATGCAAGTTATATATCAAAAACTTCATTTTTTTTAATGATTGTCATATAAGTGGGAATGATGGTTTTAATCGACTTGTGCTATGTACTTGAATATATCATTACTATGTTTCCATTATATAGTTTACAAAACAATGCAAGACATTGATGGTATATTTAATATTTTTAATTTTGCAGGACCATATTCTATGTTGAATAGAAGTGTAATGGACTAGTTACAAATTATTATTGGCCTTATATAGCACTAAAATTATCTTATATAAACTATGATGCACAATACTTCTAAAGAAAACCCAACAAAAATTACAAGGCACTAATATGGACTCGTGTATGTACACACATAGACTTTCCATTTAAATAAAATATTTGCTGATCCATTTTTAACCTGTTATACCTGCACATACGTAGATATTATGTATCCGCATATGTCACAGTTCCTTCATTTGTGTTAGGAGAAAATCTTATATTGTACCATATCATGCCAAATAAATATTTGTATCAGGATCCAGTATTGAAATAACTTGATTATATATACAAAAAGAGATGATTTAAAGCATAGAAGTAAGGTATAGTCCGTATAATAATCTTGAAATGAAAAATGATAATGTTGAAAGACATTAAGTTCTTACAGGATCTCTTAAATGAGTTGTTTACATAAATAACATGTGTTCGAGCTTTTACAAAACGAGCTGAACTTGAGCAAAGCGCACTATGCTTGATCTCAGTTAGTAGAGACTTTATAATATGACAATTGTGAGTCACAGGCATTGGCAACGATAGCAAGGGTTGGGAGAGAAGTTTGCAACGAGAAGAGCATCGCCTGGCATTATGTTATAATGTAATATATCCTTTGCTTCCACCCTTCATGCAAGTACCCAATTCCCTTAGCAGTCCCAATTGCTATTTTCATTGAACAAGTATCGGTTGAGAGATCCATTCTCCATGTATTCATGCACCAGAGCTTTGACTGTTGTTTCAAAGCAAAATCCATAGAGCCTGACCAGGTTGATGTGGTAATTGTAGAGCTTTATGGAATCGAAAAGCTCAATCTAGATTTCCATAAACATATAATTTTGAATTATAGAGACTTTTCGATTTTAGTTGCTAAATCATCTTAAATTGTAAAAGAAATCCACAGTAGAATTCTTAATCGTGCATGGAAAGAGAGCTAAAGGGTAGTCTTTGCTGTACATACACAGAAAGTCTAGTTAACCATGAAGGACAGGTTAATTTTGGCTTTTTGGTATGTGTGCAATATGAAATCTCTTTTTCTAAAGTAATTATATTTATGCAAAACTAGTTCCTATATAGGAATTAGTTTTTAACTGTAAGTAAATCATTGTACTTTAGAACTTTGTCAATTATTGATTGTTTAAATTAATCAACATTAAGGGTCTGTTTGGCCATTCCTCTAGGAATATCCGGCAAGAATTAGGACTATTGACCGGTTTACAGTCTAACTATCAGGACTATATTTGCACCATGCTTGAAAGAAGAACATGAACATCATCTTTTTTCCCTCCTATAGGATGATTCGGGCTGGAGGGGGTGTTAGATTGACATGGGCTATTATGCACAAATGGGCTTCCTAATCCAGCAATGAATATAGTAGAAACGTGCCCTAAATGATTGAATTGGTTGCGATATATCCTATGAGTCATGAGAATCATGATTTACCTTAATATGCAAGTTATATATCAAAAACTTCATTTTTTTTAAGGAATGCCATATAAGTGGGAATGATGGATTTAATCGACCAGTGCTATGTACTCGAATATATCATTACTATGTTTTTATTATATAGTTTTACAAAACATTGCAAGACATTGATGTGATATTTAGTATTTTTAATTTTGCGGGACCATATTCTATGTTGAATAGAAGTGTAAGGGACTAGTTACTAATTATAATTGGGCTTATAGAGCACTTAAATTATCTTACATAAACTATGATGCACAATACTGCTAAAGAAAACCCAACAAAAATCACAAGGAACTAATATGGACTCGTGTATCTACGCACATAGACTTTCCATTTAAATAAAATATTTGCTGATCCATTTTTAACCTGTTATACCTGCACATACGCAGATATTATGTATCCGCATATGTGACAGTTCCTTCATTTGTGTTCGAAAAAAATCTTATATTGTACCATATTATGCCAAATAAATATTTGTATCAGGGTCTAGTGTTGAAATAACTTGATGATTATATATACAAAAAGAGATGATTTAAAGCATAGAAGTAAGCAGAATCAGTCATTCCAAAGTCGTACATCAGAATTTCATCATGAACCAAGAATTTGAAACCGTGTAAGAGATCTAATTATTCCTCAAAGCAAATTTGTTATTATAATTTCTATCGAGCATATGCATTCATTCTAGTTAGTCTTGAAAATGTATATATGCTTCATGAAAACATGAAAAATAATGTCGAAAACATGAATAGATCTATCATTCTTGCTTTGCAAATGTTTGAAAGCTGCCTCTATAAATCTCTACTAGTATATATATCAAGAGAGACATCATATTTGAAAAAGTAGGAACGATTCAAAAATGATTATTTTTTTTCCATCTCAACTAACCAAGATCTCACTTACACATTCAAAGAAGTCTTCTGGTGGTAATGGCACTAGAAGCGACGCCTATCATCTATTACTCTTTTTTTTTTGCTTAGAGCCATCTATTACTCTTTAAATAACAAGTAATTAACAGAAGATACAACGAGGCGCAACATGTCACGTTTTGCTCTCCCTTTGTTCTCTAATCCTACGTACCGCGACGACAAACTTACTGCACAAGGAAGAGGAGCATGAGCATCATATCAAACACCACCAAGAAGAGATGGATCGACAGACAGACAGCCGATGATCATTGATCGGTAGATCGGAGAGACCGATCACCGCTCAAAGGGTCCAGCTGGATGGAGCTGCTTGCAGAGTGCAAGGTAGGTGAGGTAGAGGACGCGGTCCTTGGCCCCGGTGCGGTGGTTCTTGGTGTGCTTGCAGAAGTACTTGAGTTGATCCAGGGTGCAACATCCCAGGGTTTGGCCTAACAGCATGAACAGCCAGTTGATAGATCGTTTCTTGGCCGCCACCACTGGGCGCATGCAGTTGGGCTGCCCGCAGGACCGGCAATCCGGGAATGCCGGGGTCATCCACTCGGCTGGCGCGCGGTCATGCATCCAATGCTTCCTCGCCCGGATGAACGCCGCCACCTCGTTGAACTTGGATACGAGATCGTAGGAGATGACCTGGGAGGCCTCGCAGCGCTTGCACTGGGCCTCGCCGGTGATATTCGTGATGTTCTGAGAGAGAAGGTGGTTGAGGGAGTGGACGGTGGCGCGGAGATCGGTTGCCCAAGAGAAGGGAGGTGCGACGGTGTCCGACTTGTGGGCGCCGCGGGGGGCCTTGGAGGGGTTGCGGCGGGCGCGGAGGGGACGGGCAGGGGGGTTGGCGGCTGCGGCGGCGGCGGCGGAGGGAGCGGACGCGGCGGAGGAGGGGACGGAGATGAAGTCGGGGAGAAGAAGAGGTGGCAGCGGGGGAGGAGGGGGAGGGAAGGAGTGCTGTGGTGGCCCGGGGGAAGGGGGGGAAAGGGGAGGGTGTGGGGTTAGAGGATTAGGGCGGCGGGAGGGAGGAGAGAGGCAGAGGGCAAGAGGATCGTCGTCTTCGAAGGCTTTCGAGTCATCAACATTCTTCCTTTTTCGGTCTCTTTCCCCCATGGTGTTCTGGAAAACAGAAGCAAATAAGAGAGAAAGAAAGATTGGCGTTGGTTTGGAAGAAGGTGGAGAAAGAGAGAGAATACGAAACGATTGCTATTGTTGGAAAAGGAGTCACGAATACAAAGAAAAAAAAGAGGAAGAGATAGCAGAAAAAAAAGGAAGGGATAGAGACGAGGAGGAAAGAGAGAAGGGAGGAAATCCATTTTGAAGTTCAAATAAACTAGTGCCGTAGGAGAGACTTGGTAAGGGAGGGGATATTTATTTTGAAGTTCGAAATCTGAAAGGATATCTTAAATTCAGAAACTAACCAACTAAAGGAGGAGGGATAAATATGGCTTTTGATTTTATGTTTAATAGGAGACCAGAGGGCGGTTTGCTTGGGATTCTACCAACAAACTAGTGCCGTGCTCTCTTAGAGTTTGTCTATGACTAGCTGTGCTTTGTATTGATAAATCGAGGTAGTTTATATGGTGACGTAAACTATCTTAACGTGGATCTGTTCAAATTAAAGTTGTTTCTCGACTGTTTTGCTTTAAAGAAAGAAGAAAATCTTATCTTAGGCAGACATATTGGATCTCTCTTAGATTGCACACGATTCTTAGATTGGATCTTTGCGATCCGTGATAGCAATTCAATTGCTTCAAACTCATCGTGAAAGAAGTAGCTGGTAGGAGAAGTTATGCAACTTCTAGGAAGGGTCGCACTTGTTTCGGAGTTTATTAATATCTTTGGCTGTCTATTAATTTGCCATGCAAGCACGAGGAAAAATTAATTACTCTTGTTTGTTTATTAGGGAGCTATATCTGCAGTCCTTGGTGTTAATCTCTCCGTCATATGCACCGTAAGTTTGTACAAGTCCTACGTAGTGGAAAGAGAAATACACTTGGTCCTACAGGATCGGAGCATTCATATATTCAGTTTCTCTGTCCCCATGACCCAAGTGTAGGGATCTTTTTTTAACAGGATGCTTTTTCCCTCTTGATTACCGTCATGCAAAATAAGTTTCGAGGTAGAATTTTCCTGGACTGTGACAATCATCCTCTCTCCAGGTTCCCATACTTTGCTTCGTCATCCATATTCATAATATAAAACTTGTTGGAGCATGCCATTATATATGTATCGGTTCCCTGCCAAATGGATTATTGTAGTTATTATCATGGTCACATATTGCTGGTTTGTTCATTATCCCCTCGTTTCCTTTCTGCAGGCAAGAAATAATAGATTTTGTGAACCAAAGTGGAAAATTTAACAAGAAGTTCCAGGGTTTTACGGGCAAGTACCTACTTTTTTTTATTTCATTTCCCTGTAAAAGTTGCAATCCTCTTTCTGCAGGCCTTTCAATTGAAATGGATATATATTTCAATTTCCAGGCACTGATGGTCCTTTAGGGAAGAGGAAGGATAAACAAAGTAGACCGGAAAGGGGAAAGATAAGAAAAGGAATCAAACAAGAAAAGAGTAAAGAGAAAAAGGATGAAGATAGGCTAGTTATTCTTAATAGTGGAAAGATGAGAAGAGAAGCAGATCGAAGATACATGTGCTAGCAAGCGCCTCTGCAGGATGATTCTTGAATTATAAATTGTATCTAATATGAAGTTTCATTGCCAAGATCCAGCACCATCTCATATCTGTGAGTTCTAAGTAATACTTCTGATGTGCATGTGCATGTGAATATGAAACCAGGAATTTAATTAGGCAGATTGATCACCCTCAGGGCATAATTTTAGAGGTTGACAATTTAGAGGAATATTTTTCAAGAAGAAAATAATACATGAGCAAGATCAACGATGTAATGTGAATATAATCCTTTGGTGAACCAGATTGTCAGTGTAACAATATTACTTGAGTAATAAAGGAAGTCAGCTAAGGTCCAGGGTCTCCCCAGTTAACACACACTGAACCTGAGCCAAACAAATCAGACCATTTACACAAAATACATAAAATAGCGCCAATTTTGCTTAACAAATGAAAACGAGAATGTAATTAAGACAGGTGAACCCTCTGGCTCAAAGCAGTTAGAAAGTTCCATAATGGAAACAGTCAATGTTCCAGGGCGTAGAAGTTACCTCAGTTCGCCCTGGCATTATAGGCTTCCCAGCCAGCAATTCTGCAAGAATGCAGCCTGCACTCCAGAGGTCTACACCCACACCATAATCATTTGCACCCAACAGAAGCTCAGGGGGCCTATACCAAAGTGTGACCACCTGGCTAGTCATAGGATGCTTGTTGTTGGGATCAAAGATGGTCGCCAACCCAAAGTCTGCAATCTTAAGCATCCCACCATTATCAATTAGAAGATTTGATCCCTTAATGTCACGGTGCAGCACACCCCTATTGTGACAGTGCTCAAGTCCTGAGAGCAACTGATGCATAAAACATTTTACCTGCCCAAAAATAGAAATGTTAGATAGAAATTTGCATAAAGATCACAGTTTTTAAATATAATTGAACTGGAAGTGCATGAAAATTCAACCTGAGGTTCTGTAAACTTGATTCCAGGGCTGGCAGCAAGACCAGCCAAGTCATGCTCCATGTATTCGAACACCAGATACAAACTACAAGACATCCTGGAGGTCACTAAACCCTCCAATTTCACTACATTGGGGTGATCCAACCGTCGCACTATGATGATCTCTCTGGCCATAAATTTCAAGCTCTCCCGCTCCAATATAAGGCAGAAAATAGTTCATCCCATGAATGCAAAAAAGGAATGGCGGATCTTCAGATTTTGGATTACCCCAGCATGCTGTTTGCAGCAGCCAATGCTTAGATTTTAATGGATGTTCCAATCCAGATATCTAAGTAGTTGCATTCAAGATTTTGTGTTTCAACTCTATCGACAAGTAAAATCTAACCCTGAATAATTGTTCTGTCTTTAGGTATGCCAAAAGAAGAAAAGAAAAGAAAAGGAAAAACAGCAGCACTAAATTTCATCTATTTTTGCTTCCAGGTTCTAAAGCTAATTCTAACTAAAGTTGTTGCTATATCCATCAATATGTAACGTTACAAAATTCAGCAGTCAAATGACTTCCATTATTGCCACAAAACTGAAAGTTTCCTCATGGTGAGCTTTAATGTCTCGAATCGGACGTTCAATTTACCATAAAAGTTCACACTATTCTTCCACTGATCCCCCAAACTGGCTTAAAACACACACACACACAACAAGAAAGAATCTAATGAGCTAAAAAACCAATGAAACAATTACTGATCTTCCCCAGCCCCCTAAAATCTGAGAAATTCACCAAAAAAACACGGATGATCTATTCTTCTCCATTTTTCCCACATGAAAAAAAATAAACTAAATCCTGGAAGCGATAAAATCCTTAGAATTAGTTGCTAAAGTCATCTTGAAAAATTGTAAAAGAAATCCAAAGAAAGATTCTTAGTCATGCATGGAAAGAGAGCTAGAGGGTAGTCTTGGGTGTACATGCATGGAAAGTCTCGTTAACTCTCATGAGGAACAGAATAATTTTGGCTCTTTGGTATGTGAGCAATGCCAAATCTCTTTCTTTAAAGTAATTATATTTATGCAGATTAGTTCCCATGTAGGAGCTAGTTATTAACCATCACTCATTCAAAAAAGTTGGACAGAAAATGGTCAAAAATTATATGATCAAACTATTCGTTCGAGTGTTTATTAACTTCATGAAACATGGTACGTAAATCATTGTAATTTAGAAATTTCTTAATTATCGATTGTTTCATTAAATCAACTATAACGGTCTATTTGGCCATTCCTCTAGGAATATCCTACAAGAATTGGGACTATTGATTGACGCGTTTAAAGTCTCAGTTTATAACTATCAGGACTTTATCAAGTCCCATGCTAGAAAGATGAACATGAACATCATCTTTTTTTTTTTCCTTCCATAGGATTCGAGCTGGAGGGGGTGTTAGATTGATATGGACTATTACGCACAAATAGGCTTCCTAATCCAATAATGAATAGCGGAAACGTGCCCTAAATGATTGAATTGGTTGTCATATATCTTTTGAGCCATGAGAATCATAATTTACCTTAATATGCAAGTAATATATCAAAAACTTCTTCTTTTTAATGATTGTCAGATAAGTGGGAATGATGGATTTAATCAACCAGTGCTATGTACTCGAATATATCATTACTGTGTAACTTGCATTTGTTTCTATTATATCCTTTTACAAAACAATGCAAGACATTTATGTGATATTTAGTCTTTTTAATTTCGTAGGGCGTATTCTATGGTGAATAGAAGTGTAAGGACCAGTTACTAATTGGGCTTATAGAGCACTTAAATTGTCTTATATAAACTATGATGCACAATACTTCTAGAGAAATAATAAGAAATATGCATCCAAGATTCAAATGGGAGAAAGAAAACCCCCAACACAAGGAATTAATATGGACGCGTGCGCACACACAGACTTTCCATTTAAATAAAATATTTGTTGATCCATTTTTAACCCATTATACCTGCATAGGCATGTTTTATGCAGATATTATGTATCCGCATATGTGACAGTTCCTTCATTTGTGTTCGGAAAAAATCTTATATTGTACCATATTATGCCAAATAAATATTTGTATCAGGGTGTAGTGTTGAAATAATTTGATGATTATATATACAAAAAGAGATGATTTAAAGCATAGAAGTAACCAGAATCAGTCCTTCCAAGGTTGTAGATCGGAATTTCATCATGAACCAAGCATTTATAACCATGCAGGAGATCTAATTATTCCTCAAAGCAAATTTGTTATTAAAATTTCCGTGGAGCATATGCATTCATTCTAGTCAGTCTTGAAAATGTATATATGCTAGATGAAAACATGAAAAATAATGTCAAAAACATGAATAGATCTATCATTCCTGCTTTGCAAATGTTTGAAAGCCACCTCTAAATATCTCTACTGGTATATCAAGAGAGATATCATATTTGAAGAAGTATGAACGATTCAAAAATGATTTTTTTTTTCCATCTCAACTAACCAAGATCTCACTTATCACTTTCAAAGAAGCCTCCTGATGGTAATGGCCCTAGCTAGAAGCGACGACAAACTTACTGCACAAGGAAGAGGAGCATGAGCATCATATCAAACACCACCAAGAAGAGATGGATCGACAGACAGACAGCCGATGATCATCGATCGGTAGATCAGAGAGACCAATCACCGCTCAAAAGGGTCCAGCTGGATGGAGCTGCTTGCAGAGTGCAAGGTAGGTGAGGTAGAGGACGCGGTCCTTGGCGCCGGTGCGGTGGTTCTTGGTGTGCTTGCAGAAGTACTTGAGTTGATCCAGGGTGCAACATCCCAGGGTTTGGCCTAACAGCATGAACAGCCAGTTGATAGATCGTTTCTTGGCCGCCACCACTGGGCGCATGCAGTTGGGCTGCCCGCAGGACCGGCAATCCGGGAACGCCGGGGTCATCCACTCGGCCGGCGCGCGGTCATGCATCCAATGCTTCCTCGCCCGGATGAACGCCGCCACCTCGTTGAACTTGGATACGAGATCGTAGGAGATGACCTGGGAGGCCTCGCAGCGCTTGCACTGTGCCTCGCCGGTGATGTTCGTGATGTTCTGAGAGAGAAGGTGGTTGAGGGAGTGGACGGTGGCGCGGCGATCGGTTGCCCAAGAGAAGGGAGGTGGGACGGTGTCCGACTTGTGGGCGCCGCGTGGGGTCTTGGAGGGGTTGCGGCGGGCGCGGGGGTGGCGGGCAGGGGGGATGGCGGCTGCGGCGGCGGCGGCGGCGGCGGAGGGAGCGGACGCGGCGGAGGAGGGGACGGAGATGAAGTCGGGGAGAAGAAGAGGTGGCGGCGGGGGAGGAGGGGGAGGGAAGGAGTGCTGTGGTGGCCCGGGGGAAGGGGGGGAAAGGGGCGGGTGTGGGGTTAGAGGATTAGGGCGGCGGGAGGGAGGAGAGAGGCAGAGGGCAAGAGGATCGTCGTCTTCCAAGGCTTTCGAGTCATCAGCATTCTTCCTTTTTCGGTCTCTTTCCCCCATGGTGTTCTGGAAAACAGAAGCAAATAAGAGAGAAAGAAAGATTGGCGTTGGTTTGGAAGAAGGTGGAGAAAGAGAGAGAATACGAAACGATTGGTATTGTTGGAAAAGGAGTCACGAATACAAAGAAAAAAAAGGAAGTGATAGCAGAAAAAAAAGGAAGGGATAGAGACGAGGAGGAAAGAGAGAAGGGAGGAAATCCATTTTGAAGTTCAAATAAACTAGTGCCGTAAGAGAGACTTGGTAAGGGAGGGGATATTTATTTTGAAGTTCTAAATCTGAAAGGATATCTTAAATTCAGAAACTAACCAACTAAAGGAGGAGGGATAAATATGGCTTTTGATTTTATGTTTAATAGAAGACCAGAGGGCGGTTTGCTTGGGATTCTACCAAAAAACTAGCGCCGTGCTCTCTTAGAGTTTGTCTATGACTAGCTGTGCTTTGTATTGATAAATCGAGGTAGTTTATATGGTGATGTAAACTATCTTAACGTGGATCTGTTCAAATTAAAGTTGTTTCTCGACTGTTTTGCTTTAAAGAAAAAAGAAAATCTTATCTTAGGCAGACATATTGGATCTCTCTTAGATTGCACACGATTCTTAGATTGGATCTTTGCGATCCGTGATAGCAATTCAATTGCTTCAAACTCATCGTGAAAGAAGTAGCTGGTAGGAGAAGTTATGCAACTTCTAGGAAGGGTCGCACTTGTTTCGGAGTTTATTAATATCTTTGGTTGTCTATTAATTTGCCATGCAAGCACGAGGAGCAATTAATTACTTTTATTTGTTTATTAGGAAGCTATATCTGCAGTCTTTGGTGTTAATCTCTCTGTTATGTGCACCGTAGGTTTGTACAAGTCCTACGTAGTGGAAAGAGAAATACACTTGGTCCTACAGGGTTGGAGCGAGTTGTTCTTAGCCGACTCTTGGGCTCAGAATTCAAATCAAGTTCGGCTTGACCAATTAGCGAGTGGGCCAAGCTACGACTAGACTTCGCTTGCTTGAGTTATCTTCATTAATCTCACAATATAAATATATAAATAATTTACATATAATATATATTAAATCATATTTTTAATATTTTTATTTATCATATATATATTAATTATTATATATTATAACTTATATAATTTGAACTCTTGAGTTAAGGTATACTCTGTGTAATCATCTTGAAATGAAAAATGATAACTTTGAAAGACATTAAGTTCTTACAGGATCTCTTAAATGAGTTGTTTACAAAAATAAGATGTGTTCGAGCCTTTACAAAATGAGCTAAACTTGAGGCAAGCGCGCCATGCTTGATCTCATTTAGTAGAGACTTTATTTCTACTATGCATCTAATATATAATGAACCACCGTTGCTAGCATGAAAGGAAAGGCAATTGACAAGGACTACATAATATATTGTACAAGTCAGATCTGATCTATGCTTTTATTGGATGACCCTTAAGTAGAAATGAAAAAGCCTAAATCACCATTGTGGCATAGTAAATATTGTACATTTCTAAGTGTCACCTCCAATTTCAGGAGTAGTGATTACAAGATTCGGGTGTTCGGAAGAAAATTACATGGATCGCATGGTGCGAGCCAAACATGCTTTCTTCTTAATTAATTCTGTCTTGCCTCTGATTTGCATAGGACCTATCCGGTATAGCACCACTATGAGATACAAAAAATATAGGACAATAGTTAATGCTCCCACTATCCTACTGCCAATTGCGTTTGTCTGGAGTTTACAAAATAATTTTGGCACTAACCTATCCTTAGAGATAAAAAAGTATCTTGTGGAATTGAGGATTCCACATGCTATAGCAGTGCGTTCAAGAGTCCTTATAGAATTTCGATAGACAACCATGCATTAGGTTTTTAAAATACAAACCGAATGTAAAAAGTTATGAAGATTTTTTTTTTGATGGAAATTGGAGGAAATGAGAAACTTCCCCCTATTTATTTATGGAGAATGTACTAATAATTACAAAGGATGTGGAGAAGGATGATAGAGCAAAAGTGTGAGGACCCGTACGAGCGTGTGTTTCGTCCCACATCGATTATTCGCTGGGTAGATCTTGGATATTTATATAGGATCAAGGAGCCCAAATAGTAACTTCCGGCTAGACATTTTGGGTGAGGTCCTGGGTTGTTGCAAATGGTATCAGAGCGGATCCGACCCATAATCTATGTGGACTAGGGGACACTGCAGCACGAATCCGTTGGGGCTAACCATAAGCCGATCGTGGTGTTTGTGATTAGATTTGAATGAATTTGTATCTTTAGCCTGACGAGGACGTCAGGGCTTGAATGGGGGGAGTATGTG
Organism: Phoenix dactylifera; assembly: GCF_009389715.1. Lineage (NCBI taxonomy): Eukaryota > Viridiplantae > Streptophyta > Magnoliopsida > Arecales > Arecaceae > Phoenix > Phoenix dactylifera. The sequence continues at coordinate 6,677,587 of NC_052392.1, forward strand.
AGGACCCGTGCGGGCGTGTGTTTAGTCCCACATCGGTTATTCGTTGGGTAGATCTTTGGTATTTATACAAGATCAAGGAACCCAAATAGTAACTTCTGGCTAGTCATTTTGGGTGAGGTCCTGGGTTGTTACAGTAAATTTGTACAAGTCCTACATAGTGGAAAGAGAAATACACTTAGTCCTACAGGGTTGAAGCGAGTTGTTCTTAGCCAACTCTTGGGCTTAGAATTCAAATCAAGTTCGGCTTGACCAATTAGCAAGTGGGCCAAGGTATGACTAGACTTCGCTTGCTTGAGTTATCTTCATTAATCTCACAATATAAATATATAAATAATTTACATATAATATATATTAAATCATATATTTAATATTTTTATTTATTATATATATAATAATTATTATATATTATAACTTATATATATAATTTGAACTCTTGAATTAAGGTATAGTCCGTATAATAATCTTGAAATGAAAAATGATAATATTGAAAGACATTAAGTTCTTACAGGATCTCTTAAATGAGTTGTTTACAAAAATAAAATGTGTTCGAGCTTTTACAAAATGAGCTGAACTTGAGCCAAGCGCACCATGCTTGATCTCAGTTGGTAGAGACTTTATAATATGACAATTGTGAGTCACAGGCAATGGCAACTATAGCAAGGGTTGTGAGAGAAGTTTGCAGCGAGAAGAGCATCGCCTGGCTTTATGTCATACTGTAATATATCCTTTGCTTCCACCCTTCATGCAAGTACCTAATTCCCTTAGCAGTCCCAATTGCTATTTTCATTGAACAAGTATCCATCGAGTGATCCATTCTCCATGTATTCATGCACCAGAGCTTTGACTGTTGTTTCAAAGCAAAATCCATAGAGCCTGACCAGGTTGATGTGGTAAATTGTAGAGCTTTACGGAATCGAAAAGCTCAATCTAGATTTCCATAAAGATCTAATTTTGAATTATAGAGAATTTTCGATTTTAGTTGCCAAATCATCTTAAGTTGTAAAAGAAATACAAAGTAGAATTCTTAGTCGTGCATGGAAAGAGAGCTAAAGGGTAGTCTTTGCTGAACATACACGGAAAGTCTAGTTAACCATGAAGGACAGGATAATTTTAGCTTTTTGGTATGTGTGCAATATGAAATCTCTTTTTCTAAAGTAATTATATTTATGCAAAACTAGTTCCTAGATAGGAATTAGTTTTTAACTGTAAGTAAATCATTGTACTTTAGAAATTTATCAATTATTGATTGTTTCAATTAATCAACATTAAGGGTCTGTTTGGCCATTCCTCTAGGAATATCCGGCAAGAATTGGGACTATTGACCGGTTTACAGTCTAACTATCAGGACCATATCTGCACCATGCTAGAAATAAGAACATGAACATCATCTTTTTTCCCTCCTATAGGATGATTCGGGCTGGAGGGGGTGTTAGATTGACATGGGCTATTATGCACAAATGGGCTTCCTAATCCAGCAATGAATATAGTAGAAACGTGCCCTAAATGATTGAATTGGTTGCGATATATCCTATGAGTCATGAGAATCATGATTTACCTTAATATGCAAGTTATATATCAAAAACTTCATTTTTTTTAAGGAATGCCATATAAGTGGGAATGATGGATTTAATCGACCAGTGCTATGTACTCGAATATATCATTACTATGTTTTTATTATATAGTTTTACAAAACATTGCAAGACATTGATGTGATATTTAGTATTTTTAATTTTGCGGGACCATATTCTATGTTGAATAGAAGTGTAAGGGACTAGTTACTAATTATAATTGGGCTTATAGAGCACTTAAATTATCTTACATAAACTATGATGCACAATACTGCTAAAGAAAACCCAACAAAAATCACAAGGAACTAATATGGACTCGTGTATCTACGCACATAGACTTTCCATTTAAATAAAATATTTGCTGATCCATTTTTAACCTGTTATACCTGCACATACGCAGATATTATGTATCCGCATATGTGACAGTTCCTTCATTTGTGTTCGAAAAAAATCTTATATTGTACCATATTATGCCAAATAAATATTTGTATCAGGGTCTAGTGTTGAAATAACTTGATGATTATATATACAAAAAGAGATGATTTAAAGCATAGAAGTAAGCAGAATCAGTCATTCCAAAGTCGTACATCAGAATTTCATCATGAACCAAGAATTTGAAACCGTGTAAGAGATCTAATTATTCCTCAAAGCAAATTTGTTATTATAATTTCTATCGAGCATATGCATTCATTCTAGTTAGTCTTGAAAATGTATATATGCTTCATGAAAACATGAAAAATAATGTCGAAAACATGAATAGATCTATCATTCTTGCTTTGCAAATGTTTGAAAGCTGCCTCTATAAATCTCTACTAGTATATATATCAAGAGAGACATCATATTTGAAAAAGTAGGAACGATTCAAAAATGATTATTTTTTTTCCATCTCAACTAACCAAGATCTCACTTACACATTCAAAGAAGTCTTCTGGTGGTAATGGCACTAGAAGCGACGCCTATCATCTATTACTCTTTTTTTTTTGCTTAGAGCCATCTATTACTCTTTAAATAACAAGTAATTAACAGAAGATACAACGAGGCGCAACATGTCACGTTTTGCTCTCCCTTTGTTCTCTAATCCTACGTACCGCGACGACAAACTTACTGCACAAGGAAGAGGAGCATGAGCATCATATCAAACACCACCAAGAAGAGATGGATCGACAGACAGACAGCCGATGATCATTGATCGGTAGATCGGAGAGACCGATCACCGCTCAAAGGGTCCAGCTGGATGGAGCTGCTTGCAGAGTGCAAGGTAGGTGAGGTAGAGGACGCGGTCCTTGGCCCCGGTGCGGTGGTTCTTGGTGTGCTTGCAGAAGTACTTGAGTTGATCCAGGGTGCAACATCCCAGGGTTTGGCCTAACAGCATGAACAGCCAGTTGATAGATCGTTTCTTGGCCGCCACCACTGGGCGCATGCAGTTGGGCTGCCCGCAGGACCGGCAATCCGGGAATGCCGGGGTCATCCACTCGGCTGGCGCGCGGTCATGCATCCAATGCTTCCTCGCCCGGATGAACGCCGCCACCTCGTTGAACTTGGATACGAGATCGTAGGAGATGACCTGGGAGGCCTCGCAGCGCTTGCACTGGGCCTCGCCGGTGATATTCGTGATGTTCTGAGAGAGAAGGTGGTTGAGGGAGTGGACGGTGGCGCGGAGATCGGTTGCCCAAGAGAAGGGAGGTGCGACGGTGTCCGACTTGTGGGCGCCGCGGGGGGCCTTGGAGGGGTTGCGGCGGGCGCGGAGGGGACGGGCAGGGGGGTTGGCGGCTGCGGCGGCGGCGGCGGAGGGAGCGGACGCGGCGGAGGAGGGGACGGAGATGAAGTCGGGGAGAAGAAGAGGTGGCAGCGGGGGAGGAGGGGGAGGGAAGGAGTGCTGTGGTGGCCCGGGGGAAGGGGGGGAAAGGGGAGGGTGTGGGGTTAGAGGATTAGGGCGGCGGGAGGGAGGAGAGAGGCAGAGGGCAAGAGGATCGTCGTCTTCGAAGGCTTTCGAGTCATCAACATTCTTCCTTTTTCGGTCTCTTTCCCCCATGGTGTTCTGGAAAACAGAAGCAAATAAGAGAGAAAGAAAGATTGGCGTTGGTTTGGAAGAAGGTGGAGAAAGAGAGAGAATACGAAACGATTGCTATTGTTGGAAAAGGAGTCACGAATACAAAGAAAAAAAAGAGGAAGAGATAGCAGAAAAAAAAGGAAGGGATAGAGACGAGGAGGAAAGAGAGAAGGGAGGAAATCCATTTTGAAGTTCAAATAAACTAGTGCCGTAGGAGAGACTTGGTAAGGGAGGGGATATTTATTTTGAAGTTCGAAATCTGAAAGGATATCTTAAATTCAGAAACTAACCAACTAAAGGAGGAGGGATAAATATGGCTTTTGATTTTATGTTTAATAGGAGACCAGAGGGCGGTTTGCTTGGGATTCTACCAACAAACTAGTGCCGTGCTCTCTTAGAGTTTGTCTATGACTAGCTGTGCTTTGTATTGATAAATCGAGGTAGTTTATATGGTGACGTAAACTATCTTAACGTGGATCTGTTCAAATTAAAGTTGTTTCTCGACTGTTTTGCTTTAAAGAAAGAAGAAAATCTTATCTTAGGCAGACATATTGGATCTCTCTTAGATTGCACACGATTCTTAGATTGGATCTTTGCGATCCGTGATAGCAATTCAATTGCTTCAAACTCATCGTGAAAGAAGTAGCTGGTAGGAGAAGTTATGCAACTTCTAGGAAGGGTCGCACTTGTTTCGGAGTTTATTAATATCTTTGGCTGTCTATTAATTTGCCATGCAAGCACGAGGAAAAATTAATTACTCTTGTTTGTTTATTAGGGAGCTATATCTGCAGTCCTTGGTGTTAATCTCTCCGTCATATGCACCGTAAGTTTGTACAAGTCCTACGTAGTGGAAAGAGAAATACACTTGGTCCTACAGGATCGGAGCATTCATATATTCAGTTTCTCTGTCCCCATGACCCAAGTGTAGGGATCTTTTTTTAACAGGATGCTTTTTCCCTCTTGATTACCGTCATGCAAAATAAGTTTCGAGGTAGAATTTTCCTGGACTGTGACAATCATCCTCTCTCCAGGTTCCCATACTTTGCTTCGTCATCCATATTCATAATATAAAACTTGTTGGAGCATGCCATTATATATGTATCGGTTCCCTGCCAAATGGATTATTGTAGTTATTATCATGGTCACATATTGCTGGTTTGTTCATTATCCCCTCGTTTCCTTTCTGCAGGCAAGAAATAATAGATTTTGTGAACCAAAGTGGAAAATTTAACAAGAAGTTCCAGGGTTTTACGGGCAAGTACCTACTTTTTTTTATTTCATTTCCCTGTAAAAGTTGCAATCCTCTTTCTGCAGGCCTTTCAATTGAAATGGATATTCCAATTTCCAGGCACTGATGGTCCTTTAGGGAAGAGGAAGGATAACTCCAGAATTTTGAGGCAAACAGACTGAGGTGGTTCTTTTGCTGTTTCATTCCAAGTGTCCGAGTAAATGTCATTGAATGGATTTGCTAAAGTATTCCTCTTTAGGGCTACTTCTAATATTATCTTGAAGTTTTCCACAAGTCCGCATCTTACCACACAACGTTCATGTTACTTTAGATCTTTGCCCTTTTTTGACAACCTTCTACATAAATTGAAGCACCCCTCTTTAGTGGAGTATAGGCAAACAAAACATATTTGAGATCAAAAAACAATGTTTCAAATGATTTGTGCCCCTATCAACCTGCACCAAGAAGACTTTCCAACAAGCAGCATCCCCTTATAAATACTTGAAAAGAATCACATAATAATTTCAAACTCTTCTTTGGTGTAATTTTTTTATTTAAAATCTCTTTACTTCTAAACCTGGAACATGCAAGAAAACTTTCCTATATTGACACATACAAGGACATGAAAGTGACAAATGTCCAGTTTAAATAAGGAAATTCTGGGTTTATCAGTTCCACTTTTCGATATTCAACTCACAATAAGTGGAAGAAACTATATCACAGTTCTTGTTCTTGCTATATTTGTCTCTCTATGTGGCAAAAATCAAAGAGTTATACTCAGCATGCTTACATATCAATCTACTTGGGCCAGACTAAGGAGGAGGAGGAGGAGGGAGATCAATAAAGAGACTAACAGAAATTTGCCGCACTCAATAGCCGCAGAGTTCCATCAAAAATAAAAGAGGAAGGGAGGAGAAGGAAGCAGGAGATCGATAAAAAGAGACCAGATAGAAACTTGCTGCAATCAATACCACTGTTGTGACTAGAAATATCTTTTAAAAAAAAGAGATCGATGGAGAAACAAAGTAGACAGGAAAGGGGAAAGATAAGAAAAGGAATCAAACAAGAAAAGAGTACAGAGAAAAAGGATGAAGATAGGCTAGTTATTCTTAATAGTGGAAAGATGAGAAGAGAAGCAGATCGAAGATTGACAGAAAAGAATAAGGGAAGAAGGAAAATGGATACTAGGTGTTTTGATTGGGTTTATGTCTAGCTAATTTGAAAGACAGAGTAAACACAAGCTAGTGTTCAAAAATAATGACACAACACAGCTTTATCTTGAAATCATAGATATAAGTGCTGGTCAGTTCAGCACGCAATGGCACGGCATGGCATGAGAAAATACATAATGATCTAGTCCTTACTAGCACAGAACACTGGCACAATATTGGTTGCATGGTAGTACTTGGAATGCTCCTATGCCAATGCATGCCAAGCACTGGCATGGCACAGCACATGCTGTACCAGCACTAAGCCTGCATGTGATACCTGAATTCTTGAAACTACTTTCAATGTGAATTTTATATGAATGGTAACAATTTACTCCAAAGAAGCCAAAATTCATGGTCAAAGATACCCGCCTATCAAATCAGAGTGGCTTGTTCCATAAAGATATAGACAAAGCAACCCTGTAGAATGTTTACCGATAGCACTGAGAAGGGCCAAAAAGTATATATCAAAAGTTAAATAGCAATCCTTTTTGCAGAATGTAAAATTCCATTATTACAACATAAATGATGGTAAGGTGACAATGAGACACTTTAATACTTTTTTCCAGCGATATATCCTAGGATAAGACCAAACGTGAAGCATGAGTACAAAAGAGATGTAACAAGATTAAGAAGGTTTAACAAACAGAAAACTTACCTCACTTCTTAAGGCAGCAGTGGCATGCAGTTTGACGTTCAGCTGGGTCAATTGTAAGAAGAGTTTCAATTAATGGCAATGATGATGGTGGGAAATCTTTAAATGTCTCTTTTAGGCAGCGTTTATATGGCTGTTGGGGTTTAAAAATTGTAGCATGGGGCAACTTTGACTTCTTCCAGTATTCTTCTGAGGGGGAGCCACACAGCTTGAAAATCTTATGCAGAGCTGTTCAACCTAATAAATATAAAAATGGTTAGGCTAATCTGCATTAGCAATAGATACATGTGCTAGCAAGCGCCTCTGCAGGATGATTCTTGACCAAATATGCAGAAAGGCAGTTATAGAATTATAAATTGTATCTAATATGAAGTTTCATTGCCAAGATCCAGCACCATCTCATATCTGTGAGTTCTAAGTAATACTTCTGATGGGCATGTGCATGTGAATATGAAACCAGGAATTTAGTTAGGCAGATTGATCACCCTCAGGGCATAATTTTAGAGGTTGACAATTTAGTGGAATATTTTTCAAGAAGAAAATAATACATGAGCAAGATCAACGATGTAATGTGAATATAATCCTTTGGTGAACCAGATTGTCAGTGTAACAATATTACTTGAGTAATAAAGGAAGTCAGCTAAGGTCCAGGGTCTCCCCAGTTAACACACACTGAACCTGAGCCAAACAAATCAGACCATTTACACAAAATACATAAAATAGCGCCAATTTTGCTTAACAAATGAAAACGAGAATGTAATTAAGACAGGTGAACCCTCTGGCTCAAAGCAGTTGGAAAGTTCCATATGGAAACAGTCAATGTTCCAGGGCGTAGAAGTTACCTCAGTTCGCCCTGGCATTATAGGCTTCCCAGCCAGCAATTCTGCAAGAATGCAGCCTGCACTCCAGAGGTCTACACCCACACCATAATCATTTGCACCCAACAGAAGCTCAGGGGGCCTATACCAAAGTGTGACCACCCGGCTAGTCATAGGATGCTTGTCGTTGGGATCAAAGATGGTCGCCAACCCAAAGTCTGCAATCTTAAGCATCCCACCATTATCAATTAGAAGATTTGATCCCTTAATGTCACGGTGCAGCACACCCCTATTGTGACAGTGCTCAAGCCCTGAGAGCAACTGATGCATAAAACATTTTACCTGCCCAAAAACAGAAATGTTAGATAGAAATTTGCATAAAGATCACAGTTTTTAAATATAATTGAACTGGAAGTGCATGAAAATTCAACCTGAGGTTCTGTAAACTTGATTCCAGGGCTGGCAGCAAGACCAGCCAAGTCATGCTCCATGTATTCAAAAACCAGATACAAACTACAAGACATCCTGGAGGTCACTAAACCCTCCAATTTCACTACATTGGGGTGATCCAACCGTCGCAGTATGATGATCTCTCTGGCCATAAATTTCACGCTCTCCGGCTCCAAATTATCGAAACGGACCTTTTTTTTTTTTTTTTTTTTTGGTGAAAAAGGGACCTTCTTCAATGCCACAATTTTACCCGATAATGTGTCTCTAGCCTTGTAAACATTACTATAAGTCCCTTGCCCAATCTAATGCACAAGAAAGATGCTATCTTTAGTAACAAAACCACAAAAAGGAAACCAAGAAAAAGTGGCGGTGGAAGCAAAAAAAGATGCTTGCCTTCGCGAGCTTCTCGAAGGTATCGGCCCGGCGGGGCGTCCACCCCTTGATAGCCTCTCCGGCGACGATGGAGAGCCAGGAAGGCCACCCGGCGGCGACCCGCTCGCCGTGTATATGCCCCGGGGGGTTGCCAAGCCTAGGATCGGCCCGCTGCCGCCGCCGCCCGTGGGGCCGCTCCCCGGCCAGGCGCTCCGCCTTCTCCGCCCGGACCGCGGCGGCGGCAGCAGGGGCATCGACGACGGCGGTCTCGATCTTGGAGAGGGCGGCCTGGGACTTGCGGTCGGAGGCGACGGGGCGCGCGGTCCGCTCCTTCTTCCGCCTGACGGAGGCGGAGGAGGGGGCAGGGGACGCGTCTTTGCCGAAGGCGCAGCCCATTGCTCATCAGCTCATCGCCGCCGGGGCTCGGAGCGGGATCGGAGTTCCGGCCAACTTGGGAACCCTAGATTTAGAGTTCGGTCTCCTCTTCTTCTTCTTCCCCCCTCTCTCTCTCTCTCACTCCAATTTTTTTTAGGATGGTTTTACTCTTTTGGTACGGGAAAGAAGATGAGTTCGAGCGATTGGCCCGAATGGAGCAGAGAAGGCGGTAAAAAGGAAGAAAGAAAGGGGCGGTGAGCGCAGCGGGCGGTGAAGGGATTCCATGCGGTATGATGCCTCGCGGAGCAGATCTAATGCGAGGAAGACGACGAGAGCGAGTTGGAGAGAAGTGAGAAGAGACCGAGGGATAGAGGACGGAGCAGGGAAAGGAAGGCGGCTGAGGGGTATATAATACCCTGGAGAGAGGAGCAAGAGAGGAAAAGGGGATTGAAGGGAGGAAAGTGAGAGCTTGGACGGTAGATTCCGGCTTTTGGGCCCACATCGCTGGGCTTACTTGGCAATAATAATGAGAGGTGGACCAATGGGTGCTGGCCACGCTTTGGGGGATTGATTGGAACGAATATCCTGATATTATTATATTAGTTTATGTTAAGAAATTAATAAATGTTGATTAAGTATAAACTTTGGTTTTCCAAAGGAGAAACCTTAATGAATGAATTCCTTGGAAAGCATTTGTTGAGAAAATTGCTCCATTAATTACAAATAATGGCATATTGTATTCTTAATGATCAATTAACAGAAATTAATTTTAAATTAATTAAGTTACTGATCAACTAACTTTCTAATCTTGTATTTTAGAATTCTTCAAGATTTTTCTCTTACTCATTCACCACACTACTGGTGTATTGTGCTCATCGCTTTCTTCTGGCTTTATGGTTAAAATTCATGTTTTTATTCATTGATGATAATTGAAAGAATTAGTTTAGTCTCCCTTTTTGTTTTCATAGGAGTGGCAAAGATTCATTTTAATGAGACATAAATGATAGAATCTAAGGTTTTAATGTTATAAAATAGAATTATGTGCAATTTACACTCGGAAATATCTGTTGTTATGAAAAGCTTAATTGAAATCCAATCAAAAGTTGACACTTCAATTAATAATGATAAGAGCATCATCTTGAGAAGGTCGTTAGGGCAATCTTTAAGATGAGTTCTTAAGTTATTCTAGTTCATTTTTTGTCAATCATTTAAACTAATAATGCCGGTATCTTACATAAAATTTGTCATAGAGCATCAGTATGAGACAAGCCCCTCAATCAAACATATGGAAACGACTAAAGAATATACTAGCAGTGCTATAGGATCTTTGAAATAGAAAAGTAGCTTCTATTTTTAACCAATTGAATTTAGTGGCGTACCTTATTCTATATCACTGTAGGTTTTGTTGTTTCCGTATTAATGGAAGTCTACATGATATCATGTATCAATTTTATAAAGAAACTAAACTTTAGTCTACATTAAGCATATTGTATTTTGTTATAAAGAAGTAGTTGCTTAGCATAAGTTAAGCATATTTTCTCTTTTTCAAGTTTTGAGTTAATTAGAGATACTTATTAAATATGAGAAGAGATTGGATGTGCTAATACCGCAAAATGCAAGATATTCAAGATTATATTATGAACAATAACGAATGCTATTTAATATCTAAAATGCCGGGTTATATGTGTGTGCATGTCCATGCACATTTAGAAACTGAAAAAGAAAATAAAGAGAAGCAAAGATACAAACATGGTGTTAAAAAGTTAAAAATAATTAAATTTTGTACAAAAAATGAAATATAAAAATCAACACCAAAATAAAATGCTTTGAATCAAAAATGAAATAAAAATATGGAAAATACAAAATACAAAACACAAAATAGTGCAAAAGAAAATAAAGTGAAAAATAAAAAAATAGAAATTAAAGAATAAATACTATTGTAACAGCAAAGAATAAAATAAAATATCAGATTGAAAATAAATATGGAAAGAGAGAAATACAATGTAAAATTAAAAATGAGAAATACTAAACAAATAATAGAACGTATTTAGAATAAGGAATGAGCCAAGCTTGATCTCAGCTTAAAGCTCAAAACTATTTCTAATTTAAAATTGAGCAAAGTCGGTCTAGATTAAGCCTCCTTAATTAGTTACATTCTTACCATGCATTAAAAATAAGGAGTTCCTGCTATGGATCCTGCTATGGTTTTGATATTCATGATGCTAGAGGCCACATGCTATGTTGGTTTATTAATAAAATATTTAATTCAAAATTTTGAAATTTTAGAAATTCGTATTTAGATATTTATCAAAACATAAACCTAGTTAAATATAAAAATTTATCTTAGACTCCCAAATAATTTAGTTTTCTAAATAGATAAGATTTAATTTTCTATCTTTATCTCTATCCTCTCTTAAAATTTTAAGGAAATTCTACGGACATATCTCTAACAGTATCTTAAAAAGAAGTGTAGAGGTGCATCCTGATCTAATAGTAATTCCTAGTAACACAACTCTTGATGAATGGATGGATTATGTGAATGGATGCATTCAACGAAAAGATGCTTAAGCATCTAACCCTTTCACATTTATAAATAGATAAGAAATTATGCTTTCCATCAATCAGAACATTCTTTTCCATATAAGAGGATTGAGAGAGATTGCTTTAATCAAATTTATTGATTTTCAATACATTTGAATTTAGGTAGTGTAAGACACAATATTTTAAGCTTTTGGACTAAAAGTTCTGGACAAATGGCTTCTAGCTAGGTCCAATATTCATCCCAATCCTTTTTACTCGTACGGGCTTCTCAATAAGAGACCAATATCGAGTAGGATCCGGATCATGAATGGGCGCTCATCCTTTTTTTGGGTGCAAGTCAACTATAACGAGGGAGGGAGAGTTTGCATGGTCGTGTGCCCGGCGATAATCGTAGCTTCATGCTGCGGCAAGCTCATTCCCATGCATTGGTTTTGTTTTTTGTTTTTTGTTTTTTTATCATCGTTGGGCCTCCAACGAATCACATGTAGGAAAACATGCACGTCCAAATCCAAAAAAAGAAGAAGAAAGAAAAAGAAAAAAAATTTCCTCAAAAATAAAAAAAATCAGTCCCATAGGCCCTTCAGGGAAGATAGCAGAAAGAGAACCGCTGCTTTGACTTGACTCTACCCCATAATCCTTTGCCCTCCTGCCTGTAGATTGCCACAAAAGACGTATGAGTACGCACCTCATGCTTTGCGTTGCTAGCTTTGCAACTCAAGTAAAACAGACTCCACTGACTCCCTCTATCTTCCATCTTAATTTTGTCTTAGAGTCCTTGTGTATTAAAATAGATTCGGGGTGGAAATAATCTAATAAAGCCAGATTGGGACAAAATCGTTTGGTTTTTTGCTAATCAGCAAAACACCTTTTATATGGAATTAAATTTAGTGTCTATGTCATGAATAAGCACTTGATTTTAATGAAATCTTGAAGTTTATTTTCTGGGTGCTGCAATTATTAATTTTGAATTAGCAATCAGGAAATTTTAGTATCTGATCTCATTACTGGATATAATCGAGACTTTTCTTGCGTTAGAGCTGTTGCATGCTATGGAATTTCAAAACTTTAATTATTATACATGTTCAACATTATAAACTGTCAGAGATGACTGATTTGAAGGATTGTGAAAGTCCACTTTTGCTTTGATGAATGGAGGAACATCTCATGATGCGGGAGTGAAGGTATCACAACCTGGTGTTGTCGGGGCGAATGATTTAGTGATTGTAGGGCCAGGTGTACTTGGTCGTATGGTAGCTGAAACATGGTGACAGGCAGGGCCGGCCCGAGCTTTAGGCGACTGAGGCGGTCGCCTAAGGCCCCGGGCCAACGGAAGGCCCCCGGAAGGTGAAGAGAGAGAGAGAGAGAGAGAGAGGGAGGGAGGGAGGGACCGTGACCAAAAGGGAGCAAAGGCCCCATATAAAACGGGATGAGCTGGCTACGAGTCTTCCCCCTTGATGGAAGGGAGGTGGAGAGTTTCTTGGCCTGCAGAGGGGAAATTTAGGAAGTTGGGGACGGTAGTTTTGTTTTGGATGGAGAGAGAGAGAGAGAGAGAGGAGGGATTTAGTTGGCTTGATACACGCCTGAAGCCACTCTTACCTTTCATCCCTTCTCTTGTTTGGTTTTGGTCTTGGTTTTCCTTCCCTCACATTACTCCTGATCCAGCTGGGCCATCAGGAAGAAAGGGGGATTGGAAATGGACTTCTTGGAGGGTGGAGATTCTTTTAATTTTCTCCTCTCGGTTTCTTCTCCCCTCTTGGGTGGTAGAGAGAGAAGGAGGGAGGGGGTTGAATGGCTGCTGTGCTGTGATGTTGCGGTTGCTGCTTGGGTACTCACTTGAAGGGGAGATGGAGGGATGGGACTTTTATTAATTAGATGGAGTCAATTTCCCATAATGCCCCTACTTTCTCTTATAGAGAAGCTCCTGGAGAAATTCTTTTCTTTACCTTGACCATGAAGTGCCATGGGATGACCTTTTCCTATTCCGCTCTTGCTTGACATGATAAACAAAATTGCCAAGCATTATCTCAGTTAAGCCCTTCTTTTAGGATAATTACTTTTCTGCATTTCCATTCAAAAATAATATTAAATTAAAAAGATTTCTGGCCTATCTTTGTTAGATTCATGTACCTTTGTTGAAATAGTGTACTTGATAGCTATCCATTTTCATATCATTTTTTTAATATTTTATATTTATTAAAAAAATATTATTAAAAAAAAGGTCTCATTCATTGGATTCATCTTAGGCCTCCAAATGTATTGGGCCGCCCCTGGTGACAGGTTCATTCAAATCCTTGTAAAGATAATTGAACTAGTTACCTATCTGATATATTATCTTTTATGAGATACACTATTCATGTTTCTTTCTCGCTCTCCTTGAAAATGCCAATTTCAAGGCACAGAGACTTTGAGAAAAGCCAACTATCCAAAGGGAATTCTATACTATAAGAATTTTGGAAAAATAAATTAATTTGTAAAAAAAGAAAACATGAGCAAGTATTGCCTAATCATAGCTCCAAAGCTAATTACATGTTTAGCTATCTAATCTGTTAGGTTTTTGCCTTGTGAATCCAGAGATACAGTAAGACATACAGTAAGACAGTGTCATGATTTGAAGACATGCATGTTTGGGTTTTAAGAAATATGCAGATTGGCAGATCAAACTGGAGTGGTGAAGTGGTGCGGATACCAATACCAGATCACCCGTCACTCAGGTCTACAGTCACCGCAGGAGAATGGTTCAGCTAGTTTCGTTGTGGTTAGAATAATTTTTGTTTAATTTTGATAGCCTTTGGGCTTATTTAAGTTTTTTTTTTATCTTTCAGGGTCTTTGTGAGATTAGCTTCTTTGTAGGGGCCTTTTTGCATTTTAGGTCCTATATATATATATATATATATATATATATATATATATATATATATATATATATATATATATATATATATGTTGGACCATACATTTGTAGGTGGTATGCTATGAATGAAAAATTGGTTCTCTTTCTTTTAGCTCTAGTGTGAAGCCAAGAGCAAGAGCTAGGCGTGAAGCCTAGTTCCCTTCCTCCCCTTTCTTTTCTTTTTCCTTCTCCCTCTTCCTTGCTGTCCGGCATCATGAAGGTTCTTTCCTGTTCACATCAAGTACTGCTGCATATGATTGCAGTGATAATGGTTTTTGCAATGAGGTGTAACATCTCATATAAACACATTGCTCTGATGTTAACATATTTGTTTCACTTTCATTGTAATGCAAATGACATTTCTTTAATAATTTGATGCTTCAATCTTTTCTCCTGTAGTGTTGGCTAAACTGCAATAATTGAGTGAACTCATGATAGTAAACTTAATTGATAGTAATTATTTTTTCAATATGGCCTTGTCAAGTGCTACTAGATCTAGGTTGGTCTATTGTTTTTTTTTTTTTTGGTGGTAAACTTGGAAGTTGAAGTTTCATTGACTTTTGAGTTCATTGTTTGAAGCAGGAGTATAACAGTGTATTAGGATGTAAATTGATTTCTACAAAAGTAAGGCTCTATATGTTTTTGAGATCCAATGAAACATAATTTTCATTTACTATTTGAAAAACTTTGATCCAACCTTCGTGTTTGGTTAATGGATTTTCTTTTTATTTTTTGACAAATAAATGTATCTCCTTTAAAACTAGAGATCGTTTCTTTTCTTAAGTGATGATGAGTAGTTCCAATCTTGCACTTAAAACTTTCATATCCACGTATCGCCTTGAGTTATATGCCTTTCTTCTGCAGTTTTCTAGCATTCATTTGTGGAATGTCACAAATTTCTTATTCTCTCTTATTCACTTTCATGTAGGATAGTCCAATTGTGCCGATTGGTACAAATCCTCGGACAGATGTACTTCTAAAAGCAGAAAATACAACTCTGGAAGCTGGGGGATGCATTCCAAGGCTAGCAGGGCTTTATATATATCCTTACATAATACTATCGGCTAAGGTTCGTCATATCGGTGCATATTGCCCCATGCCATATTGGTGCCAAGCCGATACTTGGTATGGGGGGTGTACTAAGTGCAGCACACTGAGCCAACCTGTACTGACACTATGCAAATATGGTACCGGTAAGGATTTTGAAACTGGTATTGCGAACCTTGGTTATTGGCTATATTATGAGGCAGGCATGCATGTGTGCGAACAAGAAATCACGAAAGCAACAACCATTTGACATTATTTTCTTAGCCGATGACACAAAGCAGATAGAGGTGCCCATGTTTATTGGTTAAAGAAAGGATCTGTTAATGCCCATCCAGATCATATACTAAATCTTATTCATTACGAGGTTACAGCCTTCTTGGTATCAGTAGTTTTATAAATCAATGTTTTGTTGTTGGTTATGATGTAATATCTGAAACAGTGCTGGTTATTTCTAATGTTTATGTTGTTTTATTTGTTTTATGATACTTCCAGATATCATATACTAAATCTTATTTACTGTGAGGTCACAACCTTCTTTGTTACAGTGGTTCTGCAAATTATGGTATTGTTCTGATGATTATAATCTAAAATAATGCTGGTTATTTATGCTTTTTATTTTTTAGTCATTTGTACAATATTGCTATAGATTAAATAGGGACAGACTGGCACATTTTCCCCAAAGTAGAGCAAAAATCAATGCATAAAGAAGTTGTTTTCTTGCATGGTTCTTTTCAGATTTTTTCTGTACTTTCCTGTTGCGTTATGACAGTAAGTTTTCTTAATTTAAAATATAAACAGTTTAAGCATGTTTCATATTTCAGGATTGGGATTATAGGATTGATTCGTGCCTGATTGTTTTAAATTCTTTTCTTGATTGTTTTGAACTTTGAAATCAAATCTAACATTCATATATTCGCTGTCTCTGTCCCCAAGACCAAGTGTAGGGATCTTTTTTTAACAGGAGGCTGCTTCCCTCTTGATTACCGTCATGCAAAATAAGTTTCGGGGTAGAATTTTCCTGGGCTGTGACAATCATCCTCTCTCCAGGTTCCCATACTTTGCTTCGTCATCCATATTCATAATATAAAACTTGTCGGAGCATGCCATTATATATGTATCTGTTCCCTGCCAAATGGATTATTGTAGTTATTATCATGGTCGCATATTACTGGTTTGTTCGTTATCCACTCGTTTCCTTTCTGCAGGCAAGAAATAATAGATTTTCTGAACCAAAGTGGACAATTTAACAAGAAGCTCCAGGGTTTTACGGGCAAGTACCTACTTTTTTTTATTTCATTTCCCTGTAAAAGTTGCAATCCTCTTTCTGCAGGCCTTTCAATTGAAATGGATATTTCAATTTCCAGGCACTGATGGTCCTTTAGGGAAGAGGATGGATAACTCCAAAACTTTGAGGCAAACAGACTGAGGTGGTTCTTTTGCTGTTTCGTTCCAAGTTTCGAGTAAATGTCATTGAATGGATTTGATGATTAAAGTTATAATAAAACTTGGAAAAGTGAACTCCTTTTCGGCTTTCTTTCTCTCTCTAATATTAGGCAGAAAATAGTTCTTCTCATGAATGCAAAAAACGAATGGCGGATCTTCAGATTTTGGATTACCCCAGCATGCTGTTTGCAGCAGCCATTGCTTAGATTTTAATGGATGTTCCAATTCAGATATCCAAGTAGTTGCATTCAAGATTTTGTGTTTCAACTCTATCGACAAGTAAAATCTAACCCTGAATAATTGTTCTGGCTTTAGATATGCCAAAAGAAGAAAAGAAAAGAACACGAAAAACAGCAGCACTAAATTTCATCTATTTTTGCTCCCAGGTTCTAAAGCTAATTCTAGCTTAAGTTGTTGCTCTATCCATCAACATGTAACGTTACAAAATTCAGCAATCAAATGACTTCCATTATTGCCACAAACCTAAAAATTTCCTCACAGTGAGATTTAATTTCTCGAATCGGACGTTCGATTTGCCATAAAAGTTCACACTATTCTACCATAGATCCCCCAAACCGGCTTAAAAAACACACACTCAAAAAGAAGGAATCTAATTAGCTAAAAAACCAATGAAACAATTACTGATCTTCCCCAGCCCCCTATAATCTGAGAAATTCACCAAAAAAACATGGATGATCTATTCTTCTCCATTTTTCCCAAATGAAAAAAAAAATAAACTAAATCCTGGAAACGATGAAATCCTTAGAATTAGTTGCTAAAGTCATCTTGAAAAATTGTAAAAGAAATCCAAAGAAAGATTCTTAGTCATGCATGGAAAGAGAGATGGACGGTAGTCTTTGCTGTACATGCATGGAAAATCTTGTTAACCATGAAGAACAGATTGATTTTGGCTCTTTCTTATGTGAGCAATATAAAATCTCTTTCTTTAAAGTGATTATATTTATGCAGATTAGTTCCCATGTAGGAGTTAGTTATTAACCATCACTCATTCAAAAAAGTTGGACAGAAAATAGTCAAAAGTAATATGATCAAATTATGTGTCTGAGTGTTTATTAACTTCATAAAACATGATACGTAAATCATTGTAATTTAGAAATTTCTCAACTTTATATTGTTTCATTAAATCAACTCTAAAGGTCTATTTGGCCATTCCTCAAGGAATATCCTACAAGAATTGGGACTATTGACCAGTCCAAAGTCCCAGATTATAACTATCAGGACAATATCAAGCCCCATGCTAGAAAGAAGAACATAAACATCATCTTTTTTTTTTCTTCCATAGGATTCGGGCTGGAGGGGCTATTAGATTGACATGGGCTATTATGCACAAATGGGCATCCTAATCCAACAATGGATAGCTGAAACATGCCCTAAATGATTGAATTGGTTGTCATATATATCCTATGAGTCATGAGAATCATGATTTACCTTAATATGCAAGTTACATATCAAAAACTTCATTTTTTTAAAATGATTTTCATATAAGTTGGAATGATGGATTTAATCAACCAGTGCTATATATGTACTCAAATATATCATTACTATGTAACTTGTATTTGTTTCTATTATATACTTTTACAAAACAATGCAAGACATTTATGTGATATTTAGTATTTTTAATTTCGTAGGACATATTCTATGGTGAATAGAAGTGTAAGGAACTAGTAAATAATTGGTCTTATAGAGCACTTAAATTGTCTTATATAAACTATGATGCACAATACTTCTAGAGAAATAATAAGAAAAATGCATTCAAGATTCAAAAGGAAGAAAGAAAACCCAACAAAAATTTACAAGGAATTAATATGGACTCGTGTACGTAAACACACAGACTTTCCATTTAAATAAAACAATTGCTGATCCATTTTTAACCTGTTATTCCTGCACATATATAGATATTATGTATCTGCATATGTCACAGTTCCTTTATTTGTGTTAGGAGAAAATCTTATATTGTACCATATTACGCCAAAAAAATATTTGTATCAGGATCCAGTGTTGAAATAACTTGATGATTATATATACAAAAAGAGATGATTTAAAGCATAGAAGTAACCAGAGTCAGTCCTTCCAAGGTTGTACGTTGGAATTTCATCATGAACCAAGCATTTGAAACCATGCAGGAGATCTAATTATTCCTCAAAGCAAATTTGTTATTATAATTTCTGCCGAGCATATGCTTTCATTCTAGTCAGTCTTGAAAATGCATATATGCTTAATGAAAATATGAAAAATAATGTCGAAAACATGAATAGACGTATAATTCTTGCATTGCAAATGTTTGAAAGTCGCATCTATAAATCTCTACTAATATATCAAGAGAGATATCATATTTGAAAAAGTATGAACGATTCAAAAATGATTATTTTTCTTCCATCTCAACTAACCAAGATCTCACTTATCACATTCAAAGAAGCTTCATTTCCACTGATGGTAACGGCACTAGAAGCGACGCCTATCACCTATACTCTTAATAACAAGTAATTAATAGTAGGAGTATAGTTTCATAAGTAACTCCATAAGAAAGAAAGGAAGCAGAAGATACAACGAGGTGCAACATGTCACGTTCTGCTCTCCCTTTGTTCTCTAATCCTAGGTATATACCACTTACTGCACAAAGAAGAGAAGAGCATTAGCATCATATCAACGCCACCAAGAAGAGATTTTGTGTTTCAACTCTATCGGCAAGCAAAATCCAACCCTGAATAATTGTTCTGGCTTTAGGTATGCCAAAAGAAGAAAAGAAAAGAACACGAAAAACAGCAGCCAATGATCATCCATTGGTGGATTGGAGAGACCGATCACCGATCAAAGGGTCCAGCAGGATCGAGCTGCTTGCAGAGTCCAAGGTAGGTGAGGTAGAGGATGCGGTCCTTGGCCCCGGTGCGGTGGTTCTTGGTGTGCTTGCAAAAGTACTTGAGTTGATCCAGGGTGCAACATCCTAGGGTTTGGCCTAACAGCATGAACAGCCAGTTGATAGATCGTTTCTTGGCCGCCACCACTGGGCGCATGCAGTTGGGCTGCCCGCAGGACCGGCAATCCGGGAACGCCGGGGTCATCCACTCAGCCGGCGCGCGGTCATGCATCCAATGCTTCCGCGCCCGGATGAACGCTGCCACCTCGTTGAACTTGGATACAAGATCGTAGGAGATGACCTGGGAGGCCTCGCAGCGCTTGCACTGTGCGTCGCCGTAGATGTTCTTGATGTTCCGAGAGAGAAGATGGTTGAGGGAGTGGACGGTGGCGCGGCGAGTGGTTGCCCAAGAAAAGGGAGGTGGGACGGTGTCGGACTTGTGGGCGCCGCGGGGGCCCTGGGAGTGTTTGCGGCGGGCGCGGAGGGGGCGGGCAGGGGGGTCGGCTGCTACGGCGACGGCGGAGGCGGCGGAGGAGGGGACGGAGATGAAGTCGGGGAGAAGAAGAGGTGGCGGCGGGGGAGGAGGGGGAGGGAAGGAGTGCTGTGATGGCCCGGGGGAAGGGGGGGGAAGGGGAGGGGGTGGGGTTGGAGGATTAGGGCGGCAGGACGGAGGAGAGAGGCAGAGGGCAAGAGGATCGCCGTCTTCGAATGCTTTCGAGTTATCGCCATTCTTTCCTTTTCGGTCTGTTTCCTCCATGGTGCTCTTGAAAGCAGAAGCAAATAAGAGAGAAAAGATTCGCGTTCGTGAAAAGAGAAGATATAAGAGAGAAAAATATAAAAACGGGTTTAAACGGTTTGGAAGAAGGTGGAGAAAGAGAGATCGATATGGCTTTTGATTTTATGGTTAATAGAAGACCAGAGGGCGGTTTGCTTGGGATTCTGCCAACAAACTAACGCCAATAAGTTCACTCCGCAACGTATATTATTAGTTGACCATCCTAACAAGAGGAAACAATAGGCCTCTTCAACAGAGAATCTTTTAAAGCTAGGTTATGGGCTCGCAAGCAACGCGGCCTATTTGTATGGGTTCACTCCATGCATCTAATTTTGATCCCTAGATGATTCACTAGTAAGACTTGTTACAGTTATGATCTTGTCACAGATTGCATTCTTCTTTACCACTTGTTTTATTGTTACTGTCATCACTATTACAACTTTTTTGAGAACTTGGACGGATGGAAACCAAGCTGAATATCAAAATGAGGGCAGGAACAAACTCGGATCTGCTGTACCAAAACAAGAGATTTTTACTGACTTGGACGGTTGGTACACTTGTCAGAATTATTATTGTCATAGTTCTGGTAGTTGTTAATATTGCTTCTTCTTGTTCTTTTTATTTATTTTTACAAACATGTTTTTCAGTTGTGCGGCAGTCAATCTCCCCAGTTTCGAACACAACATGGTAGAAAGTGGATTGTGGTTTTTGAGGAGTAAAATACTCTTCTTTTTTTTTTTTGCTAGGACGGGTGGATCATACCTGACGAGTACGGATACACCCAATAAAGTCAAAAAATAGGATACCTCGGAGTACGAAGGGCAACTCTCCATCTCCAACCCACAGGATGCCGCCGGAGTGACAGGCTACATAAGCAGCCACTCAATCCGTAGCCCCATTGGCTTCACGGTATACATGCTTCGCAGTAAAATACTCTTTTAGGATGGCCAGCAACTGCACCTTAAGAAGCAAGTATACCATGAGATAGAAGGGAAAATGCATATGCTTGCTCATGCCTTGGATGCTATTGATGTCTTTGGTATACTCTACAAATATCTTGAACTTACATATCTGCAGGACACATATCTATGTGTATTGGCACTTAAACCATGCTATTGTTGATTTTCATTGGTGGATTGCAAAAGCTTGGAGAAGGTTCCATTGCATCAAGGAGTTAACTCTACACTAGTTGGTGGGTAAGATGCAACTACCATTACAATACCATCAAGCCACCTAGGTTGCATTTTCCTTTGCTATTTATCATGAAAAATAGAATTTTGCTATGTTTCTTTTCTTTTTTTTTGATAAATTGCAAGCGGTAATTTATCAAATTTCTTTCAAAACATCATTCCCTTGGAATTTATCAAAAAAAATATGTTCCTCGATCACAACTGCTCGTTTAAATTCCAGTTTTCTCGGAAGTCATGCCCCCTTTCTTTGAGAGAATGCATGTGATTAGAAGTTAAATCTGCCAGTAGCTTGATCCAGCAAAGGCTTTACAAGCATAAGAAGCAAAATATTAGAATAATATTTTCTTAAATATCATAACTAATTAGGCTCTCCTTATCTTCTTCTTGACCAGACTTAGTCTACCGAACCAATCCTTTGACGTGCAAGGCCATCCATCATTTAAGAAGCATCAAACAAGCCAATCCAGCTATCCCAGTGTCACTGTCCGTGACCTCAAGCAAGAGTACCGTTATTCCCCCTCGGAGTGTGTCTATGACTAGCTATGCTTTGTATTGATAAATCGAGGTACTTTTTGTGGTGACGTAAACTATCTTAATATGGATCTGTTCAAATGAAAAGCTGTTTCTCGACTGTTTTGCTTTAAAGAAAAAAGAAAATCAAAGAAGAAAATCTTATCTTAGGCAGACATATTGGATCTCTCTTAGATTGGATCTTTGCGATCAGTGATAGCAATTCAATTGCTTCAAACTCATCGTGAAAGAAGTAGCTGATAGGAGAAGTCTTGCAACTTCTACGAAGGGTTGCACTTGTTTCGGTGTTTATTAATGTCTTTGGCTATCTATTAATTTACCATGCAAGCACGAGGAGAAATTAATTACTCTTGTTTGTTTATTAGGGAGCTTTAGCTGCAGCCCTTGGTGTTAATCTCTCTATCATATGCACCGTAAGTTTGTACAAGTCCTACGTAGTAGAAAGAGAAATACACTTGGTCCTACAGGATCGGAGCGAGTTGTTCTTATCCAACTCTTGGGCTCAGAATTCAAATCAAGTCCGGCTTGACCAATCAGCAAGTGGGCCAAGCTACGACTAGACTTCGCTTGCTCGAGTTATCTTCATTAATCTCACAATATAAATATATAAATAATTTACATATAATATATATTAAATCATATATTTAATATTTTTATTTATCATATATATATATTAATTATTATATATTATAACTTATATAATTTGAACTCTTGAATTAAGGTATAGTCTGTATAATCATCTGGAAATGAAAAATGATAATTTTGAAAGATATTAAGTTCTTACAGGATCTCTTAAATGAGTTGTTTACAAAAATAAGATGTGTTCGAGCTTTTACAAAATGAGCTGAACTTGAGCCAAGCGCACCATGCTTGATCTCAGTTAGTAGAGACTTTTTTCCTACTATGCATCTAATATATAATGAACCACCATTGCTAGCATGAAAGGAGAGGCAATAGACAAGGACTACATAATATATCACACAAGTCAGATCTGATCTATGCTTTTATTGGATGACCCATAAGTAGGCATGAAAAAACTTAAATCACCATTGTGGCTTGGTAAATATTGCACATTTCTGAGTGTCGCCTCCAATTTCAGGAGTAGTGATTGCAAGATTCGGGTGTTCGGAAGAAAATTACATGGATCGCATGGTGCAAGCCAAACATGCTTTCTTCTTAATTAATTCTGTCTTGCCTCTGATTCACATAGGATCTGTGTGGTATAGCACCACTATGAGATACAAAAAATTTAGGACAATGGTTAATGCTCCACTATCCTGCTGCCAACTGCGTTTGTGTGGAGTTTACTAAATAATTTTGGCACTAAGCTATACTTAGAGATAAACAAGCATCTTGTGGAATTGAGGATTCCACATGCTACAGCAGTGTGTTCAAGAGTCCTAGTAGAATTTCGATGGACAGCCATTACATTTTTAAAATACAAATTGAATGTAAAAAGTTATGAAGATTTTTTTTTTGGATGGAAATTGGAGGAAGTGAGAAACTTCCCTCTATTTATTTATAGAGAATGTACTACTAATTACAAAGGATGTGGAGAAGGATGATAGAGCAAAAGATAAGGCTGCAGCAGAAGGGGAGATAGTCTAGAGGAAAGATCCTTATGGCCCAAAGAGCATTTAGCTAAACATAGAGTAAGCCCCATAGAAAAGGAGTGGTGAGTCTTGTGAAGAACAATCAATGCTGAAGTAAGGGAGAGTGTGCGAGGGCTCGGTCCATTGACCGGGGCCAATGGGCCAGCCTGAAGAGGCTAGGCCCAAGGTCCCATTGGGCTCTCTGGCATGAAGCAACAGAAGAAGAAGACTCAACTCCTTTCTCCTCTGTATCCGGCAAGAATCGAGAACTCCCAGGGCAACCAAGTTCATCTAAGACGTGGAGACCTCGCCTATTTAACCTCCCCACCTTCCCTTTCTCCCCTATTTACCGAGAAAGAAAGAAAGAAAGAAAGAAAGAGAGAAAGAAGAAGAAGAGGAGGAGGAGGAGAGAGAGAACCATCCCTCTCTTTCTCTCTCATATTTTCTCTCTACTCTCTCTCTTGATTTCTCTCTCTTCTCTCTTACTTTGTCTCTCTATTTTCTCTCTCTAGAATGTCCAAGAAACCCAGTATCGGCACATGTCGACCTGATCTACGAACCCAAGTTGACCCTTTGTAAAGGGCCCTGATCCATTCTGGTGCTTGGGCTATCTAGTGGACCGATCATCCAAGCCCTATTGAATGTCCTTGAAATCTTCATTGATAAACCATATTGATTGACCTTGGCCTCGATCGAGTTCATTTTTTATGATTTGTTGATCGAATCACTTAGGCCTGACCCACTTGGAACCGCTGAACATTGTCACCGACCAACCGTTTTCTCTCTCTCTCTTCTCTCCACTTTCTCTCTCTAGAATGTCCAAGAAACTCAGTATCGGGTCCTATCGACCTGATCTACGAACTCGAGTTGACCCATGTAAAGGGGCTTGATCCGTCTTGGTGCTCGAGCTGCCAACTGGACCATCACTCTAGCCTGTTAAATGTTTTTGAAACCTTGATTGATAAACCATATTGATTAGCCTTGGCCTCGATCGAGCCCGTGCCTTATGATTTGTGGATCGAATCACTTAGGCCTGATCCACCCTGTTGCCCAAGGTGACAAGCCAAGAAGGGGGGGTGAATTGGTTTCTTTTAAATTTAAACTATCTTACTCAAGTCAAATGGATGGTTAGTAAGCTAAAGCAAATCACAACACAAACAACACAAAGTATAGTGGTTCGGTGCTCTCCTTAGCACCTACGTCCACTCCCCAAGCGACCCCTTGGAAATTCACTATAATCTCGCGGATTACAGTTGGATTGTTTTCCGGGCTCACAATTCAAAAACCTTTGTTGGTTTTACGGGCTCACCAACGAACCTTTACACTTTGGTTTTCCGGGTTCACCAAAAACCTTTGTTGGTTTTACGGGCTCACCAACGAACCTTTACAATTGGTTTTCCGGGTTCACCAATCAACCTACTCCGTTGGTTTTCCGGGCTCACCAACCAACCTTTACAAGTTGTTTAACAAATAAAGAAAGAAGATTTAAACTCCTAAATGAGCAAATGAAACAATATAAACTACAAAGAAGAGTATAGAAAATATTTATCGCTTTGAAGTGGCTTCTCTCTTCTTTGTCAAGGATGCTTCACTCTACAAGGGAGGATGGAGCTCTTGATGACTCTTTGAATCTGCTCAACCCCTTTCTTTGATTCTTGAATGAAGCACTTGGATGAAGAAGATTAGGGCACTTTTGTTTTCTTGTATACTCTTTGATATTCCTTTCAAAAGTTGTTCTATCTGATGAATAGTGCCACTTTAAATAGTCTCCTACATCCATTGGACAAGCCCCAATGGTTAGAATTCAAAAACTAGCCGTTACTGACTTTGGGAAGGACAAAAAGTACATCTGCAGAACTAGCCGTTATGCTTCAGCCCGTGCTTGGGTCGGCTCAACCTGTCCTTGGGTCGACCCAACTTTCACTTGGGTCGACTCAAACATTCCTTAGGTCGACTCTCTCAGAAAATACAGAAACTTGAAATTCAGCCTTCCTTCCCTTGGGTCGACCCAACCATTCTTTGGGTCGACTCAAAGTTCACTTGGGTCGACTCAACTTCTTCTTGGGTCGACCCTCTCAGTAATTCCAGAGAACCATTTTCTCTCTTCTTTTCTGTCTTGCCTTTGGGTCGACCCTTTCAGGGTTTGGGTCGACTCAAGCTTGGGTCGACTCAACTACTTCTTGGGTCGACCCTCTCAGTGAATGCAGAGAACCATTGTTCTGTCTTGTTTTGAGGATCTTGATGTTTGGGTCGACTCATGCTTTCCTTGGGTCGACCCAACTCACTGTTCATCTATGCTATTTTTGCAGAAGTGTGCCAAATGATTTCTTGATGTGCCGGGGTCGACCCAATCATCCTTTGGGTCGACTCAATCCACACTTTGCTGCATCTCAAGATTAGATTCATTCAAATAAACAATGAAATGTATCTATATCACTTTATACAAATATCCTGAGAATAATAGTCTTATAAATGAAGTATCAATTTAACTTATAACATACTCTAGATAATTGCTTGTTAATCATCAAAATAACACTATCATCCTCAATCTCCCCCTTTTTGATGATTACAAAATAAAGAGTATGAGCCTATTGATACTTGTCTTTAAGATCAGTTTTTGAAAGGGCTTAACTTGCTGAATTTCAGCTTTTCATATATAAGAGTGAAATCTCCCCCTATTTCATTTAAATGTTGCCAATTTGACTTTTTGAATTGCTCCCCCTTTCATTTATAATTCATTAACGATGAAACTTCAAAAATTTGAGATAAAATATGAGTTTCAGGTTATGTATCGGGGTGCGAGAGGTGCGTGCCAAATTCTGAAATTATATGTGCCAAATTCTGAAATTTGATAGAAATTTTTGATTTGATGATTTTCATTGTTACAAATTGCTCCCCCTTAGATGTATAAGCTTTCTTATATGATTTTCAATTTGTTTGCCCAATTATTTCTCTTTTTTTGCATAAGTTCTTATTTCTCTTTCTTTGCATAACTTCTTATTTCTTTTTCTTTATTTCTCCTTTCTTTAACTTTCTTTACTTTTGCTCTTATTATTCTTTCTTTACTTACTCTAAAGATATCTTTAGTTCTCCCCTTTTTGTTACTTTATTTACTCTAAACAATATCTTTACTTCTCCCCTAAGATCTTTACTTCTCCTAAAATAAATACTCTTTCTTTACTTCTCCCCCTTTTTGTTATCATCAAAAAGATACATGGGAAAGAAGCAATAAATACCAAACTTCAAACTTCATTGATCAAAATAGGAATATTTTCATACATTCATGCCAAAAACAAAAACAGATACAATGTTCCTGAATCAAGGTTTAAAGATACATGATAAAAGCAAAATACATATGAGAACTAGATATCTAGCCTAGGCTCTAAACATAGATGCTAAGATCAGCCTAGGGAGACTCTAACGGCTGGGATCTAGTCCTCATCCTCCTAGTGTACGTGGCGAGGGGAAGTCGAGCCTGGTGAGACTGTGTCTGGCGTGGAGCACGACGAGCTGGATGACTCTGTGCCGAAATCTCTGACTCAGCAGCCTGTGGCACAGATGGTCCATGGGTCTCTCTCTCTCTCCGGAGTGCTCCTATCTGCTGCCTCAGATTACTGATCTCAGCAGACATGACGTCCAATCGGGCGTCCAATCGGCTCGTCAGCCCGTCAGTGATAGTCCTCGCCTGAGCTGACATGAGCTCAGTCATCCTGCTCCAGAACTCATCCGTATCTCTCGGAGGAACGGATGATGATGGTCCAGCCTCTGAAGGTGCAGTAGGATGATCCATATGCTCCTCATCCTCTGGTGCATCTCCCTCTGGTGCCTCACCCTGAATGCCTGCTCCAGTGTGAATCCACTGCCCGTTCACTTTCTCATATCCCATGCGTATAAGTGTCCGTGCAGTGTATGTGTCAGTATGATGCAGACTCTTGGATGCCTCCTCCTCGAGAGCTAAACCGTGCTGTCGAAAAATCAAGGCGAGTATCATACCATAAGGTAGTGATACCCTGGAGTTGCACATCACCTTCCTCATCTGTCTCAGTATCATGGCCGGAAGATTTAGGGGAATCCCCTGAATCATACACTCCATCACTGCTAGATCTCGCTCTGTGATGAGATCGAATCTCCCGGTCTTTGGAAATAAGATTCTATTTATTATACTGAGCAGTAATCTCATTTCAGCAGTAAGAGAACTAGCTATTACCTTCGCGGAAAAGTCGAAGTTCTCATTTTCCATGATCAACTGTAGAGCTCTCATTTTGTTTTCAGGCTTTTCCGGAGTGGCTCCTACGCAGGGTAGATGAAGTAGCTCACTCAAGCTCTCCTCGGAAACTCGAACTCGAACCCCTCGAACTTCCGAAACAAGCCCTCCCATACCAGTTTTGAGGAAGGCATAGAACTCCTGAACCAATCCGGGGTAGATCATCACGTCTAGGGAGCAAAGATACTCCCAACCTTGCCTTTGGATCCATTCCCTCAACCGAAACCCTTCTTGATCAAAGAACTCGGAATGGATCCTTCTCCCCGTTGTAACCGGTCTCCCCGCAAATCTTGCAAGTATCACTGAGGGGGAAGGAGGAGGAGGGGCCTCCGCACGTGCCTCACGTCGTGGAGACACGGTAGATGGCTCCGTAGGTTGCCTTTCCTCCCATTGGATCCGTGTGACTCTTCCGGATCTCTTGGCTACGGCTCTTTTGGGTCCCATTTCTCTAAGATCTCAAGGTAATCTACTGTTTGGAGGAGTTTGGAGAGTGGGGATTAGAGTATTCAGAAGAGGACAAGGGCAAACAGTGCCCTAACAATGCTCTCGGGTCCCCTTTTAACAGTGGGGTCCCGACGTTGGGTCGACTCAAGATTTTTCTTGGGTCGACTCAACGTTGGGTCGACCCTATTTTGGGTTGGGTCGACCCAAGTGCAGAATTGTTTCTTTTCTCTTCCTTTTTGCTTCTAAGAATTTTTCTTGCTTCCAATCCTTGTAAACTCTTTATGGGACAATGATACATGAGTAAGGAATCTCTAGATAACAAATTTGACTCATGTTTCATGGGATTTTAGAAATTGGAAGAATGTATCATGAGACTACTAGCTCCCTTTTTTATATTTCTTCAATAAAAAGGATCACATATGCCTAATTCCCTTCTTAGCATGCAGAATCTATCTTCACTCAATGGTTTCGTAAATATGTCGGCTAATTGTTTTTCAGTGCATATATGCTCAATACATATATTTCCATTTTGCACATGATCCCTAATAAAATGGTACCTTATTTCTATGTGTTTGGCTTTAGAGTGCTGAACTGGATTTTTAGTAAGATTGATGGCACTAGTATTATCACACTTAATAGGAATATTATCTAGTTTAACTCCATAGTCCTCTAGTTGTTGCTTAAGCCATAATACTTGAGCACAACAACTACCAGCAGCTATATATTCAGCTTCAGCTGTGGACAGTGCCACTGAATTCTGCTTTTTGCTAAACCATGATACTAAGTTATTTCCTAAGAATTGACATGTGCCACTTGTGCTCTTCCTATCTAATTTGCATCCGGCAAAATCAGCATCTGAATACGCAAGCAAATTTAGACAGGAGTCCCTTGAGTACCATAGCCCTATATTGGTAGTTCCTCTTAAATATCTAAGGATTCTCTTAACAGCACTTAAATGTGACTCCTTAGGATCCGATTGGTATCTAGCACATATTCCTACACTAAATACGATGTCGGGTCTACTAGCAGTAAGATAGAGCAAGGATCCAATTAGTCCTCTATAGAGCTTGATATCAATACTCTTCCCTTTTTCATCCTTGTCTAGCTTGCTAGTAGGATTCATTGGAGTGCCTACTCCCTTATGATTTTCATTCCCAAACTTCTTTAGTATTTTCTTTGTATACTTAGTTTGATGAATGAAAATGTCTTCTTTAGTTTGTTTGATTTGTAATCCTAGAAAGAAGCTTAGTTCTTCCATCAAACTCATTTCAAATTCTCCATGCATTAAATCAGCAAATTCTTTGCAAAGAGTATCATTTGTGGCACCAAAGATTATGTCATCTACATATATTTGTACCACTAATAGATTTTTGTCCTTTCTTTTGAGAAATAGAGTTTTATCTATATTTCCTCTACTAAAGTCATTATTAAGCAGAAATTTGCTTAATCGATCATACCAAGCCCTAGGTGCTTGCTTTAATCCATATAATGCCTTATGTAGTTTAAAGACATGATTTGGCAATTCATGATTCTCAAAACCTGGAGGTTGTTCTACATATACTTCCTCCTCAATAAAACCATTTAAGAATGCACTCTTCACATCCATTTGATATAATTTGAAATCCATGAAACATGCAAATGCTAGAAGTAATCTAATAGCCTCTAATCTAGCTACAGGAGCAAATGTCTCATCAAAATCTATTCCTTCTTCTTGATTGTATCCCTTAGCTACAAGTCTAGCCTTATTTCTTATAACTAATCCATTTTCATCTAATTTATTTCTAAATATCCATTTTGTTCCAATTACTGAATTATGCTTTGGCCTTTCAGTTAATGTCCATACATTACTTCTTTTGAATTGATTTAATTCTTCTTGCATGGCATTTATCCAGTTAGTATCTTTTTCAGCTTCTTCATAAGTCTTAGGTTCTAATTGTGAAACGAAAGCAAGATAATCATTTAAATTCATAAGAGATGATCGAGTTCTTACCCCTTGAGATGGATCACCAATGATTAAGTCTTTAGGATGTCCATATGCATACCTCCATTCCTTTGGCAAGTTTTGGGATTGTGGTGGCACGCTATCATCTCCCTTATCTTGATTTGGCACGTCATCAATATTCAACTTTTCAAAGTCGATAATTCCTGTATCATCATCAACAATATTTTCTTTCCTAGCAGACTCACTATCAGACTCATCAAATATAATATTGACTGACTCTTCCACTACTAAGGTTCTTTTATTGAATACTTTGTATGCCCTGCTAGATGTGGAGTATCCTAAGAAGATACCTTCATCTGACTTGGCATCAAATTTACTTAGATCCTCCTTGCCATTGTTTAAGATGAAACATCTACATCCAAAAACTTTAAGATATTTAGCAGTTGGTTTCTTATTCTTCCAGAGTTCATAAGGAGTTTTCTTGGTTATAGGTCGTATTAAAACTCGATTTAGAATATGGCAAGCAGTGTTTATAGCTTCAGCCCAAAAGTACTTTGGAAGATTTGACTCACACAACATTGTGCGTGCCATTTCTGCCAATGTCCTATTTTATCTTTCAACAACCCCATTTTGTTGAGGCGTTCTAGGTGCTGAAAATTGATGTGATATTCCATTTTTAGTGCAAAATTCTTCAAAGTGTTGATTTTCAAATTCCGTACCATGATCACTTCGAATTGCTACTAAGGTGAGTTTTTTTTATTTATGATATTATTATATAGTTTCAAAAATTCTGAAAATGCTTCATTCTTATGTGCCAAAAATGAAACCCATGTATACCTTGAAAAATCATCAACAATAACTAGTCCATATTTCTTCCCTCCTAGACTTGTAGTTCTAGTAGGTCCAAATAAATCCATGTGTATGAGTTCAAATGGTCTAGTTGTTGATACTACATTCTTCGATTTGAAAGATGATTTAGTTTGTTTTCCCAATGAACATGGTCCACATATTTTGTCCTTTTCAAAGATCAATTTTGGCACATCTTTTATTAATTCCTTCTTAACTAGTTTTGATATTAATTCCATACTAGCATGTCCTAATCTTCGATGCCAAAGCCAACTAGTTTCATTTTTCTTTTCTTCATTAGTAATTAAGTATAAACCATTTTTCTGCCTAACTCATGAAGATCTACTAAGTAAATATTTCTTTACCTTTGTCCTACAAGTACAATGCTATTATCTTTAGGATTAGTGATTATGCATACAGATGCTTCAAATGTAACTTTAAACCCTTTATCACAAAATTGACTTATACTAAGAAGGTTATGTTTCAAACCCTTAACTAATAAGACATTTTCTATAAAAATAGATGGAGCAATGAAAATTTTACCCTTTCCAATGATATGCCCTTTACCATTGTCTCCATAGGTTACTACTCCACCTTTCTTTGATTCCAAGGTAACAAATTGATCTACGTCACCGGTCATGTGTCTTGAACAGCCGCTATCTAGATACCATCATTTTTTCCACTTTATCAGCTGTAAGACACACCTGCAATCAAGATCAAGAAGAAACTTTAGGTACCCAAACTAAGTTGGGTCCTTTAGGGTTAGTACTCCATGTTCCTTTTGGAACCCAAACTTTCTTGAATTTAATCTTTTGATTATAACTTGATTTGTTTTGACCGGACTTTCTAAAGTTACATTCATATGCTCTATGTCCTAACTTATTGCAGCAATAACAAGTAATATTTTCACTTTTAGCTTTTACAAAAATATTCTTTAAGAATTTTTGTTTCCTATTTGTTCTATATCCTAAACCAGCATTATCATATACAGCTTTTTTGGCTATCAAGAATTATATTTAATTTGGTAGAACTAAGTGTAAATTTATCTACCAAGGATTTATATTTTTCAACATTTTCTTTTAGCTTGATATTTTCAGCAATTAAATCCTTGGTTTCATTTGTAAGTTTCCTACTCAAAGTTTCACAGGTATGAGACAGTTTTAACTTGTCCTTAATAAGAGATTGATTTTCTTCTTTTAGAACTTTATTTCTATTAATTAGTTTCTTATAGTTCTTCCATGAGTTCTAAGAATGCATCATGTAATTCATCAACAGTAAAATCACAGTCAAGTTCAGAATCTACCTCATCGTCATTGGCCATATGACACATTTGGGCCGTCTCTTGATGATCTTCCTCCTCCGAACTTGATTCCTCACTTCACTCCATTCAGCCATGAAATTCTTCTTTTTCAATTTTCTTGCCATCCACTTCAAATCTGGGCAATCTATCTTATAATGCCCGGGTTTGTTACACTCATAGCAAATGGGAGTTTCTTTTTCCTTTTCTTTGTCCTTACCCTTTTCTTTGCTTGAGTTACCTTTAAGGAAGGGTTTCTTTTTATGGAACCTATTCTTACCTCTCATAAATTTTCTGAATTTTCTCCCAAGCACAACCATCCCTTCTTCATCGATTTCTTCATCATCATCTGAATCTTCTGATTCAATTAGTTGTTTAGGGGTGGTAGTCTTTAGGGCAATGGGCTTTCTTCTCTTGACCTCATCTTCTGAATTTTGCCTCATTGTCAACTCATGGGTCATGAGTGATCCTAGAAGCTTCTCTAACTGCAGTGTGTTGAGGTCCTTTGCTTCTTGAATAGCAGTTACCTTGGCCTCCCAATTCCTTGGTAGAGACCTGAGAATTTTTCGCACCAAATCAGAGTTAGAGTAAGACTTTCCTAAACTCTTAAGCCCATTTATAATGTCAGTAAAACGAGTAAACATATCAGTTATGGACTCAGTAGATTCCATTTTAAACAATTCATACTTGTGTACTAATATGTTTATCTTTGACTCCTTAACTTGATTGGTCCCTTCATGTGTGACCTCAAGGCTGTCCCAAATTTCTTTGGCAGTAGTGCAAGTAGATATTCTATTAAATTTATTTACATCTAATGAGCAGTAAAGTATATTTATAGCTTTTGCATTTAACTGTGCTAATCTTCTATCACTTTCATTCCAATCCATTTCTGGTTTGGGTATGATAGTGCCCTCTATGTTGAGTGTGGGTGTGTGAGGTCCTCTAGTGATGATTTGCCATAGTTCATAGTCTAAAGCTTGAATGAATATCCTCATTCTAACTTTCCAATATGTGTAGTTTGTGCCATTAAATAGAGGTGGTCTATTTGTGGATTGCCCCTCACTCATAGAACATCCCACTTGGGTTGTCATGATCTTTAACTCTTGATTGTGAGATCAATGAGTACTATTAGAGCACCTTGCTCTGATACCACTTGTTACCCAAGGTGACAAGCCAAGAGGGGGGGGGGTGAATTGGTTTCTTTTAAATTTAAACTATCTTACTCAAGTCAAATAGATGGTTAGTAAGTTAAAGCAAATCACAACACAAACAACACAAAGTATAGTGGTTCGGTGCTCTCCTTAGCACCTACGTCCACTCCCCAAGCGACCCCTTGGAAATTCACTATAATCTCGCGGATTACAGTTGGATTGTTTTCCGGGCTCACAATCCAAAAACCTTTGTTGGTTTTACGGGCTCACCAACGAACCTTTACACTTTGGTTTTCCGGGTTCACCAAAAACCTTTGTTGGTTTTACGGGCTCACCAACGAACCTTTACAATTGGTTTTCCGGGTTCACCAATCAACCTACTCCGTTGGTTTTCCGGGCTCACCAACCAACCTTTACAAGTTGTTTAACAAATAAAGAAAGAAGATTTAAACTCCTAAATAAGCAAATGAAACAATATAAACTACAAAGAAGAGTATAGAAAATATTTATCGCTTTGAAGTGGCTTCTCTCTTCTTTGTCAAGGATGCTTCACTCTACAAGGGAGGATGGAGCTCTTGATGACTCTTTGAATCTGCTCAACCCCTTTCTTTGATTCTTGAATGAAGTACTTGGATGAAGAAGATTAGGGCACTTTTGTTTTCTTGTGTACTCTTTGATATTCCTTTCAAAAGTTGTTCTATCTGATGAATAGTGCCACTTTAAATAGTCTCCTACATCCATTGGACAAGCCCCAATGGTTAGAATTCAAAAACTAGCCGTTACTGACTTTGGGAAGGACAAAAAGTACATCTGCAGAACTAGCCGTTATGCTTCAGCCCGTGCTTGGGTCGGCTCAACCTGTCCTTGGGTCGACCCAACTTTCACTTGGGTCGACTCAAACATTCCTTGGGTCGACTCTCTCAGAAAACACAGAAACTTGAAATTCAGCCTTCCTTCCCTTGGGTCGACCCAACCATTCTTTGGGTCGACTCAAAGTTCACTTGGGTCGACTCAACTTCTTCTTGGGTCGACCCTCTCAGTAATTCCAGAGAACCATTTTCTCTCTTCTTTTCTGTCTTGCCTTTGGGTCGATCCTCTCAGGGTTTGGGTCGACTCAAGCTTGGGTCGACTCAACTACTTGTTGGGTCGACCCTCTCAGTGAATCCAGAGAACCATTGTTCTGTCTTGTTTTGAGGATCTTGATGTTTGGGTCGACTCATACTTTCCTTGGGTCGACCCAACTCACTGTTCATCTGTGCTATTTTTGCAGAAGTGTGCCAAATAATTTCTTGATGTGCCGGGGTCGACCCAATCATCCTTTGGGTCGACTCAATCCACACTTTGCTGCATCTCAAGGTTAGATTCATTCAAATAAACAATGAAATGTATCTATATCACTTTATACAAATATCCTGAGAATAATAGTCTTATAAATGAAGTATCAATTTAACTTATAACATACTCTAGATAATTGCTTGTTAATCATCAAAATAACACTATCATCCTCACACCCGAAAAAGCCGAATACTGTCACCCGACCAACCATCTCCTTTCTTATTTATTTTAATTCGAATAGAAGTTAATCTTGCTTTTTCATATTTTTAATAAGGTAAATGAATTGCCTAGTGAATTTTGATAGCTTAAGATGAAAGCGGCAAGTAAGCCTTTTACTCCTTACTAATTTTTGAATGATCATGTCTTTCATGCATAAAATCAGGCGTCGGATCTGGGGTGTGACAATTATAGTATTAGAGCAATAGGTTTGATCCTAGGTAATACATAAAGTCTAGCCATAGAACTTAAGCTTAAGTTTAGAATTCATAATGTTAGGCATAGGATGAGTGTAGAAAAGAGTTTGTTAGATCAAAGTTGTGCAGCGAAAGCATGATGGAATGTTAGATTAAAGACTAAGTACCTCCATTTGTTTAAGAATTAAGGAACGTTAAGTTTTGAGGACAAAACTCTATTAAGAGGGAAAGAATGTGAGGGCCCGGTCCATTGACCGACTTGCAATCCGAATTTGTCTAGGACTCGAAGACCTCGCCTATTTAACTTTCTCACCTTCCCTTTCTCCCCTATTTACCAAAAACGAAAGAAAGAAAGAAAGAAGAGGAGGAGGAGAGAGAGAACCATCCCCCTCTTCCTCTCTCATGTTTTCTCTCTTCTTTCTCCACTTTTTCTCTATTTTCTCTCTCTAGAATGTCCAAGAAACCCAGTATCGGGTCTATCGACATGATCTATGAACTCGAGTTGACCCTGTAAAGAGCCCTGATCTGTCTTGGTGCTCGGGCTACCTACTGAACCGATCATCTAGGCCCTGTTGAATGTTTTTGAAACCTTCATTCATAAACCATATTGATTAACCTTAGCCTCGATCGAGTCCATACCCTATATTTGTTGATCGAATCACTTAGGCCTGATCCATCCGAAACCGCCGAACACTATCATCCAACTAACCGTCTTCTTTCTTATTTATTTTAATTCGAATAGAAGTTAATCCTGCTTTTGATATTTTTAATAGGGTAATTGAATTGCCTAGTGAAGTTTGACGGCTTAAGATGAAAGAGTAAGTCTTCTACTTCTTACTAATTTTCAAATGGTCATACTTTCCATGCATAAAATCATGCTCCAAATTTGGGCGGGACAAAGTGGCCCCGACTCTGATCGTCGGAACCCTCCCTCCATGGCTCCAAAGGGCAGTTATAGATGACTTCGGCCCGGTTGGGGGAGCTTTTGGAGGGCCAAAAAGTACTTTCTGGCCCTCCAAAAGCACTTTTTGGATAAAAAAGGGTGTTTGGTAAAAATTTCGGAAGAAGCTCTATTTTAGAGCTTTCCGAAAAAGCTATTTTGAGCTTTGTCGGAAAGCTATTTTTTTGACCAAAATATCCATAATAAAATATAACAATTACATACTTTGTCCCTTTATAAACCTAAAAATCTGCTAAAGCCCTAACAAAGAACTCCCTTTTGTGCAAAAAAAGGTATTCTTATTTCTTATTATTATTTTATACCTTTATTATTATATTATACTATAAATATAATATAATATTATATTATATCATAATACATTAATATGTTATGTTAAATAATTTAATATTATGTTATATTATGAAAAATTAATTTACACTAATAATTATAATATTTTATACATTTATTATTGTATTATACTATAAATATAATATTATATTACATTATATTATAATACATTAATATGTTATGTTAAACAATTTAATATTATGTTATATAATGGAAAATTAATGTATGCTAATAATTATAATATTTTGTACCTTTATTATTGTATTATACTATAAATATAATATTATATTACATTATATCATAATACATTGATATGTTATGTTAAATAATTTAATATTATATTAAATTATTATGCTATAGTATACAATATTATATTACTATATTATAATAATATTATATTACAGTAAAGTAATACTATACTATATCATATATTTATATATTAATATATATTATATTTTATTATGCTCTGTTGTATAATACTATGCAATGTCGTTTATGGTAATTTTGCCATACAAAAGTGCTTTCTCAATTTGTTTATCAAACACATTTTAAAGTGCCACAACACTTTAAAAATGTAGTTACCAAACAGCAAACAGCTTTTTATAAAAGTTCTACTTCAGAAAGCTCTACTTCTAAAAGCTTTACTGCCAACAACAGCTCTCCCAAATAGGGCCTCCTACTTCATAGCCCTGAGGTACAGATCCTAAGAAAGAGAGGCGATAGGTATTAGGTAGATCCAAGCGTCCCTTCAGATGGGGGACGTTACGGAAAGCCTTCTCTTAGTTTGCGTGCCAAGATGACATCTAGAATAGTAAGCAGTCTTTGTGAGTCTCCTCCAAGAAGTTTCACTTGCCATAGAGCGGTCAGGGCTTTCAAGCAGCTTCCACGTCCATTTAGCGAGAAGAGAGAGATTTAGATTCTTTAGGCTTTTGATGCCCAACCCACCTTCTCTCTTGTCCTGGCATATTGTATTCCAATTAGCTATGCAGTGAAAGCCATTGATATTCTCTCTCCCCTTCCAAATTAAAGACTCTGGAAATTTGAAGACTGATATGAAATAAGAAGGAAGGGCTGTGAGCACTGCATTAATAAGATAGATTCGGCCACCAATCGAGAGTAATCTACCTTTCCAAGAAGAAAGACGCTTACTCGCTTTCTCTATAAGAAAGACCGGCAACCAACACTCTTTCAGTAGTTTCGTATCATGAAGTGGTAGGCGGAGATATATGAAAGGCAAACTTCCTTTTCTGCAATTCAATAGAGTGGCAAGGGAGCTTCAGCAATGTTGAAGCAAATTACCGAGCGTTCATGAAAAGTAATGTTCAACCTGATGCCTCCTCAAATGCAAGCAAAATGGACTTCATGGCTATGGTACTTTCTCTCCTCCCTGCACAGAATAAGAGGGAGTCATCAATGAAATGCAGATTCCTCAGATTATGAAGGCATGGGGAGCTACCAATACCTTCGATTAGTCAGATGGACCCTGCATGCCTGAGAAACCTGGAGACACATCATGTAGAAGCTATAGAAATACCTTAAGCATCATACAAAAGCAAAGTTCAAGTAGCATTGGGCCTTATCTACAACCCTTGTACCTATGATGAATGTGTTTTGTGAGTAAGATAAGGACAGTGGCACGAAATGATGTAAGAATTCTCCTCTCAACATGAATTTTATTTTAGTTAGCAATCATGTTTCTCATGACTCTTGAGCAAACTATTATTTGCCATTAAATGTTGTAAGGAACTGCAATCAACCTATGAAGCATCAAAAAATCTATTTATGTAGCATATTTTCCTTTTCTTGGGCTATAATAGCTATAATTATCCATTGCAGCATAATTAAGAATAATAGCAAATAGTAACCAGAATGTCTCCCGCAATATTATCATATTGATTGAGATATTTTTGTCGAATTACCAAAGTATGACAAGATAAACAATTTTGGATAGATAATATTACTTTCAAAGAATTAATTTAATTAAGCTAAAAAATGACTCCAAATTTATTATCTTTCTTATTGTTAATCTCAAAGAACATAATAATACAATTGCTCACTGAAGGAAAATATGGTATCATAAGTCTTGTTTATTGTTTGACATTTTAGGTGACATTGCTGGGTTTGTAACTATATCTAGAAAAACATATACAATATTATAGATACTTATTTCATTACATAAATTCCTTTTTTTTTTATAAAAAAAATGGAAACTAGCCTATTTTTTAACTATGGGCATATATAGTTTCATAAAAATCATAGAAAACAAAAATCAAAGAAAACAAAAGGATCAACGAGGCCCATCATGTCACATCCTACTCCACCTCTCGGATATTTCCACACACTAGAATAACAAGACTTGGCAAAGGTAGAAAATAGAAATTACATCAAAACAATCAAGAATCTGGCATTTAATTAGCTAATAGGGCTTCCAATCATTTAACCAACACTGTATCAAAAATGATGTCCAATCACTAACCAAAGGGCTAGATCAAGTTGCTTGCAGAGCACAGGAATACTCAAGTTGGCCCTTGATGCAATGTCCAATTTTGCCCTAACAGCATAAACAACTACTTCAAGAGTTTTGCATCTTGACCATCACCACCACATGCATACCTCTTCGACTCCGCACAAGCCCAACAAGTTGGAATTCTTTGACTCATCCACTAGGTTGGCATGTGGTCATACATTAAATGTTTCATTACCTAGGAGACAAACTTGCTATCTCAAACTTATTAGACAAACTTAGACCTTACTTGGGATCTACATGCTTTGCGCAACATTTTTGATTTCATCCTAATCCGTTGGTAGGGTTTTTCTTAGGCCACCGACCGCCTCTGCCCAAGCTACATTCATTCGCTATTAGAAAGTGAGTTTCGCTTGAACAACGAAGACGCATATAGAAAGACTGTGATCTAATCTTTGCGGCTCCTGTTCTACTACCTTCATCCTCAGGTGAAGCCAAAAAGGCAAAGAGCTGTTCACGGTTCCTCCGTGAAAACTCAAAGAAAATATATTCGCAGAAGCTTCAGAGGCCATACAGCGAAAGATTTCTTTAAATAGCTCATCACGAGTGACTCCTTTGGTTCTAGATTTGTTGGTTTTCCTTTCCAGATTCCCTTTCTGGGCCAGCTCATTGGTAAGTTGTATTAACTGTATGTTTAGGTTTGTTTCACATGGACTTGGATTATTATTTCCCAAGAGGGGGTTGGTTCAGCTGTAGAATCTTGGAGGGGGAGTTATCTATTCGGTTGGCAAGAGATTTCAGCCACTTGAAAGAAAATTTTCACCAATTGGACACCTCCTAGTCGAAGACAAATAATGTTGACTTGAAGGGGCAGACATACTAGTCTTCTGAAGAGTTCCTTGTTCCTCTCATGTTATTTTTTTCCAATGTGTAGTTACTGAGGGCAAAGGAAACTTTCAGAAATTAATTAATTTGTCGTCAATCTTCGGTTTGAGTGATCTATAGGTACACAATTAAACGGGCCTTTTCTACTGTTGAAAGGAAATTAAGCTAATTGCTGTATGGTTTGAATATGATTCCAACTTTTTTTTTTTTTGATGCTGAAAGCTACTAGCACCATTCTCCTCATGCATTATGCTGGGGCAATTATTATGAAATGAATTTTTTTTCTTGAAAAAATTATGGGAACTGGTTTTTGACTCTAATCCTTCTAATGATGTCATAATTCCTCTTTAGCAAGCCAATCTTATAGAATTGCTGGAAATATATATATATATATAGGCAAAAAAACACCAGAAATGGATGCGTGCTTCACACTTTAAAGTTGGTTGCACTATCTTCTTAATTTCTTTTTCAGAAAAGGAGGAACAAGCTCTTGCTGCATCATATTTTCTATTTCCATCTTGAGAACCATGTTTATTAACATTCCTAAAGCTAGTTTTGAATCTACCCAAAGAAAATTTGATAGAAACATATGATGGGTTAAAAAAAAAAAAGAAAAAAGAAGAAGAATTAGAAGAACAATGTGCTGGCTTCATGCTAATTTACCTTGTCTAACTTTCCTGCAGATGAGAAAAAGTCTGCTGCTAACTACATCCACAGAACCACAAGAGCTGATAATTCACTGCTATGGAAGGCAGATCTGAATCTCTGCAGTGGATTTAAAAAACCCCATTTTATTTTTCAAAAATAAAAGTAGAAGCCATGATGAGGGAGATAATCTCATCATGGAACCAACTCATTGCTTCAATTATGACTGGACTGGGAGAGAAGGACCATGTGCCCGCATGACAGGCTCCTCCATTAACAAATTGACACCAGCTTGGTGGGTGAGTGAGAAGTGGGGACGAAGACATAGTGCGGTCTGCTTGGAATTCATAGCGTCGTGACTTCCAAGTTTGGTGAGTGGCAGGCCTTCCTTGGATTAAACTTCTGAATCACGGGAATAAGAAACCAGAGGAGCTTCACAGCTTCCTCGTAGACTTGACTTGGAATGGTGGCAGATGCCGAATTTAGTGCATTTTTTTTCAGCATCCATTTAGACAGGCAATGAAAGCAAATCAGGCAGGAAAATCCAAAGCACAAGGAGAATAAATTAATGATTAAAACCTATGACTGCCAGGTAAGAGTCTTGAAACCACCACATGCTCTTCTATTCCAGCCTAGTAGTAGATAGTGATGCTTTAACTACTTCCATTTTTATAGAACTGATTGACCAGAAGTCATCATCGATATGATTCTTCTTCTACTTCTTCTTCTTCTTAATAAGCACCATCTATCTCTCTTCTTCTTCTGCTTCTTAATAAGCACCATCTCTCTCTCTCTCTCTCTCTCTCTCTCTCTCTCTCTCTCTCTCTCTCTGTGTGTGTCTCACACACACACAAATACACAAACATCATGGGAAGTCTTTGCTGCACGCAATCTAACGATGATGATGGAGGAGGATTTAATCCCATATGGCTGATCGCGGTTTTGGTCATTGCCTTGACGATCATGGCCGTCTGCTTCAAACCATGCAAACCACGACGGCGTTGTAGATACGTGGCGTGCCGTCCCCACTGTTACTGAATGCTGCTTTGGCTTCTCCGCTTGGCTTCCATGGTACTGTCCTTTGCCAAGGAAACTCTGTTTTGCTTTATCTGTAGATGACACTGCTTTGTTGTACCGGCTTAGTAAGATGGTTATGGATAAAAGCTTGAATTAGTGCAGTATTCTAATTATATTTTGCAGGATAAGATCACAAGCTGTGCAAATTAAGGGGCAGCTGAGAAATAAAGCATAGTCTAGCAGATCAGCCCCGACAACCAGAAGGCAGCGGATGAAAAATTTCCTCTTTTTTTCTTCATTGCTAGTTTTTGAAATTTAGCCTCTGTAATAAGCACTGCAAAAGTGAGTGGAAATGTTGCCAAGATATTGCGTGAAGAGAGAAAAATTTGTCATGATAGCTTACAGAAGGCCTTCAGGACCTCATGTATTAGAAGAGCAGGTATTGTAAAATCCAGCAGGGATGATGAACAGTGTTTCTGCTCCATTCTTAGTTACAGGTCCCATTGAAGGGCAAATTTCCACAAAATTAGCAAAGTTTGAATTAAACTGTTTTTTATAGGATAGTCCATTGGAAAATGACTTTTATCATGTCTAACATAAACAGATACTTTAAAATCAATTCCTGCCCAGAGTATGAATGAACTAGACAGTAGATGATTGAACCAAACTTCCTACAGAAACAATCCGACAATATCTGATCTCTCTCGACTTTGATTTCACGAACATTTAATGGGTGTGCATAAGGAGTTGGCGTAACAATGCCTGGTGCATCTCTGGCAGATCATGCTGGTCAGAACTGAAATGAACATCGTAGACACTACTAATTCAAGCCGACAAAACTAACGAAAGAAGACAATTACTCTGAATCTTGTCACCATGAAACCTATATCAACGAGGCAAAAACTGCATCAGGCCTTAACCTTCAGTATCACGATGAACAGCATTCTCCCTCCAATGCATCACTCGCCCTTTCTCTCTTTTTTCTTCTTTTTCTTGCTTTGCATTTCAGCTTCTGGTTCCTCGTGTGCTTCAGTATGCTTCTTCTTCTTCTTCTTCTTCTTTTCTTTTGTGTCAGGGACCTGATCAGCTTCTGGTACATCAGTCTGACCCTGATTCTCCACTTCACTGCCTTGAGCTTCAGTTTTCTTTTTCTTCTTCTTCTTAGCTGGCTCTTCTGCTGCTGCTCCAGGAACCTGGTCATTATTTTCCAACTTGGTGCTCTCTACCACAACTTTCCTTTTCTTCTTTTTTTTCTGCTTTTTCTCTTCATCATCCCCTTCTCCTTCTCGGACAGGAGCCTCC
Source organism: Phoenix dactylifera (assembly GCF_009389715.1). NCBI lineage: Eukaryota > Viridiplantae > Streptophyta > Magnoliopsida > Arecales > Arecaceae > Phoenix > Phoenix dactylifera. Next base: position 6,720,488 of record NC_052392.1, read on the forward strand.
CCAGCAGATGTTGGTTCCACATCTTCATGCTTCCTCTTCTTTGAAGGTGCTCTTTCCTGCTCACCAGATGGTTCAATGGTTCCTCCAAGTACTAAATCAGATGATGGATTGTACGTCTGCAAACCCAGAAAACAAGAATTAGAACAAGCTGGTGCCAGAAGTTTTGATGCATCAATGATGGAAAACCTATTTAAAGAACAGATTCGTCTGACTAAATGATGCATACCTTGGCAGCAGTAATCAATGCTCCTGCACCTTTCTTCCGGTCTTTGTCATAAACTTCAATCTTGGGCTTGCCTTTTGACGACCCAGCAGAACGACCCAGTTCTCTGCCCTCAAGAACCCTCAAGCGAGCTTCAAGCTATTCAAATGTATATGGATGCAAGTGTTTTCAGGGATTTCATGGTTACACGTGAAAAAATAGTAGCAATAGTATCAGAGATATTTATTACCTTGGCACGATTCTCTAATCCCATAGTGTTGTCTTGACTATCACCAAGGGCATCATATCTCACGGCCAGTGCTGTCTTTGCAGCGAGGGAACGAGAAATCTTTCCCTTGAATCTTGGAGCTGCTTGACCAATTAAGGATGCATGGAAGATAAGACCATATTTTGGTGTAGCATGCTTTGTCTTCAGAGCTCTAAAAAGTGCCTGAGTTTGAAATCATGCAGACATATTCATATCGATAAAGTGGACATATATGATAGTCTATTGTGATGATGCATGTGCAAAACATAGTAAAATTGACCTATTATTAAAAATAGACATTGGAAGCCACAGTCCTGTAAACACCGAATTTCTTTTGCTTTTTTGCCGACATATAATTGGAGAAAGGATATCATGTTACTCCAGATACAGAGAAACAGTAATGCAGCACCAGGCAGCAGAATCCTTGTTCCTACACCCACCAAAATATTCAGCAAGAAAGCCCAACTTGAACCAATGTCTTAATCCTTACCTGCCCGCGTTCTTTTGTTTTTTACGTTGTACTGAAATATTCATTACAAGTCGTGGCTCCTAAAGAGTATGCATTCTTCTTTTCCCAGCTCTTATTGCAATACATAATCTGAACACTTGACAAAAGAGAGTACTAGTTGTCTCGACACAACTAAACCAGGTTAATATCTCTGTCAACATCTAAATTCAATATAAACGGTTTCCTCACAAGTTAACTTGGTCCATATGCTGTACTACTTTCACTAATAATGTGTTTTCTGCTTGTCAATATCTAAAAGAAGCATTAAGCGCCTCAAAAGAAACAAATTAAAAGAAATCTAATTTCCTCATCTTTGTAATTCCAAATGTCCTTAGCCCTTTATGTGTACAACTTTCTTGAACGCCCTTGCTGGAAATCACCTATATTTTCCCATATTTCCATTTACCACAAAAAGTTTCTCTGTATTACCTCCAATTTCCACGCTCTATCTACTGGAATCCAAAACAAGGAGAAACAATAAGCTGGGATACCATTTTAGAACCTGAACTTCCTGCCTAACACAAGATACCAATCAAACATTCATGACAGAAATTATATTGAAGTTGATCTCAAGGTTCTATTCCAAGCTTTTTGTTGCTAGCATGTTTATGACAAATGTACAAAACATCGGTGTCACCTATACTGTGAAAGCGAGAAACATGATTAAGTCTTGTACCAAGTAAACAGAAAAATCAGGACAATTTGGTTAAAATTCATCTGTTCTTATTTGATCAGAAGTAACCCTGAACACCAAATAACACTATAAACAAACTTCTACCGATATTTAAGGATGTAAGAATCCAAATAATAGAATAATTTTTTGCACCCAAAAACCGCTATTGGGCAGAGAAATAAATTTATCATGGTATCCCCATTCCAATTTGGATGCTTTTGATGCTTTCTTTGAACCGTGCAATGGTCTTGATCTTGCATTAAGATTCAAATCATGTCCTCTTACAAGCCAATCTTATAGCTGCTGCATTTGTAGGACAGACTACTGTCCACTTTAATGACCTATTCTTGGACTCATGCTGCTGTTCAACTTCATGCCTTAATTCACTGGGTCAATAAGTAACAAATTCTTCCTCGGAGATCCATAAAAAGAGACATCAACATATAGATTTTTCATGTCATGCAATCTCATAAGGGAAAAAGTGCACAAGCGTCAACATCTAAGTGGGTGTTCAATGATCCAGACATCTAAAACATCTAAAAAATCTTATAAACATTCCCCTAAATTTTTGATGTCCTTTTTTAATGATCCATTAGATACTTCACATTCTCCTCTACTCTGCAAGCGTCAACAAAGAATATCTTTGAGTTTCTCTGATTAACAGTAGCAAATAACCAATTCATGGAGACTGAAAAATAAATATCTGCAACATATACTTGAAATCTAGTTTCCAAATGATCGAGGAAGTAATGCACATAAAACTCCTTTGGAAAAGCTTAACAAGTTTGAATAAAAAACGCAAGTTGCTATTCCATCTTCATACGTCCTTGCCCAAAGCTTTTCTACTCAAGGTTTCGACCCTATTGCCATATTAGGGTTATCATAAAAAATACAAAAAGAGTAGAGGGTGAGACTTGGCACAATGGTAAGGTGCTCCATTATGATCTAGAGGTCAGAGGTTCGGAACACGAAAACAACTTCTCCACACATAGGGTAAGGCTGCGCATATCTGACCTCCCTAGACAGGGTAAGGCTGCGTATATCTGACCTACAATAGCGGAAGTCTTGTGCACTGAGCCATCCTTTTCTAGAGATAGTTCAAACATAAAAGTTTTCATAGGAAAATTCTAAATTACCAACCAAATAGCGAGTGTTTGTATTTGGTATCCAAATCCTTCTTTATAATCACTCTAAAGGTCCTTATTTTCCATGCTCATCAAGATATTTATCATAAATGTAGAATATTGGTTAATCTTGCAACAAAATTTTGTGTAACATCTTTGAACTTGAAAGATAAAATTTATTGTCAGTAAAAATGGAAAAGTACAAGTCCACGATTTTGTATCGAATAAATATAAGACTTTCAGATAACCTAAAGCATCAAATGAGGCAAATCCTACTATTTGTATATATGCAATAAAAGAAACTAGATAAATTTTATCTAAAAGATTCCCTTGACACAAATTTTAAAAGAAGATTCATCTCACATAAGAAATCAAAAGTAAAACACACCTTCTCTGCACCAAGAATCTGAACTGTGCTTCCAGGTTGCTTTGCCAAATTCAACAAACTGCCACCATGAGCTATAAGACGAGCTCCAACTAATTCCCCAACAAGGGCTGTCAAGTTTGGTGCAATGGTATTCATTCTGCTTCTCAGGTAGTCATACAATTGAGCTCTATACTCTGAAAGAGAAAGTACTTGGTCACATAGGTCTTTGATATTCGCTAAGTCTAGGTCACTGACTTCAGTTCCCATGGATATTTCTGCAGATGCCTTCAGCTCTGTCTCAACCTCCTCTGACAATATCTGTTGAAATGAGGAATATTATATCAGTGGCAGTTAAAAAAATCATTTGCTGATGATGTAGGAGGCCAAGATGAAATACCTCAGAGAAATCAAGGTTTACTGCATTAGCACGACAGCCCATCAGCTTCACAGCCTTTGCATACTGAATATTGTCCTGTATAATTTTAGCAAGCTCAGGAAAATGCCAGCCATACCATTCACGAACTCTCATGGCATAAGTATTGAGCTCTTTGTCAAGATCGTCCAACAAGCCAATTGCTTGAATAATCATTGTATCAACCTGGAGAGAGAACCAACATACCAGTTACATCCTTATAACAGAGTCCTAAATTCATTTAAATAAAAATAAAAGATACATATATAATATGCAAACAAAGCATCCTCCAGGATCCAGCATTTGCCTTTTCATAGAATAATGGTTCAGCAGTCACCCATTTTAAAAAAAAATAGGATAAGGATAAGGAGCAGAGATGAGGATAATAAGATAAATCGTGCCAGACATGTATAGCAGTAATAAGGAGCAGAGATGAGGATAATAGGATAAGTTCAACAACTTTAGTAAATCAGCCAAAATGAAAAAACATCAGGATGTCAGTGCTTGCTACGAAGATTTTCATGCTTCCATCCAGAATTGATGAGACCTAGGAAGGTTCAAAAGCTTACGATGTTAACAAAAACCAAAGTTTGGAGTAAAAGAACATAAAGGCCACCATGCCAAACAAAAGAAAATTCGGTCAAATTATCACCAGCCTATTCCATTGAAATATTTATTTTCATGCTTTTTTTTAGATTTTAGAAAAGATTGCCCCTTACCAAGAGTGAGTGAGTGAGAGAGAGAGAGAGAGAGAGAGAGAATTGCCCCTAACTTAACTCATTTTGAACAATACAGCAAAACCCAGAATGAAATATGAGAAGCTTAAGTCATTGGTTTTCTATTAAAAGTACAGCTTTGTCTGGCTGAAACTCTCTTAAAAGTATATTTTTTCTCAAATGCAGGGATCAAGCATGATAATAGGAGTCTAATTCCACCACCATCATCATCCAAGCCTTTTCCTGTCATAAAATGACTCAAAATCACATCATACTAAATGAACAACTCAAAACAACTTACAATTTTTCTTTTACAAATTTGAATGTTATCTTTGCCTTCAAGCATGAATTATGCCATTATAATGTCTGGTCCCAAAAGCAGACTCTTTTTGCAGTCACATCTTTTTCTTACAGGTACTTCTTTCCTGATGCACAAAATCCTCGACCTCTAACTTAACCAGTCATTTTTTATCTTTACATATAAATCAGTTAAAAAACTTTTATTACCTGAAAACACAAGCTAAGTTCAAACAGAAGTTCTATTAATATGCTAGGAAATGAATTCAGCTGTGGTTATAACTTGTGAAACTAGGCCAATCATTGATTGTTGGCTACCACCTTAGGCAACTAGATCTGGTTGGTTTAAATATTTGGATCCAAGTCGAACATTCCCATTGTGGGATAAATCAATAAGCTTATACTCTTAAGTTAAATGCTGAAGTATATACTACAGACACATTTATTTGGACTCAGAGATATGGCAAAGAGACTGAAAGGCATAAAAAAAAGGAATTTACTTTATCAGGGCTGAACTTTAGCTTGTATCTAGATAGGCTGTGCGACAACCCTAAACTCATTGGAGCCAAATCCTGCACAGCCAACCCTGATATGAGTTCCGTCAGTTGGCTTCTCAATCCCCTCATCAGCTCCATGACAGCATTGCTGTGAAGGCAATCTATTTTCTGTAATTCAAAAAAAAAAAAAACAATTATACATTAAAAAAAAGATCAAGTATAAATACTGTGGTCGCTAAAATATAGCTAACCAGTTTTTCTTTTATTGCATTTCCAAGTTTGGAATCGGCCACAGCTAACGTTTCGCCATCACAGTGAGCACGCAGAAACTTGCGGAGACCCTTGCTTGGCTTGCCATCAATCAACAAGGTTGCTGCTGATAGAGCTTCTGCAGTGTTCTCAAATTTACTGAATGCCTTCAATTTTACCACCTGTTGAAGATGCAATAACCAAAATCTTATTGAATACCAATGAGGAAAAAGAAAAGTCATACAAAATAAAGATAACTAAAGGTGTTTTTTCGGTCATACCAACTAAATAATTAATAAAAGGAACATCGGTTAAAAAGGGAATCTAGGTAGTTACTGCTGTTCCACGTGCGATTACTTGAAGTAACAGGTTATATATTAGACGCAGTATAGGGGATTCCCTTTAGTCCAAAAATGGTGGCAACTATGTGGCAAATTATTATATGAGATTCTCACTAGAACCCCACATGGAGCACTGATTTTAGACAAACAGGATCCATTAACTTATCTGTTCAACTTAGTTAGAAAACTAAATGCAGCATTATTAATTTTAAGTCAGTACCATAGTTAGCTCAAGACTGAATTCATTATATTATGATTCATAAATAAATCTAATCCCACTAATATTTAAACTCATTTACAAATTAAAGATAATCTCACGACAATGTCAGAACCATTTTGGACATTTAAGATAACATTAAATCATTTTCTTCAGTATCCACTTCAACAGTGAAATATAATTAAAAAGCATGGCATGATATCCAGGATTTGGATTAGTTCGCCAAGGAGAGTAGCTTGAAACATGGGAACAAATTAGGAGAAAATAAATTAAAGTTTCAAAAGTCAAAAAAAAGGAGGGTGCTCAATGAAAAGGAGAAGCATTGTTTTTTTTTGAAGAAAATTCATCATACATTTGCCAAAAAAAATGGAGTATATGAATAGTGGCAAATATTCAGAAATTTCATCAAAATCAGTAAAAACTCAGAAAAAACAAAAAAAAAATGAAAACTTCATAAATAAGCTCCAGTTTTTAATATAGACTTTCTATACGTTCATTCATGTAACAGCACATAGCAAGAGCCAAGCCAAGAGAAAGTATATCTATTATAAAGAGTATGTCTCTTAGCTTCCATCTTAGGCTTCTTGCACGGGGATGCTTCGCACTTCACAAGGCTGAATAGTGCAAGCATCTCCGTCCTATGATGTATTTTTTTATATCTTTTTAAGATAAACTATCCTTTTTTATCTTTTTATAGACTAGAAAGAGGAGGTTAGGAGGGGGAAAAAAGACCAAGAGGGGGTTCATATGTGCTTGTACAAAAATACGTACACATACATATATACACAGACATACACATACCTACATACATACACAAATGCATACATACATACATACACACAAACATACATACATGCACAGACACACACAGACATACATACACACAGAGACATAAGTACAAACATACAGACATACATACAGAAATTTCAAGCCTGATAACTAGCAGGAGAGCTATGGCAAATTATAGAAAGTTTAGATGCAAACATCTCTTTGTGTTTAAGCCAATAATTGCTGAACCGAGCCGAACCGGCCAGTTCAACCCGCACCGAGCGGACCTGATCTCCAACCGAGTCGATTCTCCAATAGAAAATGATTTCGGCCCCCTAGGGCCGGAACCAGCAGAAACTGGCCAGAACTGGCCGAAAATTGACGGAACAAAACGGTTCCATCCGGTTCGAATGGTTCTATCCGATTCGAACCGGTACCGAACCGTACTGGTCGCCGATCGGTATGATTCTCGGTACCAGTTCGACGAACCTTGGTTTAAGCATAGTGATCCATGTTTGAAACATACATTCAAATTTTGCAAGTAATTTTCCTTTCTTGAAAAGGATGCTTGCTTATTATTGGCTTCATAAACATGGGAAACATCCAGAGGCATTCAGCAATGTCACTGCTCTACAAAGAGGTATATTGGGCCGCTCATACATCCAAGTCAGCCAGCATATGCAAGTCAAGCACTACAACATATATACAGCATAAATAACTTCACCACCCCATCTCCTCTTGTCCTCCTCAAGCTCATCTCCTCTCCTTAGTTTCCATACACTCTGCCCGCCTTCCCTTCTCCTTTAACCCCGCCCTCCCTAGCCGCTTTTTAAAGAAACTTGTGTGACATAGTTCCCCTCAAACTTTTAACTAATTCAATGTTCTCCTCTCCTTAGTTTCCTTCCACTCTGCCCTCCTTCTCCTTCCCTTCTCCTTCAAACCCACCCTCCCTGGCCACTATTTAAAGAACCTTGGTGACATAGTTCCCCTCAAACTTTTAACTAATTCAATGTTCTCTTTCAATTGGGCATAAAATTATAACTAACAAACTTCAGGTGTACCAAATATCTTACTATGATTCTTCAACAAAATCTCCCACAATTCTGCATTTCAGTCACTAGTATGGCTACATATTTCACACATGTTTCTGTTGGGCATATTTTTTTTATTGTCAAGACATGCTTTTATAAAGCATGAAAACTAAATTTTAAAAAAGTTACTGCAAGGAAACGTTGGACAAGAGTGATTCGTATAGGAAACAAAGGTGCTACAGAAAATTAAGAAAGTATAGCAACACTTCGAACACCCCATCAAATATGGACATGTCATTTCAGATGACAACAGCAATATCTTTCACGAAAGACATGGAAGCATCTATTAACTCTTTTATGTTTTTGAGAGAGACTAAGAGCACTCAATTGGCTTCACAAGAAATGCATGACAAAGGAATTTTAGCTATATATTGTACAAAGAAAAGATGCCCATCATTCATCAAGTAAAAGATAAAGAGATTAATCAAAAAAGAAATTTCTACAAAAACACTAAAACCAAATAATCGTTAAAAGGTTAATATTACAAAAAGAAAGCTTCTTCCACAGCATGCAGTTTGTAATTCCATGAAATTTCATTCGACATCTACATCCTATTAAAATCCGTGCACAGTACAAAATACAAATCATAGAGATGCCAGATCTATAATACTCCAATTAAATTTCAGCGTCATCCAAATTCTAAATTTTGGTACTTTCCCAGTGTTGGGGTTTTCTCAGAAAGAAAATAGCCCAAATAATTAAACAGGCAGCAAGAGGAATTGCATGAACAGAATAAGTGACCTGTCTAGCTGATTCAGATGTCGCAAACTCCTTCCACAAGTCCTGGAGGTAAAAAGAAGCAGAAACACAACATGAAAAATCTGAACTCCAACAATGATCCATTAGAAAAACAACATTATTAAACAATGGAAGGAGAAATAGGCTCAGTACTTCAACTTTGGAGAGCTTCCCCTCATCCAGAACTTTGAACAGGGCGAAGCCCGCAGGAGTCTCGAAAAGCACCAGCATTTCTTACTCCGCTCAATCACCTGGCACCTAAAAATCAGACAAACCAAAAAAAAGTGCACAATAAGGTAAAATAAATCGATTCCATCCAAAACATAAACTTAATACGAAATTATCACCGCCCTCTTCAATCAACAGAAACCGACGAGGAAAAAGGGGGCGAACAAAAAAGGATTTTGTGAACTAAGCGGAAAAATAGCACAAATCCGAAATTTGGAGCCGAACCAGTAGATCAAGGTCTGATCTTTAGGGCTATCGAGACGAGAGAGAAAGCTCCTACCACTCGTCGGGAAAAATCTTTGGAGGTCGGGTGGGAGCGGCGAAGAGAGGAGGCGGCGTCGGATGTGTCGGGTTTAAGGGTTTTAGAGGGTGGGGGAGGAGGGCTTTTATAGAACGAGGCGGCCGGCAGGATATATACAGGTGTGAGTCGCCACAGGGATTGAGAGATACTGTGTGGAGGAGAGAATCACACCGTTAGTTTAAAGAGAAATAAGTTAACCCTACGTGTGTGTGTACACACACACACACACACACACACACACACACACACACATATATATATATATATATATATATATATATATATATAAAGACAGATAAATCCTTAAATTAGACATCCTTCAGTTAATTTAAATCATCCGATTTACCCCTCCAGTGGATTCATGATACAGAGTTCCGGCTCATGCCATGGAGTTATATTACAATGATTGTTCTTGAAAGCTAATACAATAGAGAGGAGGTTTAGACACTAGTTGCCACCCCTCATAAATTAAAATAATACGGCAATCTCTCAAGTTATGATTGCATTTCAAATTCTATTACATATATATCAACAACTAAAGCAAATAAATATTTGGTTGTATTTGGATAGAGGCATCTAACTATGTTATTTAGTTTGCACTTAGGGTGTATTTGGTTGGGAAGAATCTGACTCTGCAATAAAAATAGAAATAAGTGATTTCTGTTCCAGCTGTTTAGTTGGGAAGGTCCCAATTTTAATTCCGGTTCTAGAGAGAATTAGAATAGCCCAATCTTCTAAAATCTAATCACTATCTATTCCTAATATTCAAATTTCATTCCGATTCTAATTTCTATTTCGGTTATAAATGAAACACTCGAGAATATCTGATTTCCATTTTAATTTTTATTTCTATTCTAATTCTGGGAACAGATGCCCAGGAGAAAGGCAATACAAATGAGATATGAGAAGGAAAACGGAGAAAGACCAATTATTGAAGTAAAAGATAATATTATATAGTACATAGTAAATTAGTATTTTGCATAATTTAGGTACAGCATATTAGCATAATTTAATGAAGAGTACACTACAATGATAAATTCTCCTATATATTGAACAATGGTAGATAATTTTATGATAATTTTGTACCTTGCTATATTGTAATTATAGTATATTATATACATTATAATAATATGATATTCTATTATCACATGATAGAATATCACATTTATAGTTTCAGGAGGGGATAAACTAAAACTTAGTTACTTATAGTTACCACACCTTTTTCAGCAACAAACAAGCAAATATAGTAACAGCATTTACAATTTTAATTGTAATACTTTAGAAAAAAAATCGATTGCTATATCTACGATTATTGTAGACAAACTAGATAGATACACTTACAAGTAAACTTATCGCAATGTTACTTGTAATTTCGAATAATATGTTGCATACAAGTGAAGTTATGGGCAGCCAGTTTTCAGAGTGAAATAAAAAGAGTTAATTTTTTCTTATAAATTTCTCAATTCATAGGTTTTAAGTTTCTGTTTACGTAGACGATCAAATTCTATGATGGTGCTAGTGTGCTAATACCACAAAGTAGTTCAAGCTTGTTTTAACTTAAGAAAACTGTCGAAAAATTTGTACAAAAGTTTGGATGATTTGTTATTTCTTTAATGAGTAGCAACCGAATACATGTCCAAGAAATATTTAGGTATAGATTTTATTTATATTATATACAAAAATTTAAAAGAAAAATATTATATTTGTCATATTTTTTTAATTATAATGCTCAATAAAGAGATATTATACTCATTCTAGGTTCAAAAGAGAGTGAAAAATCAGGCACCAAAAACTTTCCTCTCTAAAAAATAGGAATTTGAACCAGTTAGTTTCTTTTTCCTTTTACCTAAGTTCAAGATTTTGTTTTTCTTTTTCCACCCTAAATTAATGAAATTCAAATATCTGAAATAGTTTAATAAGGATTACAATTTTATAAGAAATTAATTATATATTATAGACAAGTGAAAAGGTATGTCCAACAAGAAAATGACAGATAAAATCATGATAGAATATTCTCCAAATTTAAAAGTACTGCATCTTAAAATAGGAAAGATAGTACATAGTATGTCTTAAGCTTTGCAAGGCCTTCATCAATTTAATTGATTTTACATAATTTTCAGTAACAACTATCTTAATTTAATAGTTTTCTTTCATGATTATTTATTTACTTTGTTATATGGATGTAAGGATCCATGGGAACCTCAGTCTAAACCCACATGGCTGTGCATTAGGGTGGTTTATGCGTCTTAGATGCTTAAAGAAAGCCAAAGATCCAACGAAAAACTTAACATCCGTTTTTTTAGGTGGAGCCCTAAATTACTATAAAATGGCTTCTAAACCAACCCTTGAACACTATATATGTGGATCCCTGCGAAGTGCGGGGCTTGCGGTGCAGAGGAGTCAGTGGACTATGTGCTATTCTAGTGCACATAGGCGAGATCGACATGGCAGTGGATAGGGATCCCAGAGGAGGCTTGGCGTGAGAGGCCATTTTTCCTACAGATGATACGACAGTGGTTGGCCAGTTCTTGGACATGTCAAGAGGCCATCAGAGCGACTTGCACGGCCTGGCAAGAAACGCTCGCACCTTCGGCGAGCATAGGATGTCGCCGAGGTTTGTTGTGGAGATCGCTCGAGTACTGGCGATGGAGTTCAGACCCACCCTCCCTTCAGATATACCCTTGATAACTCGGGATATCTGAGGTTCCCTCTCTGCTCAGACAGCTCCTCGGACGGTGTTTTTCACCTAGAAGCCCCCACCTCCGAGCTTTTTCACGGTCAACTTTGACGGGTCAATGCTGAATGGAGGTATGCGAGGCAGTGCAGACTTTGTTATACGGGACCCTCACTCCATGGCAGTAGCAGCGGGCGGCTGCCAGTTGTTCGACATATTAGTTCTAGGGGTAGAGTTGTGAGTTTCCTGGGCAGGTCTTCGCCATGCACGGCAGTGTTAGGATCTGTCACATGCCGCTGAAAATTCAAAAATTTTCAGATATGCAGCGGAAAGACATGTGCATATCGCGTTCATCGCATGAACGTATTTTAAAACCTTTTGTAGATAGATCAGGATTAAATTCTTATTAAATCATTTTAAAATCATGATTAAGAAGATCAAATCTTCATCTTGTGCGGATAGATGGTCTCCGCAAATCTGATTTACGTGGTATTTGATGATGGCTCAATGGAAGCCGCACACGCGTCCAGCCTCTACAAGTATCCACACGAAGTGGTGAGTCGATCGAAGCCTTTGGATCTCCCCGGGGTGCTAGCTCCCTTGCAGAGAAGGCTATGGATGGCTGAAGTCCTCTCCTTTGAATCAACCTTTGATTGCCTTGAGAGGAGGAAGAAGAAGGAAGTGTCAAGGAAGAAGAAACGAAGGCTCTTCACAGCCTTTTACTTTTTCTTGCGCTAGAACCAAAAGAAGAAGAAGAAAGAGATCACGTCGCCCTTGGTTTCTTCCCTTGTTCTTGTGGCTGAAGAGAGGAATGAGAGGAGAGTGCTTGCTGCCATGAATTACCAAGAAAAACCCATGAATGCTGGCCAAAATCAAGAGGTCCTTTTGAAATGCTAAGGGATAAAGATGAGTTCCTATTTTTTAGGAACTCATTCTTATCCCTTATGTGGCAAGCAAGGAGGGGCGTAGCCCCCCTCCTTTTCTTCTCCCCTCTATTCTCACACCCCACTTAATCACATTAAGTGGGGTGGGTTTAGCCGAGACTCAATCCTTTTCTAAAAAGGATTAGATGAACCCAATTCAATTCCTCCAAATCCTAATCCAATTAGAATTTAATTGAATCATGACTCTATTGAACTCTTCAATCCTAATCCAATTAGGAGTCATTTAATTAATTAGATTAAAATTAAAATTAATTAGGACTTGAGAAAATCCTAATTTAATCAGGACTTGTTCAAATTTCAGCCCTAAGACAATTAGGACTTTAGAAATCCTATTCCAAGTAGGACTCTAATTTAATTTGAAATCCTAATCCAATTAGAACTTCATGAATCCCACTCCAAGTAGGACTCATGATCAAGTCCAATTAATTAAATTAAATTGCAATCCGATTGTAATTATTCCATCTTCTAACCACTAACTCTTAGCGGGTTTTCAATTTATCAATCTAATTGATCATATGTGATTCTTAATCACAATTCAACCATCGGATCGGTCAATACTTCTAATATGTGTGACCTCATAGGTTCTATTCTGACTGGTAGTGAGATATATTGCAATCTCTATCACAATATCATTGAAAACTCCTTTCAATGGGTTGAAACAATTCCAACTCAACTCACCAAGGATTATCGACCATCGAGATGATCCCTGTGAGTCTCACCATCCACCAGTGACACCTAGCAGTATGTAGTGGCTACCCAGCAGAATAGAATGATGAACCTCTAGGTGCAGTTGTCGTATGATACAGTCCTTCTATCGTGGATCCCTACAGACCGGAGGTCATGGATAACTCGTCAAACCCCGTTGTCTGTCATATGTCTAGATTTATTCGACTTGAGTTCGATAGTGGAAAACTCTTTCTCCACTTTATATTACTACCCTGGACAAGGTCTTAGAACTCAGTCTAATAAATCACATAGGATCACTCCTCTTCCATCAAAGTCGATAGATTCCATGTAAGTGCATACCCTACTCCTACAGTGAACCTACTGCAGCCAATCTACACAACAAGGACCTATATGACTAGAGACCATGTATATGTACAGTCAAACTACAATAACCTCACTGTGAATAGGCGAAGCACCGCAGGTCAAAGGACCAGTCACACTACTGCAACACAAGCAAGTCACTGACGAGTGGATAGACATCCAAGTGACTTCTTGTCTTGGTCACGCTCAGTACCCTTGTTCTCTAACAAGCACCTGTACCATCACTTCAGTATTCCTATACTGTGGACTCGAGTCTCGTCCATCCATAAGGAAAGCGATCTGTGCACTGATCGGATCGATCACCGTCCTTGTGATGATCCATTGATCAGGAGCATTTAGAAATTAATCACCAATGATACATGGCTCAAATTCTCAACTCTTGAGAATATGTATCATCATCTTATTAATTTCTTGGACGATTCATAGACACATAAACAATATGAATGAAAAGATGCCCATTTATTATTCAATAATAATAAAGTCAAGTACAAATTTATGTCCCAGAATTATTAATGTGTCCGTCAGATTGGCTTCTAAGGCATACATCTAACAGGCAGGTGCTGCAGGCCGGTTCAATCATTCTGGAGGACGATTCGGCTACGGTCATTGGGGTAAATTCGGAGGGGTTCGAGTGGTGAGAGCACGGACCACCCCCTAATCCGGGACATTGGGATGATTGTGAGGGATGGGGTGGCCTTCGAGGCCAAGCATGTATTTAGAGAGGCCAACGGGGCGGCTGACTGAGTGGCTGCCTATGCGGCCCACCACTCAGGATACATCCTGTGGTCAGGAGAGGAGGAGCTACCACTGGCACTCCGCGAGCTTGTGTTTTTTTATTTTCTTGGGTGTATTCGTATGCGCATTGTATGAAGAACCCGTTAAAGGAAAAAAAAAAAATACTATATATGCAGCTAGAGGATGTCTTGCTAAGGCTAATCATGAGCTGACTATTCGTCTAACAGATCAATCTTGACTGACTACCATCATTATCATTACAAAGAAGACATTAGAAAAAAATAGTTGACTCAGTCATAGTATAGTAATCCAATGGTGCACACTACTCATCCAATCTCCGCCCATAGGATTTTGAAAGTGCGATTGAGAATTCTGCATACAACTATATATCTGAATATGCATGGTGTTTATATTTTTGATTTGATATTTTTTCGACAATGCTAGATCTTAAACTGTGAGAAAAAAAGAGAGAGAGAGAGAGAGTGGTTGCGAGGACCCCATGCATTTAGGCCCCATATTGGTGTGTGTTTGGGTGGTCTTAGATAATTAAACAGGTCAAGGATCCAATTGATAACCACCGAACCAGCCCTTTTATGCGAGATACGGATTTTTTTCAACCCCCTTGATAGCTAAAAAGAATTATTATCAATTTTGTGATTGCATTCAAAACTCCCACCTAGGAAATTCCTATCAGGCATCCAATACAGCACGACTAAAGAAAATGTTACCAAAATTTCTGCCGCTGAACTCCTTGCAGCAAAATTGGGCTTTGAACACGTAAATTGTAGCAAAACTTATTTTTCCAAAGTCTTTGGAGGAAGATATCGGTCTTTTTCTCTTTCTTCCTTCTCGAGGTGAGCCTTCCATCTTAACTAATGCACAGTTTCTTTTCTCTTCTTTTCTTTTCTTTTCTTTTTTTCCTAGCTATAATTTGTTTCACTTAATCACTATTTGGACTGTAGAATGGGATGAGCAATGCTCAGCGTATATATAACCAATAAGGAGGTGCATAGCATTAATAAAATGGAAAGGCATTATTTGGTGTTATCTGATAGAGGCTGTTTTATTGTACAATTAGAGCATCATGTGGTATGCATGCAATGAAATCACAACCATCCATTAAATAACTTTTTTCACTTGAATGAATTTGGTGCATTGTTGCGATCAGATCATAATCGCCTGCAAGGCTGGAAGTGGGGCGCGTCAGGCCATGCCCCTACCTGAACTCGGCCCGAATATTTTTGAGGTTCGTGCTGAACTTAGGTCGAAAATTTTTAGATAATTCAGGTTTAAGCCCGAATTATCCATTTGAGCCAAAAATAGGTCTGGCCCGATTGAAGTTTAATATTTCTTAATTTTGCTTCACAAGTAAATGATCTGATTAAAAATTAGGCTCTCTCCTATAACATAAGAAAATAATACATGATATATTATTCTTAGCTAAACACATTTTAATTTATCATTTACTTCCTCATTATTCTCTTTAAATGACAATATATAAAAATAAATTCATTCGGGCCTAAATTCAAACTCTGTTTCGGGTTTTGTTCTAACTCAGGCCCTGGCCGTTTCAATGACATACCCGAGCCTGACCCAAAAAATAAACATGCTTTATATTTAAGCCCAAACCCAGTGTAAACTCTTTTGAGCCTAGCCCAAACCTGACTCGATCCAATTTCCAATCCTAATCGCAAGTAATAAATGGAAAAAGCAAATGATGCTGAAATGATCAAATTCATCCACATACAAATACATATATACATACATACATATATTTATCTATCTGTATCTATCTATCTACATCTATCTATCTAGATATAGATAGGCACCATCAAAACATTCTTCCACCAGGATTAGCCACTAGCATCCATTGTCGTTACAAATATTCTTGCTTCCAAATCAAACACATATTGCTTGTGATGAGACCACATCTACCCATACAATCAAATATATACAATTACACAGTATAACAAATGAAAGTATAGCTAGGGAACCAGGTCAAAGTGGCTTGCAAGGACCCAGTAATACAGCAGAGACAGAAATAACATAAAAGTTGCTCAACCATCCGGTATCTTCTCAAAATCTTTCCATACTCTACAACTAATGAAAAGTTTGGTGATCAGAATTAAAACCCATCACCATAATTCTAAGATACTCCACTATGGGTAGTCATCAAGTGAAGTGAGAGATAGAAAGTACAATAAAATCATCTCAGGAGGTTCGGAAATAGAATAATCAAATTTCAAGCTCATAAACATTGTCAAGTAGATAGTCATTTTTGACAACTAGAAACAACCTTCTTGGCGACAAAGGCCACCAAACTTTCAGTGAATGGCCCCGTCCAATCAGACATCTTTCCTTAATCACAAAAGAAAATATTTTTGATACACTCTAAATGGAATTGTTTGTTTATTTTCTTAACTCTAGTAGTGCAAATGAATGCATTGAGCTCACAGATTGGTAGCACAACCCCATAACATTCCCATAGACCAAGCTATCTATTAAAAAGTTTTACAAGGCGGTGAGGCAGACACCCACCAAATGGGTAGGCCTACAAAGTCTAGCTAAATAATCCAAAACTTTTGCTCATATCTGAAGCTTACCAAATTCTGAATTCACTGCTGCAATGCCTTCTGGCTCCTGGGTACCCATTTGGCTTGAGTCAGGTTTTCTTGATGGTGGGGCCGAACAGACTGGTATGACAGACCTGACATGGACGGCAGGTGCCATGAACCTGGCGCGAGGCACCTCAGTGCTGGGATTTACTGCTGCAGGCCTTGCTGAACACACAGGAACAGCAGTTCTGATCGTCACAGGGGCAGCCAGTGACCGGACTCGAGGTCTCAATGCTTCAGCTCTGGGACCCGATGATCGTACCGAAACCGCAGTTCTTGCTGCCACTGGAGCTGCGATAAGAGGCGGCCTAGTTCCCCTGGGAAGACTGGAAGAACTCCTTGATGACGGATGATGGACTCCAAGGGCAGACAGGGTAGGGTTGAAGGAATTGACGTTCTGTTGCAAATTTGGAGGATGGTTTGGAGTTGATGGCCCAGGCCAGATTGATGCCCCAGGCACCCATTCGAATGGTTTCATTTGGCTTCTCTCCACCTGCTGACTTTCCTGAATCTTTGCAACATCTGTGGAATCTTGAATCATTGATGGGTTTGAAGTAGTCACGACTGGCTTAAAGCCAGGAGCAATATTGGTTTCTATCTCAGGGGTTACTTCTGTGCTTCCATGAGAACTGTTTCCTTCCTTATCTTCAGGTGGCTCCTGAACTTTTGGCACAAGACCAGCATCATCCACTGGAAGATTAGAATCTGAAATATCAAATGAAGAGAACACTGCTGCTTCCGATGGGAGATTGAGCCATTCCTTCCCTTCCCCTTGGTTTTGCTCCTCCTGTATCTCTTGTATGGTCACCTGGGACTGACTTTTAGGTGGAACAGATACAGAATAGTCTGAGAAGTACGCTGGCAGGACAGGAGCAGATTCTGTGAAGCAAGGGACAGAACTAACAGAATCTTGGTCAAATGATGGGAAGAATTGTCTTTGAGTTGGCTGATATATGGACCGTAGAGTTGGGATAAATCTAGGATTAATGGGATGTGAGGGAGCTGGTACTGCCAACAAGTGTGTCTGTTGTTGAGATGCTTGTGCTTGCTGCCACATTTGGTACATTGCTGATTCTGGTGAAAAACTCGGGTATGTCCAACCCTGAAAAGGCATCGGATAGAAAGATATATTGGCTGCTGGATGCATATCTTTTCGGATAGGAGTTGGCCTCCGCCGATTACGCCGACGGTCATTTTGAAAATTCAACTTGTTTCCTTGCGGCTGATGCAAACTTGCAAGTGCACGAGCAATAGTGACCTGTTCGTGTTCGTCATTGCCCTCATGTTCCAATGTTGGCGATGATGATGACGATGATGATGAGCCCAAATGTGGCACTGCACAGTAGAATTGAACAATAAAGACTGACGAATTATTACAGACAGTATAATTCAAATTTATAATAAGAAGAATCCATTATGTACCTATTATATGTAAAAATGCTAGTTAGAGTCTGTTTCCTAATCTTAACTATCTACCAGAACACATTCTGACCAAATCCTCATAGGATTATTTTTATTATCCAAATAAAGAAGAATACCAATAGGATTATACCTAAGCATGTTTCCATTAATTCAAAACCATTATGGAAGGTGGATTTATCCCTTCAAAATTTGCTGATGGATCAACCCATACATGACCACTTTTTGAGATGTCGGGACGTCATGTCATATAGATTGGTTAGCCATACGTAGCATGACAAAATTGCTTTTTTCATTTAAGGTTTAGTCTAGAAAGGGGTGGGCGAAAAACTAGTTAGAATCCAAACAGGATTGCTAGCAAATCTTATGAGTTGAAAGGGGTGGAAATTGAGTCTCTTGGAGTCCAGACCCATTTTAGCTTTTAGAGGTGCACTTGGAATTATACAATTCTGCACAAGTTTTTATCTACCGCTCAAGCATGCGGTTGCTTGTATGAGTAGGGTTCAGCATATCCAATGCATGTTGAAGCATAGGGATGGTTAAAGAGCCTATCCCAGGCATGTCTTACTTTTGCTTACAAAACATTTTAATCGTCCCATGAGGAGTTTTCGTTTGCTGAAAAGAGGGATGCAGGCTGCAGTATGATGCATAAAAGAAGTGAGGAAATGAGTCCATTGGATGCAAATTACAGCTTAGTCATGATGGGATGATGGAAGAAGTCCTGATTGCATTGAGTAATCACAGATATGCCACTTGATGGGCTGCATCTAGCAGATTGAGGCTTGCAGCTTCTAATGGGATTTAAAAGAGAGGAGGGAGGGAGTCAAACAATGTGGAGACGGATACAAAGATGACCAGAAGCCTTACAAATGCAGCCACTCAAAGTTTTCAGGTTTTATAGTAAAATTGATATATATATATATATATATATATATATATATATATATATATATATATATATATATATATATTGTTGCTGTTGTTTTGAACAACAAAACTAATTAAGGTCAGGTCAGCGTCAATAGGCATAACGGACCTGACACTTTGTACAATTAAACATAAGCCTATTCTTGATGACAATTGAATAAGAAAATATAAACTAGAAAAATTAGTAACAGGAAGAAAAACTAATTGAGTGTTTAAATATGAAATATTTGTGCGTGCAAGTGAAATAAAATGACAGAACAAATGGACATTGTTTTGGTGGTGGTGAGATAATGGATAATGATATCTGTACTCTGAGCAGTTTTGAGATATTTCTGCATAAAACGAATCAAAATAAGAGCTTTAAGTTGGTATCCTCACGAGAAAAACTCAAACCAAAAAGAAAGACGAAGTGTAGAAATAAATCAAACCAAAAACTCATGAGCCCACATACTCCAAAAATAGTAATGCATAGAAACGTTGATGCACGTCACAATATAATATGGTAAGACTTTGTAAGTATAATAATGTCTTAGAGTGAGACTAGCAACAGTGGTCCAGCTGTTCACAAGGCAAAAAAAGCTTATCAAATATCAACCATTTTTTCAGATAAATTTAAATTATTGTCACAAGCTATTGCTATTACCTTTCATATAGCTTGGTTGATTCTGTTATTATTTGCATAAATATTCGGAGGCATATGAATGTTAGTGTCACAAGGAAATAAAAGAGTAATATGAGAAAGGAGAGGTATCCTCACATTTCTTCAATGCAGACCAGGCAGCCATGGCAGCATTCTTCTGAGCCTGCTTCTTAGTCTTGGCAGGATCGCCAGTGAAGCTCATTCCTGCAAGCTCGACTGTGCATGTGAAGACAGGTGTATGACCCGGTCCAGATCGAATAGTGGTATAAACAGGCAATTTCAACCCAGCTCTATGAGCTGTTTCTTGAAGTAAATTCTTGTAAATACCAGTCTCATCCTGTAATCAAAGCAACAAAATGAATGGACCATCAACCATGAAGAATGATATTAGTGTGAAATTTTCAAGCAGAGGCCTCATGACATGACTAATAATCTCATCAGTATTTCCATTCTTTATCATTGAATGCCTAAATATAGAACATTAGATTTCTAAAAAACCAAGCACAACAAAAAACATGCAATACCAGCAGAAGAAAGTAGGCGCTTTATGAAAAATGATGTCCAGAAGAACAATAACATTACAAAGAGTGCTAAAGTCAGCTAAAGGGAAATATCGGTGAATATACAGCATATATGACCAGCAACACATTCACTAACCCAGGAATTTAAAGCAAGCCAGAAAAACATGCTAAATGTTGAGTATATATGAATCTTATTCAATAACTATTCTTTGAGAGGTGATTCTACCCCATCTTACTCAAGATGAGACGTTGGCGACTAGTTTTCTTTTCCTTCTTTTAATTGTTTATCAAGAAACCAAGATAAAGCTTTTACGTAATTTATTTTTTAGTGTAAAAGTTTAATAACCCTCACCATTTTAGACCATATTTTAAAATGTTTAAAGCAAAAGAAAAACCACCATGCTAACATTGATAGACAATCATAATTCATTTTTAACTCCTCAAGTAAGACAGCATTAAAGTTACAGCACATAATTTACCATCAATTTAAAACCGTAAGGATTAATTACTCCAGAAGCATGCCATGTGACCACACAGGTAATGAGTCACATGAAAGAAGAGAGCAAGTGTTATTTGTGTTATACCAACCTTATACCAAATACTCCAAGCCATTCTACTATCACTACAAAAGTTCAACATATTCAAACCTTTCTATCAATTGGAAATGTATAAAGATGCAAAAGTTTATTTTTTTATTTTTCTGAATTTTCACAGTAATGTCTGCCTCCTCTACAGAACATTTCCCATATGCACACAATTCAGACTTTCTAATATTGAGAGAGAGGTAGGAGGGTGTCCTATAATTATCAAAGTTCATCTGTTCTGAGCTGATTAATAATTAATTTTGCAAACAAGGGCCATCTTTTCAGCCAAAATAAACTTATATAATGCCTAAGACCTACAAAACAATCAACACAAAAGAACCACATTTCTTTGTTTAATGCAACAGCTCCATTTACTAGTAAATCAAAATTTATCAATTGTTTAAGTTATACCAAATATTGTTTTTTGTCAATGATATGCATTCACAGAAAAGTTATATTAATGTGCACTAGTATTATATAAGTGATGAGAACTCTGTCACCAATCTATTGAAATCTGAAAAAGAGTGCTTCTCTTACCATACCACCTTGTTAATTTTCATGGCTCACACAAAATTCTTACCAAGGAAAAGTTTGTCTTTGCTTCTAATAAACATCACAAGACCATTCCATCTCTTCCCATCCAAGAAATACCATATGACTAATTTTTGCCTAAGACACCAGCTTCCATTTAAGCAACAGAATCATGTGCAACTGTGCATGCAGGCTCATGCAAAACATATATCAATATGAAAATATGAGATTTTTTTACTGTTAGGTGTCAGTATGATAGACGTGTGTGCTAACCCAGTCGGTTAGGGTGTGTGCTAGCCCAGCCCATTAGGGTTTTAGACACGCGCATGTTAGCAGTTTACATGCACATATTAGCCACAAAAAACAGCCATATATTTGTAAAGTAAGAGCTGTACACATCTGTATAATAATTACCGTAAATAGCTTCCCATATTTAGAGAGATATGATAGCTGGTAGGAGCACAAAATCAGGGATGTATCTCTATACAGTTTTCTAATTAATGAAAGGCACTCTCACATTGAGAGACATTCAGCAAAATTGATATGGTATCAGAGCCATTTGTGCTCTTTAAGTTTTCTGGTTTTCTTGGCTTTCTTTGGTGTTTAGTCCTAGATATCTAGGGCTCTTGAGTTTCGGCTTTCTCTGCAGCGTGTTTTCTAGATTTCTGGATCTATTGCAACGTGTTTTCTGGTGCTCTTGGTCTTTCGGATTTTCTGGTTTTCTTGGTGTTGTGCTGTTTGAAAATCCTTGTGTTATTCCTGTGCTGCTGTGTTGTGAATTGACGACATTCTTTCACCATGTCTGCAAGCAATTCTGATGCTTTCAGTGTTCGATTCACTGATAAGAACTATTCTGCCTGAGAATTTCAGTTTCAAATATTTGTCATAAGGAAGGTTTTGTGCGGTCATATAGATGGAAGTGATCCAACCCCTACAGATCCTACAAAGCTGGCTCAATGGAAGATCAAAGATGGTCGGGCGATGACCTGGATATTAGGATCTGTTGACCCTCTTATTGTTCTTAATCTGAGGCCATATAAGACTGCCAAAACCATATGGGATTATTTAAAATGGTTTACAATCAGGACAATACAACAAGACGCTTTTAGTTGGAGTATGAGATTGCTAGTTACTCTCAAGGGCAATCTCCCATCCAGGACTACTTGGCTTTCAGAACTTATAGACAGAATTTTTTGACATTGTATATGCTAAGGTACCCGCCGAATCTCTCTCTACTATTCAGGTAGTTCACGAGCAAAGCAAGAGAGATCAGTTTTTGATGAAGTTGCGACCTGAATTTGGGGTTATTCGCTCCAATTTGATGAACCATGACCCTCCTCCATCCTTAGATGTTTGTTTTGGAGAATTACTTCGTGAAGAGCAGCGTATTCTCACACAGGCTACTTTCGAGCAAGAGAGGATGCCATCTAATGCTATTACGGTTGCTTATGCGGCTCAAGGGAAGGGGAAGGGTAGGGATATGGGCATGGTGCAGTGCTACAGCTACAAAGAATACGGACACATTGCTATCAATAGTGACAAAAGGTTCTGCAACTACTGTAAATAGCAAGGACACATCATCAAGGAGTGCCCCACTCGCCCTCAAAACCGCCAAGCCAATACTTTTCGGGCTACGGCTAGCACTTCTTCTCCAAATGGTTAGTCTTCAGCAGGGACCAGCAATCAGTTTACTCCTACATTGCCTACCAGCACTTCTACGATTGCTGGACCAGCTGTTTTTACTTCTGAAATAGTGTGGCAGATGATTGTTTCGGCCTTTTCAGCCTTAGGGTTGCAAGGTAAGGGTACTACACCATTTCAGCCTTGGTTTGTTAATTCTGGTGCATCAAATCATATGACAAGTTCATCTGATATGCTTAGAAATGTTTGTCCGCATCATAGTTCATCACATATTTAGATTGCTAATGGAAGCAATTTACCTATTACTATTGTTAGGGATATTACTTCATCTTTCCAAAATGTTTTTGTATCGCCTGGACTTTCTTCTAGTCTTATTTCGCTTGGTTAATTGGTGGATAACAACTGTGACGTCCATTTTTCTCGTAATGGTTGTCTTGTGCAGGATCAGATGTCGGAGACGATAATTGCGAAGGGGCCTAAAGTTGGGAGACTGTTTCCGCTACACTTTTCCGTTCCTACTTTCATATCTTTGGCTTGTACCACTGTTAAAAATAACAGTGAAGTATGGCATAAACTTTTAGGCCATCCAAATTCTACTGTTTTGTCTCATTTGTTGAACTCTGATTTGTTGGGCAATACAGATCAATTTTCTTCTCATAGCCTTTTCTTTGATTGTTCTACATGTAAATTAGGAAAGAGTAAAACTTGTCCTTTTCCTTCTCTTGGTAATCGTGCAGAAAGATGTTTTGATATTATTCATAGTGATGTTTGGGGCATTACACCTATTATTTCTCATGCTCACTATAAGTACTTTGTGACGTTCATTACACCTATTTTCTACATTCTAAATCTGAGGTCTTCTCTGTTTTTCAGACCTTTTTGCCATATGTTGAAACTCACTTTTCTACTAGTATTAAAGTGTTCAAATCTGATTCTGGTGAAAAATATGTCTCGCGAGTTTCATAATTTTTTGCATCAGAAATGTATTGTCTCACAACGCTCATGCCCTTATACACAGCAAAATAGCGTGGCTGAACGGAAGAACCGTCATCTTTTGGATGTCGTTCGAGCTTTATTACTTGAGTCTCTGTTCCATCTAAATTCTGGGTTGAGGTTTTGTCTATTGCAGTTTATTTAATTAATAGATTGCTATCTCAGGTGTTAAAACTCGACTCTCCATATTATCGTCTTTACCATCAACATCCTAGTTATCATGATTTGCATACTTTTGGCTGTGTTTGTTTTGTGCATTTGCCTTCTCATGAAGGCCACAAACTTTCTGCTCCATCTGTAAAATGCGCCTTTATGGGTTATAGTGTTTCTTAAAAAAAATTTGTTTGTTATGATCCACGCTCTAACAGAATTCGTGTTTCTCGAAATGTTGTCTTCTTTGAGACTCAGTATTTCTTTTCCACTCATGTTGAGTCATCTCCTGCAGTTTCTATTATTCCTAGTTTTGATGACTTGACCCCTCCTCCTAAGCAGTTCAAGCCTAAATTTGTGTATGAACGACGTCGACTGATTTTGCCCCTTCTCAAGACCAATCCGCCACCTCACCCTGTTCAGGCTGCTCCTCGACTACCAGAGTCTCTCATCCTCCTGATTGGTATGGTTTTCCTCAAACATCTCTCAATGCTACGCTTATCCACTATTTCAGTTCCATCGTGTTACTCATAGGCTGTGAAGCATGAGTGCTGGCAGAAGGCAATGCAAGAGAAACTTTGGGCTCTTCAGGAGAATCATACATAAGACATTGTTCCTTGTCCCTCTACTGTTAAGCCCATTGGATGTAAATGGGCTTATGCGGTTAAGTTTTGTTCAGATGGGACTCTGGATCGCTATAAGGTACAGTTGGTTGCTCTTGGTAACAAGCAGAAGTATGGGATGGACTATGAGGAGACATTTGCTCCTGTGGCGAAAATGACTACGATGCATGCAGTTATTGCCATTG
This sequence comes from Phoenix dactylifera, assembly GCF_009389715.1. NCBI lineage: Eukaryota > Viridiplantae > Streptophyta > Magnoliopsida > Arecales > Arecaceae > Phoenix > Phoenix dactylifera. The sequence goes on from NC_052392.1 coordinate 6,745,714, forward strand.
CTGCTTTACAGGGTTAGCCATTACATCAAATGGACGTAAAAAATGTTTTTCTCCATTGTGATCTCAAGAAGGATATTTACATGACACCTCCACCTAGTTTGCTCTCCACATCTACTTCCGACGTCTGTAAGTTGAAGAGGTCTTTGTATGGCTTGAAAAAGGCTCCCCGAGCATGGTTTGAAAAGTTCCGGTCTACCTTTCTTTGCTTCTCTTTTGTGCAGAGTCAATATGACTCCTTGTTTCTTTGCAACACATCCTTTGGTATTGTTCTCCTCTTTGTTTATGTAGATGACATTGTTATTACAGGGACAGATTCCTTGTTGATTACCCGCCTTCAGCAACATCTCCAGGACTCTTTTCATATGAAGGACCTTGGTCCTCTTACATACTTCTTGAGATTGGAGGTTCATACTGATCCTTCTAGTGTGTTCTTGCATCAACACAAATATATGTAGGATTTGGTTGCTTTGGCTAGTCTTCAGGACTCTTCCTCTATGGACACTCCTATGGAAGTAAATGTTAAGTATCGTCGTGAGGAGGGCGATCTTTTTCCTGATCCTACTCGATTTCAGCCGTTAGTTGGCAACTTGAATTATTTGACTATTACACGGCCAAATATCTCTTTTATTGTCCAGCAAGTTAGGCAGTTTATGCAATCCCCACGACATTCACATTTGGCGCTGTTCGTCATATCATTCGGTATCTTCGAGGCTCTCCTAATCGCCGATTGTTCTTTCCTGCTGGTTCTCCTATTCATCTTATTGCTTTTAATAATTTTGATTGGGCAGGATGTCCTGATACTCGTTGCTCTGTCACGCGTTGGTGTATGTTTCTTAGAGATTTCTTAATATCTTTGAAAAGTAAGAAGCAGGATCATGTTTTCAAATCTTCGACTGAGTCAAAGTATCATGTCTGTCTGTTGCTTGATCCGAAATTGAATGGCTTCATGGGCTCCTAACTGAGCTTGGATTTTCTCATTCTGATCCCACTCCTCTCCATGCCGATAACACGAGTGTCATTCAGATTGCTACACATCCTGTTTTACATGAGCGTACCAAGCACATCGAAGTGAATTGCCATTCTATTCGGAAAGCTATGGATACTCATGTCATTTCTCTTCCGCATGTTTCCACTGACCTTCAGATTGCTGATGTGTTTACCAAGGCTATAACCTGGCAACGTCATCAGTTTCTAGTTGGCAAATTGATGCTTCTTGATCAACCAGCATCAATTTGAGGGGGGATGTCAGTATGATAGACATGTGTGCTAGCCCAGCCCATTAGGGTGTGTGCTGGCCCAGCCCATTAGGGTTTTAGACACACGCATGTTAGCAGTTTATATGTACATATTAGCCGCACAAAACATCCATATATTTGTAAAGTAAGAGCTGTGCACATCTGTATAATAATTACCGTAAATAGCTTCTTATATTTAGAGAGATATGATAGCTAGTAGGAGCACAAAGTCAGGGATGTGTCTTTCCAAATTTAGAGAGATATGATAGCATAAAATCAGGGATGTATCTTCCCATATTTAGAGAGATATGATAGCTGGTAGAAGCACAAAATCAGGGATGTATCTCTATACAGTTTTCTATTTAATGAAAGGCACTCTCACATTGAGAAACATTCAGCAAAATTGACATTAGGGATGTTCAGACCAGCAGCTAAACATGTAAATGCACTCACAGACATCACAAACTATCAACTGAATAAACTGATAGCATAAATTAGTGGTTTTATCAAGGTTCATAAAATTATTGCCGAACCTTGTACCGGTCCCATCTTGGTATAATATTGGTACACCTGATACCGGGGTTGGTTCAGTTTACTGGTACTTGATACTCCCCATCCTGCATACTAGTTGGGTATCAGTACAACATGATATGCACCTTATGGACAGGTATGGTGTCCCATGGGCTTCATATATTTGCAGGTATGAAACAGCATATTTGTTCTTATGGACTAATCAATAAGGCAACAAACATCATTTCCTCAACATGTGTGATTTCAGGATTCCCCATTAATTACTAACACCTGCTAAGAAACTTCAAAAACATGGTTACCATGTAACTTAACATTGCTGCCACACTAAGGACAAGATGTTAGATGTAATATGTGTTCCACATAAGAAAAACCCTAGTTGCATCATGAAGAATGCAACGACACAAAAAGCAACCATCCTGTTTTCCTCTTAGTCTGATCTCACCTTCCTAACAGTCAACACAACCTGATCGTATTCCTAGTGCAACCCAAACCATCTAAGCATTTTCTAGTTCTTTCCTATTACATCACCAGCCAGTTAGGATCTTAATTCAGCTAAGTGAACTTGAATCAGTTAAAACTATCAACCATGTCTGAGCTCAAGCCTAGTTGCTAAGCTTGACCATTTGTGATCTTTCAAGCACCATAGTCAAAACGACCTGAAAACACCAGAACTACTCCTTCCATATTCTTTAACCAGTCCCCAAATGCTGATACCGAAATTAGTTCCCTAGGTCTACCACAAAAACTCATATTCGGATAAGTTAGCCAACTAGTGGCTAGTCCATTTAGGGAATCCACAAAAATGAAGTTTTCTCATACATTTGCTACCAATCCATACCCAGTCAAAGAGGATGGCTTGCAACTGACAACACCCATAATTATGCAATTATGATCTCAAAAAACCTGATCTTCTGTTAGATTTGTCAAAATGCTCTCTCATTAGGCATATTCAAGCCTAATTTAGAGTTGATCTAGGTCAAGTCCAGGTCCAGGTGTCTAATCAATTTTACTAATCAAATTAGGTTCTTGCCATGAAATGTATAGGCCTCATATATCTTCAAATCATTTTCTTTTTCTTTTTTTAAGTCCACTCTTTGCAAAAGTCAAAACACTTGCCACCTTCAAATCAATTCATGTTTTAAATCAGCCCTGAATTTGGGTCAATCATCTAACAGATTAGGTCTAGGCCATATGCCTCACTAGAAACCTAACATGTTTTCATTCCAGACCTAAAAGATCAACTAAACATTCTAAAGATCAACAAAGTGTGCCCGAAGCAAGAATAAGCAGTGTATTCTGAATGGGAATCAAAGCTTCCATGGTACAAAACACAAATTGGAATAGCAAGAAAGCATCTTGATTGTAGATCTTATGAATACAATGCATCTAAATACATGAAATGGATAACATTGACTTAAACCAGAAATGTTTACCTAAGCAGTATGAGACAGAAAGAAACTAATAGTAAAGTACATTTTAGTTCAGTTTGGCTATTTTATCCATCTTGACTACATTTTGTCTCCATATGTTTTCATTACACTGAAAATTTTTAGCCTAAGGCAAGATGTTCTATCCTGCAGGTACAATCAGGTTTCCACAGAAACAAATAGCCTGACTCTGGGAGACTTTATGGACTAACCAAGCATCTCCATCACCTTTTAAATGGCAGTAGCAAGTATAAATATGAACTAGCAATGGCATCTCAAGACACTCTCAAGTCAGATAATGAAGGTATACAGTGTATGATTCACTGAACTCTGCACTCATGTCAACCAAGGGGGGAAACGAGAAGGGAATTGGTGGAAGTTTCGTAACAAATAGTCATCAAAGAAAAGCATCTCTGATTTGCATGTGTATTTTAACATGAATGGCACAACATAAGATATTAGCCAAATTTAATGCTTATGCCTCTCCACTTTCCCATTAATCCAAATAGATATAGGTACTTTGCTTCTCCAATACATGAAACAACCTAGCCTTGGTAAAGTCTGAAAGATAAAGGCCACCAAAACATTTAATGTTTCACAGAATGGATAAGATCTCTTGTGTACCAGAACTTTTGCAGCGAGCGATCTAGAAGGGCCCCTCTTTGAAAGGGTATTCAGAGCTACCTCGGCAGCGGCATGCTCTGCCTGCCTCAGCGTGGAACAGAAGGCCGGGCTCTCAAAGATCTCTCCATTAAAATTAACTGTCGCCTTGAACCTTGGAGCATGATCCGGCCCCTCCCGGATACATGCATAAGATGGTAAGTTGAAACAGCTTCTCTGAGCAAGCTCCTGCAACTGGTTCTTATACATGCCTGCACCCAATAAGCAAACAACATACACCCATAATGTAAATACATGTATTAGTTTCAAGAGATTAAGCTCATATGACGACAGGAAAAAAAATAGCCATTCCGATAACAAATTGTGTACTAAAGGTCTCAAAGTAACCAGTGGGTACTTTTAGAATTAATTAGTACAGGACAAATATAGCAGACGGAAAAGAAAATCTCTGAGGAGGAAAAAAAGCCAATTTTGAAATGGGCAAACAGTACTCTAAAGCCGTATTTTATACGATAAAGAAACTTTAAGAGCTCGTAGATCATCATGAGACTTCAGAAAAAGCTCTGAATAAAGCAATGCAAAGGGGACATGGAGTGAACTCCCCACCTCAAAGAAACACCCCCATCAAATAAAATTAAAAAGAAAAGTTACCTTGTCTACAATTTAAATAATCAAAAAAGACTCCCCCCAAGAAAATTTCACCAACAACAACAGCAAAAAAAAAAAATCAAATTTAACAAAATCCAATCAATAATCCAAACCCGAAACGCTCCAAATTCACAAAAAAATTCCAAATCTAACATTCACAACCTTGCCAAATCAGTCTGAAACCATGCCCCCCCCCCCACCAAAAAAAAAAAAAAAAGATAAAAAAAGCATCTTTGAATCAAAGAACCCATCAATAAGTCTCCCGGAACAACGGAAACAACCCAGCAACCCCCTCAGATCAGAGCTCGAAGAAGGAGAAGGAGAGTCAAAGGAAAGGGGAAATGGGTCCTGACCTCAATCCGAAGCCGGCGGATTTCCTCTTGGGAGCCACCGGAAGATCGCCGCAGAGGATTAAAGCTATAGAAACTGGGAGAGAAGTAAAGGTGGGCGAAGAAGGGGTGCAATGGGAAGCAACGATGGCAAGTGATAGGCTTCCCTCTCTGTGATGGGGGGCTTAGTGGCATGTGCTGTTCCTCTGTTGCCACTAGTTGCCGACTCCAGCACTAATGACAAAAGGAGGTAAGCTTTGCCTTTTCCACCATCATCCCTCCCCAAAGCTCATAAATACAGACCTCAGAATTAGGTTTTCAGAAGGAAACAAAAAAAAAATGTAAAAGGTGGCCATTTTTTACTTGCATTCTCCCTGTAGATAGCCAGGTTAGTTGTGTGGATTTGGCTGCTACAATGAGGGTATTTTAGTCCACTAGCTTGGATTTGGATCATGCCAGTTTAAATTTGAAGTTGTTGAAATTAATTTCTAACTACAGTTTGGCAACGGACAAGCATGCTGCATGGTAATTTTCTATTTCACTTAAAAACACCTAATTTTAGAAGGCTTACTACTCTTGTTTCTTTTCTTTTATTTTGACATGGTGGCGCGCAATTTCACAAATAATGTGGAACTTGAGAGTTTCGATTTAATATCAAACTATGTATAAATTTGATGGTTAATTTGTTTACCGAGTTATTGTCAAATTGGAGTGAGAGTTTTTGGTAACCATAAGGTTCTCAAGAGACATCATTATGAAAATGTGCGCCATAAATTATATTGTGCTGCTAAAGATGGTAGAATTGGTTCATGGTGAGCAACCGAAACTTATTTGATAATAAATTTTATTGTGCTCTTGGTATGCTACGTTGGATGGTATATTATTATCGATGAGAGTATAAAGATGCATGCTAATGCTAATATTATGTGTTGAGAGCATACAACTAGCCCCATGACCAGCCTTGCTATAATTTCCAGGTAAAGATAATTTAGATGAGATTAATGGCCAAAAAGATTTTATTGTGTACATGCACCTAGGACGATGGTTGGTTGAGTTGGATTTGGACTAGCTAGTGGGTGCAACCCTACATGGACCCGAACCCATTATGAGGTGACGGAATAAGTTTTGATTCACAATGTATTCATCAAAGAGCTCAGTAGGTCGTCGGGGCTGGGTTCGATAGGTGAGGTCTCATAAGACCAATTGGGTCAAAGAGAATGGTATAATGGAGAGAGCCACACATAATCCCTGAATTTGAGGGATAAGATAAGTCAATCTTTTTTTAATCGGAATCTATTATCCCACAATTTTCATTGGCCAAAGAGGAGGAGATATAGATCTCGGTTGAAAAAGGGAGGAATCTATTGGACGAAGCATTTGATAGGTCCATTTCCTTCAACATCTTTCAACAAATCTTTTTTTATAAAAAGAAGACAAAAAAAGACAAAAAGGACAATTCTATTTCATACTTTTCATAAAAAACTAATATATTCTATGTCTATGATAAGTGAGGTGAACTATCGCTTCTGGTTTCGGCAAAATCTTATCATATTATATGATTGGATCAGATCGATTTGGTTCAAGTACACATGTAAAATATTAAAATATTTATAAAATAAAAATAAATAAGAAAAAAATAATTTTATTTTTTTGTTCCAGCAAATTTGATATATCTCAGAAGTTACATATACTCGTATACAGACTCGCTACAAGAAAAGTAATATACACTGATAAGAGATCACACTAAAAATAGAAAATATTATTGATTGATACGAGTTCTTATGTGATACCTAAAATCACTTTAAGAAAATCATGCTAACAAAAAAATAATAATATATATTAGTACAGAATCACACTAATAAAAAAAATATTATGAGTGATGCAGGCTGCTACGTCATCCCTAAATTATGCTACCATAAAGAAAGCAGATCCAAACCCATTTATAGGTATCTCGTGACCCATCGTCAACCCATGAATCTGCCGGCTCCGATAGGGTGTGGGTTGGGTCCAGGTCTTGTGCGGTCCAAGTTTCTTTCTTTTGCTCCATTTTGACACCAAACAAGAGATTTGGGAATTACAGTTAAGAGCCTCAATGTCTGAGAATTTATCTCTACTGAGATAACTACTTAAGCCATCAGCCATGATCCCTGATCCTATTTTTAAGCTAAAGAGCTGCAGTGCCTCCAAATCTGTGAGACACTTTGTACACACATCTTATTTAATATTAATGCACTTAATTAGTTCAGTGCTTTCTTAATGGGGAGAAACAGGAAAAGACTGCATCATTTGAATGTGGGTGCACTTATAAGATGGGATCAAAGCGATCAACATGTTTCTCTCACAAGATAACACCTGCCATCTTATAAGTGTAACAGTCCTGGCCTCTCATGAAACTTGGTTTTCATTTGAAGTGCGAATAGCATTCACAAACATGGCCAAGAAACCAAGTATCTGTGGTTTCCACCAGCAAGAAGGTTACGATAAATTTCAAAATCTTCACTTCAATCGAAAAATACTAAAAAGAATAAGTATTTAAGACTCTTCACCAAGATTCGTCATTTCGGTATTGGACCCCGCACCGGTGCCACAGTAGAATGGTGTTGATATGATATAGAATTTTTTTTAGCGCACTGAGTATTGGTATGCTATCCATATCGATATGATACGCTCCGTACCATCTGGTTCAGACTGATAATGACATATCTTGTTTTTCACTGTTTGAGAAGATAAGGTTCGGAGGAGCATTGGGCTGATTAACTGGATATATGCACCACTTTTAAGAGCCTAAGAGTTAACTGGCAAAGTGCTTAAATGATTTGTTTCTTGAAAATTTCAGACTACATTCTGTCCTGAACAGCTGGCAACACTTAAGCCATTGCATTTAATAAATTAGGATTGTGCAAACTGTCAGAGAGATCAACCTAAAGTCTTTGGCTGAGTAGGGGGGTTCACATGCTTGATGCCCTCCATCAGAGATTCAGAGGTACCAGGAAATTGATTTAAGTATAACAGGCCAACCAATATTTTGTACACCCATCACATGAGGACCTGTTTAGAAGCATTCAATGGTACCAAGGATTCTTAACTGTCTCATTGATCACCCAACTTTAAACTATTACTACAGTCCTTCACAGCACAACAGGATAAGACTGATCAAAATGCACCTCTTGGTATCCAAATTATTGGAAGGATCCATTCAGACTCTTCCTTGATTATTCTTCAGAAAAGAAATATCTTCCATGCTACTGCTAGATACTGTAAAGCTATAATTAGAGTTACTGATACCAACTTTGGCTATAAAATAAGAAGAAAAGAAGAAGGCATGATGGCTTCATTTGATTGGCTTGCAATGGTCATACTGCAAAATTACCCTGCAGGCATCAAGTCACATAACTAATGTATTATCAAACAATCTTGTCAACTTAAAGATAAGTGGAGAGGTTACAGCATTACTCCCCATGTCAGGTTCGTAAAATTAGAACACATGAACTCTCCCATTTCCCACTGCATTTAGTTTCCCTATTGTTTGTGGAGTCAATACTCCATATAAAGGAATATGAAACAGATGATCTGTTCTTAACCAGAATCATGAGGGCCCACAGCTGATGGTATGAGTGACACACAGCATTCTGGTCGACCTCCAACTTACCAGTAACAAGCTACTGGTTTACGAAGGGCAAGAAACAACATACATATGGTCAAAACTAGTTAAGAAACAATTGTTCACAAGAACTTCACATGTACCATCTACTTCTTAGAACTTTCCATTAAACCTTCTAAAAGATGCTCAATTCTGTATTTCATAACAGGTTGACCAGATCTGGTCTTCTTAAACATCTTCTCCCTCAAAGACTTCCTTCTAGCTTCAGCCTTTGCTCTTTCTTCCTTCTTTGCTTGAATGATGCCTTCTCTCTCCATCCTTGCCTTCTCGTCTTCTTCACGCTTCTTCTCATACTCCTCTCTCAAGCTCTGTAAACTATTTTTCTTCTTCTTATTCCTGCTTTGCTTTGGAACATTTTCTTTATCATTCCCAACCTGCAAAGGCAATACAAAACTCTCCATAAGTCTTGAAGTCAATGTTAAAAAAGAAAAACTAAAGTGAGCCACACTAAGATACAGAACCACATGGTTTCTTTCTACGACCATGTGCAGTAGGATGAGAAAGTCCATAGAGCAACGTTTCACTCTTCCCATGAATGCGCGGATCTTAAAGAATTGAAGCCATTTTGTTCCAGGCTGAACAGCTAGAACATTTCATTCTTGTACTGGCACAACCACCTCAATGAACCAACTTTGACTGAATTCAACTCAGTCCAGTTGACCATCGAATGCCAAGTATAAAGGCAGTTCATTGCTCATCATTCTTTCCTTGTTTTCGGACTTCAGAGTGAAATTTTCAATAAAAATATTTAATGCCTCACATATAAATAGGCAAGAGTAAATCCTTTTACAGAAGCTCCTAAATTTAGATAAGAAGTCAACAGAAGAGTTCAGATAAGTAACCTAAGCCCTAGGAACAAGTCAGCATATCCACTAACTTTAATTTGCTTTAAGGTTGCATATCATCTCTCTTACTCCCACTTCCATGTACATCAAGATCAGCAATTATAGAGAGACAGGAAAAAGCAAACCTCATGCTCTGATGCTGTTGAAAGAAGGTCACTGGCCTGGTTTTGCTGATTTAGCAACTTCTTATACTTGCTCACATATCTGGCATTTCTATAGAACTCCTTTTGCTTTTCTGGAACCATGAAAACACAAGATCATCATGTTTCAGCGACAACATGAGAAATCCAGTTAAAATTTCAGTTACTTTTGAAGTACTCAAACAAAAAATTATAATCACTAAGGAAGCCATATTGCAGATTCACACAAGCAAAGTATTATAAGGTTACCATGAATGATGGTCGTCAGTAAAGGAGCAAACATAAAGCCAAACCCGACCCCTCCCTTCCCTTCTCTGTGTTTGCAACCATCAAAGTTCGCTAACAGGTTTTTGAAATGATAAAGATTAAACTAAGAGACATTTTGAAAATCAACCAAGTGAATGGAAACTTCAACAAAGCCCTCTTATGATGGTTTTTCTATTGCTCTCAACCCAGCGCTTAATATGCTTTCTTAATATGTAAACAATAGCAGTTGATAGAGGATATCCCCTTGGTCGATACTCCTACAAGCACACATGCATCCGTACATTGCTCATTTGACAGTATTCATGTCTCCCTGAAGTTGAGGGTTCAACTTCAAATCCTTCAGCCAACAGCAATTGTTGGCATTTAGTATTTTTTTGCTTGAAGCAGCCAAGATTGCTATATTTATTTCCTTTTTATTTTTTTAATCACTGTAATGCATTTTTAGATTCTAAAATGTCACTCCACTCCAGTTGGCACAACCCAGACCTTTCAAATCAGTCATGCTTATTTCCACACAGCTGATGTTTTTAAATGTAAGCATATCAACAAAAATGTATGGAAATTTTTCTTTGTCTGCAAGCACACAGCATATTTGATTTTTTTACTGGCAAAACTTGTCCTCAGTTTTGCTATGCATGACATGAACATCCTCGATACCTCTCTAGTAAAAGGACCTTCCTCTTTCCCAATATTCTTGGAGAAACAAAACTAGAGACAAAAAAAATGTGTGTAAAAATCCACCCATAGTTGCTTCTCAACAAGAGACAAAATGGGAATTTAGTGGGCGTACAAGAGATGAATATTTCTCCATCCCAATTGTTTACAATGCCAAACAACTTCCAAGGCCTAAAGTGTTTTTGAAAGCCAGCTCTTTGCTGTGAAAATTCATTGCATCGTTAATTGGATCAGCCACAATGAGAATGAGCAGGCAGGTCCTTCACCAGGTTGTATGATATGCTCACTGAATTTTAATATGCCTTATTATGTTGATGAAGATTCTTAGTGTTCAACATTAATAATAAGTTGAAAGGAAGGCAAGCATAACATGCAACCATTCAAACATGAGAAAGTAAATTTTTTTTGGACATTCTCTATTAGCTATTATGATTCAATGATTTTACCTGATTTCTCCATGATTTTTACTAATTTTTTCTCCAAATTTTAACAGGACAATAGCATGAATGGCTTTAACTATATGTAGGATCCTTATATACAAGATCCAGCTTTAGAAGCTTGGTTTCTTTTGTTTGGTTGGTTTCAGTCCCATATTGGAAAGAAAAAGATCCTTCAATGAGGATATATTACTTTTCTCCTCCTGACTTGGTCATGCAAATGAGCTTTTGGGTTAAAAACTGATGCTTACATGAATGCCAGTACAATAGGCTGAGGGTTGTGTCAATGAAGTAAGCTGGCCTCCAGCCAGGTAGCCACTAAAACTGTATTTTATTTGAACTATTAGATGCAAGTGCTCTCCATACTGTTGCATTGTTTCTCATAGGGAAAAGGGAAACTACTGTTGCAAACCCATTAGGGTAGCCGTGAGAGGCCTTCCTTCAGTGTCTTATGCATCCTATGCCTTCTCTAGAAAAATACAAACAATGGACAAAGAGAGAGAAGATAGATTCTCATGCATCTGCTTTTTCATATTTTTTTTATGTATTCATGCAGCAAAGGTTCTATAGCCGTCCTTCATCTAGCATATCAAAGGGTTACTTTGTCATGATGAGGACATGCACATGGATGAGTAACATCTGATCTTGGCTCGCCCCTTAGAATCATAAACAGCCACCAGCGCACATAATAAGGTGATTACAATCTTATGGTAGTGGTCCTGCTCCTCACCTTCTATCCTGATTGCCTTGCTTTCTTTTAATCTTTTATTTACATTATCCATTATTTTAGTCATTGAAATTTAATAAGCAGCAGTCCTTTTGCAAACTTTATGGCTTATGCTGTTGATTTTTTTTAAAAAAAAACCCAAAAGTTTATTGTTATAAATATGAAGGTGAACATGGACAAGAACCGCAGTAGGCTAGATTACAAATCTCAACAATAGAAGGCAAAAGCAGTTATAACTCATGTCCATTGAGATGCTTTAGAATTAGCATATTATCTATTTTAGTCATATTCTGGTGATTCAGACAATCAGTGCTTCTAGTGAATACAAGTCCTAGCTGGCTACAATTGAATGGTCTAACTGAATTTCTCAACACAGAGAGAAAAACTTCACCATGCTTAGCTCAGTTAAGGTGTATGCGGGCCAATTTGCACTGAAACTGAAGTCCTATACAGATTGTTATCGAATCAGATTGAAACCTAAGTATTGGTAGGCAGAAGCCAAAAGTGAATTAAAGGGCTTGTGGTTCTCAATCAAAACAATTGCGAATCTATCTTAAATAAAATTCTAAAATAGGTGTAATCTAAATATTCTCCCATCACTACTTGCACCCCTACATCAAGATAACTAAAGATTGGCCAATGCATACAAGTTCAAGACATAAAATCCTCCTGCAGTGTGCAAGACCAGAACTAGCACCTATTAAACCTCTCCAATGGTGGGGAGGATTTAATGATTCCCCCACCTTCAATCTAGATTAACCTGCAAATAACCCTCTAAAGACCCAGAGAAGAAGTTCAAGTTCCACATGCACATAGTATATCCTCTATACAAGGATCTGGGTATCAAAGCAATATCATATCATATAGCCTGATGCATAAAGAACCACTGCCTGGTTGGCACAATATAGAGATCATCATACATACTCATACTGACTCAGGTGCTTTTCTGTCAAAAAAATAGCTGACCTGTTTTAAAAAAAGTTTTTTTGTAAGAACATTCTGGAGCCATTCTCTCCTCCTTAGCCCCAAGTTTTCAACATTTTGAGGCTCCAATCTATTACTTTGTCATCCAATCAACTCTAAATCATGTACAAAAGAAGAGATAAGACCAATCCAAGAGGTATATGGGTTGCCTTTTCTTAACATTTTTAGGTTCAAAAAATTTCTCAACTTTTGAATTTTTCAACAAAGTTAAACCTTGTATTTGCATGACACAATGTTACCCTCTACAAATATTTTCCCAGATTCAATGTGGGATAACTGGTGTAAAATATGCATCATTTATTTCTTACATGTTGTGTAACATGTGCATAGTTAATAGTAAAATGGTAACTTTCACCAATTACATGATTGTCGACGACTTTTAACTTAAATCACAATTTTTTAGGTTGCTGCTTGTTTGCTAGTCACAAATACCAGTTATCACCAATAAGCATAAACCACAGTACGAAACAAGCTGACAGATATATTTTTCCTAGAATGTGCCAAAACAAATTACTACATGTTCGAAAATGTCTATTCCTGACTGGCAAGCAAACCAAAAGCGGCCTACTTCAAATAGAATTATTTTAAAAGTGAAACCTTGTGTGTTAATTATGTACCTTGACATAATAATATCTTGCAAAGGTGCATATTGAGGTGTTGATGCTATGCATACCTTGCTGATCCCTAGCGAACACCAGCAAAATACAGAACAATCTAATCCTTGGCATTGCAAGAGATCAAGGAACAATAAACATACCAAAGATAAGTAATTGGCTCAAAATCCTGCCAGATGTGAGCCTCTCCACCTGTTTCTTTCCATAGCAAATTTTAAACATCCCCTGCTCAAACTAATTTAGGCCTACTCCAAACGTAAATCAAAATGTTCACATTGCACAAAATTAGAAAGATACAGTTTATTCCAATCAACTAGTTCGATCATTAATTCCACAGTGCCGTAACACAATGATTCTTCAAAGAACCAAAATAGCGCGCAATACTACATAAATTCTATCAAGTTTGTACCTTTTAATTGCACGTCCATAACGGATGGAAATAAAAATTCCAACTTGTTCATCAAGATAGCAATTCAGTTCTCAATACGAAATAACAGATCAAATGGGCATGTGAATTAGGGTTGATTGAATAAACTCTTCCAAGGAATTGGAAAGAAATACTCAGGGGATTGATCTTACTGATGAGCGAAGGGTTGTATCCCGAGGGCTTGGACTTCGCGTTGGCGAAGGCGTCGAGCGAGAGGCCCTTCCCTCCCAACCTCCTCTTGTTCCTCTTCGTCTTCCAATCATTCTTCTCATAGTTGGCGCTTGTTCTCCTCTCAGATCCACCCTCCCCGTCGCGGTTCTTCATCTGCTCTCTCTCTCTCTCTCTCTCTCTCCCCCTCCTCTCTCTCTGTGTGCGCGCGTATGGAGAAGGACGGGCTCTTGGGAGCGAGGAAAACCCTAGCTTTAGATAGATTGGATTTAGATTTCAGTCGGATGGCTTGTCCAAGAGTTGGGCTTGGGTTAGTTGGGTTAAGCCCAAGTCCATGAAAAAGGAATTATTGTGTCAAGAAATTATAAGGATCGTTGGGATCCTTTGGTCCATCAAATTTGTCCACTAATGAAATATTATTTGATTCATAAATTTTTTTTTATTATATAATAATCCTAATCATGATTGTTTTAATATAAAAAGATACATAACTAATCTTAATCCTCTCTCTGACATTTGAATTTGAGTCCGGGTTGCATTTTTCGTTTGTACGTAGGAATGATAGATCATCTATCACGAGGTCGATCATTAGTTCACACTCTGCACAGATCTTAAAGCACTTCAAATTTTATCTTGATTATTATGCGATTCATTGAAAATCTTACCTTGCGTCTAATTTCTGTCACATCTTGAATTATTATTGTTGTAGTTTGCTTTTTTATTTATTTAATAATATTTAAAATTATCGCAGCTTGAACTATTATTGTTCTTATATTTCAATATTTATTCAGAATCATAAGACTTATTTACTATTATTTTATCTAATCTATTTTTATTTTTTTTTTGTTAGTAAACGCCCATCCTGCATACCTGTTTGCTAGTTTATATATGAGTGCCAGAAGATAATTTTGTAGAATAAAAGAGAACAAAAGAAAATAACTACTAGATCTCATATGCAACACACACAAAAAAAAAAAAGCATTCACACCCTTTGGTAGGGGATCCTTGAGAAAAAGTGGAAGCTTTTTTTTTACCCCTAAATATTGTATCCCAGCCCCTGGCAGCATTGTTCCATGGTATCCATTTTGTCTCTTTTTTGTACAGGTAATACTGAACAAAAATTCAAATAAAAATGTTGTGCTCAAAACAAATCATAAAACTTTTCTCAGATTTCTCCCTTTGAAGTTTCTTTCCAAACATAATTTTTTATCGAAGAATCTGCCGCATTTTCTGGAAAGTTTTTTTTTTTTCCCAAACAGTTTCAATTAGGCACAATCATCACCTTGTAAGGGTGCTGTTCAAATAGAGCTGCTGCCTAATTGAAGTTCAATTTTCTCCAGAATGGTGATTAATACTCAGTTGCAGCAAAGAAGGGCATTTAGGAGGACTACCATGTTGTTTAATGCCTAGGTTGGGACCAGGAATCTTTTTAGCCAAGTTTCTTGCCATGTTAGCTTTTCCACTCTGATAGCTGCTTAGCCCACAAGGTGGAGGTGAAACAGGTGGTGACTTGCAGAACTGCAATTAACAATAGAAGCAAACTATAGGTGATTTCAGTAAAATAAGGTCCTTAAGAACGATTTTAACACATCAGATATTGCAAGACAATTTTGTCCAACAAATCCTTTGAGCCGGAGTCCAGTGAATAATGCACCTTTACATAAATGTGACGATACTTTGAAGATTATGAATGATATATAATGACCAATACATACAAAATGAGGAATTAAATAAAGTAGACATTCTTGTTATTTTTGTTACAAAGCACAATCATATGCAAAATCCATGATTTACCAAAATTCGTTTATTCACCTATCTCTTCTGATCTCAAAAGATGCCAAAATTTGTCACAATCAAGAATTCAGTTTTAAGTTTTTCCTTCTTAATCTCTCTCTTGGTCATGGCTGATGATAAAATGAAAGAAACGTAATATTCCTTAATGTTAATTGGAGAATTTGCTGTTTTGGCAGGCATATGTTTATTGGACTACTGGCAGCTTTACAGCATGCAATGAGATCATTAACAGCTTGATATTAACCCAACAGCAGCTAAGAACTACCGATCCTTATCTCTGAATATTAACCACTTCACGATCTCACTTACCACTATCTTGAGTAACAGAGACTGTCAGCTTATCATACCACTCTATCAGCAGAGTATCCTAAGCCAAAAAGCCTATCATTTCGGATGCAATTAGCAAGGCTGCTTTTCTCCTCAACTTTATTGGAATAAGAAAATGGCATGCTTTCTGTTGTTACTCTCAGTTTTCTGCACCCATGCTGAATTCTTTGCTCATGCTTTGCAGACTATGCAGTTTAAATACTACCATCTCCATGATCGAACCGAGAGTGTGATATAGATATCAGAGCAAGAGTTGCATCTTTACAATCCAAGACCGTCATGGCTCAAAGGTGGGGACTTGAGCTGAGGAACCCGAAGAAGCCTGATATAGAGTCCGCTGTATGATGCTCCTATATGGATCCTCCTCTCTCTTTCGCTTCAGATAAGAAAGTATATTCTCAATTTCTGATTTAATCTGCATATACATTATATTTGCTTTACTTCTGTCCTTTAGAATGTCCGTTCCTCGTGTTTCAAATGGTCTCCCAAATAGATAATAAAAACGCCCAGGTAATTTCGGGAGAAGTCCCGGAAGATAAAGCTGTTGCTCAGATACCTCCCCACTGGAATCAGACCTACAACCAAGGAATGCTCCTGTTTAGCATGCATTTAGCAATATGAGAAATCTCCATTGATAGTTATACAGCATGGAGATAAGAAAAGACTAACCATCTCAACTAAATAATTACGAACAACCGATACAGAATGGATACCTTAGAGTTACATCTTTATTGTTTTCTTCCATCCATTCTCGGATAAATGGAATGCTCTTTTGATCATTGTAATCGAGAACCAACTGTCGACATATTCACAAGCTATTAATCAACAAATAGAATTTAGAAGAACATGAATTATTCTACGGGAAAACAAAAAAGAGAGCCTTAGCCATGAAAAGCTGAAAATATTGACCACCTCAACTGTAAATAAATTATCTGCAAGTGATAAATTAGCAAGGTAACAGGAGCCAAAGATGCATCCTTAACATAACAGAAAAGAGAGCCCCCAAAGCTAACAAAACAATATTGATGAATGGTAAAGAATGATTGGCGAGGTTTGGGTTGACAAAGTTAGAGGGTCTGGATTACAGTACACTGCTAACTGATTGACTCTGCGCATTGAAATTCATCAATAACTAGTGTAAATAGATCACAAGATCATATGAGAACCATAATTGCATTAGAGAAAATCAGATAAAGGCTGGAAAGGTTTTTCTTTATCACCTAGAGAAAATTGAAATGATTAGTGTTTTGGTATCAAATCAACCTGAGATTATGACATAGCTGGCCAACAAGACAGTATGATAATGTTTATGGAATCCTCAAAACACTTGAATGACTCAAGAATGAAGATATAAGTCAACACAACCTCCCCCCCTGTTGATTCAAAATCTATCCATGGTAGGAGTAATAAGTGCCAGAAGTCGAGAACTATTCACAATGGTTCAACAACAAAAGGATAGTAGGATACTCATGAAATTCTTAACCAAAACACTCAACTGTTGCAGTGATGCTAGGCGTTACAACAATGCAATCCAACAGTTGGAATCTCCTTTGGTTAGGTCTGGGTGAATGGGAACTCTTATTAGGCCATGTATGGATATGTGCATGTGCATGTATGCATATGGGCATGTAAGTATGTAACATGTATGTGTTTATGAATTTATGTATGTATGTTTATAATTATATATCATTATAGCTACTAAATATGCTTCTTACTTCAGACAACTGGGGTAGAAAATGAATTCATGTTTTTTGTTTCTAAAAACAAGAGATGTGGTACTGACGTCAAATGCAGCCTAGATTCATATTAGCACAAAAAAATGGTTAAATTCACGACCCTTTCCTTTTGAGCTCATGGTTTCATTTGAACAACTCACTCATCCAGTGTGGTGTATTTTTTGAGTGCAGATATCATTTGACGGCATTCTGCTTTAATCAACTTATCTAAATTCATTATTGTTATCTTCTGTACATAAGCTTGAATAGCAAAAGTGCCTGATATTTGCATATCCAGGACATTGTATAGAGTAGAATGTATAGCATGTTAGATGAGTGTCTAAAGATCAATAGTTTGGCAATTAGTAATCTCACAGGAGGAAAAGGGTACTTATGATCTAACCAATTGTATTGTAAATCTAGGAAAATTTCCAGTTTGTTTTAAACCTAATTTTTCCTTGGGAGCAACTTTTACTAGATTACTGTTTGATAGGATCATAGCCTCATGCACTTGATATTGTCCCTTGACAACATTTATTACTGTATTTTTTAAGCAACTTACAGTAGTCCTTAATGGAGTAAACGAGTCAACAAAAAAGAAGTCATTTACATGGATATTGATATTTATATAGATCAAAATTGAAATTGACATCTTGTCACAATATCAAATTGAAACAATCATGAAGGATCTAAGTGCTGCCAGCACGGGGCATGCTGGTAAAATGGCCAGCAGAACACTTATAGTATCATCCTGACAGGTTTGAAGAATCATGGAACAGGGGCATACTGGTAATGTACCAGCACACTATGTATGACCCTGTAACTACTCATGGACCCATATGCCATGGTACATTCCTCAGTGTGCCTCAGTATAAGGCATACCAAGGGCTGTCAAACAAAGCAGCTTGAGGTCAGCTTGAGAAAAGCTTGAATCAAGCTCAGTTTGAAGCTAACCAAAGCTTGAACCAACAAAACAGGCTCGGAATTAATTTCAGGCCTAGTAGTCAGAAATCATTCCAGCTTAATTAGGCTTGGCTCAATAAGGTTAGAATATATTTATGCATTGTATTTTTATATTATACATTATATGTATATTATATATTATATAGACAGTGGATCATTGGATCCAGGTTATAATTAGTTCCTTTTATTTTTTGAATCAATTAAATGTTAAAACAGGCTTGAACCAAGTTAAAATCAAGCTTGAATCAATGTTTTATTCAAGTTTGAGCTGAACTTAATTTTAGGATTAATTATGCTCATGATTGGCTTGGTTCAAGTTATGTAAACAAATCAAGATTGATCTTAGAGTTCCATCTTGAAATTGATTTCAAACCGAGATTGATTAGGCCCAAGCTTGATCGAGCTTGGCTCTGTTACATCCCTAGGAATACCATACTGTGGTACAGCCAGTTCTTCAAACCTTGGCTGACACACAGCACATGTTGGGACGAAATGCTCATGCAAAGGCACTTAGTCAGCTCGACGATATACCAATCCAAGGTTGCATGCTGGTACTGGCCCAGCATGGCATGTACCAACCGGCACAAGCTGTCAATTGAATCCTTATTTTTTAGACAATAGTTTTCCAAAAATATGCATTATTTTAAAATTTGTTTAGTAGAATTCTACCAAACTAAATGAAATTTTTACCTCTGCTACATCATCTTCTCCAACAACCCCAAATGGTACAATCGTGACCCCAAATCGAGCAGCCATTCTCACAAATTCAGGCCGATCTGGCCAAAACAATTTATATTCTTCACCCTGCCGACCATTCATGCATCAAAATTGATTGTTAGAGAATTGAAGTGGCCTATAACAGTAGATATACATCACAACATGTACTAACCAGCATGATCCCCAAATGTATACTCATATATTAGTTGGTGCATTATGTTTAAGTCTTTGAGACATGGCAAATGGCCCTAGGCCCCAATTCAACTTTGCTAAATGGAAATTAAAATAAAATTTTGGAATCAACGCACTATTCCCATTAGGGCTTGGTCAAGCTTCATACATCGATTCCATGCACTTACTGGTTGAAGAATAAAAAGAATAGGCTAATATAGTTTTGCCTACTGCATGCAAAACATCATGACAAAATATCATGACTCAGTCTTCTATTTGGTCTGAATTCTCTGCATTTGCATATGTCAAACCATGATTATGCATTATTGCAAATAATCATTGAGACAATTCTAATTTTTGCATCTAATCATGAATTACTTAGTATTGCACCTCTACTGACCATCTGATCCGGACGCCCCTTAAATTTTTTCCAGACTTCTGAAATTTGTATATATACCCTATAAAAAGAGCCAATATGCTTGTAGACCTATAGAAAATGAACTGGGCACATATATCAAGATGTACAAAACTTACACATATACCGCTCTAAAGTACTTGCATGTATGCCACTCTAAAATCAGAAACTTGCATATATGCCCTTGTGGGCTGATTAAGTCTGCAAATGAAAAGTGACATTATCAAATTATTTTATTGTGTTACCTTGTAGATGTTTTTTAACATATACTCTGCAAATAGTGCTTAGTTGCTTAGTAATCCTTCTAATTCTGAGAAGTATGCATGTGCCACAGGCACAAAATTTCCTATATTTCCCTTAAGGTTTTCAAACAATATGCATATGGAAAAATAGTCAATGGACAAGTTATGTCGGCTCTTAATCTAGCTAAAATTAGACCGACAGAAGTGAATGCAGCACGAAACAAACAGCATAGGTAAAATTTTAGACATCAAGAGTGGCATATATGCACTATCAGTGTTTTTAAAGGGTAAATAAGTAAACAAGGGAATTTTAAAGGGCATATAGAAAATATCCCCAATTTTTTATCCTATAAGCCTATGTGTGGTCAATGTATTTGCAAGGCATCCATCCATCCATCTATCTATATCTATCTATAGCATGGTTATAGTTATGTACTGATACATAGCACAGTAAAGTTAGATGATCAAAGATATCTTTAATAATGAAGTGAAAAAAGCAATTTAGCACACCTTCCGATGTAGAGCCTCACGGGCACCTCCAGGATAAAGGAGCACAAATGATCCTCTTGAAAACAGCCTATACATGTTGATTGGAGCAACAGGTAATGCACCAAAGATATTAATCATATCAAAGTAGGAGAACTCCTGTCGTGAAGTTTCAAATTTCCTTGAAAACAATGTTGGGTGTCCCATGCCCCGAATTATAATATTCTTCTCTTTCAAGAATGCTCTGTAAAGTGGGCTAAGTTCAAACCCCATCAGCATGTGATCACCCACTAACAAGACAGGACCTTTGTCAGGAACCCCAGCAAGACCCTTCACTATCCTTCCATCTTTCAGAGTTGAAAACATGACTGAACTTGTTGCAAGGAGAAACCATCTGTAGTTATTCAGCATAAGATGAAACAGTATGAAAATGCTTTGCATGGTTGAGCATTGGTAACTATTCTAAGAACATGGAACATGTACCTATAATATTGTTCAATATGTTTTTTGTATTCACTGTGAGTAGGAGGAAGGTAATCTGTGACATAATCATGTTGTCTACAACGACGATAAATGCAGGTACCCTTGATTATACTCAACAAATTGATTCCATCTTCCTGCATCATCACAACAGATTCAAACATTGAGTGTTTCACTGTCAGCTAATGAAACTAAACTTTTTCTGTTTTTTCTTTGATTTAAAATTTGAGTGTTTCTAAAATAATAAATATGAAAGGAAGAAATTACTGAGAGGTATCATTCAGCCTACATCTCATACTAGAAATCTTTCTGCAAAATGAAGAATGAAAAATATGAAACTTTGTAATTTTTGACAAAGCTAATAAACTCATAAACTGGAGAAAACTTTCTTATTTCTATATTTCATGCACTCAGGTATTAACGAAAGAGTTAAATAAATATCACGTTCTAGCATGATAACTCTAAGCAAGAATCAACATAATTGACACCATCACTAATACTGGCAACTATTAATATATCAATTAAGGGCAACTCTACAATGAGTGATAAGGATTTAACTAGAAATGTTCGCTGACCAAAAGTAAGGTGTGACCATTGTCTTTGAAGTATCGAACTCTGCAATTTTTTAGTGAATTCCAAAGTCGATCTGCTTCTTCTCCACTTGGTAGCAAGTTGTCCTTTCCACTAAATCATGAGTATACAGTCAGATATGAACTCACAAGAAGAGATAAAATTTGAGTTATAAATCAAATCAGGTACTTGCATCTAAGCAGTTGGCAAAAAACCACATATACAATATCTAACTTGTCTTCATAAATTTGCTGGTTCCATATTATACTCGGATAAGTGTCAATGTTAAAGAAATTTCTCCTAACACATTGCTCAAATATTTCCGAAAATAAGTCCAAATATGACATCCTAGGCACATATAGGAGAACTTTATCAGATCAGATGGGTAAGGATGTTATTCATGTCATTGATGCTTGAACAAAGGAGTTAACAGGGACACACTGAAAGAAGATAAAAGCGGAAGAAAATCACAGAAAAAAGAAACCTGGCAAGCAGTAGAACTTCAGCTTCTACAGCATGTAGACGAGAATTGGCATAAGCGGAAGCTGACTTGAGAAGCTTAAGTTTCCACAAAAGAGTGTCCCTTGGTATAATATCTGCCAAATCCTGTTATCACACAAAAATTAAAAGAAACCACCGTATCTAAAACCTAACATAGAGTCCTACATTAATAGAGACATTTTTGAGGTCCACAATACCCATACATGACTTTTTTCCCTTTTCTTTATTTACAACCACAATTGGCTTTAAAAAAAAGAGAGAGAGAAAAAGCCTGATGTGAAGAAGATGCATAACATGCAAAATGCATCACTATATATGCTTCTTAAAGAGATGGAAAATGCACCCTCTGGTTTATTTTAATCAATGGCCTTCACAACTTTCAGAATGCATATCAAAAATCGATTTCGAGAAAGACAGCAAAAAACTAATTTGACAAAAAAGGACTTTATCAAGTTTTAAAATTTAAAATCACTTAAAGGAGATGATGATAAAGTTCACTATATCAAATTATGAACGAACATAAAAAATACGATACTATAGGATGACGGACTGGATAGATTTTCCTCTATTATACTCACTATGCAAGGTTTCATAAAGGTGTGTTCTTGATACTTGCATCATCCTAGTCACTAATTTAGTTCTACATTAACCAACACAAACTAATATCGTGCCAAGGATTTATTTTGTTATACATACCTTGGTGTTAATTTAGGGTTGATTACTCAATGTAGATCATAACTTAAAAATGGTTCTTATAGAAGAATTAACGCGAAAAAAATTATAAAGCATCATACCTTATGTTTACTTCAAGGTTACAAATATAAAAAGTTAAAAGGGACTCCATCCTAAGATACTCGCAATTGATCCTCTTCAAAATGACCAATGTTAAAGATTTTAAAATATAAAGGTTCTAATTTCAGGAATTCAGCATAAGAGGAATTCAAAAACATTAAGACCTTAAAACACAAATTGTCTAAAAACATTGATCCATGAAATTTATCTATCTGACCATTTGATGCAGGATTTATTTGGGTACAGTCTATGATATTAGAATTTAGAAAATCCAAGTATAATTTAAGGAATCTCAATTTATCTGATATATGGATCCCACTGAAACTAATAAAGATGATTTTCCTGGAGATCACTTGATAGTTGAGTAAGGCCTAGCAAACAGGCTATAATTGGTTTCTGGTGGCTGATTTTGTGATGGAGCAAGCTAAATCTCTGGTTTGCTGTAACTTCTAGAGCAGGTCTGACTAACTTACAGATAAATTTAAAAGGTTACAGAGCAGAAAAATATCTATATAGAAAAATGTATCCTAGAATCTATGCTTCTAGGCTTCTATAAGGCTTTAAGACAAAGTGTTTTGAAGAAAGAAGATGAAGAAATGGAAACTAACAAGAGATAAGTACAATGGAGTAATCATGATTGCGTAACATATTTAGGAATCTTCACATTTTTTTAAGGCACTCAACCTTGGGCATGGAGTCACTACCATGAATGAAGAAGAATTTATCTATTCAACTTATTGCATAATAATGATATGTAACATAAACTACAGAAAAACATAATGAAAAGATGTTCCAGCAGGACCTAGAGTTATCTTACTGAGAGTATAGGTAACAAAGAAGTAAGACGTTTTGACAATTCCTCGAATGTTTGTGGAAGAGGAAGGTCTTTTGAAACACTGGCCATTGCCATCTTCACAGGATCACCTATTGCCATGAGAGAAATAATCTAACAATGAGCACCATAAACTTTGCAGATTAAGAATAAAAATAATGAAACGGATGAGTACCCATGACAAAGCTAAGAAGGTAAGGAACAGTGATGTGGAGGTTGCTTGGTAGTGCCTCCAAGACAGGAAATAAAGGCTGCAATTGTGACTTGGCAAATGATGTTGCTGAAGAAAATGGCAAATACATCAGTAACCATCACTGAATAATTAATGCAGATAATGAAGGAGGATTTTCAAAATTATGGACAATAAAGTTAACAGGTTTTATGCATAGTTTTTACCAACCTGGATTGACTAATATCAGTACAATGTCAACAGTAGGGTTGCGAGCAGCAACAGCAAGTGCTAAGCATCCCCCGAAGGAATCTCCTACAAGGTATATTGGCTTATTTGTAGACATAGTATGCTCAGAATTCACCGACCGTTCCACGAATTTCACAAGTCCTTCGTGCAAAAAAATAAGAAAAAAATCAACTCACCGAAATTCAAAAAGAAAATTATTCTGTTCAACAACACACTCAAAATGGAAACTGCCTTTCAGTACTTATAAACATATAGAAAAGTAATAAATTGACAAAGTAGATGTATGATTACTTTGGCATGAAAAATGTAAACAAAAGTCTTGCTTAATTTTCTAATATTTGGACAATGATGGAATTCAATGCATACCAAAAAGAGGGTATCATTGAGAAGTTGGATAGTTTAATTCATGATGCTGCTAAAAGACTGTGCTAATGGATGGAATGGCCTAGACAATGTATGCCATAAAGCATGGTATGCGGACATACGTTTAGTCCCATATTGGCTATGCACTGAGCAAATCTTAGATACTTATATAGGATCAAGGAACCCATATAATACCTATCTGCTAGCTTTTTTGGGTAGATTCTAGGTTGTTACAAAAGAAATTAAAATGGTCTTGCTTTGTGACATGTGGACTAGGAGACACTGTAGCACAAGCCTATTTGAGCTGAACACAAGCCGATTATGATGTTTGTGAATGGATTTATGGTTGTAAGTGGATTTGAATAGATGAGGCCGCCAGGACTTAAATAGATGGAGTATGTAAGAACCCGTGCAGACATGTGTTTAGCCCTACATCGATTATGTATTGAAGGTAGATCTTGGAAATTTATTCAGGGCCAAGAAACCCAAATAATACCTTCCATCTAGCCTTTTTGGGCAAGATCCTAGGTTTTTACATCTATATATTTTAATTCTATCTTCTAGCTTTGACTATGAAGAATGACTATTTGAATCAAATCAGGTAAGGAAGCTCAAATATGGATCAATAAAGTTTAAGGAAAATTTGCTTAATAGTTTTACAAATTCTACTTGCATTTGTGAATGGGTTGTAATCATATGGTTTTAAATTTTAGGAAACACCTTTTCATAAAGAAGGTGCGAACTTCTTCAACATTAATCATGATAGAGATCTGAAATATCTAACATGCTCAAAAAGAAGAACTTATCTTTCTCTTATTCCATAAAATTTTTATCTTTAAAAAAAGAACCTTATAATATACAGAATCTTTAAGAAAGTCACAAAACTTTTACATAAAGAAGAAAAGCAAGTTTCTAAGGTACAAGACAATTTTCCTATTAAGTTTTTTAGAATACATTAGAATAGAAGAAAACAACGCAGAATTATGAATCACTTTCTAAAGTACAAGAAAATTTTCTTATTAAATTTTTTAGAGTACATGAGAACGGAAGAAAACAACATCGAATTCTGAATCAACTGATCATTTGAAAACCCTTGCTGGTCTTCCAAAAATAAATACATAGATATATTAAAAAAAGAAACCAAAACACCCCTACTGAGCTAATGTTGGATTAAGTATTCAAGAATAAATATTTTTTAAAATTACTTAAACCTTATAGTTCAAAGCTTTCCATGTTGGAATGCCTGATGTAACCAATGGGTACCGACAGTGCAAGTCTAAAGCCACTGTAGACGAAAGACTAAAGTAATAGAATTCATCAAGTGGGATACCTTTTATTAAATTTATAGTAATCATCAGTGTTTTGAGTTATCTTACTATTTTCTTACACGGACAAACGAAACTATTCTTTCAGTTAATTGCTTAATATAAAAAAGAAATAAATTTACAAATGAAAAGATCACTCACTTTAGCTCTCGCATTATGTGGTTGTTTCTTCTTCTTTAGTTAATTTTGTTATGTACCGCTCATAACAAGGACAGTGTAATTCTCATTGCAAATAAGCTATGTTGCTGTTAACATTATGTGTGATTAATATCACCAATTTGTGATATTTTTCGTTTTAGGAATTATAAATAGTTAAAAAGGATATATACATACAGCAAACATTAAGTTGCATCTCTGTCAATCTTGATGGCACTGATAATAACAACTAGAAAATTGATTATCTATTTTCTTTAAAAAAGATATATAAATTACAATTTGATGTGTAAGCAAATAATCAGCATAAGAAGAAAGTTCTTAAAAGAAAAAAAAAGAAACAGAGTTATATTGGTCCGATATGAAAACATTTAATAATAATTAATTATAGAAAGTCAAATAGTCAGGAAAAGAATTAAAGATGAAATGCTCGACTAGAACATTTCGGCATATGAAAAGAAGAGAGCAAAACCTTCAAATGGTGTTCGATCATTTACTGGAACGTGCAAGCACCAAACTTCAAAAACCCTACATCATCAGAAAAACAAGTAAGCCCATAAATATATACTACTATGTGTGAATTCATACGTATATGCATTAGGAAGCAGAAAGGAAAATGTGCTTCTTATCGTATAATCACTTTGTTTATTTTATGCCTCTTTCTCCTGTTTATAAAAACTTTACCTTTCTTATCTCATCTATATCTACTCCCAAGTCAGTTAATGAAGCATTGCACATATTTCTGACTAACAAAATGCTATATTAGATGAAATGGAGGTATGTAGAAAGAAGAACACCTGTGAATTAGTAGCCATATCTGAAGGAAAACATATAATACGATGTCGTGGGATATAGATTATCAAATATCAAGGCAACAATTAGTTGTGAAGCTACGATCACATTTATCGATCGAATTTTTTTCAAGAAATTTTCATCTCAATCAAATTAAATTTTGTTAAGGACTAATCTGTAATGCAGTTAATCTAAGATAGACGTTATTCCAATTAAATGTCAAGAATGTGTTTCTGCATGCTGACTTACATGAAGAAGTGTATTTGGATTTGCCTCCTAAGATCAACCCAAGGAATCTCTGGATGTTTGGTTTGGCAAATTTAGCCATCTATTCTTCAAACTTGGACATATAAGCAGCCAACTTGATCAATCTTTATTCCCCAGAAGAACCTCTCACTGACACGTTGTGCACTTATGCGTATTGCCTATTCAATGATATAGAATAATTATTTGATTGAGATTGATACTTTAAAGAAACTTATGCAGCAAAGATCTGAAATCAAGGATTTAGGGCAGCTTCATTTTATTCTTGGCATTGAAGTAGCATCATTCCAAGAAAGATGCACAATCAGCATGCAAGGGTGGGACTTATGCTGTAACACTTTCTGGAGACAAGCAATAGAATTCCCTGTAGAAACCAACTTGAGACTATGTGCCCATCAAGTAGAGCATTTATGGAACCTTAATAGTGATCCTACAAGGGGTCTGGTGTTTTCAACGAATCTGAATGAGGACCTATTGAAGTTTTTAAGATGCACTAAATCTAATTGCCCATCCAACAAACGATCTACCTCCGATTGCATCTGCATAAGGACAACTTGAAGTTTTAAGATGCACTAACTCAAATTGCCCATCTGACTAACAGTCTACCTCTGATTACATGCACTTCAACCATTGGATTTTTCTCTAGTGCAGAGACTGAGTTTAAATCTATGACTCCAACTACATGAGAGCTAACATGTTGAGCATGTTTTCTGTTCCATTACTGTCTGAGAACCAAGCTGCTATATATTGCCTAGAGATCTGTGTTTCATGAATGAAGCAAGTTTGTCGAGGTTTGACTGATATTTTATTGAAGAAGGTGGTTTAACCACAAGATCTCCACACTATTCGCTCGGTATGAGATCCGGTCGGCAGTTATGCTAAACATAGCTCTCTAATTTGACTGAGACCAATGCTCCATTTCGAGAGACTTGAAATATTTTAAAAAAGATTGCGAAGATTCTATAAAATGTGATGAAAGACTGTGGCAATACTAAATAATATTTCTGCACTACATGATAGCTATCATGGGTTGATTCATGCATAAATAGTTGATTGTAAATCAAGGTCTAGTTTAGAATTTTAATTGTGAATTAGGCACTAATATAGCATTCATGTAATCGGTCACCTATATGGGATAAAATTTTCCCTATGATTTTTCCTCAATTGTGGTTGGAAAGAACAACCTCTGCAAATAGAGGACTGCCAGGGTAGCAAATTAAACCAAACAGCGCTCTTTCTCCCATCTATTTTCCACCTTGAGAACTCCCTTTTTCTTCTGCTTCCTCTTTCTCTCTTTTCTTAATCTTTTCTTGTTTCTTCCTTTTATCTTTGTAAAACCTGTGCCACTGAAAATCTGGAAATCACTAATTGCTGTGATGAAACACATTGTCACTTTCAGGGTCCATATATTGACAGGTTTCAACTGGGAAAGTACAGATATTAGATATTCGTTAACAAGATACTGGTACATCTCTATATTAGTACTATTTGACCAATTAGGAATATCATTTGTGTCGTGGGATCAATGTAGCGGCTATTGCATAAGATGAAATTAAAATAAATGATCCTTGCCATTTCCAATATTGGAATATAGTACTAATTCAGGGTACATTACAAAAAAGTAAAATCCCCTAGACATATTGCATGAGTTGTTAATTCACTCCTAAATCCATAATGTCTTACACTGGTCATAATTATTTCTTGCAAAATATCAACAAGGAGTCAAAGTTATCAATTTAACTGTATGCATTCAGACATATCTATAACAGTGATTAATCTCTAGAAAACAAAATGCCTCAATTTAGAATTAGACATGATTTTTTCTCATTTTCTTTATGTGTGCAAGTAAACAATTACACGAGTTCTAAAAAATAGCTCGACAGACAACATACTTTCCAAGTGATTTTTGATGCCGAACGAGTCCCATTCCAGTGCCATCAATACCTGCAGACCATAAGACATCAAAATTTAGTTCGTGGATTCCCCCAAAAAATCCTAAGGTTGCAACTTTTTTGCCCCAACTTGCTCCGTGTTATCAAAAAAAAAACAAATCTCCTTAACAAAGGAGTAAACTTTATAACCTACCAGGTAAAAGAACAGCAAAGGAGAGTCCTTTATCGGCGGTCCACACTCGACAGGGCAGAACCAGCGAGGGGCCCCCCGTCGGGCTTGATGATCTCCTTCGCCATGTCGACGTAGTCCTTCACGCTCTTCGCCCCGAATCCATCATCATAGAGCACGCTCAATTCTCCAGCCTCGATTCCCGGCGCCTTCGCCTTCTTCCCGGCATGGGAATCCTCCAATTCCGGGCCGAGACCGATCAAGCTCCAAACTTGACGCATGCTTCACTTGGTTCTCGCTAACCGCGGCGAGCCGACACCTCTTCGGGAGTGAAACGGAGATGCTGGGTTTCGGAGGGGAAGGAAGGGAAGTTGCGCGGAAGACAGAAGCATGGCGAGAGGCCGAGAAGGAAATGGGAGGAAGGAGAACAGGGGAAGGTCGGCGAAGTGAGTAGATGGTGGGAAATGTTGGAGATATAAGTTTTGAATGATTGAGAGAGAGAAGAGAGAGAGAGAGAGAGAGAGAGAGAGGCCGCGGTGGGCGAAGGTGGGCCAAGAGAAGGGAGGCGAAATGCGACACGATTTGGGGAGAGCAGAGGGTGGGATGGCCATGGATGGCGGGAGAGAGAGAGAGAGGCCGCGGTGTGCGAAGGTGGGCCAAGGGAAGCGAAATGGGACAAGATTTGGCGAGAGCAGAGGGGAGAATTGGCCATGGAAATAAATGGAATGCGGAATTGCGAGTAATAAAACCACGTTACAACAGAGGAATAATTGCAGCCATACCTTCGAGGATAATTTTTGCAAACGAAGGTAACCTGATCGGCATCTTTTTTATTATTCACCATTTCTAAAATTAAAAAATAAAAATCAAGATAAAAAAATACTTTTAGTGTTATTATTATTATTATTTTAAAATTATATTATTTTTTAGGAAAATGGAAGTACAAAATCTTCTTTCCAATATTTCAAAAAATTCACCACCCCATCCACTATGACCATTGCTCTACATTACCATGATTGCCTTCAACATATTATTACCATCATTATTGTCTCCATAAATACTCAGTACCTTTGCCACTTTCATATTGGTGCTCCGCTACGCTCCGCTATCAGCACCGCTGCTACTATTACTACATTTTCACCATACTATTAGCATTGCCATCATTGACACCATCAAGATATCACCATCTTCGATTATTATTATCGTCACTTTTGCTAACATCGTATCTATATTTTAAAAATTATTAATTATATCAATATATTTATTTTAAATTTAGAAAAATCAAAAACATAATTTTTATTTTTTTATGCCAAATAGCATCTTAATTTTACTATTTGTTTTTGCACTGAAAATACAAATAGTATGATTGTTTTCTTGTGAAAATGAAGCACATTTTTATTTGCAGGGTTGAGCTGGAATTATAGGATTGAACCAAAGTGATGGGCTATTAATCACTAGTGATTCATCTTTGCAGAACGATCGATGGTTATCCATCGCAAAATGGTTGATGGTTTGATGGAGTTTTATCCGAATAGGTGAATCCTATTTAATTATCAACCATTCTAAAACTCAAAATCGATATACTATATTAGATCACTTTGATTCAATCTCAATTTCAAAGAATCCAACTGGATAAATACATTAACCTCCTTACTAGCCATAGTCATGCAACTATAATTAAATTCATACAAACTTATATAATACTACTTAATTAAGAATTTAAGTTTAGTTCTTTTACAAATTTGTTTATCAATTTTCACTACTGTGAAAAATCCATAATTGTCTTCCCAATGGATCGAAACTTCTGAAAAAAAATAATGCATTTTTATATATTTATTAATTAGACTTACCAATAACGGCAAAAATTAGATGATACACCTGCATCACTAGTTCTGCATTTGTTAAGATATTAATTTTAAAGCTAGCAATTTTCATACAATGGTTAAAATAAATAGTAGCTGCTAGGACTAAGATGCAGTTATAATAGCATATTATGTTGTAATGGCCTTCCTGGGATGGTCGGCGAGAGGGCCCGGCGGCGTGGGAAGGAGTACTGCACTTTGGCTTCGCAGAGGACACAGAAGCCGGTTTCAGCGGGAATCAGTGGTGACCAGTCCCTTCCTTCCTTCACAATTTTGGTAAATTGTGAGCAGTCTACTGGGCGGCCAAATGTCTTTAGGGGCCTAAAGCTATTTTATCTTTAAACCTTTTCTGCAGTAGGGCGGCCTAAGGCAAACTCACAGAAGCCTTTTCTTTTTCATTTTGTCTTTAATGTATTTCGTGCAGTGGGCTTTTTGGGCGAGTCCTTAGGCACCGCTCAGTCGCTTACGAGTTGGGGCCGGTCTGACGATGAAAAATTAGGATTTCAAACTCTATATAAAAAAAGTTTCTGTTCACTCACGTGCAGCTGATTGGGCTGCTATGTGATCCTTCCTCTTTCCATCATGTTTATTTTTTAATTTTTAAAAATATTCCTACTAGATTTGTGCGATCTATCTTCTTATTAAAAAACTTAAAATGTGTGTATCGAAAAAGAAAAGAAACTCAGAAAATGTAGGGACTATAGTTCACAATATAATGTATGGAAATTCTTCTCGGGTTCAATTTACACAGCTGAATCATTCATAGTGAGTGAGTGACGAGAGAGAGAAGAGGAAAAGAGAGGAGAGGAGAGAGAGAGTTATGGGATATGGCAATTTAAAATATGTGCATGCACGATGCTCTCAGATTTTAGATAATGAGGTGGTCACAACTTAGGAGGGGCCAACATGTTGCTTATGTTAAATTCGTATGATGTTTTAACTCCTATAGAAACTCTCTTTAAATGATCATAAATTCCTTTATGGTACATATGATAAACATTTGACTGTTCCTAAGCTTCTGTGGATGGCGACGGAGATATATAGGATGAGAGAAGTGAAACGGGTGGCCATGAAGCGTGCTACGTGCCTATAATGAAAGTGGCCTGACTTGTAACCAAACAAAAAAGAAGGCAGCCTTACGTCCTATTGCTGCAACCAAGCAGAAAGAACCATATACTGCCCGTTAAGCTGGCCTGCTTTTCCAAAGGAAAAGATTGCATCAAACTATGATCGTATATCCTTTTGAGGAAAAATAAAGGGCCAGCTTCGTGGCACTCCGAGAAAAGTTAGATCAAACTAATGTAACTCAATGGCATATCTATATATATATAGCTTCGTGGCACTCCGAGAAAGTTAGGTCAAACTAATGTAACTCAATGGCATACATATAATGTAACTAGGAATGCACATGACATGTATATTAGAAATCATTGGAGTATATAAGTTTTGGTTTCTAGACATGTTTTCTAATATAGATCGTAATCAACAATATGGTTCTTTGTTATTGATTTTGGAATTAAGAAGAGTCGATACTCTCGTTTGTTTCTCGAGGAAAAAAAACATAGTCCATCTTTGGGGTGTGTGTGTATATATATATAAGTATGTATGCATATATTTATATTATATAAAAGGGTTTTTTTGGATGGATACCCTTCTAAATATCGGATTTTGCATGAAGACCCTTCCAAAATTGATATTTGCATGTATACCCTCATAAATCTCTGTTATTATACAAATGCCCGTAATATGACGGTTGTTCTAATGGTGTTAAGAAAAATCATATTTATATTAATTAAAAATAAAATAAAATTTTAAAATTATGCTAGTGTCCCTGTTTTTTTCTCCTGCTATCGGAATCACGATCTATTTGCATGCCTACCCATTAAGGGTATTTTAGTTATTTTAATTTGAAACCGTTAATTTTTAACGTTATTAGATAGCATGGGTTATATATGCAAAAACAAAAATGTAAAAAAAAAAGGATAGAATGGAAAAACATGTGTTACGAGGATATGTATGCAAATATTTAATTTGGAAGGATATTCATGTAAAATTCGATATTTACGAGGATATTCATGCAAAAAAAACCTATATAAAATATAGTAAACTCATATCTTGATGCTTACCTTCTGAGCTCCAGATTATGGTCCCCGTTGAAGTACTTTTACTCTCGTGATCATATACAATGCACCTGCCCATTGGTTCTATTCAAAAACAGCTACCATCAAATCAATGAAAAGCGAAGTAGCACCAGACACACGAAATGCATGCAAGATTTTATGACTTCTTTTTCAAGAGACATCTTTATCTTGGAGGCAACATTCCTATCAAAAATATGTTTTTCTCAGACTCTTATTTTCAATTCATCATTTTATTTTTTTTCTTTTACAAGATTTAATTTCAATTAGTAGTATCTCATTTATCATGTAAGAAAATATAAAATATATAAATAAATTTATCTCATTCTATTAGTTTAAGTTTTTGGGACAATTGGTGATTTTAATATGGTATCAGAGTAGAGGTCTTAAGTTCGAACTTGGACCCAAAACTTTCACTTGCCAATGAACTTGAGTTTGGAACTTCTCTAGTTTGGCGTTGAACCAGATCTTGCAAACATAGTCATCCATGAACCACAAAATAGCCCATAAGTGGGTGAGCTCTACGAGCATCTTCCAATGTGCTACCCGTGTGCGACACATGCCGATAAATCACAAATGATCACCTGTTTCACGAATGGCTGTGATTTCAAAACTGGATTTCTCTAATTCAATCTCGAAGTGGATCTTAACTTGGACTTAAACCAAACCATGTTCTCACATGTTGCCAAATGCTAGTATTATCTGGTATGTGCAATGCATGCGATTAGCGGACATGAGTGTGTAATTAACTTGGATCCTCATCGGCACCGATCTCATCGGATACATCGATCGATCTCTCATTGCTCCACATCGAACAGTCGCCAAAAAGACCACAAAACCATCCTTAATCCTCAGTGAGAATGCTTTGTAGTGAGTTGCATCAATGCAACTCTCTTTCAATTACCTGCTCACCAAGCTCTTGGTTTCTCCACTTCCAGAGAACTTTGGCTCATCCTTAAAGAAGACATTCATGCAGCAATCTTGAGCCAGGAAATCACTCCTAATCCAATGGCACCTAGAAGGGCTATTTTATACACCACTCATGAGGGGGAATCAAACTAATAATCCTTTAATTGGCTAAGCACCATCCAGCCACCATGACACAAGTTATATATTTTATTAAAGTTAGGATTTATTATCAAGCTCTATTAAAAACTTATTCGCATTATATAATATACTTATTTGGAGTATATTATGGCCATTTTATTATTTTAATAATTATTTTTTATAAATATTAAATCATTTTCTTTTTTGATTGAAAATAAAAAAAATGAGTAACTTTTTTTATTCTTTATGATATCTTCAAAACTATTCTGTTTAAAATATTAGAAATATCGATAGCTTCAACATATTGCTATACTTATATAATTCTTTCATAAAAGGTTTCTTTAAAATATAGATATTTCATTTATCTTGTGATTATAGAGTAACGATGGTAATTTAATACATAAACTTTTAGGAGTTTTATATCATATATATTTTATTTAATGATGTATAATTTTTAGGATACCTAAGTACAAATCTGATTGAATCTGTGATCGAGATTCTGCCCATATCGATTTTGTACATTCTTATTTGGAATCAGAACCGAACCTAGTATTGATATGTACTCTTGGCTAGCATTTCTATTTTGTATCAATTAATCACGCCTTCAAAGAATATTCTGAATTATTGATAGGAAAAATAAAGGTGAACTGCAAACTAATACTTGCAATTTATGAAGAATATAGGACACTTATTATTTTCCAATATATCGTAAAAACCCTATGATCCTATTGAAAACAAGCTAAACTCTAATACTCAATAATTTATTTTTTAAGTATGTTTAAAAATAATATTGCAGATTTTTTTTAAAAAAAGCGATACCCCAGAAAAAATGGTATTGATGAGAGAAAAATAGGGCATGCAATTGAAATATGAGACTTTCTCTCTTTATCATGCTTCAAGCTTCAACCTTGTTTGGCTTGTAGGCTTCAATGCAGCTGTGTATCTCATAAACCAGGCCTCTCTGATCGGGTCTTAAAGGAAAAACACCTTATGAACCCCTCATGAATGAGCACACTTTTTCATGGCCCCAACTCGCGCTCAACCACATAGCCCCCATTCTATTTTTCTTGGCACTACGTGACCTGAATTGTTGACCCATTCTTTCGTTGCCACCACCATTATTGGAACATGCTCCTACATTGCATAACTCCTACCTCTTTTGACCCATTTCCATCTACATCTCCCTTAATTTTAGACATTCTTCTGTCCCAAACCCAGCTCCATGAATCGAGCTTACTTTCCAAGATGTCCGATCGGACCGTTGTTCTTGAACGATGGATGCCCTCCACAAATGATATATGCCATCTACATCTTAAGGCCTAATCCTCATATTTTTGCGGAGTACTAAGGAAAAGCAAATTAAAATAGTACGTAAGCCTCGATGTCAGTATACAAAAGAGCTTCACATCATCAATGGCTCGCTGCTCAGTACTAAAGCTTAAACTTTTGTTTAGCTTTTAGTATCTTCTCCATCCAAGGCAGCTTCCATGTTTACTCGACCTTAACTTACATGAGTATTCAGTTGTGGGTCATTCAGCGCAAATGCTTTCTTCCATGAATGAACCAAACACATTGAGATTGACTTCTACTTCTCTATGAGAGCGTGGCCCATAAGGAATTCAATGTTCACTTCCTCTCTACCATTGATCAAGTAGCGGATATCATTCTTCCACTCAATTTAACTCATGCACATGTCCATCCTCCCAATTCGCTGAGGGGGCATGATGATGATTGATAATCGACCAAGCTTTGCAAAAGTTCAACTATGTCTAAAATTTAATTTTGGTTGTGCTATTATATGGTTGTAGCAATCCAACTGGATGAGAAAGTTTGTTGTCACAGCCCACATGTATTTTGAAGCATAAGATATGGGTGCACCTGCCTCTCATCAAGAAGAGAGCAAGGAATCCAATTGTGGACCAATGTGATACTATCAAAAAGGGCTCATGAGGGAAGATGAGCGAAAGCTTTTTCACAAAGAGTCGAGCCAAAGGCATGCATGGTGGTTTGTTTGTTTTTTTTCTTCTTTCTCTATTATGTGTTTTGGTGAGAGTGCAGATGGAGAATATTAGAGGAAAATATTAGAGGAAGTGGGGCAGGGAGTGCAATAGGTAAGGGGAAGGAAGAAGCCATAGGGGTGACGGTAGCAACCATCCCTTTGCTCCGGGACATTTGGGCTATGGTGAGGGAAGATGGGCTTTTCAGGCCAAGCATATTTACCGTGAAGCCAATGGTGCAGCGGATAGGGTGGCTGCGTATGTAGCTAGTCATTCCGAAGGCATCTTATGGACTGGAGATAGGGAGCTGCCTTTGACACTCCGAGGTATCCTATTTTTTGACTTTATTGGGTGTATCCGTACCCGTCGAGTATGATCCACCCGCATTAGCAAAAAAAAAAAAAAGAAAAAAAAAAGAAGGAAGAAGCCATAAAGGCATATAAAGAACATATAAAAACCTATTGCTTTCATATTTTGTATATATCAACTCTGATATATGTCAGATATCCATCATGCATATAATGATAATAAATATGTTTTATTTATGTACTTGCTCAATATTAGGGAGACAAAAATATAGTATAAAAGTATAATGAACCGAGTAGCAGTCAAATAAGTTATATCAAATCCAAGCATTAGCAATTTTGTGCCAAACTGCTGCAGATATGGCAATATAACCAATTATCACAATTAAATTTAGTCTGAAGATACTTATATCACTATTTTATTCTTTCTAGAATAGAATAACAGAATCATGTCTAAGAATGACATGATGCACCATATGCTATCAATTACTAAGCAATGGGGATTCTTTTCTAGAATTCCTTAGACATATTAAGTTAGAATTACACTTCCCATGATTTTCCATGTAGTGGCTAGAGTTAATGTTGTTTACTTATTCACATTTGAACATTAATTAATAATGCAAACCATATTCCGCCAACAAAAAAAAATTCTGAAAAATCAATTTAGAAAGCAATGCATGCAATGGACAAATTTTGAAATTACTCATTTTTCTTGATTGGTGAAATTAGAAATTAATTATTTTTCCCTTTTGTCAAGAAGAGGTTTCTGCTACTTAAAATGATAATCTATGTATCGATATTAAAAAGAAGATAAGATATTCTTAGTGCAGATGTATACTTCATGAATTCTCGCATACATAAACATTGCCCTAATGGAATGACAGAAAAAAGACACATGTGACTATAGGTAAGAAATACCGATATTATTTTTAATTTCTTGACTTCAAATGCTCATTCACTACAATATACATATAAGTATATTTAAAGGTACATTTTCTGTTTGAACACATAACTATCCCATTAGAGATCAATAATTAGAACTAATTTCAATGAAGCTATTTGCTTCGATGGTAAAGGGAGTATGTAGAAATCATTACAAGTAATACTAGGATAATTGAGGCCACCAGAGAGATAATAACTGAGCTTCCAACATATCGGCAAAAATTTATCATAGATATTACATACTTTAATGCAATCAATATGAGAGTTTCCCTTCAATCCAATGTATGCAATAGAGGCCACTGCTCCGGTAGCTGAAGCGACCACCCCCAGGGATTAACTACATCGAACAAAATTTTAAACATAATTATTTATAAAAATATATCAAGGTAAGAAAATAATATGCTAGCCATATACCATTTTTCTGCAATTTGGAAATGAATAAGCTAGAAGCATGTATGGGCAGAGGAGATAAAATATGGAATGACAGAAGCTAAGGGACTTAATTTCTTGTATCTTTTCTCTCACCTTTTTAATGCATAAAAACATATCTAGTTTTCTTTCTATCACTCAACTTTATATAATAGACTGCACAATAGGAGATGGGAAGAGAGGGAAGGAAGGAGGGAGGGAGAGAAGAGGAGACTTTTTTTATTTAAAAACCACTGAAGCCTGTGGGTTCTGGTTTGATAGCTCCTGGTTTAACCAACCCCCCAAGCAATGCCCAAGCCATATAAATTGCACCAATCTCTCCCACTTGACATGGCAACAAAAATAATTGTGTCATTGAGTGGGTGGCCACTAGTACAAGAACTAATCTTGTCTCTCTAGTAGTATATAGAAGCTGGAGTTTTACATGCTTTAACATTTGATTGTGGTTGCATCTCTAGATTCTAGTTGAATACAAATAATTAATCTGTGTAGAATCTTTAGTAAAAAGTTGGGACCCTAGGTATATGTCCCCTCTGGTTCACTTCATCATGGTGGCATAGTCAGTGCTTTGCTAACCTAAAGACTTTTCTATGCCAGTCTCAAAGGCCTCAAAAGCCCCAGAAAAATATAGTCCTCTCTTCTCCAAGGTAAAGACAGGTTCGGGTTGTGTGTTCTGCATGAAAGAATTATTGATCATTCTTTTGCGACCTTGACCGTTGGATCAAGTCCCATACAGATCTCAAAGCACTACGACCGCATCCTTTCATCAGTCTGCACAGATCTCGAAGCAGTCATTATGCAATCCAACGGTAGATTCATGCAAGAGAAGGTGAATCCTTATTTCACACGAAATATACAACCCGTGTCCAAAACTAGCATGAAAAAAGCTCGTTTTGGGTGGAGTTGGTG
Organism: Phoenix dactylifera; assembly: GCF_009389715.1. Taxonomy (NCBI): domain Eukaryota; kingdom Viridiplantae; phylum Streptophyta; class Magnoliopsida; order Arecales; family Arecaceae; genus Phoenix; species Phoenix dactylifera. The sequence goes on from NC_052392.1 coordinate 6,784,460, forward strand.
AGCCTTTGGGTTAAGCCACCACCAAATGATTTCAGGCAAAATTATGGCTCGGAACTCCTATGCAGCAGTCACTGTGACCTTTCTTTCATACTTCAATTGCAGTAAAAAGGTCGAATTAATTGTTTTTTAGAACAAAATATAGTAGAAATACACCAAGATTGGCCCTAGAACCTCCTCTTCTTGTGAGAAAAAGCTAACCTAGGAATCTGTATATGCTTCCAATCAAGCAAGGAATACCTTGAACTCTTGCTCAGGACTCTGGCCTGACTTAAATGAGTTTAACCCAATTAACCTAGGAACCTACTAGGTGGGGCTAAAAGCTCAAAGTTAAACCAACTACTTCTTGACCTTTTGGGTCAAGGTGGCGATAGATCGGACCATGTTTAGATTTATATCGCACCCATGCCAGGAGAAATATACAAAATCCAAGATAATTTATCATAAATTCGAAAATAAACTCATGAAATGAAGTTTATGCAAGCATCAGATGCTATTCATAAATATTTAACTAGGAAGAGAGAGAGAGAGAGAGAGAGATACCGAATCCAAGAAGGCTAAAACTAACAACAACTTAGTTGCTGGTGCTGGTTTATAGATCGAAAGGGCAGATACAAGCCCTGTCAGCACACTATGCAATAAAGCCAAAGAAATCGCCGCGACAAAATATCTGCAACCATCATTAACCCAAATTATTGTCCAAAATCTCCAATTCACACTCCTAAAGCTTCAATTAGAACAATTCTCAAAACCAATTTTTCTTAGAAATATTTCACCACCAACTTAATTAGAGAAGACCAAAAGAAGCTCGAATGCATCTTTTCGACACTCACATGAGGGCAGGTGAGTAGTTAAATTTTGCATGCATGATCACAGGAATTGGATAGAGTGGAACATTCACAAGCTTAGTTTGCTTGCTTGTGACCATGAGAACAAGAGATACCAGCGTCGTAGAGAACAATAAGAACCTAAGGGCTAGGTCAGCTTGGAGGAAGTTGATCGGCGTCGTCGGCCTGACAGGCCTCGACTCAGTAGTCATCTTGCTGAGTTCAGGTTTCGGGTCGGTGGAGGCCATGGTGGTAGCAATGGCAGTGGCTAAGCTTGGAATAGGAATCAATGGAAGCAGCTGATTGATATAATATAAGGACTTGTGGTTAGGAACTTGGTAGTCACGAGTCAAGGCGATATGAGGAGACGTGCCGTTGGAGGTCACCAATTAAGTGTACTTGTGGTGGTGATAATGCCTGGGTTAGGCTAGCTGATAAGGCATGCAGTTGGCTTTTGTTTTTATGTCTATTGGTCAAGTGGAAGGAAGCTGAAGGGAGGCCTACATGGTGTGTTGGTTGGACCTCACCAACTTGGATTTTGTTGTTGAGCCAAGATGATTTCTTCTTGTTTTGTCTTTTTAACTCCAATGACTGTGATATGGGGAGAGATTTTTTTGTTCTTTTGGGAAGACATGCAAGCTCTAATTAAGAATGGTGGTGTCATTTCATAGGAACAACACCATCTAGGCAGGACCCATGAGCCTAAGAAATCAACTCACTAAGATAAGGATTCCTCCAAAGCCTATCTTTCCTCCTAGATACAATTATTGTTGGCACTGTTGTTAGCTAACTCTCATATTTGCATTGACAAGACTTTTGACACATTCAAACCATGATCCTGAAGAGAGGCAGATTATTAATTCCAATTGCAACTTGGGAAGGTGGGCCACCCTTAAGTTTCTTGAAAGAAACAAAATAATGGTTTATTTTGTCACATAACATCTATATTTGTTGTAATATTTATATTTGTGTCACTTATCCAATTGGTGTCCAATAAAAAAATTTATGGGACAAAATTCTCCAAAAAGTATGAAGTGGAAGAAAGTCAAGTGTTTCTGACGCAGTCGGGGTGGAAAAGTTGCTAAGATTTTTGGTGGATAATAGCTGAAATTGGTTGGACCCAAAGCTGATTTGAAACTCAAATCAGCAAATTACAAACCCAAATTAAGAAGTCAATGTAACTAAGTATTGAAAATATTGGATCCATTATGTTTCGGGCACACCCAAGCGATGATCCAAATACGACGCATATCTAGGATGACTCGGACTCCTGCACCTACATCAGTTTCCCATTTAAATTTTTTTGAAGCATTGGCTATGTTCATGTATTCGGTTAAGAGAGGTTCAAGCTTGATGATAAAAATAAAAAACATATCTTTATTGGATATGATCAATGTTCCAAAGCTAAAATTCTACAATCTAAGATTTGTTATCCACAAAAATCTCTGTATTTTTTTCTTGTGGCATTTGTAACTCCATCACTCTAGAAGAAATGGGCGCAAAAAATTCATTGGCAATTAAGAGACATATTAATGACAAGTAAATGAATTATTGGATTGGTGTCAGCTACAAGCTTGTAGAGTTTGGATTGAGGATGACTTGCTGACTGTACATGTATACATACATACATGTATACATCTAGATCGACTGGGCAGCATTACATATATTGTTCGCTATACTAATACTTGTTTGTCGACTTTTCTTCGCCATACTCTATGCTGGTTGTATTTAATATTTAATACAATTGGGCTGTAGATTTATCAATAACACCAAAAAAAAGAAGAAAACAAGTTTTGAATTCTTGTAAAAGTTTCCAACTTGGATTTTAATACGATGTTATTATATTATTTTTTCTTTTATCGTGATGGTTGCAGCATTTTTTTATTTGATTTTGCCTCTCTTTTTTTATTTGAACCAAAGCAATCAAATCACCACGAATAGGATTCTCCCAAACCCGTCCTCATCCGACAACTCATCGCTTGTCGTTAATTCGTTAGTAAAAGACTAAAGCATTTGGATCTCATAGAGGATAGATGGAGAAGTTTGTGATGCAAATTTTCTTGCCAAACTGTCGATAGCGTCATGAGAAGATAGAGTAGTGGATAAAATTAATACTTGAAAAACCTACCTAACAATATGAAACTGACAAGGCAGGGCCCCGCACGTGTGTGAGGCCGGGTTGATATATGACCCGACCCGGTTAGACTCGATTTGACCCGTTTTTAAAGAACTCGTGGGGTCGGGCTAGATTCCAAAATTGGACCTATCCATTTTCGAAGCCGGATCTGGATTTTCTGAATGCTGATCCGATCCAGCTCGATCCGTTTTGAAATTTATACAATTTTGAGTTTCAACCATACGACTCAACCGACCCAAACCCGATAAACCATTTGGACCCGCAGGCTGCAAGGGTGAAGAATCTATGCAGAACCTACCAAATCTACAGCTGAATTAATCACCAGGCAGTTGCAAGTGAATCTTATGCGAAACTTCGCCGTGCAAGTCATAAATCAAAGATTGAGAAATCAACTTCTATGAAATTACACTGAAAAAGTTAGCATCTCAAGGAAAGCACAGCACAGCGATGTTGAACTTCTTGGTGAAGCTAGAGAACTCTATTTACCACAAAGGCATGATCCTTGTCACTAGTTTGAAGAATAAATCCAGCGACAGTGTCTTTTGCAGCTAAATGCTTTCACACTAGGGGCTCTCAATTGATTATAAACAGGAATGGTGTGACTAAGAGTCAAGCAGATTTGGTTGTGGTTGCTAGTTTGCAAGATAGACATCAGAACTTGTTCAGGAAGCAACATGTAAGTTTGATATTTCGAGTGCACTAAACATGGCAGGTACTAGTGTTGTTAAGCTTATTGCAGCATAACAAGGTCGACATCATATGCTCATATATGCATGTATATCAAATTTTTCTCTGTAGTTTAAGTTCAGGAGGCTGATAATATATCTTATACACATGCAATTGTGTTGAAGTGCATCTAAATATAAGCTTGCAACGACATATATATTCTTCTTTTTTATTTAAGCAAAGGTGTTCTGTCCATTTTGTTTTTTCTGTCAGAGCTCAAAGAAACTAATAAGAAGGAGCACTAAGACATAGATAAATTCTACCCTAGCATCTAAGTCGTGTCATACTTCTGTAATGTAGTTTTATACATGGACCTGACTCGGACTTGAATTTTTTGGGTTGGGACCGGATTAAACATGGATCCGACCAGACCCGAATGACCCGTTGGGTCAAAAATTGTAGCTGTAAACCCGACCTGACCCAACCTAATCTTTTATTAGGTTGCATCTGGGTCCAACATTAGGATCCATATAAGGAACTGGATTGGATCAAAGTCACTTATAAGACGGTCCGACCCGACCTATTTACACCCTTACATATATACAATTGTATGGTCTTCTATGAGCAAACAAATTTGTCTGTTTTTAAACATGCTTTATGACAAGACTACGGATGGATATTTTGACCAGTTATCAACTGAGATTAACTTGAAAATAACTTGATCTAATACAAGCCAAAGCCATCTACATTAGGTTTGGATCGAAAAATCTAACCAATTTCAAATACAGTCAAGGTATATGAAACCTAATATGAACCCGAACTAACCTAAAACTAGATTTTCCTTCGCCCATCTTGAACCTTCTCAAATTTAAGAAACTAACATGTCGTTGATAGTAACTTCTTAGAAAATTAATTAATTTTTCTTATAAATAGTTTTTTATGAGACTAGGAGGGGCTATTCTCCATCTATTATCATGTACCTATCCCATCTTGGCTAGGCCAAACCATTGCCTGCGAAACATGGGCTTGGTATAATCAGTATCAAAACGAGAGTTAATGTGACAAAATAATACATAATTTGACCAAACTATATAGAAGTGGAATTAAATTTGGATTTAAATTTTTTGACCCAATTCTCATATGCTGATACAATTTAATCACCAGATTAATTGGCCTGCAACAGATTAGTCTAGTTTACTCATCTTCTCGACTCTTCACATGAATATTGAAAATTCTTCAAGATATTGTTGGAAATGCATAATCTAGGACGATTAATTGAATCCAAATTAAAAGAGCATGGCTTATCTCCTAGTTATATGCAGAACAGGAATCATAGGGTTCATGTCATGCAAATGCTACCCCAAATCTAATGTCATTGGCATGTAATCCATGGAGTGTTGAGATCCCTTCCACAGCCTTCATGGCATGCATAGTATTATTCTACCTAATTTTTTAAGCAAACTAGCCATGTTCCTGTGAAGAAGACCAGCACCATCTAATTATATATCACTTTTGGAACTCCATCTACAAAATTTAAGTCCAAACATCCTATCCAGGTCCTGCTTTCTTGCTCCATAAGTATGAACTTTTTTTTTTTTTTGATGCAAGTGGGAACAACTTTAGACATACATATGAGTTCATTTCGTTCTCAATGTCATTTTCCTCCTTAAAGTCATCACCTAACACAAATCCACTTTGTTATTGGATGATATAAAAATATCTCCTCTATCTTTTAGCGCCAGTTTCAAAGTTTCCAGACACTTCAATTTTTTTCTCATATCCCTATCTACACTACAATAAATATTGGATAGAAGAATTGCCAACCTGATTTGGGTACAACAAATGTAAATGCTTCAGTTCCAGCTTGGCCAAGATTCAACACAACCACAAAAGGGTCCATTAAATTATAGAAGTAGTTTTCAATCAGATTACAATCAAAGAGATGAAACAACAACAATTACACAACAAGATTCAAGACTACACAACACACACATATCTTACAAATTAGGAAGCAAGCATAACTCTGCACACCATTTTACATGCCAAGGAGGGGATAACTATGAGGCCTATGGATTTAAAGCTTGTGATCAATGGCTTCGACGGTAGAGCGAGTACGATGAGAGCACGACGAGTAAGACTAGGACGATTGATGCCACGAGAGCGACGGCTGCTGAGGCCCCAATGTGCCTGCAAAATTTTCCATAGACATTGCAAATCTTGGTCCATCCAACATGAGAGTTTCCCTTCAAACCAATGTATGCGACCGATCCTGCAGTACCTGTGGCTGAAGCCAAAATTGCTGCCATCAACTGCAAAACAAAATTTAAGTAATGGTTAGTTGTTTTTTTTTACACCTTCTGAAGAATGGTAAGAAACAAGAAAGTGACTCATTTGTTCAACTTACTGCATCAAAGACAATTAAATGGAACAACAGCTTTGTTGATGGAGAGGGGCGTGAGATGGCAAAGCCGGAAGCAAGGATTGTGATGATGCTGTACAAACCAGCAACTGAAAGCGCCACCAATAGGTATCTGCAAACCACCACAGATGGAGAAGTTATTAAACAATTACATGCATTAATTTAGGAGTGTGGCTAAAATAGCTTTGTTGGGTTAGGTTATGGACCAGTTCATTCCCAAACCAAACAAAACTTTACTTACATCCAATTTATATTCTTGCAATCCAAACACAGTGAGGGTTTGGGAGAAGACAAAATCAGAATAATATTATGTAAACAATTTACAAGAATCTAGAAGACAAAAAATCTTAACTTGGGAGAAGAATTATATATTATTTTTTCAAAAAGCAATATGAAAGAGAGAGAAGATGATTAATATTATGACCAATAGAATAAACTAAGACAATTAACTTAAAGTAAGAAAGTGATATTGGAGAATATATGAGTTGCACTAGAGATTCTATATCACATGCAAATACACATATAAGTCCAACAATACCAAATTTAAAAATATATTAAAATTCATGTTGGATCGGTTTATATCCAAGTTTACCTAACCTAATTAAGTTGCACTGCTATGGTGCCTTTGCTGATCTGCAGGCAACTTATTTTCTCAAGAAAATAAGCAAAAGAAAAGGAAAGAAGACAACTTACATCAAGGCTGGAGAATCTTTGAAGTAGGCATCACGGGTGACAAATGAAAATGGTGGGGCAAAGTTGGCGGGCAAGGTTCTGGTTTGCTTGCTTGTAACCAGCACCACAAGCGAAGACACCGTCGACGCCAGAAGGAGAAGCCTTAGGGCGAAGTCCACAACGAAGAAGTTGGGGGGAGAGCTGGGAGGAACGTAACCGGATTCCGGCATGGTCTTGCCGTAATCGGTGGTGGTGGTGGTCTCAGTGATCACCTCAGTGGTAGCCATGGTCTCTATATGGGAATTATTGCTAGAAGTTATAAAGTTGGCTAAAGATCATATAAACTTGGGACCGGAAGAGGGGTATATGGGAATATTTATATAGGTTGAAGGCGGCAGCAGCTACACGCTGTTCGTATTTTGAATGGTAGACTGCCGTTTCGGTGGCAGAGTTCATTCATGGCTGGAAATTGGAAGAGGTTTCTTGTACGTAACTATGAATTATATTGTTGTTGAGTTAATTAATATTAGTATGTTAATCTTCTCCATGAGTGATGGGGAAGCAAAGTGGCTATCAGTCCACATAGACTGCAAGAATAATTTCAGCTAATGTGTTTCCCACCTTCTTAACCATCATCAACTCTTTGATGGTCGTTGCAAATATTAGTTTTGTTTAGGATGCTTAAGTTGAAATATTGGTTTTGTTTATGTTACTTGTCAAATATGCCTAGCTGTTGTTTGGCTGGAATTAAGTTATTCTTGGTGACCGTTTAGAGGATAGTTTGATAATGATTTTTGGTTTAAGAAAAATGAATTGAATAGGGAACAAATCATCTATGGCAGTATCCTTGACATAACTTGCCAGAGAAGTGGTGGTGGCTAGCAATAGAAAACCATTTAGTTATTTGGTGACAGAAGCAGCTCAATAAATCTGGAAACATAAGATGAACTCACTAATAATAATAATAAATATATTTAGAAATTATTTGGAGGCCTCAATGCATTTATAACTAAGAGTTTTTAGGTTGGAGTCTTAGACGACCGTCTCAATTGCTTAAGGATTGAGCCGGCTCTAGCTGGTGGTTGTATCCTTTCTCTACTTGAGAGGAGGACATGTTTCCAAATCTTAATTGGAGGTGTTTCTGAAGTGGTTCCTAGATTTTGGTCTGTGGTGCTGCAAACATTCCTTAAAGAAGTTAACCATCATGTCATGCTAAATTCCCACGCACAAGCTGATGATTCCTTGGGTACACCATACCCACAAAGCCAAGTTTGAGGTCATGTCTGGTATAAGCGGGTAGTGTTTCTTGTTTAGACTTCAAGTTTGACCCGATCCCTTAGGCTACATATCCGCAGCCAGCTTTATGATGTCACGAAGGATCTTATCCACTGATTTGAAACGGCAAATGGAGGTCTTCTGACCTCGGAATAGTCGGGATAAATCGGGTGTCATGGAATAGTGCAGGAATTAAGTTCTCCAATGTTTTGCTCTACCCAGAAAATAAATATTATAAAGGATGACATGTGGGTCTCACTTCGTCGGCCAATAGGAATATGCCAACTCATCAAACTAGACTGCAAAAGTCATGAATACACCAATTTTTTTTAAAAGGTTTTGTTTGGAGGAGCTGTTAGCACTTAACACTAGAGCTTTTAGAAATAAAACTTTCTAAAATAGAATTTTTATAAAAAGTTGTTTGTTGTTTACTAACTATATTTCTAAAGTATTATGCCACTTTAATATGTATTTGGTAAACAAACTGAGAAAATACTTTTGGTATGATAAAATGACTATAAAGGATACTACATAGTAGTATACAATAGTGCATAATAAAATATAATATATATTAATATATAATATTATATTTAATTATTACGCTACAATATATAATATTATATTACTATATTATTATAATATTATTATATTACAGTAATATTATACTATATCATATATAAATTATTTAATATAATATAATATAATATAATATGTAATTTAATATTATATTTATAGTATAATATAATAATAAAGGTATAAAATATTATAATTATTAGTGGTAAATTATTTTTTCATAATATAATAAATTTCCTAGCTAGGTGATAAAATTGGTTAAACAATTATTAAAAGGACATTTTGTGTAATTATTAAATTTTATTATGGATATTTTAGTAAAAAATAAGTTTTTGACCGAGCCTAAAAGTGGTTTTCCGGAAAGCTCCAAAATGGAGCTTCTTCCAAAAAGCTATTTTTAGCTTTATAAAAAAGCTAAAATAGCATTCTGAAATTTTTACTAAACATCCCTACGTACTTCATATAAAAGTACTTTTGAAAAGCTAGAAAGTATTTTTTGACCCTCCAAAAGTTTCCCCAAATGAGGCCTTGGTGATATCCCCACAATATTTGTCGTGCACGGAAGGATAGTCTCCAATTCTTGGAAACAGGGAGTGAGTTATGGCATCTATGACCAAAGAGGGCAAAAGACCTTCTGTTGGGAACGTGCATGCATGTAGGATATTTCCTAGCTTAATATTTTCTTATTTCATTTAAGTTCTAAGAAATGTATCTATATTCATTGAAATCTATATATGGATGTATTATAATATTAATCTTTCCCAATATTTTTATTGTACAAGGATATATTAATTTCAAAATGTGAATTTACTTTTTTTTTGCTATTTTTTGTATATTTTTTCAAAATTCATATTTTTTTTCTTGATATTCTCTTAGTTTTCTTTTGTTTTAATTCCACTCGTTTTTGAACCATCTCATTTTACAATCAAGGACTATATAAAAGATTGAGTTTCTTTTAAAAAAGAAAAGGAAAAACAAAGTACAACTGCTGCATGTCTATACTAAACAAATTTGCCTTCGTTGTGTGAGAATGAGTGTGATCGATGAGATTTGGAGTTGGTGGGGTCAAATGATTACTTGGAAGATCCTCTAAACTTCGTTTGATGTTTTGCAGTCATGACAAACTTTTGCCCCCTTTTTCGTTAAGGAAAAAAAAATACATTCTCCAAAACCAAGGACTTAGTTTTCCCAGCTGTGCTGAAAGTCAAGGGAAAACTAAACAATGAGCATCAGAAACGGTTTGGTAAGGAAAGTTATATCAAGCTTTCATCAAATATATTTCTATTAAAAAATACGAGTTGCGTGATTTCGAATGACATAGGAAAGGAATATTATTAAAATATGAGTTGCATGATATTGTTCTCAAATTTTGTGAAAACATATTTGAGAACTCTCATGTATTGGATAGGAATATTATATATGAAGGACCAGCTAGTAAGTGTAATTTATCTTACCAAAAAAATGGAATTATTTTTTTGATGAAAATAGTGTAATTATTTTTTAGATCAACACCTTCAAATTTCTAAGCAATCACTGTTAGAAAAAAATATTTAAATAAAAGAAAGAGAAATAAATATTCAGTTACTTCTATTATATATATAACAGCTATTACTATGATAATGTTATAGCCAAATAACGATACAATTAATATATGCTTCATGTGCATGCATGCAGGTGCATCTATATGTTTCGAAACTTGTGTATATCTATCTATAACTAAAGAGATGCATGAGAGATCTTTAAAACAACTATTATAACATTGAGATGGTGGATCATCTTATAAACAGTACTGAAAAAACAAATGATTAGCATTATATATATCATGTCCAAACTTAACCTACATCCTCATGTACAAGACAGTGGTGCACTCAAGTGGTATAGGCTTTGGTAAGTCCTATTAAGACTACTGGATTTACAAAACTCTTTGATGCTGATTGGCAAGTGGCAACATCCATATACATAGGAGATTTAATTTCTTGATTTTTTTATCATTTTTTGTTCCCAAGACAGTAGGCCAGCCAATGTTCCAAAATCTTCCAGTTCCCATTACATAAGATTCAACCTAATTTCTCTGGTACAAACCCAAAATACTTTACTAGCTAGGTAGTGGCTAGCTATCACCTCTATATTAAATTTAAACAATTAGGTGGTAAGATCTTATGCATAGACAGCATAATTTTTGATGCCCCTACTGCTGAAATCACCAATCCAACACTCTCACTGATACGTGGATTTATGGGCAACATGCATGCACTCAGAGTTGGGCTCTCAAGCTTGGAAAAGGGTGGGAAATAAGGTGTTTAAGAATGGGTGCAAGGAGCAACTTTGAAGGCATCAAAAACTCTTTCAAAAGAATCAAATCTTATTGAACCTTGTTATCCTATATCCTCTCAATTATGGTGGGAACCTTTAATGATTAACATGCTCCCTTGAGATTTTAAAATATTTATCGCTCTAAAACAACTATAGTTAAGTTTTAAGTGCCCATGCACATTACGAGGATATATTAATTTGGTATGGATGGAAGGAAAAAATTGGTATTTTATAATAAATGGTATATCATGAAACGCTTGATTGTAGAAACTTGTTGGTATCAAGAGGAGATCTTTGACAAAAGGCAAAAACCACAATCAAGATGTTGTCTACTACACATCTGTTTTTCTTCTACACATATTTGGTTCATTGCTAAGCTAGATAAAACAAAATATTCTTTTCTACGAAAGTGATCGCAACCTTTCTCTCTTTTTGCTTATTTTGTTAACTAGTATTTAGCACATACTATATGAAAGCCTTAAACATATATTAATAATCCGAATATCATATATAGAGCACCAGAAATAGGAATGTATACCTCCTGTCATAGTGAATGTCTTTTGTCTTTTAAGCTCCAGTGTTGAAGTCCCGATCAAGATAACTCGACAAGAAACACTTTAGTGAGAAAAGGGACCTTTAGTCTTTTCCTAACCTTACGGGACATACTGATGGATGTGCACAGGCCCCTTTTATAGGCAAGACCAGGGACCTTGATTCTCTATTGTAATAAATATTAGCATTCAATCCATCGCAAAATATTAATAGACATTATACAAATACGTTGATTTTAGTTATAATGATGTTTATCCAATTCTTCGGTTTATCAAGAAAGCTGTACATGAATATGGTGTGGGGGCCACCTTAAGGGACAATTATCAATTAAAGTTTACATTTTCTTCCACTTGGCCCACATGACACATTCAAACCGTATAGAATTGGCAACTTTAGTATGGCCAAATTTTATACATCATTTATTGTGGATACTCTCACTAACTCAAGAAACATCATACACGAACCATGGCGGTAAGGCTCTATTTATCGAAATCGTCCCTTCCCTATGCTATGATGAACTCTACCCCTTAAGTAGTGCTTTATGAGAAAACTTTATGAATGACTAGCAAGTCACTCGGGTCCAACTTTATCATTCTGACGGATAAATGAATTCACAAACTTTATTATGCAATACTCAAACTGAATTCATTGATAATATTTGTGAAACAAGAGAGTACAATGAGAGAACTAAATGCATATGCCCATAGAATCCACATGACCCTTAAACTGTTTAACCGGTAAACCTTTTGTCATTGGATATGCAATCATCAAGTCTGTAGTGGTGTGGTGAATAGAGACCGTACTACTCTTGATGTTCTCTCTCATACTGAGATACTTTATGTCACGTGTTTACTCCGGCTGCCACTTTTATTGATCTTTGAAAAGAACACCGCAGCACTGTTATCGCAGTATATCCTGAGAGGTATCTCTATAAAATCGACAACTTTAAGACCGCATATGAAATTCTTCAACCATAAGACCTGTGTAGTTGCCTCATAACAAGTAATGAATTCTGCCTCCATAGTAGACGTAGCAACAATAGTCTGTTTAGTACTCCTTCAAGATATAGTTCCTCCAGCAAGAAGGAAGATATATCCTGAAGTTGACTTTCTGGAGTCTACACAACCGGCAAAATCCGAATCTGAATAACCGACTACATCCAACATGTCGGTATGTCTAAAAGTCAGTCTGTAGTTCTTGGTGCTTTGCAAATACCGCATAACTTTCTTTGTAGCTACCCAATGTAGGAAACCGGGATTACTTTGGAAGCGCCCGAGTATATCAACAGCCAAGCATATGTCGGGTCTAGTACAGACCTGAGCATACATCAAGCTTCCGACCGCATATGCATATAGAATATCTTTCATCTGCTCTTGTTCCAATGCATTTTGGGGTGACTGATCCTTAGAAAATTTATCTCCTTTGATTATGGGAGCTACAGAGGGCTTACAATTCTGCATACTAAATCTCTCCAATTTTTTTTTAGTGTAGGCTTTTTGAGACAGTCCTAAAGTTCTTTATTTCCTATCTCTGTGAATCTCTATACCGATGATATAAGAGGCTTCACTTATATCTTTCATTTCAAAGTTTTGGAAGAGAAACTATTTGGACTCATGTAGCAAACCTTAATCACTGCTAGCAAGAAGAATATCATCTACATATAGGATTAAAAAAATGAATTTGCTCCCACTTGCCTTAAGGTATATACATTGATTGACAAGGTTCTCAATGAAACCAAATGAAGAGATAACCTTATGAAACCTTAAATACCATTGTCGGGAAGCCTGTTTTAATCCATAGATAGATTTTTTTAACTTGCATACTTTCGGATTGTTACTGTTAAAACCTTCAGGTTGACACATGTACACTTCTTCCTGAAGATCCCAATTAAGAAAAGTTGTTTTCACATCTATCTAATGTAGCTTGAGATCAAAATGAGCTACCAAAGCTATGATAATCCTTAATAAATCCTTCTTAGAAACTGGAGAGAAGGTTTCATGATAGTCGATGCCTTCTTTTTTATTTAAATCCCTAGCCACAAGTCAGGCCTTATATCGTTTGACATTTTTTGAGAAATTCCTTTTGGTTTTAAAAACCCATCTGCAGCTAATAACAACTGCATCCTTAGGTAAGTCAACGAGATCCTCAACTTGATTTTTGGCCATTGATTCTAACTCATCCTTCATGGCATCTAGCCAGAGAGTATTTAGTGACGGAAATCGCCGCCATCACTGAGAATTTAGTGACGCGTGTTTTTGTAACCAATTCAGTGACGGGAGCTTTGGTCACAAATTCCGTATTAGTAACTGTTACGGGGGAAATAAGCTGCCATGCCCCACGTGACCGGCACGCGCGCCCAGGAAGACTACGGCTGCCCTTTGATCCAGCAATCCGACCCCGAGGCGGATATCCTCGGCTCCGCAGCCCGACCCCGAATCGGCTGCCCTTTGATCCAGCAATCCGACCCCGAGTCGGATATCCTCGGCTCCGCAGCCCGACCCCGAGTCGGCTGCCCTTTGATCCAGCAATCCGACCCCGAGTCGGATATCCTCGGCTCCGCAGCCCGACCCCGAGTCGGCTGCCCCTTGATCCAGCGCTCCGACCCCGAGTCGGAGATCTCTTGATAACGACAGGCTATTCCCCAGAGGCACGCCGCGGCCTCCTGCTCCACTACTCCCTGCAACGGCCGTATCCGATGCTGCTCCACGATCTCCTGCATCAGCCGTACAAAGCGGAGCCCCACTATGCCCTGACGTGGCCGTACCCGGTGCTGCTCCACGACGCCCTGTAACGGCCATGTCAGTGGCCACACCATCGTGCCCCACGATAACGAACCCCCCTGAGAGACCCCCAGCCAGGTATATATGCGGCTGGGGGGAGGAAGGGGGGAGGTGAGCAATATCTCCCAGAGCACTCTCTTACTTGCGATTATCACCTCTCCTCCTCCTCCAATCTCCTCTGACTTGACCGTCGGAGGGCCATCACCACCCTGGTGGTGGTGCGAGGCTTGTTTGCAGGTTTCTTGGCGGAAGGTGGAGCGCAACCAACAGCAACCAAGACAACTCAGACGGAACCCCGTTCACACCGCAGTGCCAATCGTTCACGGTTTGGACCACCAGCAACAGTTGGCGCTAGAAGGAGGGCACCGAATCTTAGAACGATCGTAATGGCACGGCGAGGTGGTCGTGGAGCTTCCAATGCTTCCGGTCGCGGAGCCTCTCGCGCCTCCGGCCGAAAGGCTGCTGCGTCCCCAACGCACTCTCAGCAGCACTCCACCGCCCCTTCTCCCATTCAGACGGTCGAAGCTGCTCAGTTCGACCAGCTAGCCCAGCAGGTTCGCACCCTCGCGGAGGCAGTGCAGAATCTGCAGGGTGTGATCTCTCGGGTGCCGCAACGGGCTCAGGAGCCGCTGCCCCCCGAGCACTCGCCTCTTCCTCACAACCCGCGCTCCTTCCTCTCCCATGGAGAGGAGCGCCGACGCGAGGAGGATTCTCGAGTGCGGTCCATTCTGCCAGGACCTTCTCATCGGAGCTGTGCGGGGTACGAGAGGCGGACCCGGGCGCGTTCTCAGACACCCCAGTCCTCGAGGGGCCCGCACTCCAGTCGGTCCCCCTCGCGCCGCTCCTTGTCCCCCACCCACCGGTCGCGCTCCCTGGACCGGCGGGTGGACGATCTCCACAGACAACTCCAGGTCCTGAAGGGCCACTCCAAAGATCCCTTCGCTGACTTGGAGATCTCCTCCCAGCCGGCGCTTGCCTCGAGGATCCTGCGGACCCCGAACCCGCCGGGGTTCAAAATGCCGGCGATCGAACCCTACGACGGGGCGGCGGACCCGCGGGACCACGTGGAGAGTTTCAGGACTCTTATGCTCCTCCATGGAGCATCGGATCCGCTCCTCTGCAAGGCCTTCCCGGCGACCCTCCGTGGCCCGGCAAGGGCATGGTTCGCCGGCCTGGAGGCTAACTCCATCCAGTCCTTCGACCAGTTCACCCGCTTCTTCATCAGCCATTTCGCCGTCAGTAGCAGGCGGCGACTGGTCTCCGACTCCCTCTTTGACGTCCGGCAAAACGAGGGAGAAAGCCTGCGGGATTATCTCACCCGCTTCAACAAGGCTACACTGGAGGTCCGGAACCTGAGCCAGGAAGTGGCTCTCTCAGCCCTGAAGCGTGGCTTCCGGAAGGGCAGACTCACCTTCTCCCTGAACAAACGCTTGCCGCGGAGCTTCCCGGAGCTGTTATCTCGGGCAAACCAGTATGCAGACGCCGAGGAGGCAGCATCCCACCGGAACAAGGAGGCCGCCGAGGCCCCTCTAAAGCCCGGGAAGAAAAGGCGAAAAGAGGCACCCCAGAGGAGGAGCCCGACGCCTCAACGCCGGCGCAGAAGCCCGTCACCAGCAAGGAACCACGGCGCCACACGCCCTCGTTCCCCGCACCGACGCTTCAACCGGTACACCCCACTCCTGGCCCCCCGGGCCCAGATCCTCATGGAGGTCAAGGGGCGGGAGGACCTCCCGGTCCCGAGGCAGATGAAGAAGATCCCTGGGAGGAGGCCTTCTCGGGCGTACTGTGAGTACCACCGAGACCACGGCCACGATACCGAAGACTGCTTCCAGCTTCGGGACGAGATCGAGGCTCTCATTCGCCGAGGGCGTCTCGGTCGATATGTAAACGACCGACGTCCCCCGGCAGACCCGCGTCCGGCCGACCCGGCCCCTCAGGAGCCTCGGGAGCAGAATCGACCCGTTGCGGGAGTGATCCACACCATCACTGGGGGCTGCTCTCGGCCCGTGAGGAACGCAGGGGGCTCGGCGGAAGCATCAGGAGTGGCCGTCGCGAAGAGGCAGCGGGTCGGAAATGTAATCACTTTTTGTGATGAAGATGTAAAGGGGGTTCAGACTCCCCACGATGACGCCATGGTGATCTCTCTCACTATGGCGAACTATGATGTAAGGCGTGTTCTTGTGGATAGTGGAAGCTCAGCTGATATTTTGTATTACGAGGCCTTCCAAAAGATGAGCTTGTCCCGACAATTGTTGCACAAAACATCCACCCCCCTCATAGGATTCACTGGAGACGCTATCTCGGCCGAAGGTGTCATTGAGCTGCCTGTGACTGCGGGCGTTGCACCCGCAGAAGCCACGGTGCGACTCGGGTTCTTGGTCGTCCGTGTCCCCTCGGCCTACAACGCTATCCTCGGACGACCCGGACTGAACGCCCTTCGCGCGGTGGTTTCTACCTACCATTTGCTCATGCGGTTCCCCACGGCGGCCGGGATTGGAGAGGTCCGAGGTGACCAACCAACCGCACGGCAGTGTTTCCTAGCAACTCTCAAAGGGAAGAAGCCCATGGAGGCCCTGAGCGTCGAGTCCCTTGACGCCAGAGACGAAGTGGCCTTGCGGCACGGGGAGCCGGCCGAGGGCGTAATTGAAGTTCCCCTCGAAGAAGGCCGCCCGGACCGCACGGTCCGGGTCGGTGCCAACCTCGACTCGGAAGCTCGGCTCCGGTTAGTGGAATTCCTCCGAGCCAATGCTGATGTGTTTGCCTGGTCGGCGGCCGATGTACCTGGGATCGACCCGGAGGTCATTTCTCACGCCCTCAACGTCGACCCGACCCACCGACCAGTAAAGCAAAAGAAGAGACACTGTGCCCCGGATCGGATTCGGGTGGTCGACCAGGAGGTAGACAAACTCTTGGAGGCAGGTTTCATAAGGGAAGTGAGCTACCCCGAGTGGCTGGCAAACGTCGTACTTGTCCGGAAGGCGAGCGGAAAGTGGAGGATGTGCGTCGACTACACCGACCTGAACAAGGCGTGCCCCAAGGATAGCTTTCCGCTTCCGCGAATAGACCAACTGGTCGACGCGACTTCCGGATATCAGCTGCTGTCTTTCATGGACGCCTTCTCCGGCTACAACCAAATAATGATGGCTCCACAGGACGAGGAGAAAACGGCCTTCATAACAGACAGGGGGCTGTACTGTTACAAGGTAATGCCTTTCGGTCTGAAGAACGCTGGCGCTACTTACCAGCGCCTCGTCAATAAAATCTTCAAGGAGCAGATCGGCCGGAACATGGAGGTGTACGTGGACGATATGCTGGTAAAGAGCCGCCATGCGGATCAGCACATTGCGGATCTGGAGGAGACCTTCGCCACCTTGCGGAAGTTTCGTATGAAGCTAAACCCAGCGAAGTGCGCCTTTGGTGCTTCGGCCGGGAGGTTCCTCGGCTTCATTGTCAACCAGCGGGGGATCGAGGCCAACCCGGACAAAATCAAGGCCATCCAAGATATGTCCCCTCCGACCAAAGTGAAGGAGGTTCAGGAGCTCGCTGGGAGGGTCGCCGCGCTCGGACGATTTGTGGCAAAATCGGCCGAACGCTGCCAACCGTTCTTCAAGGTGTTGAAGCGCCCGAAAGACTTCCTCTGGACGGCTGAATGTCAAGTGGCGTTCGACCAGCTCAAGGAGTACATGGCGTCTCCTCCCCTGCTGTCCAAGCCGCAAGAGGGGGAGATGCTCTACCTTTACCTGGCGGTCTCCCCAACCGCAGTCAGCGCAGTACTGGTTCGGGAAGAGGCAAAACTTCAGAAGCCCGTGTACTACACCAGCCGAGTCCTCCGGGATGCCGAGACGCGGTACACGAAGGCTGAAAAGATCGCCTTCGCGCTGCTGACTGCGACCAGGAGGCTTCGCCCCTATTTCCAGGCTCATTCTGTCACCCTTTTGACCGATCAACCACTGCGGCAGATCCTCAGCAATCCTGAGAATGCGGGACGGTTGGTGAAGTGGGCAGTAGAACTTGGTGAGTTCGACATCCGCTACCAGCCCCGGCCCGCCATCAAGGCCCAGGTGCTCGCGGACTTTCTCGCTGAGTGCACTGTGCAGGAGACGGAACCTAGGCCGCCGGAAACACCCAGCCTCGATCTCCCGATCTGGACGCTCCACATTGACGGGTCGTCGAACCCTGAAGGTGGAGGGGCTGGGCTGGTCCTTACCAATCCCGATGGAGTGATAGCCGAGTATGCCTTGAGGTTCGGATTTCCAGTGACCAACAATGAGGCGGAGTACGAGGCCCTAGTCACGGGACTCAAACTCGCCAAGGAGCTCGGCATCCGGCGTCTGAAGGTCTTCACCGACTCCCAGCTGGTGGTCGGGCAGGTTCGAGGGGAGTTCGAGGCACGGAGCCCGACCATGCAGAGCTACGTCCGGAAGGTGCAAGCACTCATTCCCGACCTCGGCAGTATTGACATTCAGCAGGTCCCAAGGAGCGAAAATGCTAGGGCCGACAGGTTGTCCCGCTTGGTGGGCGCTGAGGCACACAACTTGTCAAGGGCGATATACCTGGAGACCCTAGATGCCCCGAGCATCGGCGAGGCTGAAGCGGTAATGGCAATTGATCCGGAACCATCTTGGATGGACCCGCTTGTAGCTTACCTCGCCGAAGGGATCCTCCCCGAAGATGAAGATCAAGCTCGGCGACTTGTTATGAAGTCCACCCACTACGTACTCTACGAAGGAAGGCTGTATCGGACCTCGTTCACCGCCCCCCTCTTAAGGTGCCTCCGCCCTTCGGAGGCGGCTTACGCCCTCAGCGAAGTCCACGAAGGCATCTGCGGATCGCACCTGGGGGCTAGGTCCCTGGCACATAAGATCATGAGGCAAGGCTACTATTGGCCGACCTTATTGGAAGACTCAAAGGATCACGTACGGAAATGCGACGCCTGCCAGCGCCACGCCAACATCCAGAGAGTCCCCTCTGTTCCCTTGGCGCCAATCACCGCCCCATGGCCCTTTGCACAGTGGGGAATGGATATCCTCGGACCATTCCCCATCGCTTCGGCCCAGCGGAAATTTTTGATTGTCGCCATCGACTACTTCACCAAGTGGGTGGAGGCAGAGCCACTGGCCACCATCACGGAGGCGCAAGTCCGGAAGTTCGTAAAGAAGAACATCATTGTCCGATTTGGGGTACCTCGGGTCCTCATCTCGGATAACGGTCGACAGTTTGATAACAAGCATTTCCGAGACTTCTGCGAGGAGTTCGGGATCGAACATCGGTTCACGTCCGTGTCGCATCCACAAACCAACGGCGAGGCCGAGGTCACAAATCGGACAATCCTCCAAGGTATCAAAGCGCGGATCGGACGGACGGGGCAAGCTTGGGTCGAGGAACTCGAGAATGTCCTTTGGGCGTATCGGACCACGCATCGGACTCCTACCGGGGAGACGCCTTTCAGCCTAACCTATGGCACGGAAGCCATTGTCCCCGTAGAGCTCGGACTTCCCTCACCTCGGGTAGCCGCACACCGACCCGAGGCCAACTCGGAGCAACTCCGAGGGAACCTGGATCTCTTGGAAGAAGCAAGGAAAATGGCGCAGGTTCGGATGGCAATGTATCAGCAGAGGGTGGCCCGATATTACAACTCCAAAGTCCGACCGAAGCTTTTCAGAATTGGAGATCTGGTGCTGAGGCGAGCTAAGGCATCACAACCTACGGAAGGTGGGAAGCTAGCGCCGAATTGGGAAGGCCCGTATAAAGTTCGTTGGGTAAACCGACCTGGCTCCTACCAGTTGGAAGCCCTAGATGGCCGAGAAATTCCAAGGGGCTGGAATTCCGCTAACCTGCGGATGTATTACCAGTAGAACAACAAGGCCAGAAAGACAATTTGAAAAGGTGCAATACTTTTCATTTCAATAATTTCTGGTTACAATGGCGTGCTCGTGTGATTACAAGGAATTCCCAGAGGGAAATTAGGGAGTAAAGAAAGCAAAGAAGAGGTGGAGAATCTGTGGAGCTGAGGACCGAGGATCCCAAACCCTCAATCCAAAGCAGCTGCAATCCCACCGGAAGTGGGTGCTTCTAACCGGAGGCGCCATCCAGCACCTCACCAAAAAGACGAGGAGCCGCCGCAGAAGAAGCTCCCGCTGCCCCCAGGGGAACGCCGCCTCCAAAGGATATTCCCATCCTCCCCAGTGGTAGGAAAGAGAAGGAATACGAGGGGGAAGAGCATATGGAGGCGCGGTCCCGGACTGAGCGTCTGGTGCAGAGCTCGATCGGGAGGCTGAACTTCAAAGAGGGGAGATGTGATCCCGGATGAAACGCCTAGAGCGGAGCTCCGCCGGGAAGACCCTCCTTGTTGATCCCAGATGAAACGGCTAGTTGGCTGAAGTCGCAAGGGGAGCGTCTCCCCTTTCCTTCAACAGGAGTCTCTCAGTCATATGCCAAGGAGGAGGTCCGCGATCCATGGCAACCTGAACAGCTCCGGCTTGGCAAACTCCATCGTACCTGCACCTGTATTTATAGCCAAACTGCGGCCCCCTGGTCGTTCCGATGCGGGTGGCTCCAATAAATGCAGGCGCATTGAAACCGGAGCCGTTCCGGCTCCCGAGGCGTTTCTCCCCGCGATTTCCTAAGCGTCATTCTCCTTAAACCGCATTCTTTGTGCAGGACAATCCGGGTGTCATGTACCCCTAGGTCCACATATCTCCGCTCGCGCCCAGGCCGTATCCTCCTCGAAGAACCCGCGTATCGCGGCCGCTCAACTAACACTCCTCGCAAGCAGCAGCTGGTGATCCGATTTCCCAGGTAACGCATTAATTAGCGTTTAATGCCCTTCTCGTGTTCCCCCAGGCAACGCTTGAGAAAAGGAGAAACATGATCGCGGCTGGCCACGGAGAAACCCCGTCGGGCAGCGAGCGACAAGCGCACGACCAGCGAGCGGAATTTCCCGAGGCTCGGCCCTCGGATGCCTGGCTAGCCCGATGATCATCCCGGGAGCAGACTAGCCGGAAGCCCCGACCGGTCGCCTCGGCTTGCGCCAGCCTTGGCCGACCAACGAGTGGAATTTCCCGAGGCTCGGCCCTCGGATGCCAGGCTAACCCGATGATCATCCCGGGAGCAGACTAGCCTGAAGCCCCGACCGGTCGCCTCGGCTTGCGCCAGCCTTGGCCGACCAACGAGCGGAATTTCCCGAGGCTCGGCCCTCGGATGCCAGGCTAACCCGACGATCATCCCGGGAGCAGACTAGCCTGAAGCCCCGACCGGTCGCCTCGGCTTGCGCCAGCCTTGGCCGACCAACGAGCGGAATTTCCCGAGGCTCGGCCCTCGGATGCCAGGCTAACCCGACGATCATCCCGGGAGCAGACTAGCCTGAAGCCCCGACCGGTCGCCTCGGCTTGCGCCAGCCTTGGCCGACCAACGAGCGGAATTTCCTGAGGCTTGACAACCCTCGGATGCCAGGCTAACCCGACGATCATCCCGGGAGCAGACTAGCCTGAAGCCCCGACCGGTCGCCTCGGCTTGCGCCAGCCTTGGCCGACCAACGAGCGGAATTTTCTGAGGCTTGACAACCCTCGGACGCCAGGCTAACCCGACGATCATCCCGGGAGCAGACTAGCCTGAAGCCCCGACCGGTCGCCTCGGCTTGCGCCAGCCTTGGCCGACCAACGAGCGGAGTTTCCTGAGGCTTGACAACCCTCGGATGCCAGGCTAACCCGACGATCATCCCGGGAGCAGACTAGCCTGAAGCCCCGACCGGTCGCCTCGGCTTGCGCCAGCCTTGGCCGACCAACGAGCGGAATTTCCTGAGGCTTGACAACCCTCGGACGCCAGGCTAACCCGACGATCATCCCGGGAGCAGACTAGCCTGAAGCCCCGACCGGTCGCCTCGGCTTGCGCCAGCCTTGGCCGACCAACGAGCGGAATTTCCTGAGGCTTGACGGCCCTCGGATGCCTGGCTAGCCCGATGATCATCCCGGGAGCAGACTAGCCGGAAGCCCCGACCGGTCGCCTCGGCTTGCGCCAGCCTTGGCCGACCAACGAGCGGAATTTCCTGAGGCTTGACGGCCCTCGGATGCCTGGCTAGCCCGATGATCATCCCGGGAGCAGACTAGCCGGAAGCCCCGACCGGTCGCCTCGGCTTGCGCCAGCCTTGGCCGACCAACGAGTGGAAGGTCCCGAGGCTCGGCCCTCGGATGCCAGGCTAACCCGATGACCATCCCGGGAGCAGACTAGCCTGAAGCCCCGACCAGTTGCCTCGGCATGCGCCAGCCTTGGTCGACCAACGAGTGGAATTTCCTGAGGCCTAACCCTCGGATGCCTGGCTTAGCGCCGGAAGAATTTCCTGAGGCCTAACCCTCGGATGCCTGGCTTGGCGCCGGAAGAATTTCCTGAGGCCTAACCCTCGGATGCCTGGCTTAGCGCCGGAAGAATTTCCTGAGGCCTAACCCTCGGATGCCTGGCTTAGCGCCGGGAGAGTTTCCTGAGGCCTAACCCTCGGATGCCTGGCTTAGCGCCGGGAGAGTTTCCTGAGGCCTAACCCTCGGATGCCTGGCTTAGCGCCGGAAGAATTTCCTGAGGCCTAACCCTCGGATGCCTGGCTTGGCGCCGGAAGAATTTCCTGAGGCCTAACCCTCGGATGCCTGGCTTAGCGCCGGAAGAGTTTCCTGAGGCCTAACCCTCGGATGCCTGGCTTAGCGCCGGAAGAATTTTCCGAGGCCCAACCCTCGGATGCCTGGCTTAGCGCCGGAAGAGTTTCCTGAGGCCTAACCCTCGGATGCCTGGCCTAGCGCCGGAAGAATTTCGGGAGCCAGGAGTCAGCAAGACGCTACCGAGAGTTAAAAGAAAAAGAAGGACGAAGGCGAAATGAAGAAACATTCAACTAGCATTAATTTTCATTGTTTCAAGGCCGAGGCCCATACAATTTGGCAAAACCCCGGTATACAAAAAAAAAAAGAGAAGACAACGAAAGGTACAAGAGGTCAGCTTGGAGGAACTCCCGGGTCGGGAACGTCGGGCTCGTCCGCAGGAGGTAGGGAAGCAGCAGGAGAACCAGCAGGCAATGGCGCCGGAGAGGAGTCGAGAAGGGAAATCTCGCTCAGGTCAACTTCGGGGTACTTAGCCGACACCCTTGCCAGGCCCTCCTCGAAGCCTAAGATAAAGGCTTCGGCCCCCGCGTCCGACGCGTCACGGACAAACTCGTCGAACTGACGATAGGTCTGTACTGCCTCCGACATATCATGAGCGAACTCGGCGGACTGGCGATAAGCCTCTACCGCCTGACGTCCGATTTCCGCACTCCTCTCGGCCAGCGCCGCCTCTGCCCGCTCCATAATCTGGGCTTTCGCCTCCAAGACCTTCGCCACAATCCGGCTTTCCGCCTCGGTGGAGACCCTCAGCAGCTCAGCCCGAGCCTCCTTGTGCTTCGCTTCGGCAGCAATGCGAGCAGCCTCAGCCTCCGTCAGGCGCGAATGAAGCTCCTGATCGCTCGCACGGAACTTCTCCAAGGCCGACTCCAATTCGCCCAGCTTAGCTTCAAGAGACCGGATTCGGTTGCGGGCGTCGTCGGCTGACCGCTGGGCCTTCTCCCACCTCTCCCGGTAGTCGGCAGCCTTCCGGGACTGCTTCTCGGCCCGCTCATCCGCCTTCTTGACCTCGCCCTCGAGACCCGAGGCAACCTTGAGCTGCTCCTGAGCCTCCAACAGTTGCTTCTCGAGGGCAGCAAAGCCGAGTGCCCGCTCTTCGGCCTCCCGGAGCCTCGCCTCGAAGTCCCCGGTCGTCCTGCCTGCCACAGCCTGGCCTTCCTTTTCCACTGCTTTCAGCCGGTCCTCGGCCTTCGCCAGAAGCCCCGCCTGTTCCTTGTAGCACTCCTCCAGACGGATCATGTACTGGGCGAGCTAAGAAATAGGAAAAATAAGGGAGTCAGGCGGAGAACAACAGAGCCAATAAATGGTGAAAAGCGGCCAGAAGAACACTCACCGACATGAGACAGACACAGCTGGCAGCCCCAACGTCAGAGACCTCCAACTCCCGGACCCGCCGACGGTCCTTCTCCAGCAGCACTGTTTCGATGAGATTTCGGGCGCCATCGGTAGTGAAGGCAGACCCCGATTTCTCCCCAGAGCTGGACGGTGGTTCTGCAGCCTTACCCCTATCCATCGCCTGGGGAAGAGTCCGGCCGATCGCGCTCGGGGCGGGGGTCACCCCAGGAATTGATAGGGTCTCGCTCGGTCGGGGCCTCGGCGCGTCCCTCCTCGAGCCATCAGGAGCCGACCGAGTCGGAGGCCGGGTCGGGGACCGATCACGTCCGACCCGTCCGTCTCGGGCAGGCTCGGATGATACCTCCGGAGTAGCGGCAATCTTACCACCGGAGGGCTGATACAGCGTCAGCTGCCGGTCCGTGCCCACGACGTCTCCCTGATCGGTGGGCCCGGACTCGTCGGTCGGCGTCGGAGGCACCTCCTTACGGGACCTCTTCGCCGGTGGGGCCCCGCTCGGAAGAGCTCGTTTCCTCCTCTGGGCTGCTTCCAGCAGGGACGCCCTACCAACAGCCTTTGTCTTCACCGACCGCATGACGTCGTCGATCTCTGCAAAAAGGACGGGATAGTCGGAGACGGAGAAACCAAAGGAAAGAACGGGACGAAAAAAGGGAAAAAGTCAAGAAAGAATCGGTGGCGGACTCACGGTCGGTGGGGACCGAGCTCAGACCGACATTCACCAAAGTATCCTCGGAAATAAGGCGGGCCACCGGGGGGAGCTGGCCCTCGGCAACCAACCCCTTCAAGGCGGCCAAGCCATCGGACTCCTCCCTTGACAGTCTCGATAGGCCGATCGGAGACTTCATCGGGGTCTCCCAGGTCGCCCTGATTTCCCAAGAGGGATCTGCATCAACAAAAAAGAAGCGCTCCTTCCATTTGTGAATGGAGGTAGGAGCCTCCTTGACAAGGCCGCATCCTCGCCGCGCTGCGAAGCACCACCACCCTTTGTCCTGGGGGTGGCCGCTCAGGCTGTAGAACTCCCAAAAAACATTCAGGGTGGCGGGGATCTCGTGCATACGGCAGAGAACCTGGAAGACCGTCAGGGCCCGCCACGAGTTCGGCACCAGTTGCGTCGGTGCCACTCTTAAACCCCGTAGCACCTGCATGACCAAATCCGAAGGGGGAAAGCGGAACCCGGCCTGGAGAATGCCCTCATTGATGGCGATCTTCCCTGGAGGAGGATGGGACATCCTCTCCTCAGGCCCCGGGAGCGTGGCGTTGCAGGCCTCGGGAAGGTGGTACCGAGCCACAAGTCTGTCTAAGTCTGTGGCGACCAGCTCCGACTTAATTTGGTCTGCTCTCACTTCGCCCATTCCTAATGGCCAATAAACCTACGGTCAGGACGGGGACAGGAAGGGGGGAAAGACCGGAGCGACTGGAGTACACTAGTATAAGAGGGGAAAGTATGGAGAGCCCTAAGCAGAAGAATGGGGAAAACTCACCGGAAAAGAGGTAAGAACGGCTCCGAGAGCGCCAAAGGAGAAACGAGCGAACAGTCCGACGGCAGCAACAGCAGCGCAAAGGGGAAACTTGAAAATATCTGTAAAGAAGAAGACGGACGGGGAAAGGCCCCCGATTAAATAGGCGGAAAGGCAAGTGACGCCTCAATGACGCCAGAGGACGCCTGGCTGCCGAAGGGTCGCTCGCGCCCCAAAGGCGAATCGACACCATTAAGGAAGGATGTCCGCCGAAATCCTCAGACTGCCAGGTCAGCAATAACCGCCATACGCCATAAAAAGGGCGGGGAGCTCGAAGCGCGCGCGCCTCTCCGAGGAACGGCGGCAATCCCGAAACATCACTCCCTTCACCTGTTCCCCTTCTGGTTCCAGGCTCGGAAGTGGGGGGCTACTGTTACGGGGGAAATAAGCCGCCATGCCCCACGTGACCGGCACGCGCGCCCAGGAAGACTACGGCTGCCCTTTGATCCAGCAATCCGACCCCGAGGCGGATATCCTCGGCTCCGCAGCCCGACCCCGAATCGGCTGCCCTTTGATCCAGCAATCCGACCCCGAGTCGGATATCCTCGGCTCCGCAGCCCGACCCCGAGTCGGCTGCCCTTTGATCCAGCAATCCGACCCCGAGTCGGATATCCTCGGCTCCGCAGCCCGACCCCGAGTCGGCTGCCCCTTGATCCAGCGCTCCGACCCCGAGTCGGAGATCTCTTGATAACGACAGGCTATTCCCCAGAGGCACGCCGCGGCCTCCTGCTCCACTACTCCCTGCAACGGCCGTATCCGATGCTGCTCCACGATCTCCTGCATCAGCCGTACAAAGCGGAGCCCCACTATGCCCTGACGTGGCCGTACCCGGTGCTGCTCCACGACGCCCTGTAACGGCCATGTCAGTGGCCACACCATCGTGCCCCACGATAACGAACCCCCCTGAGAGACCCCCCAGCCAGGTATATATGCGGCTGGGGGGAGGAAGGGGGGAGGTGAGCAATATCTCCCAGAGCACTCTCTTACTTGCGATTATCACCTCTCCTCCTCCTCCAATCTCCTCTGACTTGACCGTCGGAGGGCCATCACCACCCTGGTGGTGGTGCGAGGCTTGTTTGCAGGTTTCTTGGCGGAAGGTGGAGCACAACCAACACCAACCAAGACAACTCAGACGGAACCCCGTTCACACCGCAGTGCCAATCGTTCACGGTTTGGACCACCAGCAACAGTAACCGAAAACACGGTATAGTGACGGAAATCTCCGTCACTATATGCGTATTTTCTGGTAGTGACTCTCCATTCACGGCTTGTGAAAATGTAGTAGGATCATCCTTAGGTCCAACATCAAAATCAGACTTAGCGAGGTATACAATATAGTCATTGGGAATGATAGGTCTCCTTATTCTTGAGGATTTCCTTAAAGCCATGCTTCCACCTTCCCAAGATAACTTGGTCGGCTTAGACTGCACTGGCTCAATAACCTTAGTTTGAACCTCTTCCTGATAAACAGGTTGTACAGGACTCGGTTGTACCTCAACATTCCTTACCACAATCGAAGGTCCTCTAACTGAAGAAAGTACATCCTGTTCGAGTGTTTCCTCAAATTCAATCCGACGTCCCACTAGGCTCAATATCCTCAAGAAACCTCACATTTATTGACTCAACAATTTTTGGGCTATGAGATGGACAGTAAAATTTGTATCCTTTGGAGTTAACTAGATAGCCAATGAAAAAACTGCTAGTTGTTCTTGAATCCAACTTCTTTATGTGAGGATTATAAATTCTTACTTTAGCTGGATAACCCCATATGTATACATGATTTAGACTAGGCTTCCATTCTTTTCATAATTCAAAAGGTGTTTTGGGAACGGCCTTGGATGGAACTCTATTTAAAATATACACTGCAGTTTTAAGAGCTTCACTCCATAAGGACGGAGGTAGACTAGAGTTACTAATCATGCTCCTCACCATATCTATGAGCATATGATTTCTTCTTTCAGCAACACTATTTTGTTGTGGTGTGCTAGGCATAGTGTATTGAGCAACTATACCCTCACTTTCAAAAAAAATTGCAAATGGTTCCTTCACTTGTCTCTTTTCTGTATACCTTCCATAATGTTTTCCTCCTCTATCAAATCTTACAATCTTGATTTTCCTTTCACTTTGATTTTCTACTTCTGCCTTATAAGACTTAAAAGCATCAAGTGCCTCAGCCTTCTCATTCAGAAAATAGAGATACATGTACCTTGAATGATCATCTATGAATAAGATAAAATACCTCTAACCATTAAAGTAAGGAGTAGGAAAAGATCCACAAATATCTGTGTGTATGATTTCTAGATTTTCTGTGCTCTTTCTTGAACCTTTAGATGACTTGGTGGTCTGCTTACCCTTTATGCAGTCCACACAACTTTTGAGATAAGTGAAATCAAGAGTCGGTGAGACTCCTTCTCTCACTAACCTCTTCATTCTTTCTACAAAGATGTGTCCCAATCTCTTATGCTATAGTAGAGAAGAACTTTCGTTCAAAAGATTTTTTTTAACACCAACTGTATGTAGGGACATATAGTTTTGCTCAAAATCGGAATCTAAATTTATTTTAAATAAATTATTAATCATTGAACAAGAACCAATAGGAATTTTATCAAGAAAAATAGTCATTTCATTTTCAAATAAAACCCATATCCTTTTACAACCAATTGGGAAATAGAAACCAAGTTTCTACTAAAATCTGATATGTAAAAGACATTGTTTAAATCTAAAACTATCCAGAAAGTCCCAACCGCCACAACTTGTGAACGACCTTTGTTTCCAGAGAAAACCCATTGTTCACTTGTTGTTGGCTTCCTTTGGCTGAAAAATTCCTACAAAGTATTTACAATATGGATTGAAGAACCAGAGTCAACCCACCATGAATTTTTAGGAGCATAAGTGAAAAATGATTCATGACATACAAGATAGATAGATATACCTTTCCTTTCTAGCCACTTTTGGTATTTCGGGCAATTTTTCTTGACATGGCCCTTTCTTTTGCAGAAAAAATAGTTAACCTTAATTGTCATTAAATTTTGGTGGTGCCTTGTATTCTCTCTTTTGGCCATTCTTGCCTTTCTTGGTCTTTTCTTTATCACAAACAACCATATGAGCCTTTTTAGGTTAATCGTGCTTCATCCTTTTCTCTTCCTGAACACACATGGCCAGTAATTATTGATTGACCATTCTTCCTTATGTGTGTTATAAGAAATCTTGAAAGGTCCACATTTGGACGGGAGAGAGTTCAGAATGAAGTGAACCAAGAATGACTCAGACATATCTATCTTTAGAGACTTAAGCTGAACAGCTAAGTCCCTCATCTCCCTAATGTGCTCATGCACGCCCTTCGAATTGTCATAAGTTTTGGCTGTGAGCTTCTTGATCAAAGTACTCACCAAGGCTTTATCCGATCGAGAAAATTGCTCTTCAACAGCCTTCATAAAAGCCTTGAGAGTGGTACAGTCACTGATAGCACCCCTTATGCTTCTACTAACTCAAGATTTAATAAATAGTAGTTCCAAGCGATTGCTTTTCTCCCACAATTGGTACTTTTCAGTGACACTAGACGCATCCGTATTTGTGGGGACAGGTGGAGAGTCCTCATGAAGCGCCAGATCAAGATCTCTATACCCCAAGGTAAACTCAATAGCATCCTTCCAGACAAAAAAGTTGCGATTATCAAGCAGTGGAATGTATTCACCATTTTTGATAAAAGATTTTGGTATAGCTGCAGTAACCAAGGAAAATATCTTTAGTGTATGAGGCATTTCCTTAAAGCAAATTCTCACCTACCTGTGGGCAAAGGTTGCAACAGCATGGATTTACTTTACTTTATTAATGGGACATATAATTTAAAACATCAACAAATAAAGATATCCACACCTGTGGGCAAGAGGATAAAATTACCGTCAATGCTCTAAATCCATTTTCCCATTATAATTAAATCACAAGAAACTAATAAATTTCTTGTGGGGATAAAATATTAATAACTGTGACCCAATCACAATTCAATACCAGATCCTTATGAAGTTCAATCTAGATGTGATTTTCCAAAACTATTAGGGCGCTGTGGCTGGACCCCTAATAATAACAATAAAACACTACTTTATGGTATTTACAAAATAATTGCTTAAAAATCGAGAAGACCCTCTGGGTAGTAGAGCACTTCATTTCGACTTCCATAAAACAGAAAGCCCGACCAACCAAAAAATTAATCCTGACTTCATAGAACAAGTTCGAGAATGACAACAAAGTTGACAACCAACAAGAACAACAGATTCACAAAGTTAAGCAAAAACATTGTTTGCTACAAATGCGGTTAATTTTGAGCAAAGAACCCATTGAATTCCAGCAATTGAAATCCCAGTCGGCTTTAGAAACAAGATAGCCCAAGATCTATAACGGAAGTTTAAACACAAAGAAGAATTCGTGCAGCAAGAACAGAAAATACAGTTGCAAATTATCCCATCTTCACCGATTGAAAGCCCACTTCGGGATTCAACAGAAATGCAAAAATAACCCATTCAGATACATGCATACACTTGGATTATAGGAACATGAAAACCCAAAGTATGTCCGAGCAAAACCCAGAAAACCATTTACCTTTCATGCTTCCATCCAAGAGAAATCAAGCCAAGATCGTGAGAAACCCAATAGCATTCTTGCCGTGAGAGTGTTATAGCTTTAAACAAGGAAAAGGACGAAAATGGTGAAAGACAACCCAGAATGTGTTTTGAGAGGAAAGTTTCAAAAAAAAAAAAGGCATTGTCTTTGACCAGTAACTTAGCTTTTGGGTTTAAATGATTTTCTCGGATAGTAAAATTAATCTCGAGATAAAATAAAAAAACAATATTTACTTTATGCGTGTCAATAAGATATGATCCCAGTATATTAAAATATGCACAGAGCAAATCTCAAAAGCGACAAACACCAGACAAGGAGGCTTGCTCTGATACCAAATGAAAGCATTAAACATATATGAATAATCCGAATATCATATATAAAGTAGCGGAAATAGGAACGTAAAGCTCTTGCGTTGAAGTCCCGATCAAGATAACTCGACAGGAAACACTTCAGTAAAAAAGGGACTTCTAGTCTTTTCCTAACATTATGGGACATACTGATGGATGTGCACAGGCCCTTTTTATAGGCAAGACTAGGGACCCTTGATTCTCTATTGTAATAAATATTAGCATTCAATCCATCACAGAATAATAACAGATACTGTACAGATACGTTGATTTTGGTTAACTCCACAACTACCTCATAATGATGTTTATCCAACTCTTCGATTTATCAAAAAAGATGTACATGAATGTGGTGTGGGGGCCACCTTAAGGGATAATTATCAATTAAAGTTTCCACCATACACATAAGAGAAGGTGAGAAGCATGTATGGCTATACATCCATGAGTCGTATTATGAGAGAAAATCTAGATTATTTTAAATAAAGGATGACTAGATGCATGAAGGAGTGAGATTTAAAAATAATTTTGTACCTTGTAATAAGAATGAGATGAGGAGAAAAACTTTTGTTATCTTTTGTATTTTTATGTTATTTATATTCTTGGGATTTCTGAATTTGTTAATTTGTATTCCTTTGAACTTTTGGAATAAAATAAAAAATCGTTTTCCCATATTATGATAGTATATGTCTCCAACTCACCTTGAAATTATAAAAAGAGAAAGAAGCAATTGGATTAAAACCACCTATAATCTCTCAGAAATACTCCAAAAAACTAAAAGGAAGCGCAGTTGAGATTGCAATTCAAGAGGCAAGGCTCTTCTTCCTCTTTCTTCTTTTGAGGCAAATGGAACGCCTCATTAATCAATTTTGGAAAAAGTACATCCTAACTCATTACCATGAGATAACAAATGGTTCTCATCAGCATGAGAAAAAGTACATACTTTTTTTTTGTCCAAAAAAAAGGGCTCATTAATGATAGGAAGCCAATTAATCATGAGGCTGATTACCCTATCCAAAGATATGAGGACCTTAACATCTAGCAAAGTCCCTGTGTTTGAAGTTTTAATCATAGACAAGGCTCATTAAATATATTTTACTCTCAACAAACAAAGATTACATCATAAGTTACATAAGAAAAGAGAACAAGTATTAAAAATCTTAGATACATGACCTTTTTGGACAAGATCTCATGGAAATAAAAGAATAAAAAAGTAAATAACTATTTGGAAGGCTTTGAGGGTGAATAAATCACATAATCAATTAAAGCCATAATAAAGGTTTAATCTCAAGCAAATTTAGATAACTTCGCATTATTATCCAAAAAAGACAGTTTTGGACAAACTAACAAATAAAGCTTGCTATTGGAATCCTTTATAAAACTCAAAATAAGTGAATAAACTAATAACGACGATATATTTTAGTTTATGTGCATCACAATATTCCATGTAATTATGTTCTACTGGGATATTCTATGAATGATTATTATGCTGCAGAAGACCTAATTATAGATTAACAACGAGCACTAAATGGTGCTTAGTGATCGTCATTGTATCCCATGCATGAAAGAATGATACACCTTCCTTCATGCCCTTCGACCATTGGATCGTATACTGCTCGATTTGAGATTTTCAGGAGATGAATGATTGAGTCAGCTCGTTTTGAGATCTGTGCAATGGCATGGATCCAACAGTTGTTAGGCGCGAAGGAAGGTGTATCCTTCTTCCATACGAAGGATGCTACCACGTTGCCGCAAGGGCATTGTGGAGTGATGGGTAGAGGGGCTAAGGAGGATTTTACAAATGATGTGGTTAGAGATGACAATGGCCGAAGCACTGAGAAAGCCAAAGAGATTTGAATTTTTTTTTTTTTTAAGAACAATACTGTACTGCACTTCTGAATCATGACTTATTTTTCTCAATTCTTCAAAACAGACACTTTTATCCAACTCTGCTCTCCTATTGCAAGAATGTAGAGGTAACTACTCCATTTACCATCTCTATTTCATTTTAAATGTGTTTCAGATTTTTTTTTGTTCATTCATTCTATTGTATGACCGGATATGGTTATAAGAAATTTTATCTGAATAAAAGTGTAATATTGAATAAAAATAAAAGTTTAATGGTTGTGATGATTGTGTATGATTGTTTGAACCTATGTGCATATATAATAAAAAGAATGAAATGTGATATATATATATACACACACATATATATACGTTTGTATATATATGTACGGATGTATGGAGTTCAACTTCTTAGTTTCTTGTTATATCTTAAAGGGTTTTCTCATTAAGCAACAAATATAACGTTATCCTCTCCTCCCGAGGGCAGAAAATCTCTTGATGTGACAAGGATTTTGAGCTATGCACAGGAATATAAGTCACGAATAAAGTTGATCAATTTTGAAGTGATGTCAAAGATTATTATAGAAATTTGGAAAAATAATTCAATCAACGACAGATAATATGGTGGTTTTCGAGGGCCCAGGCTAATGAGTAGTTTTGGGCCATGGCCCAAGCCCTTCAGATAGAGTGGGAGTTGGAAACAGGGGCTTTTATCTCTCGAGACTCATTTGGTTCTTGGAAAAAAAGAAAAGAAAGTATGGTCTATAAAAAAATAAAAAAAATACTTCATATTTGATTGAAGTTTTTAAAGAAGAGAGATAAAAAAGTAGATTTTTAACGAGAATAAGATTTCCACATTTCATAGGAAAAAAATCAACGAGAATAAGATTTCCACATTTCATAGGAAAAAAAACTCATATGGGATATAAGAAAGTCCAATTCTCACCGACTAGAAATTGAGATAATTTGCTTTTCGAAAAGTACCCTTAAGTTTTTAGATAGAATGCGACAAAAAATTTTTCTTTATTAATAGTATAATATGTATTTTATATAACTTTTCTAGAAAAATAAATTCTCAACCAAATGTAGGACAGTGGGCCACTTTTCATGGTCAACCAAATATGCAAAAATTATTTTCCTAAGCATCATATATCGAGGCATCAGTTTTCTAAAAAAAAAATACTTCAACGAAAAAAAATTCTCTCTACAAACCAAACAAGCACACAATATTTTGTTCCTCTGTTCTAAGAAAACCCAGCCAACAACAGGACATCATCCCGCTCTATCATGCTGCATATCCTTGTGGTCCACCACATCAAATCTGCATTTAAATAACGGCAAACACAAGTAGGGTCAAATTTTTCAGTAGAATTAGATGTAGTTGCAATTAATTAAGCCCAAAAAAGAATTGCCAACCTGCCCCATATCAGCAGCCATATACAAAGTTTGAATCTCCAGGGGCAACTCCAAGTTTACAAATAAATTGTCATCCTCTTCATGATCTGAATCTTCCAAATGCAACTTATATTCATTCTTTTGAGAAACAGTCATCGGACCCGCTACTGATTAAATCTAGGAACATTACAATCCTGATGAGCTGAAGCCCCAAAAAGTTTGGGCTGTGATCAGACTTCAGATGTTAGGAAAAATCTAAGGGCTCCTTTGGTTCACGGAAAAAAAAGGGGGGAAAGTGTGGTCAACGAAAAAGTTATGAGATGCCTCTTGTTTGATTGGAGTTTTCAAAGGAGAGAGACGGAAAAGTTGTATTCCCATGGGAATATGATTCCCAAAAAGCGGGAATCACTCCATTTTTATTTTTTCCCAAAAAGGCCCTTCAACATTAAAGAAGCATCAAAGATCTAATTTTTATTAAGGGCATAATAGAAATTATATATAACTTTTCTAGGAAAGTGGATGGCCAACCAAATATAAGCACTTTGCAAATTTGTCACTTTTCCATGGTCAACCAAACATGCCAAAAGTACTTTCCTAGGCATCCTCTTTCTAGGAATTTGTTTCCCAGAAATCATATTTCTAGGAGGGAAAATGCTTCCTGCGAACCAAACAAGCCCTAAGAGGTTGCTTTCAATCTATCGCATAAGGCTAGCCCAAGTTCAATGTCCATCCCTGAGCAAGAGATCAAGTACTACTCTCCTCCACATGACCACATGGTTCTTCTCTTTGAGCTCGAATCTCAACCGTATGACGCGCATATGCATGCATGTACATATACACACATACATACATACATACATGTGTGACTTATGTGCATGTGTCCAAAAACTAGTTTAAGTTAGTGGACCGAGATTGTTCAGCAAGAGCTCGAACCCAGGGTTGGCCCAGCTGCATATAGGTCGGGTCGGGTCATGAGTGACCCTGACCCAATCTGGTTTCTTGTTCGGATGTTAATTTTAGACACAAACTCAACCCAATAGAAAATCAGGTCAGGTCAGGTCCATATATAATCTGGATCCAACCTAAAAAATTTGGGTCTGGTTCAGATCTGAGTCGAATCCGGTTCGGCTCAATTCATCCATGACTTTAGAACGGGCCCAAATAGTTTTATAGATTCGGGTTGGATCGAGTCGGATCGGATTAGATCGTAGGATTGAAAATTTAAAATTTTTCTAATTTTAAATAGATTGGGTTAGGACTGAATCCAGTAAATTTAGACCTGGCCAAAAAATAAAAATTATCTAATTTTAGAAGTCAACCCCATGGATCCTCCAAAATAGGTTGCGTGAGGCCCAAGCAGGACGGTGCCGACCCATCAGCAGCATTCAATCCGGTCGGTGCAAATGCGGGCCCCGTCCCTTATCCGAATCAGAAAATAGAAAACAGAAAACAGGGGGTGAATCCCCTGCTTCTCGGCATCGCGAACACCCGAGGCTCTCTCTATCTTCAGTGTTCTCCCCTCTCTCTCTATTCCATCGCTCTTGTTCACTCTCTCTTTCCCTCTTTTCTTTCTCTCATCGTTCGCTGATTCCCTCACTAACCTGCTGTCACCATGGTGCTTTGGAGGAGAAGATGATGAGGGATACGCCAATGAGTTGAAGCCATGATCAGGGTAAGATTTCAGCCTTTTCTTTAAGCCAGAATTTGTGATATTATAGAACTAATCTTGGAAGGTTTAGGGTAAGTTTCAATTTTTCTGAAATTTTAGAGATATTGGGCAAGATTCTCTGTGTTTTGATGGCGATCTTGAGACATGCAATTTCTTCCCTGTTTTAATCCAAAAATTTTAGCTTTAAATTGGACGAGTGTTTTAATCTAAAATTTTAATTGGAAATTGCTAACTCATGGATCCAAAGTTTGAAAAATCTTGAAGGATGTTAGCTTGGTCAATTAAATCGTTGAAGTGGCCTAATATGCAGGGAAGAGTAGAAGAGAGTACTGGCCTTATTTAGTGTTTTAGTATAATTTTTAATGAGATTGTGCTAATAATACTTTTTCTTGGATCCAAAAAGTTTTAAGTATAATTTTATAAGGGTAGTATGGTAAATCGCTATATTATTATAGCTCTATAAAGCAGGGCAGATTATAAAGCCCTGATTTCGATTAATTATTGCACTACTTAGATATAAAATTAGTTTCTAAAATATGGGATATTAGAAGTGGGATGAGTTACTTGTTAAACCTAAATTAATAATTTTTGGGAGTTATAAGTATCTAGAATTAATTATGTATAAAAGGGTGGATCGATAGAAAGCCACTATTTAACTCCCAATTAGTTTGTTTTAGGTTGATTTTGAAGTATCGATTATTATGTTTTTATTCGATAGGTTGTTACCTTACATGCTCGTTGGGTCCAGCCGTACATGTGTGTAGTAGATTGTTGTATTCTTGAGCTTGAGTTTAGATTAGGGCTTGACCCGAGCTGGCCAGAAATATAAATTTAGACTGTATGATTAAATTCAAGACATAGTAATTGGCTAGGTTAGGCCCATACGTAAATGGCTAGGTTATCCAAAACAATGTTAGGGTACTTTTAGACTAATGATATTGATAGGGTCCAACTACTTTCTTCCTTCATTCCTTCATTCCCAAGGAAGTCCACAACTAGGTAGTTAATTTTAAGAAGCATCTATATCATAATGAAAGTGCTTCAAAACTCCTCTAAAATGCATAGAAAGTGCTTGGCAACTTCACAATCAGTCGATCTATCACCATATTTGGCAACAAATTCAGGAGTCGCACCAATCTTGCTGCCTAGCAAGTGGATAATTGGGTATTACTATAAATAAATGGGTTGATAAAATCCCTAGACAAGCATATATAAAATTACGTTACGAATGATGGGACAAAAATTGTAGCCTCATGAAATGCAAGTCAAATATATAGAATTATATACTTAATAAGTTTTTTTTTCTTTTTCTCTTTCTCATTATAATAATACCATGATTTCTTAATTAAGATTAAGATTTAGATTCTCTCGAAGATGGTTATATTATCTTCCGTTTAACCTCTAGCGCAAAGAGCTGAATTTTCTCATGGTACTTCTCTTTTGCTAGAAGCAATGAGTCAGAAAACTCTAACCTTTTTTGTTTTTTGGAAAATAGATTCAAACCATTTATCGGCTCATTGTGTTAATTGTTAAAATTTGGTTTTAGAGGAATTAGTATGACATGCTGGTGTTGTGTTGAGAAAAAAATGAGAAGTTCGAATCTAACTAGATGGAGA
Organism: Phoenix dactylifera; assembly: GCF_009389715.1. Lineage (NCBI taxonomy): Eukaryota > Viridiplantae > Streptophyta > Magnoliopsida > Arecales > Arecaceae > Phoenix > Phoenix dactylifera. Next base: position 6,821,660 of record NC_052392.1, read on the forward strand.
AGGCCCGTATGCATGTTAGAAACCAATTCAACTTAAAAGCTTAAAGAAATTGAATTCAACTAGGAGGAGAAGGCCAAGCCACATAATGTCCAAAACTTTTGAAGTTTTGGACCATCGATCACTTTAACGATTACACCAAGCCACATAATGTCCAAAACCACCTCATTTTCTTGGCAAGTTTCTAAGCGTCTTCGAGCTGACTTCGATGACTTTTAAGGTGGTTGACCACGCCTCCAATTAACTTCACCTCCCGGTGAGCTTAGCAAAATGGACTTCTTACATTCCTAGAGCACAAAAGTCCTTGCGTCAAAGCTAAGCAAATGAAGATATGCCAATTATTGGTGAGGTAACTGCACACGGGAATGACCAGAACCTAATCCTTTGAGTGGGGAAATTGTTGTCTCTTTCTTGGTGGGGCTGTAATTCTTTATCTTCTCCTTGTATCATCTATCAAGTATAGTTTCATATTATAAGTAGAAATATCTTCCTGTCTTCTATAAACTATAGTTTCATATTATGTGTACAAATATCTTCCTGTCTTCATGAAGATTGAAGACATATTGGTTTGCAGCTCTACATATATCATAACTTTTCTTGTAGCTTCTCTTCAATGGAAGACCAATCTAGGTCTGGTTTTGATGGAACCCAAGCACCTCGGACCCAAGGTCACAGCATCGGGCCATCGACATCAGGCTCGATGAAATTACCTGGATATATTCTTCGTATTGTAGCCATAGTTTTGACGTTTGTTTCAGCAATTGTCATGGGAGTTGCCAAGGAGCCTGTGACAGTCATCGAATCCAATAATTCCGGCCAGACAGTGAATACTTTCACTGGCTCAATCCGGACCAGATACTCCTCCGCCTTTGTGTAAGTCCTTCTCCTTAAAGCACACACACACATATATAGATTCATGCAATAATACATCCATGCATAAAACATCTTCCACAATATTTTGTGACATGGAATAATTATTGTTGTGTTTCGCAACGAAAAGGAGAAATTCTGCCGAGCTGAATCCAATTCAAACTAACAAACTCTAAAATTATCGGCATGCACAATATATCTGATTTCGAAGAGCATTGTTTCATTAATTGGTTAAGATTGCAACTTATATATAGGATCCAAAAATAGGTCTAGACTGAATTTTTGGTCATGGGATCAATCAAGACGACAATTTTAGTTTAATTCAGGTTACGATCGAGCTAAGAATCTCGGTATAGAATCTTGGATTGGATTAGGATGTTCAGTACTCCCGACACATCCAACCTAGAAGGAGGCAAGTTTACCCAAAACTTTATCCAATCTGAATTTAAGCAGAGTTAGCAAGCGTTTGCCCAACCTAATTGGACCAGGCTAGTTCTATGCAGCTAAGGATTGCATTCCTTGGTTATATGCCTAGTTCTGGGTATCCAGTCAAGAATTGCAGCATTTATCTTGATGTTCTTATTCTAGTTACAAGTTTTCATGATTTCAATGCTCCGATCTTGGTCTGGTTTTATGGCAGAAGCTAACTAAAGTTGTTCTTTATCCTCGATCTTTTACAATTAACAGGTACTTCATTGTGGTTAATGTGATTGTACTAATCTACTCAATAATCTCGCTTGCAATGGCTCTTCTAAATAGAGGTGGCTCAAGAAGAATAGCTATGCACTTGTCCATTGCTGATTTGGTCATGGTAGTTCTCCTCTTCTCCTGTAATGGTGCGGCAGCTGCGATCAGCGTCGTCGCCGACAAGGGGCTAATACGATTTGCTTGGCCCAAATTTTGTTATGCACTCCATAAGTTCTGCGGGCATATTAAGGCTTCCATCATCTTGTCAATGTTTGCATCAATGGCTTATATGCTGCTAGTTGGACTTGGGATCATCGATCTCCACATGAGGTTTCAATAGATTTGTTGATCGGTTCAGTGATAGATGGTCGAACATTTTTAAGTTTAATGTACAGTTTATTGAAAAAAGAGTCTGATTTCTGATTGTTTTCTGAAATGTTGTATTGGTAGTGTCTTAGTTCATTATAAAGACTAGTGAAACTGTAAACATGCATTGGCATTTGTGTACAAAGAATGTTTATACTATACATTGAAACAAACAGTTTAAGATTGCGCAAAATGTTGTGCTCAAATGGGTTTTGCTATTGAAATCCTTGACGTCGTGCCCTCCCTCTTATTATGGTCCAATTATTGCAAAATGAACAACCAAGATGGCATCTTTCTACACGCAAGATTCCATTGTTTTGATGGCTAGAGTTGATTCTCTCTGCAGGTACATGTGAGGCAAGGGAGGACATGGCATGGTAAGGAGAGCTACCTCGCTCCTATGCTGCTTGTTCGCATATGTTTAGCAATTGAACCCTAGCTACTCATGAGCAAGTCCACACTCTCTTGGTCTTATGGCCAGGTAATTAGTGCAAGTAATGCTCATAGGCATGGGGTAGTTCATAATAGCACCCAATAGCACTAATTTGTGCTCGACTACAGTCATTTGCATCGATCATCTAGAGCCGCTCTTTAAGCATGCTATAAGATATCCAACTTTCGCACGTAAAATGTATAAATGTTTGAAAACTTTGCGAAATAGGCCATCTCAACTAGAAGTAATTGACCATGTAATATATTCACTTCAACAACTTTTCTAAGTTGGTCTGAACCTGGTCAATGCGAAGGGCAAACTAGATTTTGATACTTCAAAGGGTGTCTCAGGTTAAGAATGTGATGCAGAAACTTAATACCGATTTCTATATCGGAATTCAAAATGTACTCCGAGATGAGCGGTCTCTAAGCAGAATAGCTCATGAATGGAGATTCCATGAATCATATCTCATTCTTCCCTACTTTCAGATTCAATGTCCTGCAACGAACTGGGTGATGCCCTAGTGCTCACAACACACTACTTTACAGTGGAGATCTCTGGTTTAAGTTTTAGGTGATGCATCTCCTAGTATTTTACCTGAGTGATTAACAAAAGGAGCCTCTCTCCTTGCATAGATTAACCAATTAATCATTGATATAAGAGTTAATAGGGATCCATACATCGCTACTTAAGGCTTAATCAGCAGCGTTCCACACCATAAACAATATTTCCCCCGACGACTACATTCTTTGCATGGCTTTTTGCATGTTGGCTAGAACTTTGTATGAGACTAGCAAAGCACAAATTTGCTTTGAATTTGTAAATAGTAGTTCATCCTTATCCCCATTCTGTAGTAGCCATTGCACAACAATTTATAGGTCAAATTGAATGTCCACTTGTTTCTCTCATGGAAAAAAGAAAAAAAAAATATCCACTTGGTTGAGAGATTAAGCTGAGTTCTCATGGTGAAGAACTTAGATGGCATGTTTCAAGTTGCTTATATAGCATGTCATTTATGGGGAGTACCACCATGAATTGTGGATCCAATCATAATGAAAACTAGCTTTATATTTAAGACTAAAATATCTAGATAGCCAATTCTTTCAAGGGACCTGCAGGTTGATTGATGCACATCTACTTCATGTTTGAACAAATTCAAGCAATCAAACTCTCTCCTATTTTAGATTAACCTGCCAACTGGCCGTCGTCGCAGGTTTGTATCAATTGGCTCTACCAATTTTTATATGGCTTGGAATTTGCTTTAACTCTAATGCCAGCGCAGTCCCTTTGGACCACTCCTTGGCCTTCTTCCTTGGATTCCCAGTGACCCACAGTTTAAAGATAATAATCCCATGGCTTTCCAAAGCTATCCAAATCCAACCTTACACTCCCCAATTCACATACAGCTTAATCGACACTTCATTTCTAGATGCTTGGTTGACTTTGACCATGTTAAGCTGTTGTCTGACTTTTGACTCCGGTTATAAGCACCCTCCTGTGAGAGTACCAAACTGAACTTACAATCTCCCATGACTCCATGAGAAGTTAACTAAGGATCGACGAATGTCGATGATTGGAGAGGTAAGCTCATTACGGTGATCAGATACTAGATTTTGGTGCGCCAGCCACTAGGTTTTGACCTGTTACTGATGGAGCAGTGGCCGTGTGCTGCACTCCAACTGCATCTTCATTGCTAGTTTTTGCTATATAAGTTCACCTTCCTCTCTTCTTGAACGTAAGCAGTGCTAACATTTCTCATTTCCATCTCTCTCATCTCATCTCTTTCTTCCTATCATCTCCCTCTGTGTCTCTAAGTTTGGGAATGGAGTCCCAGTTCAAGCCTGGATTTGATGGAACACAAGCGGCTGCGAGCCGAGCAAACGAAGCTGCAGCGGCATCGCCGAGCCTGGTAAGACTGCCTGGTTTCGTTCTCCGCGGTATCGCGATAGTTCTGACGTTCATCTCTGCGATCGTAATGGGTGTCGCCAAGGAGGATGTTACATTGATTGTTGGAAGTGTTGATTCTACCACTACAATTTCCTACAATGCATCAATCAAGTCAACCTACTCCGCTGCATATGTGTAAGCCTTCTTTTGCATTACTTCACCACGCAAACATCATAACAGTTGTGTACATCTCATGCTTGCTTTCAGCCATGGCTTGTGGCTCCAGTATTATTGTTGGCATGATAGGGAATTGCCCTTCCCCCTTGGATTGGATAAGGGTTGAGTATACTATATTTCAAGTAATGCGTAGATGCAAATAGCTTGATGAGATGCAAGCTATATATAGGGGGGAGAAAGAGAGAAAGAGAGAGAGAGAGAGATTTCATAGTTTGATGTTTGACATGTTTTAGTTACAATTTTGGAAGCCACAGCTTTCAGCTAGAGTCAAATTAGGCCGAGGTGGTATGGATTGAGTCATGAGGTTATCTAATGTTCTTCTTTCTTATTTCCAAAAGGATGAAGCACTAAATTTTTTTGGCCTGAAGTTTTACATTGATAACCAATCTGATCTCAACTTTATTCCCTGTCTTCTCTTCTGCAATACACAGGTACTTTATAGTGGCCAATGTGCTCGTATTCGTGTACACTCTGATATCCTTAGTGATATCTCTTGCAAACAGATCTGGCTCAAGAAGCATGGAGCTGCCATTGAACATTGCAGATCTATTGATGGTAGCTCTCCTCTTCTCGAGCAATGGCGCGGCGATTGCAATTGATATTGTGGCTGAACATGGGCAGTCACGCTTGGGATGGGGTAAATTTTGTGGTGATGTTCATAAATTTTGTGGGCATGTTGCAGCATCCATTGTCTTGTCGATGATCGCCTCTCTAGCTTACATGATACTTGTTACAATCACTATGGTTGGTCTTCACAAGGGATCTCAGTAAAATCTGAGATCAGTGACTTTATCTAGGTTTGCTTATGGATATGTTTTGGTTGTTACAGAAGAGGAGTGGAATTGTATTTGAAAATGTTGTGTTAGGTATTATATTTATACTCTGATTCGCCGTTTGTCAAAATTGGGTGTAACATTGCATTAATAAGATATCTCATCCTGGAAATCTTAAATATATGACTATTATAATTTAAGTGGTGCTTGATCCTGTTCCCTGGGAAACTACTAAAACGATGGTGGATTGGGTTGCTAGCATGCCAAATCGAACACGCAGATCGATCAATAGTTTTGATCTATCAGAAGACATGAAATGTTGGAGTGTGTGGAGACCCAAGGTGTTTCAGATTACACATGGATGTATTCCGGATCAAAATCTTGGATATAGAAAACTTCTACAGTTTTTCAGCAGTTCAAGAGTCGACTCGCACCGTGCCGGAGTCGACTTGCATTTTGTCCAGATTTCGGATGTTTCTGTCTCACCTGAGAGAGTCGACTCGCGCAATCTGGAGTTGACTCGCACTGTACAGGAGTCGACTCATGCTTTGCCGGAGTTGACTCCAGCTCGGACGAAATTGCTGAAACGAGATTGTTTTTTGGGAAAATCTCAAGGATATAAATTCGTGGCCAAAGACTCTAGGGATAACATAAGGAGGAGGTTGTGACGGCTAGGGTTACAACGAGATAGAGAGAAAGACCTAAGAACGTGAGAGATTGAGGAGAAGAGTTTTTCTCTTGAAAAAGGAAGAAGGTTGTTTCTCCTTTGTTCAAGCAATCAATTTGTAATTGACTCAGGATTGTGTTTTCCATTGCAATTGTTCTACTGCAATAGAATCGAGCGGTCTTAAGGAAGTAGGCAAGTTTTGCCGAACCTCTATGAATTCTGGTGTGTCGTGTTAACTGTTTTTCATAGCGATTTGTTTTGTATTGTTTTTCGTCTCGTACAAGGTGTAAGATCCTGCAGTTCTACGTTAGGATTGTCCTCCCCAACAAGTTATCGAACTTGCTGGAGATTACGGGCTCTCCTTGATTTTGGGCATATTCCCATCTTTCTCCCAATAATTGATATTAGAGCGTAAGGTTCATTACACATGGCGAGCGAAGGCAAGATGCAGATCGAGAAGTTCAATAGTGTGAACTTCGGGTTCTGGAAGATGCAAATAGAGGATTACCTTTACTAGAAGGATCTCTATTTACCTCTCGGAGGAAAGGCACAGAAACCAGAAAGGATGTCCGACGCGGATTGGGAAGTCCTCGATCGGAAGGCGCTTGGCACAATCAGGTTAACTCTCTCTCCATAGGTTGTGTTCAACATAAAGAACAAAAAGTCGACGATGGATTTGATAGCAACATTGTCGAAGATGTACAAGAAACTATTGGCATCAAACAAAGTCTTTCTCATGAAGAGGCTGTTCAATCTGCGCATGAAGAACGGTGGTAGCGTGGCAGAGTATCTCAATGACTTCAACGGACTCATGGCTCAATTGGAATTAGTAGAAATTAGTTTTGATGATGAGATTCGGGCATTGCTGATTCTGTCTGGATTACCGGATAGCTGGAAAGACCTGGTGATGGTAGTAAGCAACTCGTCGCCGACGGGTAAGCTGAAGTTCGATGACGTAATCGGAGTGCTTCTGAGTGAAGAAGCAAGAAGAAAGTCCAAAGGTGCTGCAGAGTCTTCAGGAAGTGCATTAAACACATACGAGCGCGGTAGATCGCAAAAGAAGGACGGTCGACATCGAAGCGGCTCGAAGTCGAGAAAAGGCAGATCTAGACCACCTCAGAATAAGGAGGCAGCGTGCTGGAACTGCGGGAAGAAAGAGCACTTTAGGAGGGACTGCAAAGCTCCTAAAGGGAAGCAAGGCGAACACAATGAAGGAATCAGCAGAGATTCGGCCAATCTCGCTGAAGGCAGTGATTCTGATGCCCTAGTCCTATCTTTGTCTACCGGTGATGAGTCTTGGGTAATAAACTCAGGTGTGTCTTTCCATGTTACATCCCAAAGAAATTTTTTTAGAGGATATCAGATTGGTGACTTTGGCACTGCTACCTAGGGGATGGAGAGCCTTGCAATATCAAAGGAAAGGGAAGCGTGGAAGTGAAGATCAATGGTGGTACTTCACTAGAGCTGAAGGGCATGAGGCATGTACCTCGGCTACAAAGGAATCTGATTTCTGTTGAACAGTTAGTGAGCGATGGGTATAGAACAACTTTCACGGATGATCAGTGGAAGATCTAGAGAGGCTCGCTGATGGTGGCTAGTGGCAAAAGGGTTGGGACTCTCTATATCACCAACGGCACGCAAAACTCCATTGTTGTTGCAGCTGCAGTTGTGGATGCCAAGGTGTGGCACCACTGACTTGGACACATGAGCCATCAAGGCATGATGGCTATCCATCAGATGGGCAAGCTGCAAGGTCTTAAGGCGGTCGAGTTAGATTTCTGCAAGGACTGCATTCTTGGGAAGCAGAAAAAGGTGTCTTTCAGCAAAGACGGTCAGCCTCGAAAGCTGGAAAAGCTTCATCTCGTGCACACTGACGTGTGGGGACCTGCTCAAGTATCTTCAATTGGTGGAGCTCAGTATTTTCTGACCTTTATTGATGATGCTACCAGAAAGTTATGGGTATTCATTTTGAGACACAAATCAGAGGTGTTTGGTGTCTTCAAGATATGGCGAGTAGCGGTTGAACTCGAGACAGGAAAGAGGTTGAAATACCTAAAATCCGACAATGGTGGTGAATACTGCAGCAAAGAATCTGAAAATTACTGTGTAGAGGCTGGAATAATTATGTAGAAAACTATTTCAGGAACACCACAGCAAAATAGAGTTGCTGAAAGAATGAACAGGACAATCAATGAGCGTGCCAGGAGCATGAGGATACATGCTGGATTACCACAGCAATTCTGGGCAGAGACAGTTAATACTGCTGCCTATTTGATCAACAAAAGGCTATCTAAGAAGCTACAACTTGGGATTCCTGAAGAAGCATGGACAGGAAAGAAGATTGACTTGGCGCACCTACGGATTTTTGGCTGTACCGCATACGTCCATGTGGATTCCACCAAAAGAGGTAAACTAGACGCCAAATCAAAAAGATGCATCTTCGTTGGATATGGTGGTCATCAGTTTGGATATAGGTTTTGGGATCCAGAAAATAAACAAATCATCGAAAACAAAATGTGATCTTCAACGAGAACAAGATGCAGAAGAACCCAATTTCAGAAGAAAAATCTAAGGAGCCACATTTTGTAGATCCTGAAGAGGAGTCTATAAATTCTGATCAAAAGGTTCAGTTTGAGCAAGAGACGGAAACTACAGTTATGGCACCCCCTCCACAGCTAAAAAGATCCATCCGTACCATACATGGAAAGCCTCCTCAGCGATATGACAGAACTCTTAGCTATTTGCTGCTCACAGATAGTGGTAAACCTGAATGTTATCAGGAAGCATTGCAAGTTGACGCCAAGAAGGAGTGGGAGTTTGTCATGGATGACGAGATGAAGTCATTGGAGCAGAATTAGACATAGGATCTGGTGGATCTACCCAAAGGTAAGAAAGCACTATCAAACAAGTGGGTTTACAGGCTAAAGGAAGAGCATGATGGTAAGAAAAGATACAAGGTCAGATTGGTTGTCAAAAGTTTTCAGCAGAGAGCCGGTGTCGACTTCACAGAAATATTTTCTCCTGTAGTGAAGATGAGCACTATTCGAACAGTGCTGAGCATGGTAGCTGCAGAAGATCTACACTTGGAACAGCTTGATGTGAAGACAGCCTTTCTTCACGGTGATCTCGAGAAAGAGATCTACATGCAACAGCCTGAGGGATATGTTAAGGGTACTTAGTATGTAAGCTCAAGAAGAGCTTGTATGGATTGAAGCAAGCACTCAGACAGTGGTATCTTAAGTTCGATAGCTTCATGCTTCAGATTGGCTACAAGAGATGCAGTGAAGATCATTGTTGCTACTTTCAGGACTTCGGGTCATCTTATATTATCTTGCTATTATATGTTAATGATATGTTAGTTGCAGGTTCTAGCATACGTGAGATTGCAAAATTGAAAATGGAGCTATCTAGAAAGTTTGCAATGAAGGATCTAGGAGCAACAAAGCAAATCTTTGACATGCGGATCACCAGAGATAGGTCCAAGCACATCCTTAGACTATCTCAGGCTCGTCGAGTACTCAAAAGGTTCAGCATGGAGGGTGCTAAACCGGTTAGCACACCGATTGATGCCCATTTCAAACTTTTAAAGGAGGAAAGTCCGAAGACATGGAAGGAAGCAGAGCACATGTCTAGAATCCCGTATGCATCGACGGTAGGATGCTTGATGTACGCAATGGTGTGTACACGACCAGACATTGCTCAAGCAGTGGGAGTAGTGAGTCGCTTCATGAGCTGCCCAGGTTTGGAGCATTGGAGAGCAGTTAAGTGGATACTCAGGTATCTGAAGGGCAAGGAAAGCATGACACTATGCTATGGAGGGTCTGAGTTTCAGCTACAAAAATTTGTAGACTTAGACATGGCAGGAGACTTGGACAGCAGGAGAAACACGACAGGGTACTTGTTCACCCTCGGCGGCGGGGTTGTCAGATGGATCTCCAGGTTACAGCCGGTTGTTGTACTATCGACGACAGAAGCTGAATATATGGCAGCCATAGAGGCGTGCAAGAAATTGATATGGCTTTAGAACTTGATGAAAGAAATTGAGAATGAGCAGAAGGATTGCAAGTTGTACTCCGACAGTCAAAGCGCAATTCATCTAACAAAAAATTCAGCCTTTCATGCGAAGACGAAGCATATTGATATACGGTATCATTTCGTGAGGTCGATGCTCGAATAGAAGCTTGTCAGGCTAGAGAAGATCCACACCAGTAAAAATCTTGCGGACATGTTGATGAAGGTTGTGGAGAAGCTGAAAGTGAATTCAGCTTCTGCTGGTCTTCTTTGAAGACATTGAGGAGGTACTGTTTCGATTCAGTTGCAGTAGAAGCAAAGGAACCAGAGTCTATGAGAAGGCACACCTAAGGTCTCCAAGTGGGAGATTGTTGGAGTGTGTGGAGATCCAAGGTGTTTCAGATTAAACATGGATGTATTCTGGATCGAAATCTTGGATGTAGAAAGCTTCTACAATTTTTCAGCAGTTCAGGAGTCGACTCGCATCGTGCCGGAGTCGACTCGCATTTTGTCCAGATTTTGGATGTTTCTGTCTGACTCGCGTAATCTGTAATCGACTCGCACTGTGCAGGAGTCGACTCGTGCTTTGCCGAAGTCGACTCCAGCTCGGACGGAATTGCTGAAACGAGCGTAAAGAGTGTTTTTTGGAAAAATCTCAAGGATATAAATTCGTGGCCAAAGACTCTAGGGATAACATAAGGAGGAGGTTGTGACGGCTAGGGTTACAACGAGATAGAGAGAAAGACCTAAGAACGTGAGAGATTGAGGGGAAGAGTTTTTCTCTTGAAAAAGGAAGAACGTTGTTTCTCCTTTGTTCAAGCAATCAATTTGTAATTGACTCAGGATTGTGTTTTCCATTGCAATTGTTCTACTGCAATAGAATCGAGCGGTCTTAAGGAAGTAGGCAAGTTTTGCCGAACCTCTATGAATTCTGGTGTGTCGTGTTAACTGTTTTCCATAGCAATTTGTTTCGTATTATTTTTCGTCTCGTACAAGGTGTAAGATCCTGCGGTTCTACGTTAGGATTGTCCTCCCCAATCGAACTTGTTGGAGATTATGGGCTCTCCTTGATTTTGGGCATAGTCCCATCTTTCTCCCAACATGAAATTCGGTCATGCCTCAGCTTGAGGACTTCGCAATTTTTAGTAGGATACAAATAACACAAAGAATTTAAGCAGAAAGGAAAGTAATAACTCATAGAAAAAAGTGGAATAAACCAATGATATTGATTTCATGAGGATAATTGAGCACAAGATAGATTTCTCAGGATGAAATAATCATCATGCCAAAGAATCAAGGTACAAATGTTCCATGAAAAGGTTCATTTCATGCAAATTCTCTGTTGAAGTTCTGGATAGTTGCTGGAGTGTGATGAGATAACCCTGTTCATGTATGGCATTGCTTCCTTTTAAATTCAATAGCTTCAAGAAACAAATCACAGATAATTAACCATCTCGATGAACTACTGATGCCTGCATCGCAGTCTAAACTACAGTTAATCCTGGCAAACACTTTGATGCTCGCATGCCAATTTTCAATTGATTCTTCGCTCGTGCTACTCTTCAACCGATGATAGAACAAAACAAGGCGCAATGCGGTCGGAGCGACCTCGTCATCCCAAAACTTTCGATTCTCAAACATTATTTGCCATATGGCCATACGTATAAATTTTAGGGTAGAAAGACGGGCATTTCACTGTTGTTTATCATTGCAATCCTTCATGATTCGCTCCAATTTTGGAATGAGAAAATTTTAATTACTGATATGTGCCTTCCAAATTGTAGGTTGCATGTCATCACATGCCTAGTTGACAACAATTTTTTGATAGTACAGTAACATTTAAGATTGCCTTGCAAGTTAGTCACATGAAATTGGTCCCTTTATTTCTATGTCAAATTTGTTCCTCAATGGAGGGGTCAAGGAGTATCACTTGTTCTTCTATGCCAACACTCTATTTGATTATCTATGTGTTTGGTTTGTTCAGAGGAGTGGAATTTATTGTATTTGAAACCATGTGTTTTTAGATGGTGGCTAACCTTTAACCTGCAAAGACGTCTTAACGCAGACCATAACCTTCTGGTGAATTGGAAATGAACAAAATAGATGAGCTGCTATTTTCGATTATCCCTAGCAAGAAGCATCTTGAACTAACTTGCCACCTTTTCCTTTTTAGCACTTCAGTATATTGTTGATTCTTAAGGGCAAACCACATAAATAGCTTGAAATTTTCCAATACATGGGCTTTCCATAATTGAAAAATCTTAAACATGGAGCTAAGTGAACTTAGGTCTTTGGTTGGCACCCTTCTCCTCTATACATATATTTGGATAAGATTTTTAATTCGATACCAGAAGGTAGTATATATTTGTGTTCTATTTATGAAAATATAAAAATATATAAATCTTCTGTTTTTATATATTTGGCTCATAGTTCACAATTTTGAGGACTTGAAATTATAGAAAACCTCTTTTGATGATTTTCTAGAGAAGTGATAAATAAATAGAGGAAAAGAAAGTGGAAAGTGTTATAATGGCTAAAGTTTAATTATGAACAGATGTAGGAACTAATGTGCCCAACATAAGAAAGTATCGTTCTCATGAATACATATTTGAATCATCCACTGGTTGTTTTGAGATATGCGTAGATGGATGAATGACAGTGTTCAGAGAGCTTTGAGATTTATATGAAGGTGATCTAATAGTAGATTCGCTTTCTTTTGCACAAAAGATACAACCCCGTCGCAAGAGTATTTGGGTGGTGTCCAAAAAGAAGGTGAATCCTTTTGTATATATATATATATATATGAGTATCATGCCACATAAATATATTTTACAATGGTTAGAGTTGGTTTCAACAAATATTTCTAATGGGTGTCTATTTTCTTAAGTAAAATATTAAATTTTTATTTTAAAAATATTTATTAAACAAAATATGATAATTAATAAAAAATTTAATAATCAATGCAGGTCTATTTTCTACCTCACTATGGGATCCAAATAGGAGAGTGGAGAGTTTTTTTTAAGGCTCCATATTTCCATGTAGCATCAAACCTCGTGCCCTGCACGTGCCACAGACTAGGATAATGGAAGTAAGTTCATTTAATTGACCAAGATATATTAAAATCTAAGCAGCATATATATCACACTTTTCCACAATGTCAAGATATATTTGTTATACTTATGAATTATGACTGCTATAAAATTTATATTATAATACATCTCTTTATATAATATTTTATGAAATTTTTGATTTAAAAACTTTTGATGATGCCAACATACATTTGTTTTATTTATGAGCTATGATTAAAATTTATGGTTTTTATATGACATGATGTTTGTGCCGCACGACAAGAAGTCATGTTTCTGATGCTACTAATTATTAAACTCTGTCCGGAAATTCAGCCAGACCTACCTCTACCTTCAGTCTCACGCTTGAATTATTCTTGCCCAATACGAGAAAGCCTCGCATTTAGGTACATATTAGCGTAACAGCCATGGCACTGCTCTGTTATGCATGTATTAATTTATGGTCAAAGGTAATGCACTTTAAAGGTGATAATGCCACCATTACAGCACAAAATTCTCTCTCTCTCTCTCTCTCTCTCTCTCTCTCTCTCTCTCTCTCTCTCTCTCTCTCTCTATATATATATATATATATATATATATATATATATATATATATATATATAAACACACGTATGTATGTATGTATGCCGGGAGTTAGATTGAGTTACGCTTGAGTGGATCTCCACTCAAATATAATCAGATTTAGATTGGATGATAGAGGTTTGATATTGATGATCGGAGTCGTTGGATATGATCTACTATCTTTAATTGCTTATATAACAAAAATTATATGATTTTGAGATACCTAGTTTATGCATCAACGATCCAAATATGGACGGTCTATATATTTTTTTTATCACTTAATGCACAGATTAAGGATTTCCAAATCATATGATTTTTGTATGTAAGAAATTAAAAGATAGTAATCATATCCAATGGTTCATATTATCGATGTGTGACCTTTATTGTTTAATATTGATCTAATCGTATCTAAGTGGAAATCCGTCCGAGTGTAACCAAGTCTATAACTAAGTCTAATGTGTGTGCTCTCTCTCTCTTTCCATGTAAACTTATTTCATGTTGAAGCTTTCATGTAGAATACTTATAACGAATGTATATTTGTTACGTGCCTTTGTTGAAACCCCAAGAAGTTGCAAATAAGAAGATATAAGAAAAATAAATATACATTGAGAGTATAGAATAATTCTCTGAGGGCCCATTTAGGTGGGGATGCTCTAGCATGAAAAAATAAATCTCATATCAGATTACCATATTTGATATGGAAAGTGAAAGGAGATAGTCCGATTCCTTTTGGAGTCGCAGGGGATCTGGAGCCGGACCATGGCAGCCCACTATGGGCGGGCGGGCCCTGAGGCACTGGCCCGAGGGGTGAGATGTTCTTTCATGTGGCAAAAGATTGCGAGGTACCTGTATACTGCGTTGGTTCACACTAGATGGTTGATAGGCGATAGGTGCAGTCTTGATGTGGCTAGGGACTTGTGGATAGATGCCCTCCCCTTGCAGCATTGGCCAATTATGGTTAGTGTTGATGCTGCGGAGGGCCTGTGTGTCTGTGATCTCCTTGTCCCCGGAGAGGCTGCATGGGACGAGACTAGGCTGGTTTAGCTTTTTGGGGGGCACCTGGCGGAGAGGGTCTGATCCCTCTCATTACCTGGGTGCGCAGGTCTAGACGTGCGGGTTTGGAGCACCTCTTCGAGGACCAGCGTCAGGGTGGGCAACCTCTCCCGCATTCTCCGGTGGCAGTACGAGCTTGGGCCAGACTGCGCCTGGATCTAGCGCTTGGGACTCCACCTGAGGGTAACACTATTCCTCTGGAAGGTGGTCTAGGACCGGTTTCTGACGAGAGCAATTCTTCGTGGACAAGGATTGAGGATTCCCTCGGTATGTAAGGATTGTGGTGTGGACGAGATGGTGGAACCACGCCTTGTTTCAGTGCACATGGGCTAGGGTGACCGGCAGGAATCCCGTGGGAGGTTCGCAGCCAGAGGGACCAGTTTCTACAGGCCATGCACCGATGCTCGAAGTCCCCTCTGCTTCGCTAGGAGGTGGGTCGGGTGATTTGCACGTCCTACCAGATTTGGCTGGCTCGGAATGCTCAAATCTTTGGCGAACGCAGTATGTCGCCGAGACTTGTGGTGAAGAGTGCCTGTGTGCAGGTGGCGGAGCTCAGCCATATCATACCTGTCGGAGGGACCTTGATAGCTCGGGATATCTAGAGTTTCTATTTTGCTTTGGCAGCATCTTGTACGGTGTTTTTCACTTGGGAGCCCCCACCTCCGAGGTTCCTCAAGATCAACTTCGATGGGTTTGTTGTGGACGGAGGTACGAGGTGTGATATTCGGGACCGTCTGCCAGAGTCGTGGCTGTAGGGGGCAGTCAACTCTTTGACATATCGGTTTCGGGTACGGAGCTCGGAGCCGCTTGGGCGGGCCTTCGTCACGTCCGGTGTGTTTTACGGGCCAGTTCCATCATCCTGAAGAGAGATTCGGCCACGGTCATCAGTTGGGTCCAAAGGGGCCCAAGGGATAATGGTTGTGTCCACCCTTTACTCCGAGATATCTAGGCAATGGTGGGGGCTGGAGGAGCCTTCCAGAAAGTTCCATCATCTTAGAGAGAAATTCGGCCACGGTCATCAGTTGGGTCCGGAGGGGCCCAAGGGATAATGGTTGCGTCCACTCTTTGCTCCGAGATATCTGGGCAATGGTGGGGGCTGGAGGGGCCTTCTAGGCCAAGCATGTGTTCCGTGAAGCTAATGGGGCTGCAGACTGGATGGCTGCTTATGTAGCCAGTTACTCCGGTAGTACCCTGTGGGCTGGAGATGGGGAGTTGCTCCTGGCACTCCGAGGAATTTTGTTTTTCGATTTTAGTGGGTGTATCCATACTCGTCATGTATGATCCACCTACCTTAGCAAAAAAAAAATGAAAGATAGTAAAATAAATGATGGATCTCATATTTATTTTTCTAAGAGCGAAGCTAAAATAAATATAACTAGAAAGATAATATTCGTTTTCAGAATTACAGAATGGAGTTAATCTGAAGATATCATTTTTTGACAAAAATATCCTTACTTATATTATATTAATATATATTAATTATACTTTATATTTGGTGACATAAGCATCCAACTCAAAGGATGGACTCAATAAGCATTTGAAAAGTCATAAAGTCTGAATTACGAGGGGGAAAGAAAAGAGGACCCTCAAAAGGATCCAACCAAAAGCATCAGACAGGTACGGCCAGGTAAGGCATGAGTCGGAAGAAATTTCCTTCCATCGTAGAATACGAAAGAGAAGCTTTTGCCGAAGCATGAGGGAATAGCAGAGTAGATTAAAAAACGATGCTTTCAGACCAAATTTAATTGTGATAATTGGTTATTTGCTATATCTGCAGCAGTTTGGCAGAAAATATCATAAAATTGCTAATGCTTGGATTTGATATAACTTATTTGATAGGTGCACATTTCATTGTACTTTTTGTCCTATATTGTTGTGTCCCTGATACTGAGCAAGTACATAAACAAAACATATTTATGATCATTATATGCCTGATGGATCTCCGACATATATCAGAGTTGATATATACAAAATATTGAAGGAATAGGTTCTTTATATGCCTTTATGGCTTCTTCCTTTCCCCTTCATATTGCGCTCCCTCCCCCCCACATCAAAAAAGGAGGAAAAAATTACCTTGTTGATATCTCACTTGTTTATCAAAAAGCAGTCACCCAATCCGCAGCCTCATTAGGTTCACGGAAAACATGCTTGGCCTGAAAGGTCCCTCCGTCCCTCACCATTGCCCAGATATCTTAGAGCAAATGGTGGATGCAACCATTACCCCTTGGGCCCCTCCGAATCCTAGTGATGACAGTGGTTGAGACCCCCTCTAGAACGATGGAGCTGGCCCGTAAAACACATCGAGCATGACGAAGGCCCGCCCAAGCGGCCCGCAGCTCCTCATCCGAAATCGACATGTCGAAGAGTTGTTTGTTCTCTGCTACTACAACCCTGGCAGACGGGTCTCAAATAACAAAGCCTGCACCGCCTCTCGTACCTCCGTCCAAGCCAGATCCATCGAAATTGACTAGCGACTATTCGATGTTGAGCAATGAGAGATCGATCGACAAATCTGATGAGATCGGTGCTGATGAGGATCCAAGTTAATTACACACTGATCATGTCCACTAATCGCATGCATTGGCAGCATGTGAGAACATGGTTTGGTTTAAGTCCAAGTTAGGACCCATGTCAAGATTGAATTAGAGAAATCCAGTTTTGAAATCACAGCCATCCATGAAACATGTGATGATCTGTGATTTATCGGCCCTGTGTCGCACACAGGGTAGCACATTGAAAGATGCTCGTAGAGCTCACCTACTTAAGGTCTATTTTGTGATTCATGGATGATTATTATTGCAAGATCTGGTTCAACTCCAAACTAGAGAGGATCCAAACTCAAGTCCATTGGCAAGTGGAAATTTTGGGTCCACTTCGATATAAGGAATACTTTGAGAGTTGTGCTCCCTTCTACATGTTAAGCAATACGCTAAAAGTTATACGATAATTGAGATGCTACATATTGAAATTAAATCTTGCAAAAGAAAAAAAAAGAAACTTAAATCAAAACTTTTATGACGAGAGTCGTAAAATAAAATGATAAATTGAAAATAAGAGTTTGAGAAAAGCATATTTTTGATAGGAACCTTGCATCTAAGTTAAGTGTCTGTTGAAAAAGAAGTCAGAGAATCTTATTTACGTTCATTTCATGTGTCTGGTGCTACTTCGCTTTTCTTTGATTTGACAGTGGTAGCTGTTTTTGAATGGAACCAATAGGCTGGCAGGTGCATCGTATATGATCACGAGAGTAAAAGTACTTCTACGGGGACCATAATCTGGAGAAGGTAAGCATCAAGATACGAGAGTTCTGCCCCTAGTTTGCTATATTTTATATAATATAAATATATACATACATACTTACATATATATATCATATACACATATATACAAAGATGGACTAGCTACGTCTTTTCTCGAGAAACGAGAGTATTGACTCTTCTTAATTCCAAAATCGGTAACAGGATATCCAAACTAAAGAATCATACGGTTAATTATGATCTATATTAGAAAATATGTCTAGAAACCAAAATTTATATACTGTGATGATTTCTAGTATAGATGTCATGTGCAAGTGGATACCAAAATTTATACATCTCTCGATCCTATGAATGATTCAGCTGTGTAAAGTTAGAACCTCGTAGTAGATTTTTCCATATACTATATGTGAACTATGGTCCCTGCATTTTCTGAGTTTTTTTTTGGCATAAGCATTTTTTTTTTTAAATAGGACAGATAGATCGCACAAGCCTGGTACGAATACTTTTAAGAAGATCAAAAAATAAAATATGATGGAAGGGAGGAAGGATCATATCGTAGCCGGCATAAAATACCACCAGAATATTATGCCGCATACAAAACAACCTAATCAGCTGTCCTATTCGTCTGCTATAAGTGACATAGAAAATTTTATAACTTAATGCATAGATTAAGGATATCTAAACCATATGATTTTTGGTATGCATGAAACTAAAAGATAGTAATTATATTTAATGGTTCAGATCATCGATATGTGACATTTATTGTCTAATATAGATATGATCGTATCTAAGTGGAGATCCACTCAAGTGTAGCCAAATCTATAATTAAATCTAACATGTGTGCTCTCTGTGCGCTCTGTTTTTCTATATAAACTTATTTTATGTTGAAGCTTTCATGTAGTATACCTATAACAAATGTATATTTGTTACGTGCCTCCGCTGAAACCACAAGAAGTTGCAATTAAATAGTAGTTGGATGAATGGTACATGGTGCATGTAGGCAAATTAGATCTTCTAGAAGCGTAGAACTAAACCCACGTATCACATCAAGCACCAGACCATATATATATATATACGTTGCACCTAAAATTTTCTTTGTTATAACTACAACGAGAGTGGCGAAGTCAAAACATTTAAGGCTTGTATAGATCCAAACCTAACATGCACTACCACGTTAAATGCCGGATGAGAGCACACATATTTATTCTCCATCCACCCACCCAAATCTGCGTCTCATTCAAACCTGCCACCTTTGTAGTTGGATACGCCCACCATCCCGTGAGGATAACTCACCTAGCTTTTCTCATCAGGTGATAGCACAAAAGATCTAGTATTTCATTCTTCTCTAAATAGAGTGTGAAACTTCCTAACCTATAAATAATAAGAAGTAAAAAAGTGTGAATTCTCTTAACTCTTGTCATCGAAAACTCCTATGATGATGGTGTAATAATTTGTTGGTTGCACAGTTCTAACTTGCATGTGATTCATTTAATTAAAAAAATATATATTTTTTTGATTTATTAAAGAATGCCATGCATGATCTCTATTTTAGAAATTTTCTATCAAGCACGAGTGTTGTAAATGATCCGCATTTAACTTACGGTGTGGAAAGTAAATTTGTTAAGTTTCAATATACATTGAGGGTATGGCACAATTCTCTACAGGCCCATTTAGTTGGAGCTGATCTAGCATAAAAAAATAAATTTCATATCAAATTACCATGTTTGGTACGGAAAGTGAAAAGAATAATAAAATAAATAATGGATTACATATTTATTTTTCTAAGAGAAAAGGTAAAATAAATACAACCAGAAGGATAATATTCATTTTTTAGTACTCAATTACAAGATGGAGGTAATTTGAAGATATCATTTTCTGACAAAAATACCCTTACTTATATTATATTAATATATATTAATTATATTTTATAATTAATATTAATTATATTAATGTATTATTAATATATTAATATATTGATCAATAATACTTATAAATAATAATCTATTTAATATATTAATATATTTATTAGTAAATATTATTTATTAATAAATAATTAACAAATATTTATTAACTATCAATAGGTCTAACATAGAATTTATTAATATATACTATATTTATTTATATACCAAAATATATTAAAATTTATTTACAATAATAAATATATATATATATATATTAATATATGTATAATTAATTTAAAAATAGTTATTAACTCATGTAAGTATATTTTAATATTCGAAATGGCCAATATTAATAGAATTTATATAAGTGGGTCATGATTGACCAATAAATAACCTAGGAAAAAATGTTATTGCTTGAAAATTTGGCAACATTCTTTTATAAGATTATCTCTAATCAAATACAGTAATCTTTTTTCGATGCCATTTTTCAGAGCAATTTTTTCCAGCAACCAAACATGGTAAAATATATTTTTCTTCACAATCATTTTTTCAGATAAATGATTCTCAGAAATCTCATAACCGGATATACCTGCCCCAACCAAACAAAAGCGTGCTCTCCTAATATATGGATGTTGCATGGGTTGTTCCTTTATTTTCCTCTAAAATCTAATCTATGGGAGAACTTTAATGAGATGGAGGGTTAGCTTACCTTAGAGGTGCTGCTATTCTCTCAACTTTATGTATAAATATAGTTGCATAACTTTGGTACAGGAAAGCTCCCATCTCTCTCTCTCTCTCTCTCTCTCTCTCTCTCTCTCTCTCTCTCACTCACTCAGAGGAGACACACAAAATGGAGTCCAGAGCGAAGCATGGGTTTGATGGAACTCAGGGGGCTGTGAACCAAGGGAAGAGTGATTTGGGTCGCAAGCCGAGATCGGTAAGCGTACACGACATCGTCCTCCGTTTGGTCGCTCTTGCTACAACGCTCGTAGCAGCAGTCGTGATCGGCGTTGCAAAGCAAACAAAGACGGTCAGCATTCAGCTATCTCCAACCGGACCGTCAATGCCCGTCCCGGTGGTGGCCAAAACAGCTTATTCCTCCGCGTTTGTGTAAGCCACTTCTAGCACTTCAACATAAGTTGTCATGCATGAATGCGTCCACTGTTATTTTTTTTTATTTTTTTTTTATTTTTATTTTTTTTGGAGTGGGACGGGGAGGTGGAGGGTGTTTTGCGAACCTGTATGAGTCCTAGATGGACGGTCAGTGTTTGTTGTTTGATGGTTGTTCATCTTTTGATGGAGGATATATCCAGAGATGCACAAGCACACTTTGCCGTGCAACCTACCCACCGCAGAGGATTTTAGCTGAACCTTTACTAGGTGCAACCATGAATATGAGCATCCTTAAATATTGGATATGAAGATCAAGGTTAGGGTTGCACATTGGTTGGGTCAAATCGAGGCATGCTTGTCCCGACTCGATTTCACATATAGGTTATGATTTTGAAACCTAATCCAACTCATTAGCTGATCAGAAATGTTAGATCCAGTCTCTAAAAGGGATGTTAGACTTAATAGATCATTCAGGTCGGGCCTAGTCAAATTTGACCTAAACCGAACCTGCAATTGAATAGAATTGGATTTGCAATTCGAGTCAACCATTAGTTATTCTTTTATAACTAAAATATAATTATTGATAATTAAATATAATTAAACTCACTAAATATTTAAATAAAACTAAAAATTAATTTTCTTATTTTAAAATTTTAAATTCATCAAAGTTTGATCATTTTTTAAGTTTATCAGCTATGATTTTTAAAACAAAAAATAAAATTTAAAATTTAAATATAATTAAGTGAAAATATACGAGAGAAGATGTAGTTGCTGAGATAAGAAAATGAAATTAGTTTAAATGAGAGTTTGTTTAAGAAACTAAGAAAATATTTAAAGTGAAGAAGAAAAATTCTTTGATTCAAATTTTGTGTGTGTGTGTGATATCATTACTTCGCATGTTACATGGCAGTAGCCGTTTTGATGGTTATATCATTGCTTTGCATGGGATCTTAGGGAATAGAAACTCTCGGCCAACGCCATCTATGAGAATAAGTTTTACTTTATTTCACTCCAAATTAAACACCATCCAGTTTCTCCTCACCTATCTTCAATTAATACCACCTCTATCTATCTCAGCCTCCATCTCTACTACTGTAATTCCTGGAGTTCAAATGCCTTCCTTAGAGTTTGACTCCATATTTTATTCATTTATTTGTTATTTTCTATGTATCGAAATCCCTTTACTACCATCCAAGTCTTTTAATTTATTCATTGCATTCAAAACTCTAAACATAAAACTTCTGGTTGCTAAGCAGAGAGGCGTGACTGCTGTAACAAGCTTCTGCTCTCAATCTTTTCCTCCAATTAGATCGCCTAATATTATTCATTCAAGAAGATCCCTCAAATTAACAATTGCACCTAGGAGAACATGTTCTGAGGGGATTGCACCGTTTTTTTATTGCCATGGTTGATTTGGTGGACACATTGGAATTGGTGGTGGATGATCTAATTGGATAAAGGTAAATATGAAAGGATCTGGACTCTGCATAATTTTTCGAGCTTTTATTTTCCTCTTTAAATATAGCAGGGATGCTACAATTTAGATTCAAACTTAGGGCTTTCTCGTGTGGGTAGCAGGGCCAACTAAGTGGGCCAAATCCAAGTAATAAGCTATGATGGAGATGCTTCGTCCTTCATTAAACTTTTAAGTAGTATAGTTTTGTAAAAGCCATGTGAACTTGTATTTAGTTCCATATCGATTATTTGTCAGAAAGATTTTGGGTGTTTATATAGGACTAAGAAAACCCACAAAATACCTAGGTTATTACAAATGGTATCAAAGACTCGGCCCGATCTATTTGAACAAGGAGACACTGCAGTATAGACGCATTGAGGCTGACATGGGTCGGTCGTAGTATTTTTGATTAGATTTAAATAAATTTGGACCTTTAGCCTGATGAGGACGTCGGAGCTTAAATGGGAAGAGTATATGATGACCTATGCGAGCATGTATTTAGTTCGACATTGTTTATTCATCGAAAAAATTTGGGGTACTTATACGTGACTAAGAAACCCAATAAATAGCTTTTGGTTAGCTATTTTGGATGTAGTCCTAAATTATTACAGAGTTTGATGGTGGAAGCTTGTCACCTATGCTTAGGGTTATGAGATGGTGGGGACGATGAATAGTATAACCTCATCGTGGGGCTACTGGTTACGAACTTTGTTCAAATAATATCATCTCTTTGTTAGTGGGCGGTGACAAGACCCTTATAATATCAAAAAGTCCCAGCAAAGGAGAAAAGAATGCAAACCCTTTAGCATATCACATAATAAAAAAAAGTCCCCCTCACAAATAGCACTATAAACATTAGCAAACCTTCTAACATGAAAACTTTTCTATACGAAATAGGGTTACAACACTAATAGACTATAGCTCAATTTGTTGGCTGGTTACAAATTTCCAAAAATATTAAAATATGATATATTTTTATATGGAACTATCTTGCTCGAACACGATATTTATAGAATTAGTTTTTAGCAGAGGAAAAAGAAAGTTACCGTGAACCAACCAATATTAGACCACACATATTTCTCATGCATCCCACCAATACCCTCTCATCACCAAGATTTCTTTTTCTTTTTTTTTTTGGTTTTTATATATAAAGCAAATCCTCTAGAAAATATATAGAAAATCTCTGAACCTTGTTATCTCCAAGGATATCTTGAATATTTTTTCTCATTTTTGATTTACTTTTTGGTTGAGATTTTTTTATCTATCACCTTACAATTTTTGCTTCTAAGCAGACTAGGGTAATCACCAACACTAGTCTCATGTTGTCTGAGATTTTGATATATTTCTTTAAAAACATTTTTTTTTGACAACTAGAGATCTTAGCTCATTATAAATGGCCCTAGTCTGTACTTTTTACTATACTACATCTGTCCCTTTCCTTCAGAAAAAATGAAGCACTGTTCCTTAGTTCATTACTGAAGGCAATTTTATGGCCCAGGCTAGCCCCCAAGTTGTACCATATAGCCCTGCCCACATGTGGTGACCACTGAATTGTGTCAACCCTTGAACAAGATACAGCTCTGCTTAGTGTTTGATAATATGTCATGTGTTGCTAGGATCCAAGGCTGGCTTATTGGGCTATGTTTCATAAAGGAATTTGACAATTTAATTAAGGCACAAGAACAAGTAACAAGTTATTATCTAACTTAATTGCCAGGATTCATTCTACTCTTCAAATCTTTTATTATTGTTTAGAACGAACTTAAATTTCTTTTCCCTACTTGCAGATACTTCCTCGTAGCCAACGTGATCGCATGCGTGTACTCTGCAATCTCATTAGCGATATCGACTGCAAAGAGGGCTAGCAGAAGTAATTTGCCATTATTGTTTTCCATCGTCGACATAGCAATGGTGGCCCTCCTCTTCTCAGGCAATGGAGCTGCGATGACATTTGGATTGTTGGGTGCGCATGGCAACTCTCATTTGCAATGGAAGAAGGTGTGCAATGTGTTCGAGAAGTTCTGTTTCGATGTCGCAGTTGCTGGAATTGTGTCAATGCTTGGATCTCTGGCCTATGTGCTTCTAGTCCTGCTTGCTATAGTTAGCCTTCACAAGAGATCTCCATAGGATGGAGCAAATAAATGTTGTTACTCCATATATATTATGAATTCTAGATCTCTATTTTGGAATAGTATAATGTGATCTCAGACAATAGACAGGCTATCTTTATGTCCACGTATCGAAAATAGATATCCTACATTTATCGATTTCCTTTTGAGGAACATAAATCATGTAACTATTAGTAATTTCTCTCATATGTAGAGTGAGAGGCATGTTATGAATTGGTTTCATTGGTCCTATGAATGCTCACCCACTAGAACTGCTAAGCCATGCAGCTAATTGTGATGCCAGGTTGAGCTACCTTAGAGTAATTCAATGTACCAATTAGTCCAACTATCTAAGAAGGTCTAAAATAGGTGAGAAAGGCATGTTTTTTTTCATTGTATGCTTCAATCTTCATGGCCATGGTTGATAGGCAAAATATGTCCAAAGTTTTGAGACCCAAGCCAAGTATAACAGAGACAGATGTGGATGTCTACCTTTTTGTAGAGCTGGGACAGACTTAATTCAGAGACCATGTTGAATCAAACCCAATCTAATTGCACACCTCAAGTACAAACTATGACACTCTTACCTGAAATCTAGAAAATTGGACAGAATTAGCCCATACTAGCAAAATAAATTGAATGGAGGTCTGAGATGGAGGCAAACATGAGTTGATACATCGGAGTCTTGAACTCCATAATCATCTAGATGGTTTAATGGGCATAGTTGAGTAGTTTGTGGACAAATCAAGGAACGTCAACATAGATGCAGGGCAGCTTCAAGTGTCACGATTTGCTTCAATCCATGGTTTTAGTGATATATAATCCAACCATGATTTTATTATTCCTGATAGGGGGTGTAAATGATTCCTGAAACTCGATAATCTGATCCGATTACATAAGTTGCGACCCCGAACCAAACACTCTAATGGTTCCAAATTGGACATAAATAATTAGAATCAAGAACTCAACGGCCAAAATAATTAATACTTCAAAAATACTTCAGCTTTATATTTAAATCTAAATGTATCAAATTTCGCAATAATTAGGACATGTCTAGCAATAATTTATTTCTCGGTCTTAAGCAAATGAAAACCATGATAGCATTTACATATAACCTAAGATAACATTTTTGTTCAACATTTTTCTTCATTGTAACGTTCAGGAAAGATTTCACTCAAATCAACTCAGCAAACATATTTACAGAAACATTATATTATTGTTTCTCATAATGCTGCTTACATTTTATTTACTATTATTTTATTATATAATATGTTTATATATATGTATATATGATTAAGTAATTAATTTATATATGTTTCTTAGGTTGTGTTTGAATCAATTTGATCCAAAAATCCGACAGATTGACAAAATTAATATCGACTTTGATTCGATCGAAATTAGATTAGGTTTGGCTTCAATTCTTAGAAAATGTGCACTCTTAATGGCTATAAACTCTTCACTTTTTTTATTTTTTATGGGTAATCTCTGTCTTATTTGGTCAAGTCCACTCCAAGCTGAATTCTTCTGAACAGAGGAGTGACCACTAGGTTTTGGCATCCTTCAGCAGAGACTATGTGACTAGGTTTCCCTAACAGGCATCAGCCTCTGACCACCATCATCACCTTCCAACTAACAAAGACCACATCACACCGTATCAATCCCCTCCCATCTCTCCCTCTCTAATCCCATCCAAAAAGCTTGTGGGAGTTTTCACCACTTTGAAGGTATATATATTCGTGCCAAGACTTGCTGGGATTGCTGGAGCCATAAGAGCAAGCCATGGAAGGGGACTGTCCAAAGGCTCCAAGAACCACCGTAGAGGACTACACTCCTCCTCCTCCTCCCTTAACCAATTTGCCTGAGGCCAGCTCTTCGAGAGAGAAGCCATCGACGAGCACCAAGAAGGATGTGCTCCACATGGAGCGCAACCGAAGGGAGAAGATGAACGAGTTCTACACCATGTTGCAGTCCATGGTTCCCAATCTCTTCCCAAAGGCTGAGACACACACTCTCTCTCTCTCTCTCTCCCTCTCTTATTTTGCTATCTTTTGGCCATAATTTAAGTTTGTTAATGAAGTTTTCTTGTTTTCTCAATGGAAGGATTGGCTTTTTCGCTGTTCTTCTAGTTTTTAAGCTCTATGTAAGTTGCACTGTATGAAAAAGATTTGCTTTTTGTTGCATTTTGAACTAGTTGGACTACCAGATATCTCTTTACTCTTGTTACACCTATGTCCAAAAAAGAAGTCACGCTTCTGCTTCAATTTGCATGGTTATATATATAGCGTAATAGTATTCATCAGTTTCCTTGAATCTTGAGGAGCAATTACAGGATTGAGACCTGAGTGGGAATTACCAACATGCAGGCAACCAGAGCAAGAATCGTGGACGAAACCATAGCATACATTAAAGGTCTTGAAGAAGTGATCGTAGCACTCGAAACGGAGAAGGCATCCAGAGAAGAGTTGAGCAGACCCGCCGCGTCAAGACCCACCCGAAGCGGTTCCTCCGTCAATGTCACCGTTTCAGGCAACATGGCATTCTTCGGTATATGCGTCGCTGGGTCTCGACCAAGGCTGGCGACGCAGGTGTTGGAGGTGTTTGAGAAGCACAAGGTTGAGGTCGTGTCCACCACCATTGCATGTCACGATGGAAATGCTACCATGACACTCACTGCAACAGTTTTGGAGGAAGAAGCTGTGGAGAGGATTAAGGGAGAGCTCATGATCATATGATATGGTCATAAAAATTATCTTCCATACTTGTGCTTCTTTGTTCCTTCTTTTTTAAAAAAAAAAAAAAAAAGTGGAAGTACCTAACATGATAGTATATATGCATATATTGCAAAAGAAAAAGAGAGGAAAAGAACACAGTTTTAGCCTTTCATGGTGTGATGAGTATGCAGAATCATTCACTCTCTTGTTCTTAAAAAAGCCGATACTATTGTTCTATTAGTAGAATTACGAGCTGCATGAGAAGAACTGACTAATGCTGCGCAGCGATTGAGCGCTTCTCACATTCACTTAGAAGAAGATTTCTTGATAGTTATTAAAGATACATATTTTACTTTCTATATATTGATGCTTCATATATCAGATGACGAGTTATGTGGCCAATCAGACTGGATCTATATACTGTAGGATTTTTCAACACATCTTCTACGCCAATTTTTGGATATTTTACTTTTGGATATTCATGGAGGTATAGATACTCATCTCAATGTATTGATTCATAGGTTTTATCAAGGAAAAAACAGAAGAAACATAGTGCACAAGAGTCTGAACTAGAAGGCTGCGCTTCCTTTGGATTAGTTGCCAACCTTCTCTCTCTCTCTCTCTCTGCCCCATTCTATATGTAGCTGGTATGCGTTTTCCAAAGGAAGGGGATGGTTACCAACTCCAAAGGGGTCCAAGCCTTGAGGGTTGTCAGGTTTTGCGGCGCATGGGGAAGCAAAGCCTGCTGATGAGAGAGGGACAACAGTGTTAGGATCGAAGCACCCAGTTTTCTAATTATTTGCTCAAGAATTTGGGTTAGCTGTGGTGGCATCTGACAAGGCAAATCCCAAAGGTTTACTATTGATCACAATTGCAAAATATTATTGGATATAATATTTGAATCATTGCAAACTACTTCACATGACCATTATTGGAGAAGTTTGAGTATTTCTTTGCTTTAATGGTTATCATTTGAATCATTGCAAACTACTTCACATGACCATTGCAAAATATTATTGGATATAATGCATGGTAGAAGATGGAATAAGCAACCTTATCCAATAATTTTAGTGGCAATTGGGGTAACCATTAATTCCTATGTAACCTTTATTTTCCTTTTTTTGGTGTGCTTGATCCTCCAAGCATAAGTAATCAAATCTAATATATAAGAGTTCAAGAGTTCTCCCTCTATTTTTCTTCTATTTTTAACCCCATTGTCATGGTGTTGCCATCTTGTAACCATAATTAATATTGGCCTCCTCCATGCCAAGGTGCTTGTGCTTCTCTTTGCAGAAGAGTCTGTCCATGAGAACAAGTACAAGGGCTCCTACAACTTTTCTATCAGTTCAAAATGATGCATGACTTCTTCATTAAATTCTTGGGGTCAATATCTAAGCATGTCCACAAGGTAAGCAAACCTTAACCCTAGAATTAGGTAGGTAGCTATTGATATTTTCTTCACTTTGGCATTTAAATCTGAGTATGAGAACAATGAGAAATTTGTAATCACTCCTTTTTTTAGTTTCTTCTAGACTGAATTGGTTGTTAAAGAAAAATATTTTTTTCAGCTTGATGAAAATATGGTACAAAGTTTATTATTTTGACACATACATAACAAATTGGAACATTAAGGTTCTGTGCAATAGCAATGAGGTGCACAAGGAATAAAGGACTAGAAAGGAAAAAACAAAAAGATAACCAAGCCAATCATAATTGTAAGTTCATATTCATTCCCCCTCCCCTCCCACCCCCACCAAAATAAATAAAAAAATCTCCTGCTGTGGGACATGTGAATTGCCCATCAAAAGTAGATGATTAATTCAAAGTAGGCATTATAGTACCACTTATTGACCATTCTGATCAATATTCGATGTTGTATAAAAGAACATTGATGCAATTGATTGATTACTCCAATGGATGAGGCTCATATCACACTAAACTTCCATCCATCCACGCCAATCTGTAATCCATTTCTATTTCCATTTAGAAATTTTAATCATGATTCCATCTTAAATTGGTAGAACCTAGTCATCATTGTAAAATATTTCGCATGTTATACCATGTGAATCATATTATTAAACAAAGCACTTTAACTACCCTCTTTTTTTTTTCCAACTACTTTTCCCCATCTAACAACACTCGGGCTTTCCTTGATCATCGAGTGAAAGCGCAATTACAATGTCATGAGCATGACATGGGAATTTATTTACGTAAGCAGTTGTTAGATGTATAAGTCCATGTAACAATCACCTTTCTATTTCCTATAAGAAATTGTTTCGAAACCCTCGACAAATACTACGGGGCACCACCAAGTTACCCATTGAATTTTTTTGATAACATGGTGCTAGCCTAGCATGAAGCGATTCGACCGCAGCCACCACAAAGTAAAACAACTCCGAATCACACACGCCGATCTTTTTATGTGACATGAGAAACTGATGAGGCAACTAAGAGGCACCCCATATCATTACTCTTGGATCCTTAGCCTATACCTTGAAGTCACTTAACATACTAATCAAATAGCCTTAGTTGAGATTTGTACATGGCCCCTACCACTAGAAAGGGGACTAATAACAGCTCATTCACCTAATTTTTTTGGCAATGATCCCTAGGTCCCCACCCACAATTTGGAGGTAGGTGGGGGAGCCTTTTGCATTAGACTAATCTTTTTTCACTAACTTGAAAATTACGGAAAGATTCCCTGTGCCTACCTTTAGAACTTCCCAAAGGAGCAAGAGCAAGAGCCTCGGGTTCCTTTTTTTCATCATGACCCTTGGCAACGGTAAATTTGAAATTTTTAAGTTCTGGTTTCCTCAGCACGGTCTTTGCCGCGCTATCATTGTGAGGTTGCCGTTGACGCCAAGCTTGCGCCTCATCTGACACGCTTCCCGCAACCAATTATTTATTCAAAGAAAAACTCTTTTTTAATCATAAATCAATCTTCCCCTAAGTTTCTACTAAACGAGGGTTCATGTTGCTTTTTTTTTTTTTTTTTAATGATGTGCACCATTGGATCGCGCAATAGCCGCTCCGAAATGTATGCAAGCAGATAAGAATGAGAGTCAAAGTGCTTTGAAATTTATGCAAGATATGATTCAATAGTTGATGTCATGAAATAAGATCAATTAGATATAGGACGAACCCTTAACTGAGATATCTAATAACGAATATGTTGCCATTATAATTAAAGAAATGGCGTTTTAAACTTCCTTGTTAAAAAAAAAAAAGGCTTAACTTATTAAATGCTAGAATTTAATAAATACTCTTAGCAAAATATATGGAGGGGGCTTGGAAAGAGTGATGCTAGGAAAACTCATTCAAGCATCAGATCAAAATAAGCATAATTTTAATAAAAGAAATATCTATACGAGTAAAATTGGTAATTATTATAATTTTCATTATTAGCCAAATTGATGGGGAAAAAAAGAATATTACAAGGTGACACTAAATTATTCTGACGAGTGGATTTGAACAATTCGCAAGCAAGATGTGCCCTAGATGCTTCCAATAGCATTAAGTATCTAAAGGGATAAATCATTAAAACATTGTCTTAAATTTTTCTAATACAAATGATGAACAGTTACAAAATATAATAGTGTCATTTGCTTGTAACTATTATATAGAACAAAGTGTACTTTGTTTATGTTTATTAAATAACAAAAAAATATTCTTTGTATAAAAAATTTGTCTTTTGGAGAAACTCTTGAACTTTTATGATCAGTTAAAAGGTTAACAAGAAGGGTCCAAAACAGATAAAAAAGCACTTGCAGTACTGTTTTGGCCGTTATTTTTAGACCTTGCCCTTCCTTTTAATTACAAAAAAGTTGTTTTACTCCCACAGAGAGAGAGAGAGAGAGAGAGAGAGGGAAATCTAATCCCCCTCCCTCACTGTCTCACACAGTCAGACTCCAATAAGGAAGAGGGAGATCCACCTTTCTTGGGTTCCATCAGATCCTTGTCATATACCCACTACTTTGCCAATTTGTGTTCCTTTTCTCTAGGCTTTTGTTGATTTTTTGGGCTTCTGGGGAAAGGTAAAGAAAAACCTCTCATAATTATTATAAGGTTTTGAAATCTGGTCTTGTCTCCCACTCTTTTATAGTGCTCATAAAGATCTCTCCTTGTTTTCTGGCATGAATTCTTCAATGCTCGCT
The DNA here is from genome assembly GCF_009389715.1 of Phoenix dactylifera. Lineage (NCBI taxonomy): Eukaryota > Viridiplantae > Streptophyta > Magnoliopsida > Arecales > Arecaceae > Phoenix > Phoenix dactylifera. The sequence continues at coordinate 6,852,988 of NC_052392.1, forward strand.
CTGAAGTTTGAGCTCATATTTTGGTTGGATAAGGCTGTTGTGTTTTCTAGATCGGTCCCTTCTTCTTTGTTTTTTTGTATGATTCGAAAGTCCAGCTTGTATCTGTGAAGAAAGAGGTGGTGACCACAAAAGCTCACTTCAAAACTTTTGTCAGAGGAAAGCTAAGTAGCAGATGCTCGCCGCAATCTCCATAGCTTTTGCTTCAAATTTCGGCTTGTCATGATGAAAGTATAAGAAGGTATTCATGCATTGAATCTCTTGAAATTCGCACCCGGTTGGTGTTAATATCAGCTGGTTTGCTCGGTTCTAATTGTTTTAGGAATTTCCAGTTCAATATTTAGTTGGTGGAAAGGTTGGAGGAGGAGGGGAGTGAAGCAAAGAATATTCTTAGCTATAAATCAGCCAAGGCTTCTCTTGAATGGAACTCATGGAAGAGCCCCTGAGAGAGATTGGATACTTGAATTTGGATCAGTCTGATGGGACAATGGCTGCATCTGAATCAGGGGAGGTGCCTTCTACTCCCTCAATGGCTTATACCGATGTTAACGTCGTCCCCGAGCATGACAAGGAGGTGTCAGGACCTGCGATCTCCAGCTTCCAAGACAGGATTTTTCTCAAGGGTGCATGCATGAATTCCCTTTGTCACCCACAACTAGCCTTATAATTCTGAATGTGTGGGCTAATGCTCAGAATTGTTTCATTCTTGCAGCAGAAATTTTGGCATTGAGAGCAAAGCAGAGGTCTTTGGATGTGAAACGGCGAGAGGCACTCGATAAGATACTAGACATAAAAGGTAATGGTGGATCTAAATTTACACCTAGCAGTGGACTATTGTCTGAGGTGGGTTTTGGTATTGCAGGGAGCATCAGAGTGTTTTGCCGAGTTCGAACTTCTCCTCTGATGGACAACAAAAAGATGATGTCGCCCATTTCCACCGGACCGGAGAAGATCGCAGTTAGATCAGTAGGAACCAGGAAAGAGTTCGATGTCGATAAGGTATTCCCTCAGGATTCAACTCAAGGTAAGATCTTTGGTCTGCTTGTTCTGGTTTGTAGATGCTGGTATTTAATTTTTCAGACTGAGTGAAATGCTCCTCTGCTTGAAATTATGTAGAGATATTTGGTCTGCTTGTTCTGGTTTGTAGATGCTGGTATTTAATTTTTCACACTGAGTGAATTGCTCCTCTGCTTGAAATTATGTAGAGGATTTGTTTCTCGAGGTGGAGCCGATCCTTAGATCTGCGCTCGATGGCCATAATGTGTGCATTCTTGCCTATGGTCAGACTGGCACTGGAAAGACATATACCATGGTTAGTGTTGCTAAGTAGGAGATCTAGTTTGTTCCATGTTTCAGATTCAGGTATATATGTCAAATGGTACTGATGAATGGAGGTGTAATTCTTCAGGAAGGGACTAATGACCGGCCAGGGATCGTGCCTCGAGCCATCGAAGAGCTATTTCGCCAAGTTTCGGAAGACAAATCGGCATCCTTTAGCTTGTCGATGAGTATGCTAGAGGTCTACATGGGTAATCTCAGGGACCTCTTGTCCCAAAGGCACCCTTCAGCTAGACCCATGGGTTCCATTCCCAAATGGTAAAATTTCTTCTTTTTCAGAAGTAGACTTGCAAAATTAAAAACCTTGTTGCAACAGTTCTTGGTTTTCTTCTGCAATTCTGTGCATGGATAGCAAAAAAAGAAGAATAATAAAACATCACACTTTTTACTTAGTTGCCTTTTATCTTTCTGTGCTGTCCCAATGTGGCTTTACCATTAGTCCATCTTGTTCTTCAATCTGATTAAAACTAATCCGGCATATTGCTCAATCTTGCACAATTGATCTGGAGCAGTTGCCTCAGCATCTTAACTGGTAGTAATGGCACTGTTGAAGTTGAGGGACTCACAGATGTGAAAGTACTTGACCTTAAACAAGCGAATCGATGGTATGCAAAGGGGAAGCGCGCTCGCTCTACTTCCTGGACTCATGTCAATGAGGCCTCAAGCAGATCGCACTGGTGGGTCGTCGAGCTGCTTCAGATCTTTGATTTCTTCATTCAAGCTAATTTGATCAGTAATTATTTTATTTCTTTTAGTTTTTCATGTTTAGCTTGACTAGAATTACCATACGCCGATCTGGAGATAAGGTGAAAAGTGCTAAAGTGGTAAGCAAATTTTGGCTGGTTGATCTGGGAGGAAGCGAGCGTTTGCTGAAAACTGGTGCCACCGGGCAAACGCTCGACGAAGGGAAGGCTATTAATCTGTCTCTATCAGCCCTTGGTGATGTTATTGCTGCCCTGAGAAGGAGGCGAAATCACATTCCCTACAGGCAAGTACTAAATGATAACTTGTTCATGAGTTTCACTAGCCATGATTTTGATTTCCTATCAACCAATGTGATTTCTGCTTATATATTTACAGGAACAGCAAGCTCACTCAGATTCTTAGTGACTCTCTGGGTAGGCAAAGAACTACCTAAGATTATTCCAACTGAATTTTATGTAATCAAAGAGGTTTATGTGATATAAACCTTTTTCTTTTACTTTTACAGGTGATGGTTCGAAGGTTTTGATGATCGTGCACATCAGTCCTAGCGATGATGATGTAGCGGAGACAATATGTTCTTTGGGGTTTGCAAAAAGAGTGAGAGCTATAGAGGCCAATGTTTCAGAGGTATTTCTCTTCCTACTTTCACTAAATGCATTGTTTACCAAATTTCATTTACAGTTCCATGAAATATATATCTATGGAGTCTTGAGAGTTTTTTGATGATTCTTTAACACATTTAGGATGCAAGGAAACAAAAGGAAAAATCTATTTCTGAACTTGAGCAGCAGATACATGATACTGAAGAAGAGCTCCATAAAGTAAGGAGCCAGATAGAAAGAGTTGAGAACCTGGTTCAAGAGATGAATAAGCTTTCTCCAGTGGATTACCAACTTACTGATGATCAGAAGGGATCACCAAGGAGCCCTCTCATAATAGATCATATAGAAACTGAAAGAAGCCCCCAAACCATGGAGAAAGTCATTGGCAAAACATGCCATAGTTCAGTTCCTCATTTCATGGCTCCTACTGTATGCAGCCGTCGGAGGCGAAGTGCAGCTGGGGAAGTAAATAGCAAATTAAGAGCAATGAGATTCGGAAACATAAGCTCGGTGAATTTCCTTGGATCCCAGTCCCTAAGCTATTCAGGCCCTTATCTCCTAGCAAATTCTAGGTGCTCAAAGAGTAAACCTGTAACTTCTGAAGCCAACATTTCCAAGCGCAGATATTCACTATTTTCTTGCAAACCAGATAATGCTAGCCAGAATAGCACAGATTTAAAGCCATCCAACTCACCACGGAACAAAAAAGTCTCCACTTCTCAACCCAACTTGAGAGCTACTTCGCATCAACACAGGAGGAGGATGTCTGACTTAACCTAATGAAGGAATGGCAGCCAAATCTAATTGTTGGAACGAAAAATCCGGCTTTGTGTGTGAAGTGTTAAGAGTTTGACTTGTTACACAGATTCTGTCTTGTACATTATTTCAGGGTAACTGATATTGTCTGGTGAGTTGGATTCATTAGTTTGCCAACTTTGACTCAGACCTTCATTTATTGTTTTAGTGCAGAGGGGCTTGTACCAGAAATTTGATTTGTCTAATTTGAGGGGGTGGTTCTATGTAACTCTCAGCTCTGTCAATGCCTGCTAATGTTTTGATTTGTATTCTTGCTTCAGTAAGAAAGTATGCCATTGGTGTTATCATGATGAGGAAAATGGACTTTTTTATTGTCACAATATGCTAAATTCTTTCTTCCCTACCCCCCAACCCCCAACCATAATGGAGGGGAAACAAGACCTGAAATCTTTCTTGTGGTAAGGAGGGGACTCTATTACTGATTTCCAATGTGGGGAAGTAGTTTAGTTGCAGCTGAAATGTCAGGAGAAGTTCATGGATCATTTATAAGATATGAAAGTAAGTAGTGAAACTATTACAGGCAGGGACAAATTAGCAAGAAATTTCTGTAAAGGTTGTAGATCTTGGCCTCCTAACATGCAGGGGGTTGTTTGTGGTTGTGCCATCATGGATTTTAACCTTGAGTTGTATGTGATAGTAGGAGATCCAACATGGTTGTGGATGTGTTGTGTACTATGTTGAGGCTGTATCACTGATAAAAAAAAAACATATCCTTGTCAGCCTGTACCTGTTTCAGTGCAGGTTGTCGGTGAGAGAACAAAATGGAGAGTGACAGATCCTGCAGAACCTTGTCTGATATTTCTATGTTACTTCACCATTTCATTTCATTAATGCCTGAGAAAAAAAATGAAGAAGCAGCACAAAACTTCGGATATTACGTATCTCTGCTAAGCTGAACTAGCCGTTAATCCCATCATCATTTAGTTCAATCTATCAATTACTTTTGATGGCCCCAGAAAAACCTTTTCTTGCACTTCTCCATCTATCACCATTTGCTCTCGCCTCTTTTTCTAGCTTTTGAGCCTCGGGAATTTGGAACCAAGTTCCCGTTTCTATCAACGATATGGACAGGCTAACAAATAGAGAGCCTTTTTCTTTTTCTGTTTTTGTCCAAAAGCAACAGTTTATGGTAGGGGAGATGAGAGAGCTTCCATTTCCCAATGCAATGACCCCCCCCCCCCCCCCCCCCCCCCCCCCAATGCACGGATCTCAAAGCTCTAGGAATGCCTTCATAATCCACCTACATGGATACTAAACTTCTTCATTCATCTACCTGCATGGATCTCAGAGCACTCTTAGTATATAGCTCATAGTTAAAAATCGCCTACCGTGTAAATCTCAAAGCACTCAAACCCCTTCAATCAACCTGCACATATCTCAAAGCACCTTTAGTATATAGATCATAGTTAAGGATCACCTACTGCATAGATCTCAAAACACTCTGAACTTCTTTATTCGTCCTCCTGCATAGATCTCAAAGAACCCTCAGTTTACGGCCATAGTTAAGAGTCACCCACTGCACAAATCTCAATGTGTTCCGAACTCTATTCATCCACCTATGCAGTTCTCAAAGCATCCTTAGTATATAATTCATTGTTAAAAATCACCTATTGCACATATCTCAAAAGCACTTGAATTATTTTATTCATCTGTATGGTCGAAAGATATTATAGATATATGAAAAGGATGCGGATATTCTGGTCATTTGCAATGATAGGTTAATGGGGCCGCTAGATAGGAAGCGAGAGGACCGCTTTGAAATGATTTAGAAACTTAGAGGATAGGTTTGAAACTTTTAAAGTTGAGAAGATGTCTCTAGGACATGTATGAAGTTAAGGGGTTATCACTATAATTATTTTTTTTTTCAGAAAGGAACCTCTTTAGAGTTTGTCGAGCAATATAGCCTGATGTTACAAAATTCATGCTCAGGATTTTGGGCCTTGGAGAATCTACAGGCATGAATCTTAGGCAAAGTGCAGCCATTCTCCCTCAATCTTTTCTTGGAGATGCCTCTGAATGGATCTGCAACCATATTGGATTCTTTTGAACTCAAATGCTTCACGCCGTCTTGTTTCTGCACTCCACAAATAAATTGTCAAATAAGTTTTCTAAAAAGAATATAGAGAACAAATAAGGAACTAAAAGGACTTCAGAAATAATGCAGCAGAAGTTCATAAGGATTCGTCTTTCTTATAAATTAGATCATCCACTAATTTAGTGATAAGTTGATGGCTATAGAGAGTCTTACTACTCCTAGCACTCATCGTCGGAGCATAAACTCTGCCGAACCCTAGTTTTAGTTAACAAGAGGCAGGGGATTTTAGGTGGCTTTGAATACACATGGGCCAATCCTTCTATCAACCTAAGCTTTTCGATTGAATTGCCTTGCATAGGAATATTACAACAAAAAACCATCTAAAAACCTAAATAGAAGAGAAAAGATTCAAGTCTTTTTGGCAAGTTAAAAGGCACTATCAATAATTAGGATTTGCATGTAAGAGGGTGAATGGAAGAACTGATCTGTTGGGATTTTGTTTTCATGTTTTGGTGATTTTAGGTATGGAGGCTTTCTTTCTCCAATTTATTTTGTAGCCACATAGATAAACCAAGCAACATTCACAATATTCATCAGTGGCATATTCAGTGAACTTGCAGATATTTCTCATTTTGATTTATTTTGAGAAAGAGTGAACCTGCACATCTAATATTTCATATTTCAAGAGCATATTGTATCCAAACCTCAAATCTTCTTACCAATAAGAATATGAGTCAGCTTCTGCGAGAGGCTCCAAGTGATGAAAACATCTTAAAGACTACTGGTCAAGGGAAAGTCCAATACCATCATCATATTGTACTCCTTATCTACTGAGCTACCATTGCAGCTCAATTTATAATTAGAGGATGCATCAACTCCAATTCTGTGGTTGCACATTATTAGTTTTTTCATATAATCAAGAACAAAAACTTGAATTGAACCAAAACTTGAGGTGTTTACTGAAGTTGGAATGTCCAACTATCATCAGAAGTAATCTCAAATATGGTCAAATGGCCCGACTTCAGAAAACAGGCCTCTCCGGTCACAATAACAAATGGAGAGGATTTTCCAATCCCTTTTTGTGATTAAAAGAGGATCCAATGGAATATTTTTCCTCATGCCTCTTTTTGTTTGAACCAGACTGGATGCTGGGTTTATGGGTACCATCTTGTAATTATGTGGTTGCTTATTTTTCTTACCGAAAACGAAACAAAATCTCCCATTTGTAGGATTCAGATGCAATATAATATGCTCATCAAATTTAACTTTTGTTTTTTTTTTAATCTATCAATTAGCTTGCTGATAGGCTTAGATAATGTTATATTATTTATAACCTTCCAATCTAATTTTGCCTTGGAATTTTGGCAATATCTTGTGCGCAGCCTAAAATAAGACCCATTAATCTAACCATACCATGCATGACCCAACTTCAATAGGCTTGGGTACATCTCCATTTAGAGTAGTTCAAAATACTAGGTCCAAGCCATTTAATTGGCATCCAACTCAAACTTAATTTGCAATTCAACTCTATTTAAGAGAAACAAAAAAAAATGTTTTAGATAGAGCACAGGCTAATTAATAGATCTTGCACAAGCTATAACTTGCAAGGTAAAAGTGATTTAGCTGTTCTTTGTGCTTTGTGTAGCTTTTTTGCTAATGATGTAGCTGGTTGTGCTCACGCGAGACTAGTATAAGCAGCCGATGTACTAAAAAAAAAACAATTTAAATAGAGTACCTCGCTAAACCCAGTTTGTGCCTAGTAGTGATTAAAAAATATACATGATAACAAACTTTTAGCAACTGCAGTATAGGTGTCTGCTAATTAATAGCTAGTATGGTATGTACCATTGTTCAATTGGCATCTTGTATTATCACAAAAGAATATAGGTTGTTAGGTTAATTAGTACGGATAGTATGGATGGATAACTATAGAGAGTGATGATAAAACTCAAATTCTTCCATATTACTATGATCTTTTTGTTTTCTCCAGAGGGCTGGAATGTGGGAGAAGGTTACATGTGATTTAAATAATACAATTCCTAACTAAGTATGTGTTGGCTTCAACTATTGTCACCGGTTCATTGAAATTTAAAACGCTAATGAACAATTGATATGACAAATATATTGGAATATCTTGGAGGCATTTTATTTCTACTGAATACAATACATGAGGCTAGCATGTCATGAAGGTGCTACCTTGATAACATCTAAACTTTGGTGCCGGCTAGAAGTGTTTGGTTGAGATACTAAACCCTATTCGATCCATGCTTTGAAGTCATAAATAAAAGTTTTTTATTTTGGAAAAATTAAAGTGATGCTCCTCCAACTTTGGATATTTTTTGGAGATACCCTCTCAGCTTTAAAAAATTTCAAACCAGTCGACCCTTTAAATTGCTAGATGGTTTCAAATTGTTCCTACCATTCATCTCCATTAACAACATGATATTATATGGCCATCACAAAGTAATATAAAAATATATTATGACCAAAACATCTCAAATTATCAATGTAGATCTCAAATTATTTTTAGATATGATCTTTAGTTAAAAATCACCCACCGCACCGACCTTAAAGCATTCCAAACTCCTTCATTCATTCACTTGTATTGCTCTTAAAGCACCACCTAGTATATGATCCATTGTTAAAGATTACCTATCGTGCACATCATAAAGTACTCTGAATCTTTTTATTTATCCACTTGTATAGATTTTATTACGCCCTTAATACATGGGCCATAGTTAAAGATCACCCACCGCAAAGATCTCAAAATACTCCAAACTTTTTTAATCATCTATTTGCACAACTCTCAAAGCACCATTAATATACGACCCATACAACCGCATAAATCTCAAAGCACTCCGAATTCTTTTTTTAATCCATCTATATATATCTTAAAGTGCTCTTAGTATATGACCCATATTTAAAGTTCCATTTACAAATTTTAAAGCACTTCGAACTTCTTTATTAGTCCACCCACGTACATCTCAAAATATTTTTAAAATATGGTGAATCATACACCACATAAATCATTTAGAAATTTAAAAGATTTATTTAATTTTTTTTAAAAATTAAGTGGGTTTTCTCTGAAAAAATGTCCAAAGTGGCAGGCGCGTCAGTATATTTTTTTTTAATATTTTTTGGGCTTCGCTTTTTATTACTTTCATATATTTTACACAGAAAAAATAGGAAGGGAAAAAGGCAGCACTGAATGAAACCCCCTAGCCACCGCCTCTTTTCTCTCTTCCGTCGTACGCCGCCTCCTCATCTCTCTCCCTCTTCCCCTTTGCTCCCTCTATTTCTCCCTCGGCCAAACCCTAATGCCAACCAATTCCATCAGTCTAATCTAATCGCAAAACCTTTTTTTTCTCTTTGAGAGCCGTTGTGATCCGGCAATGGATGATAGCAGCAGTACGGCGAGCAACGTCGCTCGGGCCATCGCCGCCGCTTTCGACTGGAGCTCCCCTCCCGATACCCGAAAGGCCGCCGTCGCCTACTTGGAATCCGTCAGCATTCCTTATCCCCTCTGCTTTCCCCACTGTCTTCTTTGTTTCAATCGATTGCCATTCCTCTCTTCAAGTTAATGATCTTTTTCAGTTTGCATAGATTTCCAGAGTGATTTCCTTTCTCCTAAAAGACGATCGGGTTTAAAAATTGCAGTGGAATATAGTTCTTGGATCATAAACTTATATATCCATTCACGTTTAATTGAAAGAAGACTGATTTTGTACATGAGCACGTGTTTGCGATGACCAAAGAGTAATCTTGGCTGAAGGGCAGGGTGCGAGTTACGGTCTTATGTGTTCTTTTAGCCGTTCATGCTATCTAAAACTTGTCCAGACTTTAAGATTGAGTCTTGCTTACTAGTGGAAAGAGATATGTGAGGGCAGGAACATGGTTAGATTTTTTTTTCCGAATGTTCGTTCATACATGTTCAGGGGTTTTGGGTAGCTCAAGATGGGATTAAAGTATTTATGTCTCTCTAGAGATATTTCGATGTGTTCACTGGAGGAGATATGATTATTCTACTGGGGGATCATATATGCCTAGGCTCATGTAATGCTGTAATCTCCAGGAACCATTGAGCTTACTGTAGACAAAAACCATTACAAATTGATATCGCAAATTGATATTACAAATTGATACAATGATATTGGTGATCTTTTTTAGAACTTTTCAGATAGGAGAGAAAAGGATAACTTATACATGCTATCACTTGTAACGATCATCCAAGACCTAACTATCTTGGTTCCTACTAATTAGCATGGATTAATGACACAAATGAGTTAATGTATAATTTAGTGCAAACTATACAAATCAAACTAATCCAGAAAAAAAAAGAAGGTCAATAAAAGTATGGATAAAGATATTAAATGTTAATGATAGAAATAAATACAAACAATACATTTGTAAAACCCTTCCTAAAGGATATTCTTAGAAACTAAATTGAGTTGGATCATAACTCACCCAAAAACTTTGCAATGCTTTTAAGTTAGATTTTCAGTATTTTACTCGAATCATGGACTTAGAAACAAACATTCTGACATCTGATTAAGTAAGAATTTGACCGATCCAATCTTGACCAGATGACTGTCGAGCTGGTTACATAGCTCTATAGAGTAATTCATGTTATGATACCGACACCTTGTGTATATACATTTATATTGAAAGCAATATGCATTGAATAAATACTAGGGATATCCATATTAAGAATTTTTGGAGAGAGTATTGCTTATTGCTAAGTTATTACAAAAGAACATATGTTCACTTGATTCAACAAGAGATGATAATTCAAATTTTAAGGACATATTAATTTAATAGATTCTTTTTAAAATAAAGATTGAGGTACTCACGGATTTAAATTAATGTAGATAAGCAAGAAGCTAGACCTCCATGGTTCAAGAAATGGCACATATGAAGTGGGCATGGTTGTTCTTATAGTGATTGTGTGCGTATGAGAGAGAGGGATACTGGCCTTACTTATATGGCATAAATTGTGTGATTATTTATCATGATTAACTGCCATTTTAGGTGTTAGCTTAGAAAGAGAGCTTCAATGGGCAACGTAAGTTGTCATATTTAACGGAATTGGAAGGGGTCTGCACATCGTGATCAATGAAGGCTAAAGCAATGGATTTGGCTCACGCGGAGGGTGTGTCTCCTGTTTATCCCTTTAGCTCTACCGTTTGTTTGCTATACCAGATGACTCATACCAGTCTGGTATGGATACATCCAAAAAAATCAAAATACAAGAAGTTATGAAGCGCCCGAGGCACCTCCTCTTCGCCCGTCTAAAGAACTTTTCCAGAATGATTTGTAACAAAAGAGGCCACCTAGTCTGCATCTTCGTTGGCCTCCCTAAAGACATCCTTCGCCCTGCTTCGGAATATCTAGGGCATGGCTAGTAGTGACACTGTCATCAGGGTTTAGCTCTACCTTTTGATATGTGAATGTCACGCACAGTAAACACACACTTATCGGACCATGCATGCAAAGAAATTTGAAAGATACAATGTCAGGATGCATGCAAGTATGTGTTTAAACCTTCTATTGGTTATGCATGTATTGGATAGATCTTAGGTGTTTGTACATAACGAAGAAACCTAAATAATACCTTTTAGCTAGCCTTTTTAAGTGATTTGGGATTTTTACAGAAGGTATTAGAGTAGACCTTGTCCACGGCCCATGTGGACTAGGGGACACTGCATACAGGCTCAGTTTTGGTTGATCATGGACGAATTGTGGGATATGCGATTGGATTTGGATCGTTAGCTTGATGAGAACATTAGGGCTTAATGGGGAGAGTATGTGAAGTGCCGCGCAAGCTTCTGCTTAGTCTCATATTAGTAATGCACTTGATAAATCTTAGATACTTTTACAGGGTAATGGAATGCAAATGATACATTCCGGCTAGTCTTTTTGGGCGAGGCTTTAGGTTGATACATACACAAGATGCATGGATTGACATGGAGGAAGAGGGATTTTTCTTTTTCTCACTCTGCAACTCTACAAGGTATGTGGTGGTGTAGACTCGAGCTAGAAATAGTTAATGGATATTGGCCGACAGAGTTATGATGATAAACTTGTAGAAGGATTCCTGTAGGCTATAATTGCTTGGTCAAGAAAAGAGGAGATGTATCATGCCATTGTAGCATGCATACAACAATTAGGATTTTGGAGGGTGGAGCTAAATCAGTTTTAGGAGCAGGTAAATTTTGAAAAGAACAATCTTTATGGATGGTAGTCTAAATGTCCATCAATCTAGTAGTATAGAATATGAGATGGTATATGTAGCTTGGAGATAAATATTCAGTTTAAGAATCTGTGGTTTGGTTTGCAGTAATATTGCTGTTGATTTAGGTTGATATAGCATACTATGACTTTTAAGTACAGAATTTGACTCATATGAGTGACTTGAATGTTTCAAGAATAGATTAATATATTCCAATTGATCATTGGTTTGAAAGATAAAGAGGAAAAATAGGAGATCCTTTCCTGGCTATTATTGGTCATTTGCTTGAAAGGAAAAGCCAGAATCTTGGAAAACCTTAAGGCTCTTTCTTTCCCAAAAGCAGTTGCTTGAGTTTAGTTCTGTTTAATTAACAAATTGGCCCTACTTCATGTGTCTGGTTCTATCAAATATTATTCAGCTTGTGGCATTAAAATAGAGTCATGGTCTGTCTGCCGGTTCATCACTTTTCTGCTTCTCTAGACATCCTTAAAAATGAAAAAGCAGTGCCGAAAGAATAGGTCCTTCAATTGAGTGCTTCAAGGTACATGTATTTATGTATGCATGTAATGTATGTAATTGCTTGTTTAACAAATCAGTTTTGAAGTTCATTGGATATGATGCAGCAAAGAATAGCATTGACAAGGAGAAGAATTTAGGTCTGTACAAGTTCTAACCTACTGGTTTTGTTCCTGTATTGGCCTTAACCTTCTTTGTATTTCCTAGCGAATTGGCATTTCTCTACTTATTAGGAAAAGATCTCTTGAATGAGCTAAATTTGCATTTTGAATTGGTGTTAGTGGCTGTACTTGTTACAAGCCAATAGGAATCACTTTTGTTTCATACCAACACATGGTACAAGACAGACCGGCACGATGTGGTACCATAGTGAAACTTTGTAACATGGAATTTGCATATAATAGAATTGCTAGAGAAGCGGATTCATAAAGTTTGCATCAATTGTGGGAACAGGTGTGATGGCTGTGAAAAATGTTGAAATTGCTAATTGGCTGGTATGGTAGACAGACAACCAAATAAGGTTCAATATCTTCATTACAGTTTTTCTAACTTTTCTGATATTTATTTGGTTAATTGTTTTTTTTTCTTTTCCATGTTTTCTAATTGTTGTTATGCTTAAGAAGTATGGGTCAGAAGCACCAATATGGTACCAAGCACTGGTCATGGCTGGTATCATGGCTGTAGTCAATCTGTTTGTTTTAGATTTGTTAATGAAATATTATATGGACTGGGGATGACTTATTCTATCTACATAAAAAAGTTGATTGCAAGATCATAAAAATTATGGAATTCAATAAAGGAACGTAACAATTAGAGTTAATTGGTTGTCTACAGGCACTTCAGGCATTTTATTTTATTCTTTGTTTAAATTTTTCGAGCTAGCTTCAGAATTATATAATTTAGCTAGTCCTTATCTACATGACAACTTTGGAAGAGTCCGAGTATAAATTCATTTTTAAGCTAATGGTATTGATGGTCATTTGTTCACTGTTTGTCTTTTTTCATTGATTTAAGAACCATCAATGGAACAAGTCAAGAGTCCAATGTCAATTTGTATCTTAAATTGGAGCAAATGGCATTTCACTAAGTTATAGTAAACTGGATGTCTTATTCATGCTATTTGTTTACAGAAATAGGGCTGTAAAATCTAATTCTTCCTTTTGCATTCAAAATATAATGCCTAGACCTGTCTAGGAGTGGAATTGCCTAATATATAATTATCTCAGAGCTTGTACTTAGAGTTTAGACAGTTTAATAGAGTTGATATTCTGTTTGAAGATTCCACAATAATGACCTATTTCACAGATGAGAAAACATGTGGTGCTATATATAGATTCATGTAAATTTGCATATTGGAAAGTATCAAAACAGCAGGTTTGAATCATTTTTTTTCTTTTATTACTGTTAACTGCTAGATAGCCTTTTTTTTCACAGTACTAAGTGTAGAACATGAGTATTAATGTTGCAATACCCCAACTAGAACTTGTTGCACTAGATTTTTAGGACATATAGTCCTGAATGTTGTTATGTATTCTCTCTTGTTAACTTCATTCCATATTGTTATTGTTTTATGTTGCCTCTTTTCATTCTATTTACAAAAAATAAGCAAGCTGTGGTGATGAATCCCAACACATCATTTGCTTTCAAACCCTCATGATGTTTGTCTTCTGTCTGTAAAAAATTTCTGCAGGTTAAAAGTGGAGATATTCGTGTTTTGGCAAAGACATCTCTTCTTTTGGTCCGCAAGGATTGGTCATCTGAGATTCGGCTACATGGATTCAAAATGTTGCAGGTTCATGCTCATGCACCATCTTTTGTGTTTTACTATCATTGACAATGGAAAATAGTTGACAGAAATTTAAATTTCTTTTTAATGATTAGCATTAACAGACTGTGGTCATATAAGATCATTAGGTAGATGATTATTAAGACCAAACATGTTATATAGTCACATGCACAGAGAGAAAGAGAAATGTCCTAACTTGCCAGCAGGATATGTGGCAAGTGCAACACTTGGTTAAGATATCAGGGTTTAGTGATTGACAGATGTGCCCCCTTTTCTTTATATTGCAGTCCCTTTATTTTATTCCTTATCTCAAAAATGCTCCATAGAGAAATAGAGGGCAATTTTCAGTGAGGCATATGTTTTTATATATTAAGGTGTGATGCAATAGTGTCTTAGACTATGATTGGCTTTTCGATGGTCATGGATTGGGACTTGTGCCAGAGTTTGATTTTACTATAGAAGATGTTTCTCACTTGAAGGTTATGAATTGTGACAAAACTATATATCGCTTTTCTAATTGCTTCTTGCATTTTCTGAGAGTTTTCTATATCATACTAATAGTGTTAGGCATGTGCTTTACACATGTGTGTGTGTGTGAGAGAGAGAGAGTTATAGGGTTGGTTGTATTATCAACTGATGAAGAGGAAGTTGGATGGGGGTGTGGAGTTGGTTGCTTGGATGACACTAAACACAATATGGGAGTTGACAACATAAAGTAGCGTAATATGGAATTATTATTATTTCTGTTTTTCTTATTGAAAATGGATGGGTACATGAAGGTAAAAGATGTATCACTCAGCTGTACCTGAACTATAAATCTGGCTTAGAGCATCTCGGTGTGCAACTGCAGTCTTGCTATTGCAATATCACATTCTGATCTTGGGCACATCCAGTTAAACTTCTCATTGACTTTCCATTTATTGGCCAAAGCATGACTCCCTGTGGAGACTTCTCATGCAACTTCTTCAAAATTTTTACTTTATTTATCCTTTTATTTTATGTCTTTATCATTAAAACCTTTTCTTACTATGTTGGATATCCTGATCATCATCATTATGTATGTTGCAGCACTTGGTTCGATTTAGGTGGGATGAATTTAGTATTGCAGAACGGAGTGAATTTGCAAATTTAACCCTTAATCTAATATTAGAGATGGTCAGTCCTCGTGAAGAATGGGCATTAAAGAGTCAGACCGCTGCTTTGGCTGCTGAGGTATTATTATTTCCTTGGTTATGTTTATGTTGTTGAAGATCATTTGTCTGTAGTCATCTTTATTGTTTTAATCTTTTTTGTTGAGGCAGGTTGTAAGGAGAGAAGGGGTCACTCTTTGGCATGAGCTGCTACCATCTTTAGTTTCTCTATCCAATAAAGGTCCTATAGAGGTATCCTGTGCTATTTCCTACAACTGGCTGTTAATTTTGCTGATTATGACTTCAATCATCTCAGTGATACAGTAAATGAAATCTTTCCTTATCAGGCTGAGTTGGTTGCAATGATGCTGAGATGGCTTCCTGAAGATATAACAGTTCATAATGAAGACCTGGAAGGTTTGAGTCTCTCTGTGTGTGTGTGTGTGTGTGTGTGTGTGTGTGTCTACTTACCAAATAGTTTTGCCATGATTAATCTGTCTTTGAGAAATATCTCAACATAAAAAAGGAAAAGTAATACATGTGTTGATTGCTTGATATGATTTAATTTGAGTGCATGTAACAGGTGATCGCCGTAGGGTACTGTTACGTGGACTTACAGAATCATTGACAGAGATTTTGCCACTTTTATACAAAGTAAGTTTGCTGCCCCCAAAAAGATGGGATAAGGTTGGTTGTTTGGTTTTGTTTCTGCTTCTGCATATATATATTTCAGTGAGGAAGCAAATAATATCTTACTGCAGTTACTTGAAAAACACTTTGGAGCTGCTTTGAATGAATATGCTAAACAACAGTTAGATATAGCAAAACAGCATGCGGCCACAGTAACAGCTGCTTTGAATGCTGTGAATGCATATGTTGAATGGGCTCCTGTTCCTGATCTTGCCAAATATGGTCTGATTCATGGGTATGTTTTATAATACTCTGACTGCATTTTCTTATCCTTTAGGATAATGTGTGCTAGAATTTGGGTGTGCTAACCATTTCTTTTAACAGATGTGGGTCTTTACTTCCTTACAATGAGTTTCGCCTCCATGCTTGTGAATTTTTCAAACTTGTTTGTCAGAGGTATGTCTGGTCCATCCTTTTCTAATATGCATGTCAAAGTTCAATCTAATTCATTTCTTTAGTTGACAATATTTTGTTTGCTCCATTTTTAATATATATATACAGGAAAAGACCTACTGATGCTACTGCATCTGAGTTTGATTCTGCAATGAATACCATCTTCCAGATGCTGATGAATGTATCCAGAGATTTTTTAAACAGATCTAGGTCCAATTTTCATGCTATTGATGAAAGTGAATTTGAGTTTGTAGAATGTATATGTGAGAGTATGGTTGCTTTGGGTTCTTCTAACATGCAATGCATCATTGCTGATGGAACCATGACTTCTCAATTTCTTCAACAGGTGATGACCTAGTTATTCATATGCTTTGTTTGAAGGTTTATGGATTATTCCAGTTTTCGTATTCATTTATTTTTCCAACACCTCAACATTTATGGTGTTTTAGCATTACCTGTTTTCCATTTGTTATTTACTTTGCCCTGGTGAGATGCTTGAATCATTTCAATTCCTTTCCATTTAAGAGAGGTCTGAGGTCCAAAGCTGGCAAAAAACGGTGAAAGGAAAATTGAAGGGGACTTTTGTATATGATCATAGAGAGGAGGGAGAGAGTTGTTTCAATGAGATGGGAGAGCATATTCAGACAGCAAGGGAAGAAAAGTTTGGTTGGATTGAGCATTCACTATCCAGCCCCACAAGGGATGCTGAAGAAATATCACTGAGGAGCTGGGAATGGAGGATCGGTTGTTAGATGATAATACTGGTGATTCTAATGCCGATCCAAAGAATGACACTTGATTCAAGGCTGCTACAGTTGTTTGTCTTCCTAGACATTCCATTTTTTTTGCATTTGCCACAAGAAAATGTTAAATATTTGGACAAATAGATGGTGGGCTAAGAGAATAGGGCAGCATCGTTTTTGGGAAAGACTTGCCTAAGTAAGAACTGTGGTCAAGTGTAAATTGTGCTCCTTTGTGGTAATTGATGGAATTCAACAGGCTTCTTCTGTTAGAAAATTTGGAACCTATCAGTTATGCCTTGTATTTAAATTTTATTATTTCATAAACAGCATATTATTTAATTGCGACAGGCTTTCAGCTGGTGAAAAATTGATGATTTTGATATTTGCTGAGCATGCATAATGATTTAGACTAGTATTCCTTTTACAGTGCTTGGTTTTGCATATGGAATTCATTTTAAAAGTGGAGGTAGCCTGCTGTACTGATGCTTGTTACTCTTTTGCCTTTGTTTTTTCTCTCATGTTTCGCTCAATTTATAATTTGAAAGTGCCCATATGGCTGCATTAGTTTATCTTCTGTTTTTTAAATTTCTTCCAAGAGAAACCTAGATGTTAATACGTGTTAATGTTGATCCCTCTCATTGACCCTTAGGCTGAGACATCACTGGTAGAAATCAGAAGGTAGGTTACTGAAACTTACATCAGGTCAACTTGATGTTATATAAGCTGGATTAAGAAGGTCATGGTGGGTGGCTTTTGTTTGAAGTATTAGTGAGACTACTGTTTGGCACAGCATTTGTTGAACTCCTCTGTGTGGACTTGCATTTTGTAGGTTATGTATCTGCATATAAGGTCTGGCTTCAAACAATGTTCTTCTATAAGCTGTCTACCAACTATAGAGAGCTGTGCATTTCTTAACAAAAAATACTTACAGGATCTAGATTCTTTTTAATGTGTAACTGTTTACTGCTTTGTAGTTTTGTGCTGGTGGGTCCATCTCGGAGTATTGTGTGGAACTTGGAGTTGTATCATGAGAAAATGAGATTGTTTAGCTGCATTGTTTTATTGAACAAAGATGTATTCAATGATCATTAGTGAGGGGGTCTTATGCTGTTGGACTTGGTTTAACATTGGCAATGATTGTTGTCATCCATTATTTAGAGTTTTTGAATGCTTTAAGTGGGGCTTGGAAACTTGGTTTTTAATGAAAAACCACCAATGATTATTTTAACTGAGTTGTTTATCTCCTATGAAGTCTATATCTTGAGCCTTGATTCAGGAAATGCTGCTCTTGATTAGATCTCTCTTTCTTTCCTACTTTTGTTGCTTTGCCGTCTTTTATCAACTTTAGCACTGCCAGTATTTGAATTTAGTGTAACCTTTGTAGCATAACATTGCCCTGTCAATGGGAAGGCAGATATCTTCATGAAGATTGTTTCAGATGAATTTGTACTCACTTGAAAATATGCCTACTAAGTGTAGCAAAAGAAATATGCTGACTAAGTTCTGGCAGTATGGCTACCATCAACTGACCTTCCAGCCCATTCTGATTGACCACTGCAGGAACCTAGTTTTCAGTGTTCTGGCTGTGCTGTGTGCCAATTACCTGTTTATTAGTGGTCTTAGTTTTAAAAATATGCATCTGTACCCAAATTTTAACTTCGTTCGTGTATCCATAATGATCTTTTGTTATATCACTTTTGTATTGTTTTTGTATTAGTTCTGAATTAATTATATGTTTTAATGTTTATCTCTCTTTCCAGATGCTGGAGTATTACCAACATTTTAAAATTGCACTTCACTTTCAATCTTTGCTCTTTTGGCTGGTATGTATCAGTTCTTGAAATGTGTTTGTCCAGACTCCAGACCATTACTTGCAGTTTATCATATGCTGGAGAACGGCAATTTGATTCCATTGCTAACAGGTGGTGATGAGAGAATCGCTATCCAAGAGAAAAGCTGCTACACATATTGCTGGGGACAACTCAGCTGGCAGTAATTTGGGCTTTGGTTCCGGACTAGCAGAAAAGGAGAAAAAAGGGGTGTCAGCATTCATTAATGATGATATCTGCAGTGCTATTTTGGATGTTTCCTTCCAGCGAATGCTCAAGAAAAATATTGTAGTTGGAAACTCACCAACTGCTGAGGCATTAGAACTGTGGAGCAACGAGTTTGATGGAAAAAGTGACTTTAGTCAGTATCGTTCTAGATTGGTATGTTGTTTCTCTTTCTGGTCACGTATTCCTTTTTTTCTCTGGCGTGACCATGTTAGTTAGATAATGCTATTTCATTTACTAGAACTAAGTTAAATACATAGGAATTTTTTAGTTTTATAATTTGAAAATAAGAAGTTGTATCTCGGCCCTTCTTTAACATGCTGGAGAACTGCCAGCTTTCCCTATATTCATATGCAAATATACTTTATATTTTGATACATTTATCTTTGTAGAAACCCAGGACCTCACCGATAAAGGCCATCTAAAAAGTTATTAATTGGGGTCCTTGGTCAAGACCTCCCCAATGCATATGGGACTTAACACATCTGCATAGATCCTCAGACGGCCCCCCTATCCTTGTGAGGGAAGGGTCCAATCAGAAACGAAAACCTTCCCCCTATCCTTGTGAGGGAAGGGTCCAATCAGAAACAACCACCTTCTGACTGGCTCTTGGTCCATCCCAGAAGGGCCCATGTTGCAGTGTCCCTTAGTCCACATGAGCCACAAGTTGGATCAATTTTGATATTATTTATAATTACCCATGGCCATATTGAAAAAGGCTAGCTAAAAAGTTATTAATTGGAATTCATGGCCATGCTTACGTACCCAAAATAGACCAAATGTGGGGACCAAACACATGCCCTCGAGGGCCATTTTTGAATATTGGAGCTGCTTATGACATATGCATGACTTTATGTGGTCCACTGTCACCATGGAAAAGAGGATCTTTTATTGAAAACTGAAGAACGACTGTTTCACCTTTTAGATATTGACCTGATTTAGATGCTTCTTGAGAATTGAAGTTTACAAATTGTAGATATAGATTTATGATTTGCTATATTACCTAAACTCCAGCATGTTTTACTTAAGACTATCAAGACTCTATGTTATAGTTGCTAAAATAGTCCAAATATGCGAGTGCCTGCTTGTTCAGCACGACTTTCTTCGATATTTATGCAAATAGATTGCTGGTGACTGTGTTTGACACTTTGACTAGTGTAATATATATCGATGATTTTCCCAAAACTAAGGCTTCTTACTTTTTTCGTGCAGTTGGAGCTGATAAGACTTATTGCTTTTCGAAAGCCACTTGTTGCCGCAGGAAGGGTTTCACATAGAATTGACTCAGTTATTAGAAATTTTGTACATGCATCAATGTCAGCTCAGGTTTGATGTGTAATTTGTTTTACTGAGTTTCTAGGCTCGTACCACTGTTATCATCATGTATAACGTGAATACCTTCCTAAGTCTAATGATAAATAGACATGCTCACATTTTTGATGCAATACTTAAATTCCAGGAGTTAGTTGTAGTGGAAAGCATGCAATTGGGCCTTGAAACGGTTGTAGGTGCAATTTTTGATGGCTCAGCTGAATTTGTAAGCAGTGCTCCTGAAACCAAGTTTCAATTACACAGTACTCTTGAAGGTCATCCATAATAAGTTACAGTTTAATGTTGTAGCTTGTGAATGCTTTAATCCTGAAGCATGCTGAATTCTAAATATGCTTTGTGAACTCAGGTCTTCTTCAGCAGCTCCTTTCTTTGAAATGGACTGAACCAACACTTGCAGTGACACTTGGGCGGTACTTGGATGCATTTGGTCCCTATCTGAAATACTATCCAGATTCAGTTGCTGGTGTTGTCAACAAACTTTTTGAACTTTTGACATCACTCCCACTTGCAATCAAGGTTGTGTTTGATATATTCTGATTAAATAACATTTGGCATCGAAGTATCGTCTGATTACCCTCTGTACTTGGACTGCAACAGGACCCTTCCTCAAACAATGCTCGACATGCTAGGTTGCAAATTTGTACATCTTTCATCCGGATTGCCAGAGCTGCCGATAAAAGCCTTCTTCCTCATATGAAGGTTATATCTGATTTTTTTTCAGTTGCAATTTGTTTGAAATTGCATTAAATCAGTAGTTTACAATTTTTCACATTAGTGATTTTTTTAATATATATGCCTTTCACCATACAGGCACGAATATATATTTATGTATATGACTTTATGCATGCATTCACCAAGGTTTAAAAATATAATGTATCATGCATCTATTGGCCTCTAATCATCAGAGTTTGTGTCAGGCCAGGCCATGGCGATGCTTGCAACTCACCATCACAAAAGGATGGCCTGCAGCATGATTTGCAACCAGTATGTCATGATTGGCTACTTTTTGACAAATTTTAACTCTTTCATGTTAGTGTTTTGGCATATTTTGAACAAATATTATAGTTTTAAGCAAGGTTCGCCGTATTGGTTGGTACTGTACCATACCATACCGGTACCAAATTGTTATGTAGTCTTGTACCGTACCGACATTTGGTATACCTTGCTATCTTATACCGTACCGCATATCGGCACTATAATAGGATGGTACCGATATGGAGTCTAGTACCGAGATGGAAAATCTTGGTTTTAAGTAATCTGTAGAAATGTTATTATAAAATATATTAGATATTTATGATACTTGTTTTATTACATGGGAAGTGTCTAGTTTCAAGTAGTTTTTATTGCAAACGAGTACTGAACAAGTATGTTGACAAATTTAAAACCAAGGTCAACCGAATCGGTACGGAGACCCATGCCGATCGGCTACCAGTTTGGTACGGGGTGAAGCGGGCAGTTCACCCTAATTAAATAGACCATGATTCAAGCCTTTTAAAGAGGTGGGGGGCCCGAACCAGTTTCGCTTCGGGGCTGTTCGGAGCAGTTTAGGGGAGATTTTGAAATTTAGGGCGGAACCGACCCGGTTCTTGCCGGTTCGGTTCGGTACGGGGTGAATCGGGCGGTTCGGCCTGGTTCTGCATAACTTGTTTAAAACACAAATAGGATCGTCATGATCATAACTAAATAATTTTGGTGTGATTACATGCCAGCAACATGTTGGTGTTGCAAACATATTTTGAGCAAGTTACACTGTCTCGGTAATCATGAGAATCTCTAAACTTGTTAAAGGAAGTTTTACTTCAATATATTTCTTAATTAATATTTGCATCGCCTTCCTTATTAGATGAACCTTTGCATAGCCTGCCTTATGACCCAAACCATATTTTGACTAACTCATGGCCAATATACTATTACAACTATTTTGAAGGCTTAGGGTTGGTCTTAAAGTACTTTGTCCAATCCAAGGTGACCATCAGATCGGGGTGTGAAATCCAAACCTGACCTATTCGTAATCAGGATGATCTTAGATCGCCCAAAAACACAAAACGATCCAATTGTTGGAAATCCTCACCCCAAACCCGCTTATTTTGAGTAGGTTTAGATAAGTTAGCAGGTGCAGGTGAAAAATTGAAACCGTAAACTTAAAGTATCGTGGTTGATGACCCTTTAAATACCTGAAAGTTTTGGAATTGCCATTAGGGTTGTAAGGGTGATTAGACATACTCTAAGTGCATCAAGGACAAAAGGAATACACATTCATGACCAAAGATATCAAAGATCCTTAAAGGAGAACTCCTTACAAATCGATAAGTGATCAAAGATCCTTAATGGAGAACTCCTTCCACTGGTTAAGTGATGGTATTGAATATTTACATCTATTAGGTTAATCACCCTGTACTATATATACTGAATTATAAAAATCAGTATATATACTGGAATATTTTTGAAATATTCCAAAAATATTCTAACACCTAATTTTTTTAAAATGCCCCCTCTATTGGACTAGCAAACCGTGTTGTATCTAAAAAGAATCAATTACTCCTAGGAATGTCTAAAATTCATCTGCAGTAAGGTCAAGCATGTTAGATGAGGTTAAGGTTTGGTGGATCCATGGTATCTTTGGAGTGAGGACAATAATGCAAAACAGAATTTTGGATCAATTTTGGTACTCATATCAGTTCAGCATGGACCACAGATAGCTTTGCATGCATCAAATGCAAAATGTGGATGTCAAAATCCATCATGCATTGCTACCTGCAATAGTGAAAACCAAGGACTGCCGAACCAGGCCGAACCGTCCGGTTCGGGCAGTGCCAAGCTGACGTGATGCGTAATCAGGTCGGTTCGGCTAATCTTTTTGGTTCCGAGCCCGTACTGACTGAAACCCCTACAGAATCGGCTGGAACTGGTTTTTTACCGACCGAAACCAGTCGGTAAGCGTCCGAACGAGATGGAACCGGTTGGTTTGGTGTAGACTCGGTGCGAACCGGTTCACATCGAGTCAACCCAGTTCCAAATTGGGTTGTTACTGTGCCTCACACTATTGCCACCTGATGCTTTTAAAGCATCAAGTGGCTATTGGGAAGGCCCGAGAAGGGCTTCCCAACAGCATTTGAACACGGCTCCGCTGCTTTTTCTTTCCAAATACTCCAAAAATAACACCAATTCATGCTATCGGAAGAAAGATCCGAGGCTAAATATTTCTCTCTCCTACCTCATTTTCTTCTTTTTCGGGGGGGCTTGAAAAAATAGCTTAAAAATTGCAAAATAAGAGGAGGTTATGTCAAAATTTTCGATCTAGGCTTTATTATTTTATATGTTGTAGATCTATGGACGATTGACATGCTGACATAAAAAATTTAATTTTCAGATTATATATAATTTTTAAAAATTAAAAATATATTTTTTAAAAATAATTAAAAATTAAAAAATATAAAATCAGAAATATATTTAAGGGCATGCAGGCTACTCTTTATAAAAATTTGGTGTGCATTCATTCAAGTTTTGATGCGATCATATGCAGAGTGGCCTAAGCCTAAATTTGAAAAAAATTGAGAAATATGTAGCCTTTGATGCATGCCCGAGGATATAGAAAATATATGTAGCATCCATTGTTGGCTTCTATATGGATCTGCACGATTCGGTAGAGCTCGCGAGGATATGATTGCATATAGGAGATGAGCTCCTCGAGATTATCCAGGACATATTGCAGTTGCAGATGACCTCACACGTGGAGTAGGATCCATAGACGTATAAGGTTCTGAGTCGTATATTGGATCCTATTGTCCGTAACCACAGGTAGCCTATGACCCATACGGATACGATATGGATATGGTGCATCTGAGGATCTTTCGGTGGCTACTAATCGATGCAAATCAGAGCATCTTATGGGTAGAATTTTGCTGCCGACATATTCGGATGAGCCCCTCCACAGCTGTATTATCAGCTAGAGGACACCTCTCAGAGGCAAAACTTGAGCGAGAGATCTAAGAGTGCTTATAACCTAACGCACGTTACTTATAAGATGAGCGTACAAGATTACAACTCCACTTGGTTAGAAGAGTGGATTGTGCGCCTCCTAACCATGCTGATGAACTGAATATCTACGAGAGGCATCGCCACTCGACCCGATTTTAGATATCGCTATGTATCATGAATTTTAAATATATATAATTAATTATATTATTTTTTAATTTTTACGTCACTACTTGATTTGAAGATGTTTTATGTTCATTTTATGATTTATATCATTTTAAAGCAATAAAATGCATCTAGGTTAAACCAGAAACATAGAACCATCAAAAAACATCAAAAAAACATAAAAATATCAAATTAGACTTAAATTGATAGAAAAAGTTCAAAAAGAGTGATTACCAATTAAATATTCTTGAAAACTTCAAAAATAAAAAAATAGGTGTGCCGGTCCGTGAACCGGCATGGCCTACTCATATCGGTTCAGTACAGTACCGAAGTTCGGTACCATACTGAATCGGGCGCTGACCGGTATGGGTCCGGTACTAGTTCGGCGGACCTTGGTGGAAACTCTCTCTACTACATAGCAGAATTGGAAGACATTGCCTTAGTGTCATATGTTCATTGAATATCTTTCTAAAATATCAAAGCTTTAAAAAAAATGGTTTCATCCATTTTATCAGTATAATTGAAAACACAACTTATAAGTAGCAACCAAAAAGTAGCTGCATGTCTTAGTAGGGTATTTTGTGATTCAAGACTTGTAACAACATGAGATATCATCCAAAAAGGCAGGCTAGAAGGTTATATGTTAGGATCATTGACTAGCATATAATCGATGGGGGACTAGACCCCCCCCCCCCCCCCCCCCCAATTTAAGCCTCACCATCTTGGCCAGGAATAGGTGAAATTACGAACACAATCACAAACGCCACGATCAGCTCATAGTCAATCCCAAAAATTCCCATGTTGCAGCATCTCCTAATCCGCATGGCTATGGGCTGGGTCTGCTTTAATACTATCTGTAACATTCCAGAACCTCATTCAAAATTGCTAGCTAGAAAGTTATATTTTGGGATACTTGGCCTTGTTTAAGCACCCAAAATCTTCTCAGTACAAAAAATGTGGGACTAAACACAACCTACATGGGTCCTTACTAGCCTTGTGCAAGATTAACCATAGAGGGAGCAATCCACTTATAAGGAGCTTTGCTAAAAATGATTTCCAGTTAAAACAACCGAGGGCTTATTGTTTCCTGGTTTTCAAATTCTTGAAAACTCCTAGACTTTAAGAGAGTAGGCATGAAAACAAAAAAGGCTAGGTAGTTAATAGTTGTGTGCTAGGCATAAGGGGAAAATGGACAATTGTAGATGGATTATGCTATGGATTTTGAGAATATGATCACAATGTCTCTCAAATCTGATAGGATTTTCTGGGAGGCCGGTGTGTGTGTGTGTTGGGGGGGTGTTGTTGCTGGGAGCATATGTGGGGCCAAGGAAGAAGGGGTCTCTATAGAGAATTCAACAGCGGGGTGGTAGTGCCCCCTGCCCAAAAACCAAAGCCCAATAAAGCTCTGCCCCTGCTTATTAAAAAAGAGGTCCCAATGCACGAGGCTCCTACCAATTTGGGATCCATAAAGGGTTAGATGGATGCCGCCATAACTTTGCATGCGAAGAGGCTTTTTCTATGTTTCGAGCCCGTGACACCCAATTCTCAATGGAGGAACCTTACTATTGTGCCAAAGCTTGCCCTCGCCTACTTAGCCCATTCCCAAAAACTCTCAAATAGATCCCTTAATAACAAGAATATAAATAGGTCTACGTCTTATTCTCTATCTAGCTATCTATCTGTTTTATTCTTAATTACTATCCATTAATTTCCTCTCTTGATTTAAAGTTTCCTTAAAAGTTCTTCCTACACCCACTTCTATTATACCCATGAACGTGGATAAACCACTTCCCAACCGTCTCTCTTTAATGGACTTGCCTTTTGATTGTTTTTCTTTACCTTAATGATCCAAGTTCTGGTGTTTGCTGGAGATGTGACCTACCGGCTGGCAAAAAACTTATCATGTCATCTCTTATTATGCCAATGCACATGCCCAGCTGTATAGACTAAAAAATAATTTAAAAAGACAAATTTTTAAAGAGCCTTTTGTAATTAAAAAAATCTGAAAAAGGATTTGCTGGGTGTCATCTGGCCTGATGCCGTTGCTGGTACTAGCCCAGCATGTCACATGCTGTCCATCATGAGTTCACTCAAGCTAGCACTTAAAACCTTGCTTTAACATTCAAGTATTATAGGATCCTGATTTAGTATGCCATCATACACCTTGACTTCTATATTGATATAAAATGCTGCTACCCTTTTCTTGATAGAAATAAGAAGGGTAAAGTCTAGACCAAAGGGGGTGTATTTAAACAATTCTAAATAGGGAAACAATTGATGGGATTGCATTCTAACATAAAATATTCTTCTCATTTTATTTTGTTTTATTTTTCTTAACTTTTTGTTATTTCTTGCCATGCTTTTTTAGCTTGTTTTGCATTGTATTTTATTTTGATTTCATTTTCTGTTGTGTTTCATGTCTCTTTTTTAGCTTGCTTTATATAATCTCCTAGTTTCTATTTTTAGTTTTCTTTTATATTCAGTTTTGTCTATTTTATAAAAAGGCATTTTGGTGCATGAAGCTCTCACCACTGTGGGGTTGGATATATGTAGCCTTACCCCCGCATGCAGAGAGGCTATTTGAATGTTTCAAACACGTAACACCCCGGTCAAAATGGAGCAACCTTACTGTTGCACTAAGGCCTTGTTGCCCAAGGTGACAAGCCAAGAGGGGGGGGTGAATTGGTTTCTTCTAAATTTTGGTGCTTTAAACGTTTTCTTAATTAAGTGCGGTGGATGCTTCCTTAAACTATTTGAATGATTTAAACTAGTGCAAAGATAGAAGATGATGCAAGAATAAACGTAAGCACAAGCACAACACAAACACAACAATATATAGTGGTTCGGTGCTCTCCTTAGCACCTACGTCCACTCCCCAAGCGTCCCCTTGGGAATTCACTATAATCCCGCGGATTACAGTTGGATTGTTTTCCGGGCTCACAATCCAAAAACCTTTGTTGGTTTTACGGGCTCACCAACGAACCTATACACTTGGTTTTCCGGGTTCACCAAAAATCTTTGTTGGTTTTGCGGGATCACCAACGAACCTATACACTTGGTTTTCCGGGTTCACCAAAAACCTTTGTTGGTTTTGCGGGCTCACCAACGAACCTTTACAAAGTGTTTAACAAATAAAAAGAAAAGATTCAAACTCCTAAATGAGCATATAAAACAATATGAACTACAAAGAAGAGTTAGAAAGTATTTATCGCTTTGAAGTAGCTTTGCTCTTCTTTGTCAAGGATGCTTCACTCTTCAAGGGAGGATGGAGCTCTTGATGACTCTTTGAATCTGCTCAACCCCTTTCTTTTGACTCTTGAATGAAGCACTTGGATGAAGCTTGCCTTGCTAGGGTTCTCTTTTGAATGCACTTGATGTATTTTCCCAAAAGCTTGCTTCCTCTGATGAATACTCCCTCTTAAATACTTCTCCAACCTCCAAATAGTCCTTTCTGACCGTTGGATTGAAGAAACTAGCCGTTTATAGCCGTTGGGAGTCCAAAAAGCATTTCTGCACAACTAGCCGTTATGTTCAGCCCGTGTTTGGGTCGGCTCAACCTGTCCTTGGGTCGACCCAACCTTCACTTGGGTCGACTCAAACATTCCTTGGGTCGACCCTCTCAGAAACCACAGAAACCTCAATTTCAGCCTTCCTTCCCATGGGTCGACCCAACCATTCTTTGGGTCGACTCAAAGTTCACTTGGGTCGACTCAACTTCTTCTTGGGTCGACCCTCTCAGTAATTCCAGAGAACCATTTTCTGTCTGTCTTTCTGTCTTGCCTTTGGGTCGACCCTCTCAGGGTTTGGGTCGACTCAAGATTGGGTCGACTCAACCACTGTGTGGGTCGACCCTCTCAGTAAATCCAGAGAGCATTCTTCTGTTGTGTTTTGAGGTTCTTTGGAGGTTGGGTCGACTCATGCTTACCTTGGGTCGACCCAACTCACTGTTCATTTGTGCCATTTTTGCAGGAGTGTGCCAGATGACTTCTTGATGTGCCGGGGTCGACCCAATCAACCTATGGGTCGACTCAAACCACACTTTGCTGCATTCTCAAGGTTAGATTCATCCAAATGAACAAGGCCATTTATCCATTTTCAATTAAACAAATATACTGAGAGTAATGAACTTATAAATGAAGTATCAATTTAACTTATAGCATGCTCTAGATAATTGCTTGTTAATCATCAAAATAACACTATCATCCTCAATCTCCCCCTTTTTGATGATTACAAAATAAAGAGTATAAGCCTATTGATACTTGTCTTTAAAATCAGTTTATAAAAGGGATTAAACTGCTGAATTTCAGCTTTTCATATATACTTGTGAAATCTCCCCCTATATCATTTAAATGTTGCCAATTTGACTCTTTGAATTGCTCCCCCTTTCATTTATAATTCATTAGCGATGAAACTTCAAAAATTTGAGATAATATGAGTTTCAGGCTATGTATCGGGGTGCGAGAGGTGCGTGCCAAATTCTGAATTTATGTGTGCCAAATTCTGAAATTTGATATAAATTTTTGAGTTGATCATTTTCATTGTTGCAAATTGCTCCTCCTTGGATGTATATGCTTTCCTATATGATTTTCAATTTGTTTTACAAATTATTTCTCTTTCTTTCTTTACTTCTCCTCTTATTACTCTTTCTTTACTTCTCCCCCTTTTTGTTACTCTATTTACTCTAAAGATATCTTTACTTCTCCCTTTACTTCTCCTAAGATACTCTTTTCTCTTTCTTTCTTTACTTCTCCTCTTATTACTCTTTCTTTACTTCTCCCCCTTTTTGTTACTCTATTTACTCTAAAGATATCTTTACTTCTCCCTTTACTTCTCCTAAGATACTCTTTCTTTACTTCTCCGCCAAGATGATCTTTGCTTCTCCTAAAGTACTCTTTCTTTACTTCTCCCCCTTTTTGTTATCATCAAAAAGATACATGGGAAAAAATACAATAAATGATAAACTTCAAACTTCATTGATCAAAATAGGAATCATTTTCATACATTCAGACCAAAAACAAAAGCAGATACAATGTTCCTTAATCAAAGTTTAAAGATGCATGATAAACACAAAATACATATGAGAACTAGATACATATCCTAGGCTCTAAACAAGATCATGAGACTCTCCCGGATCGCTTGGCTACGACTCTCTTGGGTCCCATTTCTCCAAGATCTTGAAGTAATCTACTGTTTGGAGATGATTGGAGAAGATTTGAGAGTGGGGAATAGGGTTTTCAGAAGAGGACAAGGGCAAACAGTGCCCTAGATAGCTCACGGGTCCCCCTTTTAACAGTGGGATCCCGACGTTGGGTCGACTCAAGAAACTTCTTGGGTCGACTCAACGTTGGGTCGACCCTATTCTGGGTTGGGTTGACCCAAGTGCAGTATTTTTCTTTTCTCTTCCTTTTTGCTTCTAAAAATTTTTCTGGCTTCCAATCCTTATAAATTCTTTCTAGGACAATGATACATGAGTAAGGAATCTATAGATAACAAGTTTGACTCATGTTTCATGGATTTTTAGAAATTGGAGGAATGTATCATGAGACTACTGGCTCCCTTTTATATTTCTTCAATAAAAAGGATCACATATACCCAATTCTCTCCTTAGCGTGCAGAATCTATCTTCACTCAAGGGTTTTGTGAATATGTCGGCTAATTGTTTTTCAGTACATATATGCTCAATACATATGTTTCCATTTTGCACATGATCCCTAATAAAATGATATCTTATTTCTATGTGTTTGGCTTTAGGAATGAGATATTAAGGATGTAAGCCAGAAGTGATCTCTAAATGTAGATTCCAAAGATATTTTTCAAATCAAGTGTAGATGGAATCTTTTTCAAGTTATTTCAAGGAGTATCAAGAATAATATTCAAAGAAGGCACGAATGAAAACTCAACATCTTTATATATATATATATATTAAGTATATAACAAGATGAGAGCAATCTAATTAATTTTCAGAGTATAGTATAAGAGCAAATAAAGATCAAAACTTATATACTCGAAAAACATAAGATTATGTTGAATCCTTAATTCTTAATGACTTCAAAGTTCTTTCATGATATAAAAGTATTGGAGCATAGATACCAAAATATGAATTTATGCAATGTAGGATATAAAATTCAAGGCTTTGAAAGTTCTTTTAGAGTTCTCTTAAAAATTTTCTTTTACTCCTTTAAAGATCATAGCATCAAAATCAATTAAAATGAATTGGCTCAGGATTGAAACACCAAAGTGCAAGCCAATAAGAACTCATAAGTAGATTCCAAGATAAATTTTCAAAATTAAGACAGATGGAATCCTTTTCAATTAAATTTTCAGAGATAAATGATTTACCGATGAATACAGATGGAAATCCAACTTTCAAAAGATATTCAATGAAGCACAAAGTTTAATACCACTTTACATTTAGTATTCTTTCTCTCATCTTTAGTTGTGAATTTACATGATTAAGTTCTATATGATCTCTCCCTCTGAAATTTTCTTTCTCTTAAGAATCATTTGAGTGAGCTGAAATATTTCTAGACTTAAAATCATTCACTCTTTTAATAATATATATATGAAGCACAATAAATCTTTTCAATATCAAAATAAAATCATATATTAAAAATATTTGTTTGCAATCAAGATCATCGAAAGACACATCATTCAGACCAATATTAGTACACTTTGAAGATAAGAAATGATATGTTTCAGATGCGTATCGGGGCAAGCAATCAAGGCATCAGAATTATTCTATTTTTCTTAAGCTGTAGTTTTATCTAGAAATTCATATTGAGTTTAAGCTTTTATACAAAATCAGATTCTGAATTTCATAAAGATTCTCAAGGAGGCTTTCAAAGTTGTAATTTGAGATATGTATCTTCACATTGTAGCTCATCTTAAATCATTACGATTGAAAACACATATTTCAAACATATAAGAGCATATTCAGAATATTTGTAGTTATGTTGAGTTTTGGTATGAATTATATACCAAAGTTAGGCAAGTTGAAGGATAAAACAAAATCAATTCATTTTGCCTAAATAGAGATATCCTTCTCTTCTCCTTTTTACAAATTTATTCAACTTTCAGATTTTAAATATGATTGGAGCATTACAAAATATTGAGAACCCATAATTCAAGACATCATGCCATATGCAAAATATATTATGTGTTAAGTCATGCATTAAAATATTAAGAGCAAGCATGTCAATGATCTAAATCAATTCTTTTCAAATAAACTCCTCCTATTTAAATATAATCTTGCACTGATTTCATCCTTAAAGTGTGTTTTCAAGTGATTAAAAATTTGACTTGATTCTTCTTATATACTTTCATTTTTACCTTCTTATGCTCTATACTCTATTTGCTCCCTATCCGGTGGAGTTGGAAGGGGCACGAGGTACTACCACTAGCCTCCCTCTTGTGCCGTCCCTAATATACCCTACACCGAATAGTTGGGTCAAATAGTGCCGGGTACTACCACTAGCCTCCCCATTGGCACCATCCCTATGATGAGCAATATAGAAATGTTAAAATGTTCACTTCAAACTCTCCCTTTTAAGTGTAATTAATTACGGATTTTATCCCTTTCACTAGTCTCACAAATGTGCCGAATATATTATGCTTGTTTTGCTTTTCCTTAAGATTGAAGTATTTGCCTTTACTTAGATTTTACTTCTCTTGAATAATATCCATTTTCTTTTCTTTATCTCTCTCTCTTTTTGTTATTCTCAAGTAATTTACATGAAAGAGCAGAATAAAGAGATAATCTTATATGCTGCATATAAATGTATATCATGCAAACAGCATTTTCATTATGCCCAATGATTCATAGCTTATCACAAGTTATTTTGAATTAGAGATTTGAGGCATAAACTTGTGTATTTCATGGTTATGCATTATATAGGAAAAGGTAAACTTCAATTTAATCACACCATGAAACAATCATCACTAGCATGAGAATGAAGCATGATATCAAGATGATCAGCAATTAAAGTTTTAATCATGCTACCATATAATTTCAGACTATTAATTTTGCTCAACTAACTCACAAGAGAAGAGTTTAGATTACCAGTGCATTTAGCCAAATACCTTTTAGATTCTTTACACCCTTGGCTGAAGAAAATCTTCCTCTTTTTTTTTGTTTCCAAGGGAATGTTTATTGTATCTTTCATCGAGGTATCCTTCAAGTTGAAATTTCTTGCTCACAAATCCTGTATCATTAGCAAAATCTTTTTCTTTTCTTGAAGGCAATTCATTAGGTTCTCTAGGATACAAAAACATTCATACAACATATTTCTTAACTAGATGACTCAACATGAGACATGACACTAATTGAATTTGAGTCACTTTACTCAAGAAATTGCCTAAATATAAGCAAGCACAAGTCACTTGAACTAAAGAGATAACTTTATTAATTAATATGGTTCAAGGACACCCATGTGTGGCAATAAGAAGATTTATCAAAGTCAAACCAATTTCTTATTTTCAAAGGCAATTTAGCTTAGATTCTATTTGCTTAAGATAATTATCAATAAGATATACCAGTTAAGTTTTAATCAAATTATCTTAAATAGTTGTTTCTATCAAAATTCAGATTGTTACATAGAATCAAAGTGATAAACTATATTCTCAATAAAAGATCTAGTTTTAATAAGAATAATATAAATTGATCTTTCTACAACTAGTATCTTTTCATTGAATATTCTATATGCATTGCTTAAAGAGTAATATCCAAAGAAATACTTGTTTTATCAGATTTGGCATATATTTCATTCTTGAGAACATAATATGTATAACTGAAAAACATGAAGGTATGCAACATTTGATTTTCTATTTTTCATGAGTTCACATGGGGTTTTCTTTAAAAATAGATTTAATAGAAGCCTTATAATATGACAAGCTGTGATGATAGTATTAATCAACTGCTATCACAAAGCATTGTCCTTACACAACAAAGGTTCTATTTTTTTTTTTTTTTTTTTATAACCCCTATATGCAATAGTGTTCTTGGTGCAAGCACAATTGTATTCAATACCATTTTATCAACAAATTGGTTTTCAAAGCTGTGCCATGAATTTTCACAGTTTGCAAACCTTTTTCATTTGAAATCTTTTGTAAGTTTGTGCCAAAGCAGAAAATATTTCAATTTAAGTGCCAAGAATAAAACCAACATTAGCTTTGAGAAATCATCCATAATTACAAAATTAGAGAGCTTATCTCCTAGCTTCACAATCCTAGAGATCCAAATAAGTTCTTATGGAGAATTTCCAACGGCTAAAAGGTGGAAACAATATTTTCAAATTTAGAAATGATTCTAGTTTATTTTTCTAGATGACATACATAGCAAACTTTGACCTTGCAAAAATTAATCTAAGTGAACCAATGACAAGGTCTTTTGAAATTAAGTCCATACTAGTATGAGTTGATTTTATATGCCAAAAGTGGTTTCTTTAATCTTGGTATTCATAGTGCATATATTTAAAGGCATACCAAGTATACATTCTCATGTCTATGATCAATAAGATAATACCATTGATAAAAACTCTCAATCAAGTAGATAGAGAATTCATAGAGTTATTCTTAATAAATTGATTAATCATTTAGCAACTTACCAGCAGTAAGTAAGGCATACTATAAAATGAAGTGATTTGATTATATTTTTAAAAATATTACCTATATCACAAAATTGATTAATACCTCCAATTTATGTTTTAATTAGATACTAAGGCAAAGAGAATGATGAGATGCAAGGATTACTAATTTCATTATTCTTTTCATTTCAATTATTTTTCTAAAGTATATTTTAAGTTTCATTCTTTAATATATGTCTAGAGCACCCAATTTCTAAATTAGCATCTTTTGTTGGAGCCTTGAGTGCTAGACACACCTACAGAAAATATTCAGATTTTCAACTTAGGAACCCAAGCTCTTTTGGGTCCTTGTAGGTTAGCTATTATTGTTCCTTTTGGAACCCATATTTTCTTAATGGCTATTTTGTCCATAGGCTTGCAGAATTTAGGATTATAAGGAATGTATTTCTGCATACTCTTATTAAATTTAACAAACATTGATTTAATATAAGTGGATGATGGATTTTTAATTTTCTGTTTTTGTTCATTAGGTTCATTAGATAAATTAGAATCCGTTTTAGGATAGATAGTGGAGGATTTAACACATATATCATTAAGGAATTTTTGTGTGTACCAAGATTGATATCCTAATCCAGCCTTTTCAAATTCAGCTCTTTGATTATTTATCATTAAGTTCAGTTTTTCAGAGCTGATAGTAAATTTTTCAACTATAGGCTTAAATTTGTTAACTTCTTTAGTTAGCCTTTCATTGTCTTCTGAAAGTAATTTATTATTTTTCTGAGTTATATTATAGCTTTCAGCAAGAGATAGATTTTTCTGATTTAGCTTTTTATTCTTTAAACTAAGCTTCTTATATTCTAAGTATAAATCAGAAAAAGCATCATGAAGTTCATCAAATGTAAAATCAGATTGAGCTTCAGTATGTACTTAATTTTTGAATGAGAAATCACTTTGTGTTCGAGTACATACCTCATCTTCATGTGCTCCAAAGCATAGATTTTCAGTTTCAGTTTGATGCTCTTCTTCTTCGGAACTAGTTTCAAATTCACTAGAAACGTTAGTGCATTCATATTTAACTTCAAGCATATTCCATATTTCCTTAGCAGTTATGCAAAAAGAGATGCTATTAAGTTCACTATCATCCAATGCACAATATAGAATATTCATGGCTTTTGCATTTTGCTGAGCCCTTTCTTTATCATGATTAGTGTTTGTGTGTAGCCCATTGACTATGATACTCCATAAATCGTAGTCATGTGCTTGAATGAAAATGCGCATGCGTGCTTTCCAATATGTGTAGTTTATACCATCAAATAGTGGAGGTCTATCAATTAATTGTCCCTCACTCATAGAATATCCCACTTGGGTTGTCATGATCTTTAACTCTTGATTGTGAGATCAATGAGTACTATTAGAGCACCTTGCTCTGATATCACTTGTTGCCCAAGGTGACAAGCCAAGAGGGGGGGTGAATTGGTTTCTTCTAAATTTTGGTGCTTTAAACGTTTTCTTAATTAAGTGCGGTGGATGCTTCCTTGAACTATTTGAATGATTTAAACTAGTGCAAAGATAGAAGATGATGCAAGAATAAACGTAAGCACAAGCACAACACAAACACAACAATATATAGTGGTTCGGTGTTCTCCTTAGCACCTACGTCCACTCCCCAAGCGTCCCCTTGGGAATTCACTATAATCCCGCGGATTACAGTTGGATTGTTTTCCGGGCTCACAATCCAAAAACCTTTGTTGGTTTTGCGGGCTCACCAACGAACCTATACACTTGGTTTTCCGGGTTCACCAAAAACCTTTGTTGGTTTTGCGGGATCACCAACGAACCTATACACTTGGTTTTCCGGGTTCACCAAAAACCTTTGTTGGTTTTGCGGGCTCACCAACGAACCTTTACAAAGTGTTTAACAAATAAAAAGAAAAGATTCAAACTCCTAAATGAGCATATAAAACAATATGAACTACAAAGAAGAGTTAGAAAGTATTTATCGCTTTGAAGTCAAGGATGCTTCACTCTTCAAGGGAGGATGGAGCTCTTGATGACTCTTTGAATCTGCTCAACCCCTTTCTTTTGACTCTTGAATGAAGCACTTGGATGAAGCTTGCCTTGCTAGGGTTCTCTTTTGAATGCACTTGATGTATTTTCCCAAAAGCTTGCTTTCTCTGATGAATACTCCCTCTTAAATACTTCTCCAACCTCCAAATAGTCCTTTCTGACCGTTGGATTGAAGAAACTAGCCGTTTATAGCCGTTGGGAGTCCAAAAAGCATTTCTGCACAACTAGCCGTTATGTTCAGCCCGTGTTTGGGTCGGCTCAACCTGTCCTTGGGTCGACCCAACCTTCACTTGGGTCGACTCAAACATTCCTTGGGTCGACCCTCTCAGAAACCACAGAAACCTCAATTTCAGCCTTCCTTCCCATGGGTCGACCCAACCATTCTTTGGGTCGACTCAAAGTTCACTTGGGTCGACTCAACTTCTTCTTGGGTCGACCCTCTCAGTAATTCCAGAGAACCATTTTCTGTCTGTCTTTCTGTCTTGCCTTTGGGTCGACCCTCTCAGGGTTTGGGTCGACTCAAGATTGGGTCGACTCAACCACTGTGTGGGTCGGCCCTCTCAGTAAATCCAGAGAGCATTCTTCTGTTGTGTTTTGAGGTTCTTTGGAGGTTGGGTCGACTCATGCTTACCTTGGGTCGACCCAACTCACTGTTCATTTGTGCCATTTTTGCAGGAGTGTGCCAGATGACTTCTTGATGTGCCGGGGTCGACCCAATCAACCTATGGGTCGACTCAAACCACACTTTGCTGCATTCTCAAGGTTAGATTCATCCAAATGAACAAGGCCATTTATCCATTTTCAATTAAACAAATATACTGAGAGTAATGAACTTATAAATGAAGTATCAATTTAACTTATAGCATGCTCTAGATAATTGCTTGTTAATCATCAAAATAACACTATCATCCTCAGGCCTGCCCTCCAAATTTGTCTATTTTATCTTATTTATTGTTTTCATGGAGCATGCATTTCATGTGCCTCTTATCCTGTACACGTATAAATGCGGCATGTCAAATGAAATTTGTTTACCCTGATTCTGAAAGAAAAGAAAGTAAGAAAGGAAGGAAATCTTTCCATTTTGAATGCCAAAAAATAGAATCGCACAGTAGGTAACTAGAAATATGGCATTGTGCAGCTTGCATATCTTTAATACCTCTGTCAAATAGAAAAACGTCATTATATTTTAACAATTATATTTTTGATGCAATAGGGTATTGCTGACATGATGGCTTATCTCCAAGGAAAGGGTCAGTTACTTCGTGGTGAGAATAATCTTCTAGGTGAAGCATTTCTTGTCATGGCATCATCAGCTGGGTAAGTACATCACCTCGTGCTTACCCATGTCATGCACCTTTCAAACAGCTTAGAGTAGTTCTTGATGTACTATTTTTCCTCATAGAGCACTTGTGAATCGATATCTTATTCTATTTTTTTACATATAGGATTCAACAACATCAGGAAGTGTTAGCCTGGTTACTTGAACCTTTAAGTAAACAGTGGACATCATTAGAATGGCAAAATGCTTACTTGTCTGACCCATTTGGTCTGCCACGTCTTTGCTCCGACACACAATTTATGTGGTCAATTTTCCATACTGTAACATGCTTTGAGAAAGCTCTAAAAAGGAGTGGAACTAAAAAGGCTATGATGAATCTGCAAGGATGCTCCACACCCACAGATATTTCCACTTATCCCCATCCCATGTCTCGTCATTTATCATGGATGCTGCCCCCTCTATTAAGGGTAAGTTAATATTTGTAAGAAGCAAGAAGCTTCTGTATCCTTTTTTTTTCTTCCTTTTCTTTTTTGGTTGGGGTAGGGAGGTGGGGGTGGTTTGCTTACCTGAAAACATATTAAGGTATGCAAAATTTTTAGTGCATTGCAAGGATAAATTTGTTCTTTGAGGCATTTTCAGTGCGGTGTACTTTTGTTCATCTGCAGCTGCTTCGTTCTGTGCATGCTCTTTGGTCTCAACCAATAGCTCAAGCTTTGACAGGTGAACTAAGAGCAGCGAAGAGTATGAGCCACGTTGAGCAGGCTACTCTTCTTGGGGAAAGCAATATTAAACCACCAAAAGGTCAGTTGAGTTTTGCTGATGGGTCTCAGATGGACATGAACAGGGAAGGAGAGTCAAATGAAAACGACATAAGGAACTGGTTGAAGGGTATCAGGGACAGTGGGTAAGCATTGGACTTACTGCATGTCTTTTACTCCTATGGGTTCTGAAATTTGTTTCTCCTCTTTTGCCTTGTCTATTGCTTTTAGTTTTGACTGAATGTTATGATGTATTATAAATTAATATGCATGTCACTGGGATATTAAACATGCTGGTAGTTACTGCTGCATCTCTTGCAATCTTTGGCATCTCTTTAACATATATCCCAATAAAGCAGTTGTTTTGCATTGCTGCAGGTATAATGTCATAGGCCTCTCAGCAACTATTGGAGATGCCTTTTTCCGATGTGTAGAGAGTCCTTCTGTTGCACTAGCCCTTATGGAGAATGTCCAATCAATGGAATTCAGACACATACGCCAACTAATTCATTTAGTTATTATTCCTTTGGTCAAGTTCTGTCCTGCGGATTTGTGGGGGACATGGCTTGAAAACCTCTTGCATCCATTATTCCTCAACTGCGAGCAAGCTCTTACTTGTTCATGGTCCTGTCTTCTGCACGAGGGTAGAGCAAAGGTTCCTGATACCTTCGGTAATCTTTCTGGATTGGAGCTAATGGTGGAAGTAATGGAAGAAAAGTTGCTGCGTGATTTGACTCGTGAGATATGTTCTCTTCTCTCAGTTTTAGCTTCACCAGGTTTAAACAGTGGACTTCCATCCTTGGAGCAACTTGGGCCCGCCAATCGCCTGGAAGTGTCTTCGCTCAGAGATTTGGATGCTTTTGTCTCAAATTCTATGATTGGGTAATTTTCATAATATTATTTGCTATAACCCTCACTAAGCTTCAGTTTTTTATTCTTATCCACTCTAGGATTATCATAAGAGTTGGAGCTGAAAATTATGGTTCACTTGCAGCTTTCTCATTATGCACAAAGGTCTTGCTCTTCCTGCAATGAGGATAAGTATTGAAGTGTTTGCATGGACAGATGGTGAAGCAGTGAATAAAGTTATCCCTTTTTGTGGATCTCTCATTCTTCTTGCTATATCAACAAATAATGTGGAACTTAGAGAGTTTGTTGCTAAGGATTTGTTCTATGCAATAATTCAAGGTCTCGCCCTGGAGTCAAATGCTATTATCAGTGCCGATCTTGTTGGTCTTTGTCGTGAAATATATGTTTATCTAGCAGATAGAGATCCAGCACCTAGACAGGTAATTTAGAAATTACATTCTATTTTTGGCTTTAAAGTCATGTAAACATGCTTTAACATTGCAAAATTTCTATGCGTAGATTTTGTTGTCCCTTCCTTGTATTAAACGAGAAGATCTACTTGCTTTTGAGGATGCTCTGACAAAAACTAGTAGTCCTAAAGAACAAAAGCAACATATGAGGAGCTTGCTTTTAATAGCTACTGGAAACAAGTTGAAAGCTCTTGCTGCTCAGAAGAGCACAAATGTCATAACCAATGTGACAGGTGCGCACATGACCTTTACCTTTTTCTTTGTTCAGTATCCTATTATTTTGAGTTTCGTATCTGGATGTTCTGCTATTGCCTAAAATTTTATGTCTATTATTTCTTTTACTGCCTTAGACCTGATTTTGCTGAAAATGTCTTTATTGTTGGAATGCATTCAAGTTTCATATAATGTGATCAATGCAACAGCAAAATACTTCATTCTGCACGCTGGTGCCAGCT
The DNA here is from genome assembly GCF_009389715.1 of Phoenix dactylifera. NCBI lineage: Eukaryota > Viridiplantae > Streptophyta > Magnoliopsida > Arecales > Arecaceae > Phoenix > Phoenix dactylifera. The sequence continues at coordinate 6,892,953 of NC_052392.1, forward strand.
TATGAATGCACTGGGCATACAAAAACAGATGGGTTTCTCTTTTAATATCAAAAAATAAACTTCATAACCTTGATATTGCGGGCTTGTCGAATGCTGGTCTAATACTGGCATGATATATGTGATTCCTTGCTCGTGCTTGGCACCAGCCAATACCGTGCCATTGCTGCCTGCCAATGAGGTGCTGATAAATGATTAAATTTTCAAGGCTCTGTGCAAGGTCAGTATGCGAAAGATTTCAACACTGGGCACTAACATAGTATGTACTATTCCGTAGTGTGTGTCAAGTGGTACCTAAAATCTTGTTTCACAAAGTCAGCCTGTACTGTGAATTATATGTTATAATGTAGTAAAGCCATCATTAGACATGCTCAAATAAATCAAATTAGAAAATGGTATCTTGGGTATGTCCACCCCACCAGCAGATGTAAATAAGTCAAAAAGTTGATTATATCATCATCTTTGACCATCGAACTAAAACATCAAAGTTGCATTTGTGTGGCAATACAAGGCAGATGTAAATAAGTCAAAAAGTTGATTCTATGATCAGCTTTGACCATCGAACTAAAACATCAAAGTTGCATTTGTGTGGCAATACAAGTGGTGCCAAGAAGTTACATGTCTATTACATAATGGTGAGTAGCCCATCCCCTACTTGACTGCCCTTGATTTAGATCCAGAATTATTCCGATCCATGCACAAACTACTCCACGACCAAGCTTAAACTGCTTAAACTGCTAGAATTTCTCCAAACCACTGAAGCACACAAAGCCAAGCCTTGAACCACCCTGGTGCATCGAACAAGGTCTTAACCAACCACGAACTAACCATTTCAAGTCAACCCGAGCTCATTCAAAGTACGGAGACAAATCATGGGTTTTCAAACTCAGAATTGCTCCCCACAAAAACAGGGTGCCAACATGTTGGGTGAAAGCTACAGAGGCTTAAAACTCTTTGGCTCCAATCAATATCAAGTTATTAACTACCTCGACAGGACTGAAACCAAATGATGGTAATAGAAAACATACTAATTCTGGAGCCTTGGTGTATGAGAGTTTGTACAATGCCATTGAGTGGAATAATCAATTGTCAACTGTATGATAACTGTATTGGTACTTCAAATCGCGTGAAGATGTGTTGAATAAAGTTTGCTTCCAAATTATATGATGAGTTTGTTTGATATGTTTGGGAAACTTGGTCTTTACTTCACGCATCATCATTGATTTAGACATTATTTATCGTGAATGGATGCTACAGTCTTGAGTCGCATGTATCTGGAATGCTGGCTCGGGGGTATAACATACTGTCTTAAGTGTATTTCTTTCCAACCTGTGGACATGTGATTCTTTGAGGCTACTGATTGCATGTTCATGCACAACTGAAGAAGGGAATATGATGCGTATAAACTATTGTCAAATAGACCGTTCATAGATTTCTTTTAGTACATCTGATTTACAGTCTTTCAGATAAAAGTGTTCTTCCTAATCGTGCTTGTCATCAATTATTTTTGGAAGGTCTTTTTATATGACACCATTCATTGACTTTTATTTACCATTGATGCTCAGCTAAAACCCATAGCTCAGCCGCTGGACCCAGTGTTGAAGAAGATAATGTCATTGGATTAGCAGCAATAACGTGAGACATCCATCATTTGTGGGATTCATATGTTTCCATTGGCTGATCGCCTGTACAAAAATAGATTTCAAGGCCTCAAACAGAGTGATAACCTGAAGGCTTTTCAACAGACGCACAGACAAAGTGAGTGCAGGGGCTGCACTGGCTGCAGACAAGAGGAGAATCGTGTAGTGTTTAGATAATGATATTATAACTGTTACAGTTTCAGCTGTTGTTGTCGAACCAGCTATATATGGAACTTCCAATAGCTTGAAAAAAAGAAAAAAAAAATCTCCGATAATTATCTACAGAATGGAACCCGGTGAAATGGCTGTGCTCAAAGCTTGATTGACTTGTAAAAGAAATTGTTCCTACTCGGTTCCGCTGTACATTTAAATTTTAGTCTAATTTTGTGCCTCTGAAATCCATTGGCTTCGCATGTCCAGTCTCTTTTTCTTAACCGAGACTGCGATTTCCGACAAGGATATCTCTTGTTCCGCAAGAACCATGCATGAAGACATCATGCCATCAAATCATCAAGCTATGAAAGCTGGCCATTGCATTTTTTGCACTGTGCTCATTTCCTGAAAAATGTGCAGCTTTGTACCAAAAAAAGAGAGAAAAACTTCAGCGCATGTCATCATGTATTGATCTTGGGTTACCTGCACCTCTTCACCATGTCATGGCGTTCAAAGCCTCTGAAGTGACATCATAAGAACATACCTGCTCAACTATTAGCTGTCGTTGGCTCTACGTTGGTGAGATGATGTGCGAGCTGGTGGCTTTTCTAATGTCATGCTTGATTGTGACTGCGAGGCAGGCCATAACTGCAGCGGAAGTTTGTTTTTCTACCGTCGTAAGGGAGATGACGACCAGCCATTATTTGTCCAATCAAACCTTTGAATAATTTTAATTTAAAATAAATGAATAATGGCTGTTATAATGGGCTATGATTAGCTGCTGTAGAATTATGACATTTTACCATTAGATCACTTGTTACAAAATAATATATTGCTATTGGAACTGACATTTAGGTGAACATAGGGTGGATTTCCTTTGAGAACAACAGAGGATGGAATAATTTCTATTCCTCCTGAAATATTAGTCTGCTTCACTCTGGTAATTATGTTATCTTCATACCAAGTTGTTCATAACAAGCTAGGGCTGGGCTCGGCTTGGTAAGAAGTACATTCAAGCTTGATGCAACTAAAGAACAAGCTAGGCTTAATCATATCTGAAATCTTAACTCGCAAACAATAATCTAAGCCTTAAGCTTACAAAAATAAACAGGCACCTTGGCATAAAGTTTTTTTTTAAAAAAAACAGGCATTTCATATATTACAAGTAACGCATACATCCAATAAAATCAAAAAAACAAAAGGTCACGAAGTACTAGCTACGTCGGCAGCCATCCAATTCGCAGCCTCTTTAGCTACTCTAAATACACGCTTGTTTGTAGGGCTACTCTATCTCTCATATAGAAAGCTTCTCGAAGCCTACTTAGTACACATGGCAAAAAAAAAAAAAAAAGCTTCCTATTTTATGTGATCTCTGTTCATTTATCTATTTGAGAACTACAGATAAACCTTGTGTACAGTGACTCGAAACATGCATTCTTTTGAGTTTACTTTGGCCTCTTCCATGTCAAACGAGTCCTTAACTTCCTAAAGCCAAAAGCACGACGGACAAATTGCCCCACTGGGAAAAATACCCAAAAAATTTTCGGTTTGTAGCCACTGTCACTCAAAAATGACACATCATAGAGAAACGCCTGAGTGGTCATGGTGTCAGAGCAGCCTGCCCGAGAACTGAATGATTATTTATAGGTGACAAATGGGTGACAAATTGGTACTGCCGTTCTCTAAGCAAGAGTCGTATCAAAGTCACTTAGAATTCCCATGTTCAAAACAATCTTTCCGTACACTGACCAGAAGAAAAAAAAAATCATAATCCTCCCGTCCTGCATATGACCATGGGTGAAAACCAACTCCACTTGCCCTCCACCGTGTGTCCTTCCCGAAACCGTGTGAAGGTTACCAATGGGCGCGTTTGCATCGCTTAGAGCTGAACTCCCCCAATTTCCTAAGTTTCACGAATCTTAAATTTCAGTCATTCGAATTTTGAATTCTAAATTTAGAATTTCTAATTAGAACTAATGCAAGCTAGAACAATATTATGGGTTGGTGCATAAAATGATCCTCCCGATACTTGGTGGGATGGCATCATATATTTTAGAATCCATCTCGTATTTGTTTCCTTCACGGGAAAGACTTTTAAAAAGACCCTCTCGATGATGACCTGGGCATCGTCGATTGGCTTCTAACATCGATCATTGCTATTGAAGCATTATTGGTGGGATCCATACCATCCTAATTTTGTAGGTCAACTTGGCATTGTTAGATCCTATTCGGACGGTGACTGTGGCTATAATTGATGGTTAGTTTTTTACAAATCTAAAATTTGATCTATCGGAATTGGGGTTACTTATTTGAATTTTGAATTCTAAATTTAGAATTTCTAATGAGAACTAATGCGAGCTCGAACAATATTATGGGTTGGTGCATAAAATGTACTCTTAGCCCTCTCAGGTTAGATTTGTCTGCTTCGCCGTGCTAGTATGTTGAAAAAATACAGAAATTTTTAATATTTCGTACATAGGTCTTATACAGCACTTACATAAAAAAAATAGAGTTCAAAAATAAATTATAAAATTCATCAATAATAATTATATAGAATAAGTAACTAGTGCTACAACTTGTTAGAACAAAATAAATAAAAAGAGTAAAGATAACGAGCTTGCACAAGATCAATGTAATTTTTCTATGATGCCAACTATATTCTTAAATTAGTTATTCACAACTTTATGTAAATTCATCTAAAACTTGGACACCAATGCTGTAGGTTGGTGAGCTAGTATAGTGAGTAATGGACAATTTTGTCCTAGCCTCAAGAATTAGCATCAAATTTGCAAAAGTAAACAAAAAAGAAAAGATATTGAGCCCGTAAATTGAGAATGTGATTTTTTTTTTTTTGCAAAATCCTTCTTTTTTGGGGTAATAGCAAGTTGTTTTTACATTGCTCTCTCTTGCTTCTTTTTCTTCTTTTAGTTTTGTCATCTAAAGACACCATGTTCCTTACACGGTCATTTCTGCCCGCATCATACATTCTCCTAGCAGAGTAGGGACCTAGTGGAGGCTGCTACGCAGGGGTGGGCTTGTCCCTTCCTCCCCTTTTTTCTTTTTGGTCCAGCAAGAAAAAAAAGACACCATTTTTTTTAAAAAAAAATTGAATATCCATGTTTCAAAACCAAAGCCTGCAGGATGCAAGAAAAGAAAGCCTGAAGTTAGCTTCAAAGCTACCAACAGAAGACTAAACTAGCCAAGTAATAATCAAAACTACTAAGTGGAAGTTAAATTAAACCTAGAAGTAAGAAAGGATAAAATAAATTTCAAAACCTGAATCCTAAGGAAAAGTAAGGAAGTAAATAAATTTTGGGAATCTAATGGCCACATTCCACTAATTAACATGTTGTATCACACAGCGACCAAGAACTTCACAAAGACTTGCATAGAACCAAGTCACCAACCATACAAAAAAAATATCTTAAAACAACACGAGCTAATATGGACTCGAAGAACAAGCAAATTCATTTGCCAATCTATAACAAGGGTATATAGGAATATTATAGGATCTAGGACCTTTTACAAAAAATAAACTTTTAAAGCTTACAAACTATTTGCCACCGGCAAACTTCTAAGAGAAACTTCTTTTTGACGGTAAACTAATTGGCATTGGAAAGTGTTTTGGGGGGGACCCGAATTTAGTCCCACATCAGCTAGTAGCGGAAAGATTCTGTGCCTTAAATGGGGGGTGGAAATCCTTTCCTCTTGAGGGCCCTTTTGTGGGACAAAACCGTGAGGGCACCAGTCTCCCCCCGTATGCGCTAGACGCGCGGGCCGGAGCGCCCAAAGTGGACAATACCTCGGGAGGAACGCAGTCCTCTTTCTCTGCTAGCTTAATGTGGGCTAACTGTTGCGTGAGGCTCCGGCCAAAGCGTCCGTCCCCGCAACAGATTGGCGCTAGAGGAAGGGGCGCGCCCCTTGCCGCAGACTACCCCTAGGACTGGGAGGCGCCACAGGAACCTTCCCGCTAGGGGGGCTATGTTGTGGGGGGTGCACCCGAATTTAGTCCCACATCGGCTAGTAGCGGAAATGTTCTGTGCCTTAAATGGGGGGTGGAAATCCTTTCCTCTTGAGGGCCCTTTTGTGGGACAAAACCGTGAGGGCACCAGTCTCCCCCCGTCTGCGCCGGACGCGCGGGCCGGAGCGCCCAAAGCGGACAATACCTCGGGAGGAATGCAGTTCTCTTTCTCTGCTAGCTTAATATGGGCTAACTGTTGCGTGAGGCTCCGGCCAAAGCGTCCGCCCCCGCAACAGAAAGGTTAGGACGATAGCTTAATTGCTGTCAGATGACATCTAAAGGTGACAACTCTATCGTCAAATTCTCCGAGTATATGCCTTTGAGTCAGACTAATCGTGACCTTCGGATAGTGCTCCGGGTTCTGTAGATACTTGGTGGGATGACATCATATATTCTAGAATCCATCTCAGACTTGTTTTCTTTACGGGCAAGGCTTTGAAAAGTTCCTCCCGATGATGACCTGGGCATCGTCGATTGGCTTCTAGTAGTGATTGCATTGCTATTGAAATATTATTGGTGGGATCCATACCCTCCTAATTTTGACAATGAACTTGGCATTGTTAGATCTTATTCGGTGGCTACAACTGATGGTTAGTTTTTTACCATTGGTTCAAGTTTTATCTTTGGCTTTGGTCATGCAAGCTACCCTTAACCTTGGATTCTTGAAAATTCCGAGGCACATGACTCAATGTAATTGAAACCAAGGCTGCCAAACCATAAGGTTGGGTATCTGACCCTTTTGTCATCAATTGGTGCAATCAATGAACAGGGAGAGTAGGTTTGTTTCTACTAAACATTTTAAAGATCAAATCGAGCCAACCCTCGCCACTTAGGCAAGGAAGCAGGTTCAATTCAGAAGAGTGTTTACCAACCCTCTTTTATTTTATTTTATTTTATTTATTTTTTTTTTGCTGAAAGCGGATGCTTCATACAGTGCGTGTATGAATACACCCAATAAGGTCAAAATACAACAACTCGCGAAGTGCCAATGGCAGCTCCCCCTCCTCCGACCAAAGGGCGTACCCCAAGTGGTCGGTCGCGTAGGTAGCCACCCAATCGGCCGCCCCATTGGCCTCCCTAAATACATGCTTAGCCTGGATGGCCCCCCCATCTCTTATTATCATAACTATGTCGCGGATCAAGGGGTGGTCTATACTCTCACCCCTCGACCCCCTTTGAATCCACCCGATAATAGTGGCCGAGTCGCCCTCCAGAATAATCAAGCTAGCCCGCAGCACCACCCGCGCATGTCGAAGACCCGCCCAGGCTGCACGTAGCTCTGCTCCCGGAACCGATATATCAAATAACTGGCAGCCATCTGCGGCCACTACCCTAGAGTGCGGGCCCCGTATGACAAAGCATGCACCACCCCGCGTACCGCCAGCACCGATCCATCGAAGTTGACCTTGAGGAAGCTCGGGGGTGAGGGCTTCCAGGTAAAAAACACCACCTGAGGAGCTGCCGGAGCAAAGGGAGAACCCCAGGTATCCCGAGCTGTCAAAGGTCTATCTGAAGAAGGGATGAGCCTAATCTCTGTGGCCTGTGCTCGAGAAAGCTCTGCAACAAATCTCGGTGACACCCTGCCCTCGCTGAGAGTACGAGCATTCCTTGCCAGCCAGATCTGATGTGCTGTGCAAGTCACTCTGATGCCCTCCTCACGAGTCCGCAAACTAGCTAGCCACTGCCGTATCACCTTAAGGAACTGTAGTCTCGCACTACGAGCCCCCTGCAGGATTCCTATCCACTGCCATGTCGACCTCGCCCATGTACACTGGAAAAGCACGTGGTTCACCGACTCCTCAGCTCCACACGTCCTGCACTCTGCGGGGATTCCCCAGCCACGCCTGCTCAGTACTGCTCTCGTCGGAAGGCGGTCCCAGAACACCTTCCATAAGAAGAGAGCTGCCCTCGGGTGGAGTCCGAACCTCCAGATCTAAGTGCAATCCGGCCCGGGCTCGTGCTTCGGCTGAATAACACGGGAGAGATCTCCCAGTCTAACACTAGCCCGGCTCGAGGTGCCCAACATCCTGACATCTGGGCCCCCACATCCTGGTAACGAAAGGGACCGAATCCTCGCAGCTAGGTGTACCCCGAACAATAGCTGGAGTCTGGCCTCGTCCCACTCTGCCCCTCCTAGTGCTAGGAGGTCGCACACCTGTAGCCCCTCAACTGCCTTTGTATCAACTATGGTCGGCCAGCATCTCAGGGGAAGGGTATCCACCCACGAATCGCTGGTCACGTCAATACTCCGGCCATCGCCAATCAAACACTTGGTGTGTGCCGATACTGACGATAGGTACCTCCCGATCTCGCGCCACATGAAAGAAACTCGACGACCCCTCCGTGCCACCTCTGAAACCCCTCGACCATATCTGGCTGCCATCACCTAACTCGAGAGGCCGTGTGGTTCTAACATAAACCGAGCTGCGTGCCGAGCAATGAACGCCTCGCGGCTCTCTATGAGGGATTGTACCCCTAGACCACCCTCACTAGTAGGAAGGCAAACCCGCTCCCAAGCCACCAGGTGTACTCCATGGCCTCCACAAGAAGCTCCGAAGAAGGCGCTCGATCCTCAACAGGATCGTCTTCGGTACCACTATGTTGGCCATAAGATACACCGGTTTGGATCCCAACACCGATCTGACCAATGTCACTCTCCCCATCATGGATAGGGAGGACGCCCTCCATCCTTCCAACCTACTCTGGACCCGTTGCACCAAGCCCGAGCACTCTGCCACTCGTAGCCTCCGGCCAGTGATAGGGACGCCTAGGTAGGTCAGCGTCCCCTCCTGCTCCGGTATCTGCAATATCACTCTGATCTCCTGTCTGACTCTGCTCTCCGTGCTGGGGCTGAAAGAAATGGCAGACTTCAGGAAGTTCACTCTTTGACCGGACATCGCGCAGTAGTCGGCCACCACCCTACGAAGGACCCGTGCCTCTGGAATCCATGCCCTGGTCAGAAGAAGACAATCATCAGCAAAAAGTAAGTGGGAGATAGGTCGGGCCCCCGGTGCTGGGACATAGGCCTCTAGCTCCCGGCTGGCGCACACTCTCTGCAAAGCACGGGATAAAATATTAGCACAGATAATAAACAAGTAAGAGGATAAGGGACATCCCTGCCATAACCCCATGGTGGACTCGAAGAAAGATGATGGTGTGTCGTTAACCAAGATAGAAAACTTTGGCCCCCGGACACACCCCTTAACCTAACCAATCCACTACTTGTGGAAGCCGTACGCCTCCAGTGCCCGCTGGAGAAAACTCCACCTGATCCTGTCGTAAGCCTGCTCCATATCTAACTTAACTGCCATCAGGCTGTGACGCTTCGATGCTCGCCGAAGATCCCACATCATTTCCTGGGCCAATATAACATTGTAGAAAATATTTCTACCGGCTACAAAAGCTTCCTGCTCCCGGCTGATGATACCAGGCAAAAGGGGCTTCATCCTGCCCACCATAATTCTTGCCACAATCTTTTATAAGGTTGTGCACAAGCTAATAGGCCTAAAGTGACAAGGCTCAGCCGCATCCTGACGCTTAGGTATAAGCGTGATGAAAGTAGCCTTCCAATCCTCAGGCATCGTTGCCTGGGTGAAGAAGCACTGAATAGCCTCCACCACCGCTGGTCGAATAATACCCCAATACTGCCGAAAGAAGAAAGGGGAGAAACCATCAGGTCTCGGGGTCTTGTCTGCTGCCAAGGCCCAGACTGCCTCCTGCACCTCCTGTGCTGACACCGGCCGGATCAGGGATACACTCTCAACATCACCAATACCCACGTCCACCCTCAGAGGGTGGTCACCATCACTGGCCTCCTCATCCTCCGTCCATCTGGCACGGAAAAAATCAAGTAAAACCTGTCAGATGGCAGGCTCACCCTCCACCCGATGGCCAGACCCATCTCGCAGAGAGTGGATCATGCTCTGTTGTCTCCGGATAACCGTCGTCCGATGAAAGAAGCTAGTATTACTATCACCCTCACTTACCCACTGCACCCGAGATTTCTGTCTCCAGAAAATCTCATGTTGCCGTAGCAGCGAATGGTGAGTCGCAAGTAGCTCCCGAAGATCGGCCATATCGTCCTCCGGAAGCACGCCCCCTAGGTTCTCCTTTCTTTGTAACTCAGCGATCGAGGTCTCTACCCCCTCCAATCGGCAAAAAATGTTGCCCACAACCTCGTGGTTCCAATGGCGAAGACGCCTCGTGGTCAACTCAAGTTTGCGCGAGACTCGTTGCATTGCATCCCCATGCACCGGGACCCTCCATACGTCGCGAACAATATTCCAAGACTGGGGATACGACAACCAAACCTTCTCAAAATAGAAGGGGTTGTGATGAGTGGGACCCGATGAGGTAGAAAGTAGCAGTTACCAACCCTCCTTTCGAACCTCTGTTTTGTGAAGAGAAGATGCGGGTATGTATATTAGAGATATATGCTGACATTTTAAGACCGAGATTTAACAAATAAAACCAAGCTTTTGCAGCAACTTAACAGAGCTTCAAGAACCACTCCTAACACAAACCAAGCTGGATCAAGCTCAAACCAACCTAGACAATTTAGGGACCATTCTAGGAATTTTCTTGGGAAGGATCAGCTGAACGAATTGCTGTTGCGTTTATCCGGCTGGAACATCTATAAACCTAATATTTTAGCATCAAACATGGGAGATATCTGATTTATCAAAGACCGAATTGCCAACTTTGTCTCTCGATGGTTTAGAAAAAAAACATGAGTTGAGTTTCAGAGGGGTTTTAGTAGGATGACAAAGCATTTTCCATTAAATTGAAATAGATAGAGTGTTCTTTGTTCATTCAAATCTAGTGTCTCTAGAAAAGCAATAGTGGAATAAAAAAAAAAAACCCAAATTTTATCAAAATATTAGAGAAAGAGAGCATGTGAGTGTGTGATTTTCTGAAAACTTTTGTCTCATTCTCAATCCCTATATTGGAGAGAGTGGTTTGAGGTTCTCCATTCCCGAAACCCAAAGCTACAAGCCTTGAGCTGAAGACATCATTTCACAGTCACAGGTACTCGTTGGTTGCTCTGTCAGGTCATGACACAAGCCAAAGAACGAGCCAAGCTCAATATGTTGATTGCAGTACGGTTTCCAAGCCAAAAAAGCTACAAAGTGCTGCACTTCAGAAGCCAACAAATCCGGCATGGAGTTGGTGCAGCACTCGATTCACGAAGCATTCACGAGCTCAAAAAATCCTGAGAGGTTTACTCCGAGGATTCCGATGCAATGATCGTGACAAGGAGCATGCGCGGTGTACAAGCAGCTCGGACACAGTTTCCACAGAACAATATCTAGCATGGATTCGTAACCAATTAAAGAAAAAAAAACATACTGATACCATACATGAATGTCGCCAGCAAACAAAATACTAGTTGTAACATTCCACAGTCCTTGAAATCATCTATCCAACAATTCACGCAAGGTTGGATAGATCGGAAACATCATGCACTAATTATGTAGCACAAATCATCCAAGTCTCATCCCATCCATACGAGAGCACTTCAAGCATACAGATGATGGCTTGCGGGTGATGTTGAAGGACTCGGAAAACATTGTGGGAGAACCAGGCTTCACTGAAATACTTCGGCATCGTATCATGGAGAGCCGCATGATCAAACATCACTGCTTATCGTAATTATCTGCAGCAATTTAACAACTAAGCGTTGTAGTTAAATTTCGCACAAACTTCGCACACATTAGAAGCAAGCATATTGCTTCAAAATTTAAACTTTCATAACAAGTACAGAGTCGCTAACAAGAGGAAATAAAAGACCCTTATATACATAAAAAGGATGCCTAACATGCAAAGCTTTCCTGGTAGTCCTTGCTAAAACATGTCATAGAATATAGAATACTTAGTTCCATCCATTTCCTTTATAGACAGTAAAACCTCGAAGCTCAAGCTACTTCGCAGCAGTTAAACCGGCAAAGATAATATATCCTTGTCCACGCTCAATTTGGTGCTGTTTGAACCCAACCCATGTACTCATCACTTGAAGAAAAGATTGAGTTTAAACAAAAATAGTAATTAAGTGGACGACAAACAAAGATAGAAATCAGTACCTCTATATTATCCGATAGCACCTTGCACCGTCCAGACACAAGGTGGTGTGTCAGATCTCGGCCCAGCAACCGTCCTGTAAACATAGAGCTTCTCAACAGGGCAATCATCAGGCTGTGAAGCCCACGACCCTCCTCTCCTCTCATCCATAACCTCCACATTAAGCCATGGCATCTTCCGAGCCAGCAACCTACATGCTCCCAAGCTCACAGAGCAAGACGACATCCAAAGGGATCGCATTGTCTCCAGCTTAGCAGCATTGGCCAACAAAGCCTTGTCTCCAAATGGGCAGTCCCTGATTTCCAGCTTCCTTAAGCTCTTGCAGCCTGAGAGAATGTAATGTAGACCAGCATCACTATCCCCAGCAAAGGCAACTGAGAGCATCTCGAGGTGATTTGCAGCAGCCCCAATGGATCTAAACACATTATCGGTGAGGAGACCCGAGACAGAGAGACGCCTGAGATCCTTGCAGGATTCCACAATGGCACTAAAACCTGCATCAAGTGGCTCTAGAGTGACATAATCAGGTGTGCGGGGTTCAATGATGCACAAACGGAAGCACGTGAGATTGGGACTGTTCCTAGCAACAGCAATGAGAGCAGCATTGGTCATTTGTCGGCAGAAGTAGAGGACAGACTGGAGCATTGGGCATCCCGCAGACACAGTGACAAGGCCATGCTCAGTAAGAGATACAGGATCTGCACCATAAGGATCACAAGGGAAGACACGCAATTCTTGAAGTAGCTTACAAGATGATGCCACAGCAGCTAGGCCATCATCCTCGATGACATCCATTACCTAATAATTGATGTTCATTGATGAGTATGTAGAAAAAAGTTAGCAGAGATTAACTAGGGCAAACAGATAAACAGAATTATACAAAACTAAAAGGCCATTGATCAGAACCTTGACAAAATTCAACGCTAATCAGCATCCAAATGATATTGTTTTGGTACATTCAAAAGCAATGACAAAAATGACAGAAATGAAATTGGTGATCCTAGGGCAATTAAAGAAATTATCTGTGATGTTAGGTGGAAATCGCATGTCAGCTTTGTACATTCTAGAAATATAAATTCTCAAACTAAGTTATTAAGGCCTACAAGAGGAAAGGAATATGGACGAAGAAACATTTTGCCATACAAAAGGAATAGGAAGTAACGCGGATTTACCCATAGTCGTTGAACATTCTTGCACCGGCTGACTAGCTTGATGAGGGCAGGGCCATCCACGAGAGCATAACTTAAATTCAGTGATGTGAGGCCATCGCAGACCGGGTATATTGCTGGGAGATATTCTGGAACAGCTTCACATATTCCTGAAAGGCTTTTCATGCTTTTACAGATTGCAAAGGCTGATTCCAGCTTGGAGAAGAGCTCTGGACGGTATTCTGCTGTGAACTTGCCAGTTCCTAGGCTGGCCAGCTGCGGGGCCCTGCGTAGGAGGTTGACAAGCCTATCAAGAGGCACAGCATAGTTGAGCTTGAGGGTCATGAGGTTGGTGCATCTGCTCACAAGGTGCTCAAGGACAGAGATATTCACATCCTCTTCTATGCTAGCAATGCTCAAATTTACCAAAGAAGTGAAAGATTCAGGAAAATGGCTGAGCCAGTGCACACAATTCTCCTCTACTCCAGTTTCCCGCAAGTCTAGCTCCCTCAGATTTCTGCAATAATGAACATGATCTCATGAAAGATTTAGGAGAATATTTACTTTATTTATCATATGGAAGTTAGAAGCACAGGCTGTCTCATACAAAAAAAAACATTTAGCATCGAAAGTAGATACTTCTCAGAAACCAACTGCAAGAACATTTTCCATATACAGAGTGATTTTCAAAAAATAACAATAAAAAAAGCTACTGACAATATCTAGGTTGAAGTGACAATTGAAAACTAACCATATAATGTATCATGGTCATACAAGTAGGTAAATCACAAAAATTAATGCACGCAGATGCTCTTCATGATACATACAGGGTAAACAAGCATAACAGTCATAATTGTATTTCAAATAATTGAGCCTCAAGTAGATATTAAGACAACAAAAGATGATTTACAAAAGACAGCTGCTGTTTCACAGAAAGGAATAAAAATATAATGTTTAAGGACCTAAGAAAATGTTTTTGACGACAGAAACCAAGAAAGTTAGAACAAAGATGCATATGACAGTAGGCATCCTCTGAGTCATGCGCTATAGCAAAACAGCTTCCGGCCAATGCCAGAGCACAGTTGATGGATTCTAGACAGCAGCATTCCAAGATATACCCTAGTCTACCATTCTAGGCATTTCTATATCCAAGCAGTCAACCTGGTTGTATATCATGAGAGCACTAGAAAAAAGTCGAAAGTATCATATAAATTTTTCCTTGCAGTATGAATGAAGTCTTATATTTATGATGTTACACTTACTGCTCTGAAAATTTTCTTTTGACAAATTCTATAACTTCAGCCCATTAGCTAGCATGTCCTTTACATTAACTGTTGTCTTTGGCTTCAACCTTCCTTATTATATGGAGTATTCCTTACAGGCAGGCCATGTTGAATTAAGAATATTTCCTCTCAGATTCATTCATAATTTCCAACTTTCTTCTTGCGCGACTAAAGGGAGGTCACATACGAATAGAATTCAACTTTATTGAAACAATTAGCAAGGATATTATAAATTTTTTTAATTTGGTGATAAGCCCCCAAATGGAAAAGGAACAACTGAGACAGGATTCCAGCAAGAGCTTATCAGAAATACATAACATAGGGGGCTTCTCTCGATCCCTCTTCACCTCATTTTGAATCACAACCAGCTACCAAAGATCTGGAGGACGATTAGAACCCCAAAATGGGACCGAACCAGAGATTAGAGCACTTGATATTCGCAATGTATCAAAAGTTGCACCTATGTCCAGTTTAAACACGAGATGGAGCTTTCCACCTCAACCTTGGGTGGAGTTTGACACAAAAGTTAGGCAAAACCAGTCAGCACGACCAAAATTTCATTTTACAAAAGAGAGATTTTTAGCAAAAGCTCAAGTCCAAACCACTCCTTTAGATTTAGAGTTTCCTTTTTGATCTCTTTAATCAATGGAATAAAATGGATCATCTACAAAAAAAACACACTAAAAGCATCCGACTACTGAAATACCCTTATAGATCTGGAGGAAATCTCATTTATCGCGCACACACCCAAAAAAGAAAAAAAACCCTCGTTTCAGCTTCCCATTTTTCCCTACCTCGGAAGCTAAACTGACTTCGAAAAATAAATTTTAAGACAAAATAAATCGCACACTTCTCCCTTAATCACTTCTCCCCACATTATTCCACTGTCCCCACCGGTGGCAGAAGCTAAATCCACCACCAAAATCAAAGGCAAATAACCCTAACGCCCACAAATTTAGAGTTCCGGACGTCCCGAAACGAGAAAATTCTTCTTGTCGACGTTTTTATTCCCAAAATAATCCCACCTTTCTTGTACTAGAACAGCGACATCTCGGCTCCAAACCCCGCTCCCAGCACAACATACTGGAATTGGGAGAAGAAAACAAGAGACATAATTAAAGAGGGGAGGAGGGAGGGGGGGGGGGGAGAGAGAGAGAGAGAGAGAGAGAGAGAGAGAGAGGGGGTGAGGGTGACCTGCAATTGGCGGCGATGGCGGCGAGGCCGGCGGTGCTGACGCCCTCGCAGAAGGAGAGCGCGAGGACCCTAATGTTCTTGAAGGACCTGGCAATGAACTCGAGGCAGTCGTCGGTGACGACCATGCGCTTGAGGCTGAGCTCCTCGAGGTGCGGCCACCCTTCCGCCATGGCGGTGACCCAGGCGTCGGCGCGGCCACCCCAGTCGGACGGGACGAGGTTGAAGTCGGCGAAGTGGGGCTTGCCCTTGATGGAGACGACGCGGACGTTGGGGAACCGGTGGATGGCGGCGGCGGGGGCGACGGCGTAGCAGTTGCCGACGAAGATCCGGCGCCGGGAGCGGCGCTCGATGCTGTACCAGCCGCGGCAGACGATGGAGACGGCGTTGCGGTCGCCGTCGGCGGCGAGGAAGGAGAAGACGTGCTCCCAGACCTCATCGGGGAACATGGAGGCCCACCCCGCGCCGGCGGCCATCGTCGGCTGTCCGATCGGTGGGTCCGATTGCTATCGGACGGTGGAGAATGGAGGATCCCTCGGCGAGGAGGAGGAGGCGGAGGAGGAGGCCGGCATCGTCACAAAAAGAGAGAGAGGAGATAAAAGAGAGACAATGGCAGCCATTTCTCTTTTCTTTTTCTCTGATTTGAGGCGTGCGCGGATCACGAGATGGACGGATGTAGGTTCAACACGTGGCAGGTAGATGAATGGTGGCCGTTGGATGGCCATGGCCGTTCTTATCCCCAGATGGCGACGACCCGGAACCGCAGGGAGCGTATTTGTGTATACGTACGTTAGAATTATGCATGGTCAGATATGAAAGAGAAACGGAACAAAAAAGTTGAACAGGGAACGGGTGTAAAAATGCAAAACTTCCAAAAATTGAAAAAAAAAAAGGAGTTTTATGCAAAATAGCTACAATCTTTCCAATTCTATTAATTTTTCAATAAAACAAATAATCAAAATGATTTTCTTAAAATTAGTTTTTAAGCAAATTTCTTGCAACCAAATATACCTAGTTTGAAGGTAGGATTGGCATACTGAAGATATATCATAATTTCCTCAATATATATATAATAGAATTAAATAACATAAGCTGAGATAAAAGTATTTTTAGATTTATAATTTATTTTCATTTCATGATCAATAAATTTATTTGAATGAAAAGATTTTTAATCATTTTGTTAATTATGGTAGGATAAAACAGCAATAAATTCCGTTCTAAAGATCTAAAAAATGGTTTCACAAATAAAAATAATGTGTTTGCCACTTATACGAGGATGAAATTATTTTAATGATAAGTAGAAATTTCATATTATGCTATTATGATGCTAGGGTTTTCTTGGATTCATTCTAATTTTTTTTTCAATTATATATTACAAATTTATACATAATTAGATAAAGTGTAAATCAAAAATTTGAGAGAAATTAATTAAAAACCATAAAATAATAATATGACTCAACAGAAATAGTAGGTTACATGCTAAAGTATAGTAATAACAAATACTCCAAAAGGTAAAAACAATATAAAAATTACTATATCTAATGTATAGCAAAAAGAGATGAAAAATAACATTACTACAGTTAGTGACAATTATAGCAAGGAATAGCAGTATAATTAATTAAAAAACAAGATAAAGAGAGAGTGAAAAATAAATAATAATAATAATAATAATAAAACAGTTCTAACTTTATAACCAGCGACCGTTACGTTACTTACCATGGGAACGCGTTTCTCGAAATCGAGGGGCATACGGGTAGGGGATGATGGAAGGTATTGATGAAGGGGATGTGTCCTCGGAATTCGCGCATGGATTGGACGGTTTGGATTGGAGGGGAATCTTGGACTCGGATGGTCCTGGTAGCCTCTGGAACCGTGGAGCACGTGACTAGGGGTTGGGTGGTCCCTACAAGCTTTTAGTGGGGTATAGCGACAGCAAAAGGTCCCCCAATTTTGTTTCCCCCACTATTTTATCTCCGAGTTTGTTGTTATACTGTTGGAACTCGGGACTTTATCTAATCCAATAGGCCCCTTATTTAATTCACTAATCCACCATTAGTTTACTATGATTAATGCTAGACCCTCTTTTTTTTTAAACCCATATAATAATCAAGCCATTTGACATATCAGCCCTCAACTTTTTTTTCTCGAATTAATATGCAATGTGCACGCCTTTGCTCAAGTCATTTAGCCAGTTATTGTTTCAAAGATTAATCATTTTTGCTCTATCTTTATCTAATTTGAATTTAGTATTCACTCCATCGGATATGTTAGGTTTTTTCCCACGTCAATTATGTTTCGGGTATTTGTAATGTTTAATTTGACTACCTATCATTTATGCATCAAACAACCACGAACAAGTTAATGAACATGGTAGAATATATAATCATCGATACATGATTTATTCTATTATTTGTTGTAAATAAGTATATGAACGACGGCAGACCATTAAATCAGATGCTTCAGTTTATAACACGAATTCAATTCAATGTTCTGAAGTAACTTTCAATAAGTATCGAATCCATCCAAATCAAACTGAAGTTCAATGCAGTTCCATGCCTGACTACACCAGAATCAAGCCTCACTTTCCGACATATACTTTATCCAAGATAGAATATATAAATTTTTGATCTAAATTGGATGCATGTCGAGTTAAATACATACCAAAAATAGGATACATATACTTTTTCTTTCAAGAAGACTTCCAATAAATATGGAATTGGGGATTTTTTATTTTTTTTTTTTGCATAGAGAGCATCTGCAATATTGAGATTTTAAAGGTGCTATATGTAAGAAAGCCGGTTGCAAGTGGGTGGTGGCAGATGATGGTCCTATTAGCATTTGTATCATTAGCGGTCAACTTACCGTATGATGCGTGTGGAGGGACGGATGGATGGATGGATGGATGGAGAGCAGGATCTGAGGGAGGTGACGAGGTGAGCAGTCCCCGCGCCTGATGGGTCATTCACTCTCCCATCCATCCTATTCCCATGAAGGGTCCCACCCATCCCGGGCGGTGACCGTATACCCGAAGCGCAAGCCTTGGAGGCTCCATCTCACGAGGATCCCATCACCGCCACGGAGCCGTTGCCATAAAAGGAGGCCCAAGGAATGGGTGGCAGCTTTAAAAGCCAGCAGCTTGCATCAGAGTAGGTAGGACTACGGTAGTCCGCAAAGAAGAGAGAGAGAGAGAGAGAGATTGATGATCTAAAAAATAATTAAAAAAAAGAAATTGGTACTGACGAGAGGCAGCAGCCATCGTCCGATCTGATTGACCGAATTATTTGACGGTGCAAATTCCGTGTATGCCCTCCCGTGACGTCAGCACCCCCCCACAGCCTTTTTCCCAAGCCAACAAACAAGCCGATCTCTTGGGTAGTTCTATATACACCCCCCCTATTGCTCAGGACACCCCCCAAAAACCAGAAAGAAAATACCCAAACTAACCTTTAGTGTAATTACCATATTGCCCTTGAAATTTTCTCATACACCCCCCTTCCTCCTCCTCCGTTTCGTTTTGAAAAGAAAAAAAAAAAACACCCCTCAAACCCCCCTTAAACCCCTCCTCCCCCGTTCCCCCTTCTCCCTCTCGTCGCCGGCATTCTCCCGATCTCCGACCACCTTGCCGGCTTCTCCCGGAACCACCTCGCCGGCTTCTCCCGAAATTTTTTTTTTCACGGTTCGTGCTCCGTTCGGCACTGGATCGCCGAACAAAAGGCTTCTGTTCGGCTGAACAGTGCCGAACAGAAGCCTTCTGTTCGGCAACCCTCAACCGAACAGATCTGTTCGGCTGCACAGTGCCAAACAAAAGGCTTCTGTCCGGCATTGTTCAGCCGAACAGAAGCCTTTTGTTCGGCGATCCAGTGCCGAACGGAGCACGAACCGTGAAAAAAAAAATTTCGGGAGAAGCCGGCGAGGTGGTTCCGGGAGAAGCCGGCGATGGTGGTCGGAGATCGGGAGAATGCCGGCGACGAGAGGGAGAAGGGGGAACGGGGGGTTTTGGGCGTTGGCGAGGTGTTTTGGAGGGAAAGAGCGGGGTGGGGGGGGGGGGGGGTTTGGGGGGTGTAGAGAGCAATTTAGGTGAGGGGGTGGGGAGGGTGGGGGGTAATTTAGGAATTTTTAATTTTTTAGGGGCGTCCTTAGCAAATGGGGGGTGTAGAGAGTATTTAATTTTTTTTTAATTTTTGGGGGGTGTCCTGAGCAATAGGGGGGGTGTATATAGAACCACCCCGATCTCTTTTGCCCATGATGACCAAAATGCCACCACCCTGCAGAAGTGAAATAAATAAATAAATGACAAAAATATTATTTAAATCATGATCTGCCGTACCGGTCCGGTCTGGGACCGATACCGGATCAGCGTGTAATCCGGTACTGGTAGCTTATTGTTGGAGACTGGTACGGAATCGATTCGGACCGGTACGGACCGGTATGGGACCGGTTCGTACTGGTCCGGGCAGCCACCGGTACGCCGACCGGTACCGGTACGGCGGATCTTGATTTAAATTCTTATATTATCTATAGAAAAAAATCTTAGCAGCCTCACTACATCCATCAATCAAGTATGATAGTGGTAGTTGTGAAATCTATTTGTTTCTATTTTGATTTTTTTTTTGCATGAATAATAACCTAAATATTGAAGTTTGCATGAGTATCCTCCTAAAATTGATATTTGCGTATATATCTTTGTAAAATACTTGCTTTGCTATTCTATACTTTTTTCTATTCTTATTTTTGCATATGTACCCATACCATCTAATGTCGTTAAAAAATTAATGGTTTCGAAATAACTAAAATATCCTTAATGGATAGATGTGCACAAAAAAAAATAATTTTTATTTTGTTTTTAATTAAAAATAAATATGCTTTTGATTAACGGTGTTAGAAGAATCGCTATATTAGAGGCATTTGTATAAAAACAGTATTATGAGGATATAAAAATAAATATAAATTTTAAAAGAATATTCACGTAAATTTAAATTTTGATTAGAAAATTATTAGAAATCATGCAGGAAGGTCTCTGTTAATCCGTTACCATGGCGAAAGAGCTAGTTTGCCGTATACTCTCAAAATATAGATTCACAATTTTACCTATTTCTGTCTGCGGCTAATATATTCATTTGGATAGTATAGCATCATTGTCGATAAGATATCTTAAAAGGATATCCCTACCAACCCATGTGGTGGACCAACATTTTCTTCTCAACTTAGTCAAACATATTCGTTCAGACCAACTAGTTTTATTATATTTATTAGTGGATGGCAATAATTTGTCTTTTCTTTCTTTTGTTTTTTACTTTCAAAAAGTATGTAGCATCTCTTTCCTACCAAAAATATATATTTTTTTAATTATTACATGTTATTATCTGATATAATTGCTAATATATTTTTTTTTAAATCAGCTTTTACTATGTTTTCAAAGAAACTCAATCCATGACAATTTCAGGTAAAAAATATTCATTATTTGCATGACAACGGGGATTAACGGCGTTGAGGAGTTCCGTTATGTGTGCAGGGGTATTTTGGTAAATGGGAGAGGGCGGGGAGGCATGGTGCACAGGGTGGAGCCCACGGGGGCTTGTCCTTTCTCGAGGCCGCGGGTGCAGTTGGACGGCTGGGATTGGTCGGTAGGCCGAGAGGAGATCTCCACCGTTGGGAGACTATTTCTTCGTTAATAAAAAGAATTATTTAATAACAAAAATAGCAGAAATAATAATAAAATAATAAAAGAAATGGAGCTCTGGTATCGATGGGAACCTCTGGGTTGAGTGGTTTTGGAGGAAGCGAGGTGTGAAAGACAAAAGAGGCTCCTCCTATACTTCACTTTTTAAATAGCACGCGAGCAGCTATGGATTACATGATCATGGTTTGAATACATATGTAATTTTGGATAGGGCTAATTATTCTGAAGAGACCCTCTAGCTGAGAGAGGAGGACTTATCCAGAGCACTTCGAAACTTATTGTCTTTTGATTTTTTTTGGTATATTCGTATCCGGCAGGTATGATACATCTGTTTCAACAAAAAAAAAGAATATATATATATATATATATATAATTTTCCAACTGAGCTATGAGAGAAGGTAGAGAAATACAAGACAAGAAATATTTTGAGGATTTTAAGAGCAGTGTTGTGTAATATGAGCTTTGTTTTGTAAAAGACTCATTTAATTTGTAGAAAATTTTTTTTATCAAAATATTTATTTTGAAAAGCTGATTTCTACAAATATGTGTTCACCCTTTGCTTTGAGATATCTGAGTGATGATGGAGGATGGAGGGGTCTTTTAGGTCAAGCATGTGTTCCGTGAAACTAATGGGGCTGCGGACTAGATGACTGCTTAGGTAGCCAGTCACTCCGGTAGTATCTTATGAGCTGGTGATGGTAAGGCTGCAAATGGGTCGGGTCGACCCGTGACCCGACCCGACCCGACCCGCGTAGACCCGACCCGACTCGAATTTTAGGACCCGCGGGTCCGGGTCGGGTCCTAAAATTGGACCCGAATCATTTTCTGGGTCGGGTCTGGGTTTACCAAACGGACCCGCCCCGACCCGAATGGACCCGAAGAGAGAGAGGAAAAGCAAAAGAAAGTCTTTTCTTTTTCTTTTTCTTTTTCTTTTTTTTTTGGCGTGGGTTGTGGTACTGTTGGTCAGTGTGGGAGGATAGCAAGTTAGCAACAAGCATAGGTTCACAGAATCCAAAGGAACGTCGGCCCGTCAGGATTCTCTCTCGATCTATTACACTGTTGAGACCTCTGGTGTGTAGCTGCCTTTTTTTTTTTCCTTCTGTTTTTTGGTTTTTGTTTCTTTTAACTTTTGAAGGGAGAAAGTGAGGGAACACTGCAACTGAATATGGGTCATGTGCCAGTTTTCTGTAATGGAATTGGATTTTGGAAGAAGGTCTGGGATTTTTTTTTGTCCTCGTGAGAGGGGAGCTGGGAGACACCGAGTTCCGTCCAATCAGTCATATAGATAAAAAATAGTGTGATATGAAATTTGGCTTGTAGACCGACTTAGTTAGTGAGTCATGGGTCATCTGTTCTGACTGGAGCTCAATTGCAAAGTCTTTCAAAGTCATGGGTCACCCAGCACCTCATAATTATGGTATGACCAAATTAGATTTGTCCAAATTTTTTCCCAAAAGCACAAAAAAATTGGACCCGATCGGACCCGGACCCGACCCGAATCAGACCCGGACCCGACCCAAACCCGACCCGACCCAACCCGATCTTCAACCGGGTCGGGTCCGGGTCCAAAATTGGGACCCGAATAAAAAACCGGGTCGGATCGGGGTCACCTAGGACCCGACCCGACCCGACCCATTTGCACCCCTAGGTGATGGAGAGTTGCCCTTGACACTCTGAGGTATTTTGTTTCTTGATTTATTGGTGCATCCATACTTGTCAGGTATGATCCACCCGCCCTAGCAAAAAAAAAAAATGATATCTGAAAGAACAATTTTGGCATGTTTGGTTTATCATGAAAAATGGTACATTTCAAAATGTCTTATGTTTGGTTGGACATCTACTTTCTAAAAAAATTATAAGAAATATTTACTATATCTTTAATAAAGAAAAAGATCTTATCCATAGGTTTTGATGGATTAATGATAGTTTCGGGAGAAAAAAAATACCAACTTCCAACCGGTAGGAAAGTAGCTTTTTTATATCCCTTATGGTTTTTCTTTCTAATGAAACATGAGAATTTAATTTCTATTGGAATACTATTTTTTCATCTCTCTTCTTTGAAAACTCCTATCAAATAAGAGGCCTGTTGACCATACTTTTTTCTGCTTTTCCTGCGAACCAAACGAGTGCTTAGTGGAATTTTAGATTTTAGTCAAAAAAATGTTTGATATACATGTTTGGAAATCTTTCAGTAGATGATCTAGTGAGAGGTGTGTAACTATAGTTTTTTTTATTATTCTTGGTTTGTTGGTTCAAATTTGGATCCTATATGAGCCTTGGAACTATAGATTGCATTCTCATGAGATAGACATGTTTTGAGAGAAGCTGTAGATGTAAGAATAAGTTGTACTCGGATTCTGCTAAAATTTATCCGAAATGCTAAAGAAACGAGAGAGAGAGAGAGAGAGAGATACTGTAGATATAATTGATGTCAACAAGATATCTAGTGGAGATTTCAAATTTGGAAATGACTAGAGTTGGATCCACCACAACTTCGCTGGAAAGGGACAGCCTTAAGAATCCTAAAGAAATTAAGCTTATTCCGGTGGTCTATAAAAAAGAGTTGAAGTAATTTTATTTCTCAACCAACTGGCAAGCCAAGATTTGATTAACGTCATGTGATTTCACAAAGATAGCTGCGGGTTAATGTAGAACTAGTCTTACACCAAAGTAATTAAGTTGTGATTGGCTGCTTAATTCAAATGTTTGCAAGAAATTAAGAGCAACACATCATGATGCGGCCATACCATGCTCTCACCTTTATATTTCCATAGTTTGTTTTGAAATTAAAAAAAAAATCAATTTTGTGATATTATATATTTTGACCCTCAATGAGTGCTTGTTCCTAACGTTCTACACATTATTTTCCCCCTCCTTCCTTCAATAAGGGACATATATGTAAGAAAGAATATGTAGTGAATGTTGAACTCTTATCCACCCTGCTTATTACATGTTGTCTAAGACTAACTTTATTCTTTGATTATAGTAATCATCATACAGTACGTCACAACCTATGACCTCACCCAAAATGATTAGTCGAAAAGTATTATTTGGGTTTCTCGATCCTGTATAAGTGTCCAAGATTTACTAGCGAATAACCGATGTGGGATTAAACACACGGGTCCGCACATGGTATTTTTGGAAATACCTTTCTTAGAAGATCTTCTTTCATGGTCTCTATCAAATTGTGTAATGCTTTCATGATCCAACTATTCACAAGTTGGCAACAATGATGGTGCCGTAACCTAGTTGATATAATGCGTATTACTAAACAGGGCATGGCATGACCTAGTTGCCTGCCTACATGATTAATTTACTCACGAAGTAAACATAGATAAAGTTAATTTTATCGAAGTTAATAAACTACGAACTCCCTCCATGGTAAACTAAGATTTCAATGGATTTGGCAGGCCTAGCAAATTTAATTTCTAAGCTAAGTGGCCCAACCTAGAAGAGTCGGGAATCTAGGTTGTAGAAGATCCCAAGCCTGGCTCCTTGTTCCTCCAAAGATTACCAGAGAATCTTATCTAGATACATCATAAGCTCATGAATCTTTGTTTGGGGAGTTTGCATATCAAAATGCCCTTTCACCAGCACATAGCAAATCTTTTTACAATCTCTTTACGGCACGATTTAACGACAAGACACCGTATACTACGCCAAACCACTAAACCATTAGTGACATCCCTCATGACCATCATCATTAGAATTCGGAGTCCATGTAAGACGTGTTCTTGTGTTCAAATGTTGGAAAGTTTCCTCAAGTTTTTAACACACGTAATTCAGACTCATGGTGCCCCTATTACTATTCCAAATGAGAGAAGAAAAATGTAATAATATTGTGTCGTTATACATCACGATCAATTGACTTTAGCTTGGATTGGGTGGTAATCTATGAATAGTTTCCTAGTGTCGGAAAACTATTAATATTTTTCTTTTCTACATGTGATGCCATGTTTGCTTTTCAAATCAAACAACCCATTTAGCGTATCTGCTTTTAGGTGCTCATGTTTCGATCACCCCAGTCCTTATCAAAGGATTGGCTGAATCAAATTAAAAATAAAAAAGAAGAAAAACCTCGCCTAGTGGACATTAAAATCATCAAATATTATTGACTGGCCATATTTCTACAATCTTTTAGTTGAGTAATTGGCAAGATAGGACCACCTTCCCATTAGATGGGTTATGGTCCATTGTATGTCTGAATTCTTCATCAGGCTAGGGTTAGGGTAGGCAGTAAGTACTAGCACATGCATGCTAATGTAATCCACATGATGATGATGGGTCAAAAAAAGGATGATGATGATGTTTGAACCTTGAAAGTGTTTCAAGGTGAGGCAATAGAAACTTTTGTTTGTGATGCTTTGCTTCTGATTGTTTGGTCGATGGATTTGCTGGAGCTGTAATATTTTATTTCCTCTGTTGTTGGATTCTAATGGCGATCTTGTGGGTCTTTTCTGGCCAAGTGTGCACTCACATGAACAAAGCATCCAACTAATTCGGTTTAGTGGAACACATGTGGTATGAGTGCGCCATTAGTGCCCACTAATTTGTTGGAGATTGTACGGGAGAGTCTTTGTGGGTCTTGTGATTGTACGGCCTTTAGATATCCAATGGTTTCTCATGGAGAAGAGTCCATGAGAGCTCTAAAAGTTGGAGGGGTTTTGGCTGCTATTCTGGACCTTTGCAACCGCAGGACCATGGTGTTAGAAAAGGAGGAATCGAAAAGTATACGACTTTATTGTTTTCAGGCTGCTCCTGAGGCACTTGCCCTGAATAGCCTGCGCTGCGAACTGCGTTTCAGAGACGTAGTTTTGTCTCCTTCCAAACCAATTTGTTTTCAACCAGGGACGGGCGAGCATGACCCAAACCTGACTCTGCTTCATTTAGAGCGGCTCTGTAGATTCAAACATGACCAAATCTACCACCAAGGTGGTAGCACGGTTGGAACGAAACTAAAATTCCACCAAAGTTGCCCATATTCGAAATGCGCGGGCATCAATTAAATGCGGAGACCGGATTCTCCCAGCCTGGTTTATCCGATGGTCCGCCGGTACTGAGATGGTGTTTGGGTGACGTACTCACACATGAAAAAGGCTGCCACGTTGGTAAAGCTCCCCACGGATCGAGGAGGGTATGAGTGTATTGTCTACCCATATCGGACATTCCCTGGTGCAGGAGAGACCTAGTGGGGGCTGCTACACAGATGGAGTTAATTCTTCACCCCCCCCTCCCCCCCCCCCCCCCCAATATTTAACAAAAAAAAAAAAAAACATGACCAAACCTACTCCAGTGCTTTCCAAGTTTGGATCATGTCAGGCTTTGGTCTAGTTATGATGCAAAGATTTTTCTTTACAAAAAGAATGCAGACATTAATATATGTTTAGAAGCAAAATAAGCGTCAACATAGACAAGTGAAAAGAATTTCAAAAAAAAATGTTTAAGGTCTGATGGAAGATAAAAAAGTACCCTGCTGAGATTAACAAGTAAAAAAAAAATAAAAAAGAAAATTAAGAAAGGAGGTTGGTGTGAACTGCTGCTTCTGATTTCACCAACATGAGCATGATTCAGCTTCACTGAGCTTCATTAATAGCCTCCAAATCCACTCAACAGTCACATATAACAATGGGGCAAGTTTGGGTCAGGTTTTGGGTCTTTGAATATTTGACCTACTGTAAAACCTCATCAGCACATGAATCAGGTAGGAGAGAGAACATACATGCCTAGTCCCATCCTGAACAGGTCCTTTCTCTAACCTAGAACGAAGTCCCAGGTTTAGAACGCACTGTTGAACTGGGCCTAATCCTGTCAAGACTAGTAGACTCATTGACCAACCCATCTGCAGCCACATCAAGCCACAAGTCATGCAGATAAAATATCTGTCTGAGATCAAATCTTTGTGACTTGGCATGGTCTGACAACTGTACAAAGTTATTGCATTCTTATAAACCACAACAAACAGTAGGCATGAAAGTGAATGCAAGCAAAGGCTGCAGCAACAACTTTCAGATCTTTTAAAGAACTAACCCCCATGAATGCTTCCAAAGCATTTCTCATTCCGGGTAACCTTTTGGATTGCCTTGCGGCGAAAAATGAGTCTTCTCCAAACAAGTTCATGCTTGTTGGGAGAAAAGACACCACAAGATCAATCTTGCTCCGCAATGATCTTCCGAACATCATCATCAACTACCAACCATGCACTCTGTATCCATCGATTACCACTGCTTGTTTCAGTCCTCCCACAACACGAACATCAGAAAGATGGAAACACTGAATGAGCAAAACAGAAATCCCAGTTTTACCTGTATTATTGGCATCTTCTGCTCGAGCTTCTATTTGGATATGCATAAAAAGGGCGGAAGAAAGCCTCAGTAATACAGCCCACCTTGAGAATCTACGCAAGAAAATTACGTAAATGCCGGCAAATAATCAATGCTAGTGAACATATCCAAATGGATTTCGAAAAATAAATTGCCACGAATATCCTGTAGAACGATGAGCGATCTCCCATTTTTAATAATAAAAAATAAAGACAAATGAATCCAATTATTTTTAGAAACATTAAATTTATGTGGGGCTTAGTAGGGTCAAGTGAATGTGCTACTAAAATCAAGTTGAATGATGTCAAAAAGATATGGAATGATGTCAAAAAGATATGGAATGATATAAAAAAGATACGACTTGCAAAGCATACTATCATAGAAACATAACAAAAGAATACATCAGAATGTAACAAGTTGCCACTCATCTGCAAGCCCAGACACAAGTTTATATGCCAAAAGCATGGTTAACCCATTACAGTTCCAAGTATCCATAAAAGATAACTAGAAATATCTCCCTGCACCTAATAAAAAGAAAAAAAAAAACATACTGACTAGATCATTGCTTCTACCAAAGACAGGTCTAACAAGGCAAGCCAACTCTCCTGCAAGACAAGAAACAACATATTATTCATTTAGTTCAATAACGGAAATATCATAGTGATATTTCATGCATTAAATCAAGAAAAAAATATTGACATTAGTGATATACCTTCCAATCCATCACATTCACATTTGCCGTATTCTGTAATTTAGACAATGGATGCATCTCAATATGCATGAAAAACATCATATTTCGTGACTTTACATTATCTTTGAAATTGCAAGTTACAATTCATAAAAAAAAAGGTGTTTCCTTCAATGAAAATTTATAAGATCCCTTCGTTTAGAGATCATGCTGGTTGCTTGTGGAAATTCTGGGGTTGAATGCCTTTTTCTTTTTTCTGTTTTCCTTCTATATCTATTCCCTTTTGTCTTTAATTCTTCATCCTCTCGATGAAATTGGTCGATTTACCAACTTCGCAAAAAAAAGAAAAGAAAAGAGAGAGTATTAAAATATTTTAAATCATGTAACTGCAAATTTCTACATTGCATATTATAATCCTATAATCTTCCAACTCATGATTTTCTTTACTTATTCCATTAGACGTCAAAAACTTCAAATGCAACATAGAAACTAATGCATCATGGTGTATCAATTAGAAACAAACAGGAAACAACTATTAACAACCTAAACAACAGGGCATTGTACTATAGTAGCAGTAAATAACATAATCATAGTCAGCTAGTGTTAAAATTACAAATCTTGAAATCCATATCCTAATCTAAAATCTAACATATCTCGTCAGCACTTATCTTCTCGCCTGTGCTGACCAGCGGCCTTTATTTCATTGGCTGCCAGTCAGGGCTGAAAATGGAACCAATATCAATCAGATATCAATAATATCCATATACATATCCATTTTGATGAATACGAATGCTAAATTTGCCAGATACTGACAATGCAGATATAAATCGGACAATTAAACATTGTAGCTAGAATATTATTCAACTTCATGTTTTATTGATTTGCATTAACTAAAAATAAGGATGTAAGCCTCCAAACTTTCTTTTATTATCTTTCTAAAATAGGCAAATGATCCCACAAAAATAAAGAAGTGCAACCACTTTATCACCTGACTCTTTTAGTGGATCCTAACAATTCTGCTAAATTACACCCCTTGAATTGAAAAACTGATCATTAAGGATGCAATCTACCAAATCAAAGATGTTATTTTATGGAAAGAAAACTAAATTAAAGACAATGCAACCAATTTTGAGTTTATGACAACTATACAAGGTTAAATAGGATTGCAAATGGACTTGGATATTCAGCTACAGATTGAATACTTGCAATATGCATATCCATATCTGCTATTTTTTTTCCTTTGACAGATATTAAATTATTAATATGGATATGGATATTGGTTGGATGTTAAAATTTGAATCCATGTTCAATTATTTCTGGATATGGAAATGGTTCTTTTATGGATATTATTTGATCCATCTTCACCAAACTGCCTAAATGGGGTATGTGGCCTGGTCGACAACGTTCAGCCGATCAATGCATTGCCTTTTCCAAGGAAGTTGTTCATGTTTATTTTGGGTTCGGCAATCAGGTTCCACCACTATGGTGATAGGGCTGCATTACTTATGACAGTTCAGTGCAAGTTGAATCTATTGGTTACAATAAACATCTAAAACTCACGAGTGCCTATTTCCTACTCTTTCTAGGTTGTTCTCCTCTGTTCGACCACCTCGCCTCTGATACTCAACCATCAGAAGCTCCAGTCCCATCATCCAGACTGACAGCTGAGAACTTCAGCCAATGAAGAACTTTAGTTCTTATTGTGATCATTCTTATTGCAATTAGCATATACAAAAAAGACACTTGGTTGGATAGAGCAAGGGCCTTGTTGCTATGGCTTAATGAAGGGAGAAGCAAGGGGAGGAAAAAGGCGTCCCCCGCTATCCGATCACAGAAGCTTTCTCATTAGTTGTAGCATTATAACTGAGTATTATCAACAACCCTATTTTTTCCCTTTTCTTCCCTTACAAAAAAATGGCTTGAAGAGGAGATGTTGTCGGACATTGGCAATGATATATCTTCACTCACTAGGAGTAAAACTTGAACCCCCAACCCCCACCCCCCGTCCAGGTGCCTAATTCTGTCATAAGTTTTGTAAACATCCAAAATTTATGTGGATCTAAAAAAAAACATTTGTTGTCTATCTAAATATACATGTCTACAAAATCTATTTATGGAATTTTCATTATGGTTAAGTAGAACTTAAAAACTGTTAGTAATGGCCAGATGGAAGATTTCTTCCCTTTAGCTACCGATTGATGTTTCAGTGCTTGTTTGTTGTTTTAAGATATTGCGCATAAATCTTATTGGTTACAATCTTTTTTTTTTTACTAAGGAAGGTAGAGGTTCATTGGGTTTAGACTTTAGAGAATTTGTTTGCATTGTCATTGATGCTGTGTTCACCATGAATCATTGATTCAAGGAATATAACTCAATGTTCCTCACACTCAATTTTGATTTCTATTCCTACACTCCCTTGTATCCTTCAAGAAAAAATGGTAAATTATGTTTCGTTTGATTGTCTTCTTTTATTTTTTTTGTTGTTATACATCTTTTATTAATATTAGTACGTCTAGACAACTTTTTGCAAAAGAAGTCACATATTAGATCTTATATAATGCACTCATGTTCACAAATATGAACATCATTAATGGTTCAAATTTAAGCAAGGAACAATGCTAGGTAGTAATAAATACATATTACCAACAAATATTGCATACTACTGGGTTATACATAACAAACACAACTCATTTCAGACATAACTAAATTATGCTTCAAGTTATACCCCTCAAGATGTCCTTGTTTATCTTTTTTATCGTGACCGAAGGTCCTCCATTGATATTCCAAAAGCAACATGAACATTACAGATTATAGCTTGTGGGTCTAGCATTTGCTCTGCAATAGTACTAAAAGCTAACAGGGCTTCAGTAGTTATTCTTTCGTAACTACTTTCACTTTTGACATCGCCAAGATAGAAGACCAAACCCTTATTAGCAAGAAGGGGAAGATCTTGCACAAGGATAAACTTTCAAGTGAATTTGTTGTAAATACAGCCTAATCTGCTAGGTTTTTGGTTAGATCGGGATTTAGATTTAGATTTTCTTAAAAGTTCAGGGAATCTTTTCATCAATCTTGGCTGTCAAGGTCTATGATCCAACCTACCAGTCCCCATTGTTCCCTTAGTTGCTCTCTCTTTTTAATTCTTTCCTCCATTGCTTTTAGGGCTCGTTTGGTTCGCGGGAAGTATTTTCCCTCCTAGGAATATGATTCCTGGGAATCAGATTCCTAGGAAGAGGATACCTAGGAAAGTACTTTTGGCATGTTTGGTTAACCATGGGAAAGTGACAAATTTCCAAAGTGCTTATGTTTGGTTGACCATCCACTTTCCTAGGAAAGTTATGTATAATTCCTATTATGCCCTTAATAAAAATTAGGTCTTTAATGCCTCTTTAATGTTTCTTTAATGCTGAAGGGTCTTTTTGGGAAAAAATAAAAAAGGAGTGATTCCCACATCATGGGAAAGTAACTTTCCCATGTTTCTCATGGGAAAGACTTTCCCATGAAATGTGGGAATCATATTCCCATGGGAATACAACTTTCCCATCTCTCTCATTTGAAAACTCCAACCAAACAAGAGGCATTTTATTACTTTTCCGTTGACCACACTTTCTCCCCTCCTTTTCCTGCGAACCAAACGAGCCCTTAGGCAAAACAAGGAAAGAGTCCTTCAATTCCTAGGGTCCAAGTTAGAAAGTCTGAGAGAGGTTTTTGGGTTCAAAAACAGTAACTTGAGAACTATTTGCATAAATTAAATTCAAAGACCCTTCTTTCTCATTTTCTTCTCTTTGGAACATTGTCTATAAATTCTGTGCTGTGAAATGAGTTCCTCAGGACGAAATCGCAGAAATAAAAAAAAACCAGAAATTTGTAATCTTTTCTGGTTATTTCTCATGTCTGAAATCAAATTCAGATCCATATAAAGTGTGGATCAATTGCTTCTAGAACAATCCTGAACCACACTTGGAAATTAAATTTGAAGGTTTCCTTCAGAATATTGTCTTGTGTGAGAACTCTTTCGAACAGGAGTGGTGGTTAAATAGAATTTACAAGTCCTACTCCATAAGTCTAATAAGGAAATTAATAAATGCATGAAATAATAGGCATAGTAACATTTTCAATTTCATAAGAACAAAACTGATAATAATCTTGATTATATTAGGCAACATTTCCCGGAGCCTAATGCTCTGTGCCCATTAACTAGAGAAGGATAAATTTTCATGGTTAAAGCTCCTCAAATCTCCAACCAGAACGAGTAATAAATCAATCATAATTCAGTAATTAAAGCTCATAGATTGGAGAAAAGCAAAGAAATCCATAGAAAGATTTTATATAATTATTTGAACATAGAATTCTACACACCATCGTTTATATAATAGACAAAAAGAAAAATAAGTTAAGCAACTGTGCAGTTACTGCTTCATACACATAAGTTTCCATGTCCAATTGACATTATGTCAAGCATCGGGTTACTGTAGAACTACAAGGATTGAGATTTGCCAGAAATTTAATGATAACTTGGAAAAAGATTGAATACTGAGATTCTCAGAAAAGCACAACTGAAGGTGAAGAATGAAGGAGAAAGTGACTGACTTACAGGTACTGATGTTAGTGCCATATTCAGAAATCCATGCTGGATGTTCCATTCTTACCAACTTCAGTTCAGTACAATTGCAGTTCACCTAAACTTTGGCCTCTTTGAAGGCACACCCTTCCTTATATCTGGAACACGAGACTTGGAGAGGGCTTTTGCCTTCCTTCTCCTCCTCTCATCTTCACTGTCAGACTCATCACCCTTCTCCCTGTCAGCATTACTTGCCTCCCGCTCCAGCTCCTCCCAAGTCTTCCCCTTCTCCTCTTCAGACTCCTCTTCTGAATCTTCCTCTTCTTCTTCATCTGACTCCACCAGTGACTCACTGTCATTATCATCATCATCAGAAGATTCTGGCTCCATATCAGAGGGCTCAAACCCTTGGTCTGATTCCTCAGTATTATCGGATTCCGAGTCACTTGCCTCCAAGTTTAGGAACTCCCATCCACCATCTTCAATAAACTTCTGAGGGTCATCCATAATTGTTTTCAGGATTGGGCGCCAATTTAAGTTCAATCTGCTCTCATAATACTTCAGATCAGTAGTGTCGAGCCACTCTTTGATTCCATCTAGAGATGCGGATGGAATAGAATCTATGCGAAGTACATCTTTCTTGAAGTCTTTGAATACGATGGTCATGTCAAAGTTCTTCTGGCCAAGCCCTACCCTTTCCAGGTTAACAATTTCAATCTCACTCAAAGTAACTACCAGAAATGGTGTCTCAATAAGTTCAACCAAACAGCTCGAAGTTGGAACAATGAAAGCTGAAGCCTTGTGAGGAACTCCATGGAAACCAAGCTCCCTCAAAGGCATATCGAACTCCAGATCAAGATCTTTGAGTTGTGGCTGTGTCCAAAGTTCATGTACCTTGTTGACAAAGTTCTGAAAATCCATGTTTATTCTGTTTTTTCTGTCCCTCTCACGCTGCTCTTCCTCTATCTCATCTGGATCAAGGGCTGATCTCCTACCACCACCCAATGTCTGTACAACATCCATCACCTCAACATAAAATTGGACATCCTTAGTCTTCTTATTGCCCACCATTATGTGATTGTGCAGATGAAAGTGCAAAAGTGTAATCATTTCTCTCTCTGCAGGCTGGAAGAAGGCATGCTTAATGTTTCCATACATAATATCTACTCTCTCATCAGGTCTGGGGGTTGAATACCGGAACCCATTGACATGAGCCTCTAAAGTACCAGGTAGCTTTCTTCCACGACCACCAAACACTGGGCGTATCCACAAGTCAGGTAACCTGATTGGTTTCATCCTATTGCCAGAAAGCTGTAGTTTCTCCTGAGTAACCAAAGTGGCCCTCTCAGCTCTCTCTGATTCCCTAGATGCAACTTGCCTTCTAAGGGTCTTGATCAGTTGTACCACTTCACTGCTATGCCTTGGATCCTTGGAACGGAAAGTAATCTCCTTCAAGTAGATAGCACCTTGAAACTTAAGGGAGTTTGCATCATGGGGGTTAAAAGGCGTACCAGGCACATTGAATATTATACGAATAGTGCAGGTCCGATTGTCTTGATGTGAAGTTACACTCTTCACAGTAGAGACATGGAAGGGAACCATGCTTCCATATATTGGCAAAAGAATAGCTTCATTCTTCTGGTCCACTTGTATCACCAGCTCCCTTGAGTAGGGTATATCATTGACGTTCTTGTAGGCAATCAGTTCAGTTGAAGCTCTTACAGAACCTCGCCCATCTGCGGCTGCAGAGCCACTGCCAGCTAGCCTCCTGGCAGTCTCTTCATTCTTCTGGCGAGCAAGTTCTGCCTGGTGCTGTCTCCGCAGCTCTTCCTTCGACATCTCCTGGTTGTCCGACCTCAGTGTTGCTTTGGATGGAAAGAGATCAGTGCCATTAACAGGAGGCCTGACCCTGGGAGGCTCTTCTTCTTCCTCTTCCTCATTAAATGAGTAAGCAACGTCCTTGACTGCCTTGGAGCAGCCTGCTGTCAAGACTTCTGGGGGCTTTTCACTAACAATAACAGTATCAGCCAGCAAAAGAGAGAATGTCTCAGTCTTCGGATTGTTAGTCTCAGCTCGGAGGTTCTGGAAACCAAGCAAGACGTTAAAAACCATGCCTGCCTTCAGTGGCCGATCAGTTTTTGAATTTAAGCTAAACCCAGATTCACGGAACTCGAGGCCGATTCCTGTTCCAGCTGACTTAGTCAGATTTGGAAGGAGCTCCGGCGCTTCTTTCTCAACCATGGCTACTGCAGCTTGGTAAGCAGCACTAACTTTATTACCAGGCTTCAAAGCACCTATTGCAGCATCATGAGCCTTGAGGAGAACTTCATATGCCTTACTCTGAGTTGCAGTAGCATCAATCAAAAATGTTCTGGCAATATTTGAGCAATAACTGTTGTAACGTGACCCAATTGCACATATGATCACACTTGCCGAGTCATAGTACAGATTGTCATCATTACTTGATGCACTTGGCCTGAGATCAAACTTACCCCCACTCTGAAATATAGGAGGATAGCATATATCAACATTTTCTGCCTTCAGCTTGACTTTGATCTTAGATGGATCAAGTATCACCTTTTCTGTATCATCCATCAGTGAAGAGTGAGAGACCTTCTTCTCTTCATCAATAGCCTTCTCAAGCTTTGGGACCACAAAATTCTTCATCACCGATGAAGTTAGATATGCAGCTTTCCTGACACAAATGAGCTCAATGGCATCTTTGGCAGCAAACAGTTCTGAGAAACCAGGTGTTACATCAGTGAGCTGTAACGTCGAGCCTCCCAGCTTCTCGGACCATGTTTCGAGAAGCTTCCCTTCGGGTGCCTCTTTTGCAATGTATCCAACAATGGGATTACCAGATTTGGACTGAGCACGAACAGCATGTAATATCTCATCCATCAAGATAGTCCCATCATCATTCTTCGCCTTGACATGCATCACAACATCAGTGCCAACAGCCTCCTTTGCAGACTTCTTAAGGGTTTCAAGCAGAGCCGCTTTCTTCTGACTACACAAGAAATGGATCTGCTTGCTCATGAAAACCATGATTGTCTCTGGGAACTCATATCCAAGCAACCAGATATTCAAGGATGATGACTTCAGATACCGAAGATCTTCAGAAGGAGGGGGGGTTGCAATGGTAATAACATCAGTAGAGCTCCACAGATCAGTTCTGTGCTCCTTCCAGTGTGTATAAAACCCCTTCAGACGCTTGCTGAAATTCTCCAGATCGATTGTGTATACACTAGCCCCAGAGCCAGATGGTTTTGTGCTTTGATGGTTGGCCATCTACACCAAGTCACATCCACAAACAGCAACTACTAATTTTTGGAATGATAAATGAGTTATTAAACTCTAACCTCTTGCAGAGAGAAGATCAACCTGAGAAAAAAGAGTACACATGTAAAGATCCAAATATTGTCAAAATATAAAGAGAAAAGAAAGAAGATACATCTCTAATTCTGCAACATATAAATCAAAAGATTTCACATCCAGCCGTGCATGGCCATGGAAATTGTTTAATCTCGTGCTTTCT
Source organism: Phoenix dactylifera (assembly GCF_009389715.1). NCBI lineage: Eukaryota > Viridiplantae > Streptophyta > Magnoliopsida > Arecales > Arecaceae > Phoenix > Phoenix dactylifera. Next base: position 6,929,251 of record NC_052392.1, read on the forward strand.
ACATGCCTTGAGGTATGACAAATGACGGGACACTTCTTTCTTCTCTATCTTTAAGTATTACACTTCCCTTGGTTCATCCAAACACAACTCCTCTTTTGGTCATCCGACACCACTGATTTCCTTAACTGCCAATGCTCATTATAAACCCTACCAGAGATCTATTCTTTTACCTATTTCTGGATAAACTATTGACGAACTAGCAAGCAGAATGTGCATGGCAAATGCCTGAATTCCACTGTATTATAAATGCAAACTAAAATTTTGGCAAAAATGGTTATACTGCACGATAACATTTCCCCCCTTCTCTACAGGGACAATTGTAGTTTAAGCAAATACTATTTTAAATCTTCAAATACTCGGATGCTATCAAATTAAGAAACTTGTTGATCCAAACTTTTATTTGAAGGAGAACATTCAAAAATGGAAAGAAAAAGCTGTTCAGAAAAAAACAAACCTCCGCCATTGCCCCGCAAAGGAAAAAAAAAGATAATAATAACTCTAAAATATCTCCCATTTTCACAAACACATAAGCGAACCAAAGCCATTACTCCTTTAAGGTTAGTTCAAGGGCTCCAGAAGAACAAAAATCTCAACAAAACGCACAAAATTTCATCATAATTCCCACAAAAAACTAGAAACGATTTTCCCCTCTCCCACGAGCACCAACGAGAAACCCTCCAGAAAACAACAAATTGAACTTAGGGTTATGGTTAGAATCAGGGTCAGAGCCGTCTCAATCCCCGAAAACCAGAAAAAACAAACCGATTAAACAAAGCAAAGAGTCAAAATACCTCGCAATTCTTCCTTCGCCTCGCTCCTATCAACAGCCCCAATCCACCCGTTCCTTCTGCAAAGATCAAAACCAAAGTTAGGGTTAGGGTTTCTGCGAGTTCAAATCAAGCTCAAAACCACGCACCAAAGAAAGAAATGAAACAGCAGACTTACTCGTTTCTCTCCGTCCCGAGAGCCCCGTTCTGCTGCCCCTCCGATTCTGCGGCGGCGGAGGCGGCCGACTTGTTTCCTATCGAGGGAGGGCTAGGGGGCGGGTTAGGGTTCCGGAAACGCTCGAAATAGGGGAATTCGGTGCCCCAGGAATCCTCGAAGAAGACGAAATCCAATCCAAAGGGAGGATTGGAGGAGAAATGAGAGAAGATTAGAAGAAGAATGGAGAACAAAACGAGGGAATGACAGAGTGAAAGGAGAGAAAAATCGAACCTTTATAGAGAGGGGCGAAAGATCGAGAAGCGAAGAGGGAGGGAAAAAAATTGGTCGAGCGAGGGATGGGAGAAGGGCTTCGATAGGGGAGATCACAATTAGACCGCCGACTTCGAGACTATTTACGTGAACTGCCACCGCTTGCAGGTTTTCCGGGGCAGACTCAACGCCGAGCCGAATCCCTTTAGGCCCGAAACTTGTTTGGGTCGCATCATGTTGGCTTTGGGATGGGGTTATACCTTTCATGCGAAAGAAGGATTCACCTTTCTTCATGCGAATCCTCCATTGGATCACCCTCACACAGATCTCAAAGCATCCAAACTTTATTATTCATCGTCTACATATATGTCAAAGCGATCGGTCGATGATCCATTGGTAGATTCATGAAAATTACAACCCTGATCTGCTGGGTTTGGACTGGGCCTTTCTGAATCTGCGTTTTGAGACCGCACTCGAATCTATCATCTGCCTCTGCACCTAGGTATCGAAAGGGTCCTAGACCGATGTGCCGGTCAAAGAAAGAGGAGAGAGGGAGAGATTCATCACATATGCAAAAAGGGCATTGCCTTTTGGAAGATTTACATATTAATTGTTGACTTACATAAGAGCAGGATAGCAACAAGAGATCTATGTTGTCTATTAACTCAAATCTAGGAAAATGTAAAGAGCAAATCAAGGGACAATGATTGTAAGTGTAGTGGATTCAAAGGGGACAACCACAAGCAGCAACCAAAATTTAGAAAAGCAAAGGAGGACTAGGAAGTGAAAGTGAGAGGATCACATTAATAACAATAAGCAAGCAGCACAACAACCACTACGCTGAAGACAACTAGAGCACAAGTTGGTATAGTGTAGAGAAAGGGAGGCGAAGCCAAAAGGTGAAAATGTCTGAAGCAAGAGTAGGAGGATAAGAGTATGAGACCAATGATGATGCCCAACAAAGCAACATCTATAAAACGTAAATGACAAAGCTGCAATGAAATGGCAGGACTTGGACATGCAATTCACAAAGAATAATAGGAAGAGACATAGGGAAGAAGAATGTTTTGATTTCTACTATCGAGTTCTATCATATGCACAATATTATAGACGCCGCTTATTGGTGCTTCTCTCGTTATTCATGACACAACTAATAATAAGTTGTAGCTATTCAATCTATATGTATTTAGAATATTTATACAAAAATAGGACACTTCTTATGGCAGTTGCTAAGAAACTAGACACACCCAAGATTTTCCCAGACAATTACTTTTATTAGTTTTTTAATTACAACATGCTTATATTTGCAGCTTCTGGATGGCAACATAGTTGCTTTTGGTCTTTTTTTTTTTTTCCTTTTGAAGATTTATTGTTCTTCCATGGACTTGAAGATTCTGATTCTTTAGATGCTCTGTCGGTTGTCTCGAAATGAGAGATCCTAGATTTCAATATACTTGATGATAAAATAATTATCCCTAGTTAGTTTAGTGGCATGCTTAACCTTGCATGCATGCATGCACACATACACACATCAACAATATTAGTGGCTCTATTTTAACAAATTTACATGGCACATTTCTCCCATTAAAACCTTCATGTCATTGCAGACACTGTAATAGATAAGCTGTAGTGGCCAGAGGTCATAACTCATGTAAGAGGACCACGCTTTTTTCCTTCAGAGGAGAGCAGAAGCTTTATCTATTGAAAGAGAACCATGCTGCTTGGATTGCATCATAATGCTTATAGCCAAGTAAGGCTGCAAATGGGTCGGGTCACGGGAGCTGCAAATGGGTCGGATCAACCTGTGACCCGACCCGACCCAACCCATGTAGATCCGACCCAATCCGAATTTTAAGGCCCACAAATCCAGATCGGATCCTAAAATTGGACCCGAGCCATTTTCTGGGTCAGATCTGGGTTTACTGAATCGGATCCGACCCAACCCGAACCAACCCGAAGAGAATGAGCAAAACAGAGGGAAACCCGAACGCTGAGATCTCATCAAGCTTTTGGTTTAACTCGGGACAGGTATAGCAGCAAGAAAGCCAGAGAAGCAGACCCAAGATGGTTTCTTTAATGAATGGGAGCCATCTCAGATATGTTCTTGTGCCAAAAGAAGAAGAAGAAGAAGACAGGAGCTCCACACAGCTGTGCTCTGCTTCAGAATCTCTTGGACCCAGAAGAGAGAGAGAGAGAGAGAGAGGACTGCCGGTTTGACTTCCATTTGCTCCTCATGTCTTTAGATTTGATGGTGATGTGGTACTTCTTCTAATACCTGATACAAGCATCTTGATAATTGTAAGTAAATACATGAGATTACTAGATGCTGCTGCTTATGCCACCTAACAGGCTTCCCTCAAAAGCTGAAACTTTACCTCTCTCAATTTTGCTGTGCCAAACATCATCCACAAAGCCTCCTTGGTGAATCTTCTTGCTTTCAAATAGTGTTTACTGCATGGCATCTTCACTCTCACAGCGAAACAAGTTGCATTTGGCCCCTGATTTTCCACAAACCTCATACTTATCTTGCTAATACAACATCAAGATAGCAAAGTGGTCCAGTTGGTTGGTTAACAAAGACACGAGTAAGCATCCTATGGCCTGCGTCCCACGTCCAAAGCACCCCGGAGTTTCCCTTTTCATCTAGGAGTTCATTGAAAGCACCAGACTTCTCCCAGAGGGCTTCCTTCTCCCTATTCTTTTGCATTGGAAGTGTCATTCCCATGATGAGAAACTTTTTTATCCTTCTTCTATGGGTATACCATTCTATAGAGGAAACATCAATTTGATTCATACAAAACTCGGCTGCTTGATTGAAACTCCATAATATGCTTAAGAAACTAACTACATCTGAAATATGTTTTCAATTCGAAGATGTTGATTTGCTTTCTTGGACCAATACTAATAACCAAATACTTGCAGATACCATCATTTCAAGTGATCTATGAAATAAAAGTAACACAGTGCAAGCAGAAAGTTTTTCCTACTACATGACATGACAGCACCTGTATAACTCAAAATTGTGGTACAATTGTAGTGGTTGATTTCTGAGCTACCAAACCTGCATCATGTATGGAAAGTTTTCCCTGAAGTAAATAAGCAACTGATATAAAACTCCTCAACTCATCTACAGTTTGCTCCATTTTAGAGATTTCCAACATAGTTCATCTTGATTTCAAGCCACAATTTCTGTCTCGAGGTAATCAACCTCTAAAAGTCATGAATCACATCTTCTAGTTTTCTTCAGAATGCATTTAGCAAAGCAAACTAATTATGTTATGAAAATAAATAGTCTCGTACAATTAAAATTCTCCTCCCCTGGGGGAGATAGAAGTAGCTGGATAGTCTAAGTTACCTGGCCATGCAAATGCCAGATATGCTCTTGTTAGCTAGGTTGCTGCCATTTTTTTCAACATCGGAGACAGGGCATCATAACTGTTTGTCCCAAATAGGCATAAAGAAAAAACATTGGATTGCATAGAAGTAAATATGATTGTTCTAAAAAACTGGGCAATGGAAAGGCACACAAAAAGTTCCTAGAGCCTATGTAACACTGCCTCGGTAACGCCCTATTCAACCAAACCCTACGTACCAAGTTACACCAATCTCCTTATGCCACATGACTGGAAGAACTTTTCATGTGCACAAAATGGGCTGCTTCATGCGTTACACCTGGGTGACAGTCCAGCGGTTGCATAATCAATATAGGAAGAGGTTCTAGGTTCAGATATCGGTGCTGTTGTTGCCTGAGTGTTTGACCTAGATTATTCTTACTGGTGATACTCCCTAATGTTTTTTCTCAAAAAGAAAAAACAGAGGTTCAAAATTTTTGATGGCACCGATATAGAATGCTTGATGATGCCAACAATTGAAATTATATGCAAACATATAAAATACTAAACATGTTGCTAGGGATGCACAACAAAACTATCTATAGGTCAATCTCCTATGAATCATATCAGATTTAATCACCATTCCACCTTTCTCTGCACAATTGTATAATTTAAGAACCAAAAATATCCCATAGGGGCAAGAATCAGTTCCACCAGGCAGGGAGCACCGATTTGTGAGCCATTTCTCACACCTTGATGGCCCAGTCTTGATAGCTGCTAATGGATCACCATTTTGAGCTATGTGAGGGCTGCAGCATTTCCACTGAGAGAGGCCACATTTGATTAAATAGAATACAGGCAATTCAACAAGCATGAGCCAATGCATCCTAGAGATCGTCAATGAAATAAATTAATCTATCATAATGCAATAGCCAAAAAAGAACAAAGAAAAGAGAACAACTTTAATGTGTTCCACCATTAATCCAACTATTATGATGGAGGATGTACAACAAAATCACGCTTCCCTTGTGAGAATCAGTCCTGGACGGTTAAACCACAGAAACACGCCCATTCGTCTTCTGCATTGTTCCCAGGGGCAAACCTATAAAACAGATACAGGCAACATTAAAAGATGTCTTTCACTCATGCTACAAAGTGTCCTGAAAGACATCATCCACTAAACTGGGTGTTGAAATAATAGGCAGAGAAATAATCCTCTAAAGAGGGTTATACTGGAAGAAAATTTACCGCAAATGTATTTTAAAAAGGCATAAATATTTGCAAGACGAGAGAAACTTGGGCAGAAAATTGAGTAACATGGCTGCTGATGGGCAAATATTGAGAAAAAGGTTTCAAAGAAAAGGTACGAAACTTATAGTTGGCTCTGAAGCGCAAAACCTCTATACAATAGCAACAAGATTACAATTATGAATAGTATATATCATGAAGAACTACTGACATATCCCCTTCATCATGTTACAGGAAGAACTAGATGTTTTGTCATGGTTCATTGAGTGATGATTGTTCAGCAAGATATAGAGCACAACCTCTCTCCAAATTTTACATCTTCTGATAAACTACAGATAAAATGCAAAGTATCATTTAAGAAGATTGCGGGATTAAAAGAGCAAGGCAATTTTGGCAAGTCAGCTAGTGAATCAGACAAGCTGAATCTATTTCTAAAGCTAGCAAGTCAAAATATTGTGCAACTCAGATAACTTGGGGAAGCTGCGTATGACCAAGTCAATCATGACAGGGGAGTTTAACCTAGTCCATCAATATTGGGGAAGCTCAACAGGTAAAAGAAACTAAATAGATAAAGTTCGTGTCCAACTCAAATGATTTGTGTGTTTCAAGTTCCAGTAGTTTGTCCTTGACTTGAGCCAAGTCAAAAATGAATTTAGAACTCTCTGAATCAAGCTGTAAAGTTTGTCACTAATATCAATCCCTTAAAGTTTTCAAAAGTTAAGTGATGCAGAATCTTCAGTAATTCTAAACTACTGCACTAAGGTAATCAATTGAATACCGATTTAAAAGTGTAACTTTTTAAAGCATCGTAGTTGTTAGGCTGCCTTAATAATTAAAGATCCTGGCATTTAAACATGACATAGGGCTTAACCAATCATTCCATTCATTAGGTTAGGATAAAGGTACTTGTGATTTTTACAATGTTTTTCTCTCTAAGAGAATATGCCTGCAGTTATCATTATTTATGAACAGCATGCTTATCGTTTCTTCTTTTAATTAGTTTCAGTATAATTAAATGTATGAAAAAGGATATAAATATAAAATTTTATATTTATTCTAATTATTTCTCAGGTAACTAATAAGTACATAGATAATATTGACCTTTTAGATATTAATTTAAAGCCATATGAAATGGCATTTTCCAAGTAATGAATTTTATGATGCTGGATGAGATATGCTGAGGTCATTAGTGGCATGAAGTTCCTATATGCAGATGTTCAATTGCTAAGGTGATTCTAGAATCATGCCCATTTCTCAACGAAGAATAAAAAAGTAATTCTAACTTTTGGGCAAGCCCGGACAACCAAGGTGACTAATGTACAGCAAACCTTTGCTAAAGTTGTATCAGCATCATGGAAGCAGTTCAAGGAATCCAAATGAAGCAAAGGAAATTTTGTCCAATATATAACATACCACATCCATATATCATACCATATAATTTTATGCAGCATTTTTAGTTTTCTATAGGTTTTTCTCTAGGGTAAGTTGTTAAGTTCAGATCAAAATAGAGGTCCCTCAACCTTAGAAGACAAAATGTTTTGACATGTATTACTTCACAAGGCTTTTGCTATTGCATGCCATGCGCATAGTTTGTTTTTTTTTTTTTTTTTGTGTGGGGGGGGGGGGTAGCGATTCATGATTTTTTTTTTTTCCGCTAGTTCTCCATCTTAAACAATCCAATACATACTTCATTTTGACAATTCTCCACCATTTACATGAACCAAAAACTTTCCTCAAACAATATCATCATTAGAATCGAAAAGGATAAGTTATTGAGAAAACCATAGTTGTTATGAACTTTTGATAGGGAAGACACCATTAAAGATTGATATTTATGTCTGAAAATGCTTCAGATACAACTATGGCTAATTGCTTGTACACATAAGCAGGCCCGCCAACAACTTGAATGCTTCAAAACTTAACATAGAAGGCAAGCAGACATCTATTATTTTAACCACTAATTATAAATTTAATAAAAATTATTATCGTGTCTTGCACAGTGATGCCCAAAAAAGAATGCCAATAAGACAAATTAAAATTTTTCCTTATCTTTATAGAGGGGTTAGGGGGACTTTTCTTCCCTTGCCCCCTGCTGGTTCTGCCTGTGCATGCCCATGCTGACCAGGGATGAGCATTGCACATGCCACGTGCTGTACCATGCCAACAGTTGGCACAGACCAGCATGCTGCAGGCACGAGCATTTTGTTGGATTTTATTTAAAAAATAGGTTACTTTAAATTCCTTTCTGATATTGCTAAGAGTTGGTCCATGCATTAAGCAAATAATTTAAAGCTATATATATTGTCATACAAGTAACGATATTAGCCTATTATACAATTATGTTGTAGTTTTAAAACTATAGTATGGCTACATAGTAACTAGTATAACGTGAGATAGGGTTCTTCCAAGTGCTCCGCATCCAATAAAACAGCCACTGATCCCTGTACAAGGCAATGAAAAAGTGGGAAAAAAGTCATTTGAACCTTTTTGGCTCAGTACTGGTTTAGGGTATATGGTTTGTGGTTTGAGGCCTGGAATTGGATTGCCATTTGATATCATTCTATATGCTCTAGAACACATGGTTACCTCTGCACACATGCATCCCCACGCCGGCACCAGTCCAGAACTATATGTGCTGGCCAGCATAGAGGGACCATGACCTAAGACCTTGATTTTCATTGAGATTCTTGCATTTTCCTTGGATAGATAATGGTACTCATCATGGAGGAAACCGATATGAAACTTAACTTCAAGTTTTAGGAATCAGTTGTGTTCTATTTAGTTGCTTAGTTCCTTTCTATGCTTCATAAAATATCATATAACATAGTCATTATCATCAAGCTTTATCTCATCTATCTGGTCCAACTTTAAAGAATAATGCATGATCTTGGAAAGTTGAAAAATGTTTGAAGTTCAGCTATCAGCCTAGCATCATCAGCTATCAGCTCTTAAAATCCAGGCCACAACATCTCTAGATAAAAGAGGACATTACCATGAAATGAAAAGGCTGGTTGGTGGATAAAGGACCAATCTTCTTGGTTACACAATTTAAGCTCATGCAACTGCAGAGCGTATATAAAATTATAAAAGTTTACTTAGTTCTATCTTCTCTTCTTCTCGCATCTTCCTTGTCTTCATTTTCTTTTTCTTGCCCTACTAATTTTTCACTCCTCTCTTTATCCTTTTTTTTTCCAAAAAAAAAAAAATTCTCGCCATTAACCAATGACATATATATGGTATGAGTTTGCTCTTGTATGCTATTTTCATCATTAGGAGAAATGGTATATGAACAGTCTTCCCTAGACATGAATCAGTAATGGACTTCATTCTTCAAATAAAGGATTCTCACTCTATCATTATGCCTAACAAATTAGACACCTGTGGGTCCAGTGTTGTATGGAGAAAAATGTGAAATTTTGCTACACAACTGAACTTCCACAGATAAAATGAATGGGGTTGCTGGGAAGAGGAACATCAATAACTGCGTAATAGATGTAATTTTATATGCACCTTCCTGATTTCACAAATTTTACTCATAGTAAAAGATTCATTGTCATCATCATGAAATACTGAGGAATCTATACAAAAAGGAGAAAAAAATTCTTCGACCTGATTTTGCAGTATATGAATATGGTGCAGAATGAAATCTGTCTTTCATGACCCCCACTGAAGCCGCAGCTACTTCAGGTTTCGAAAATCTGTTCCCTCTGAAATGATTTGGAAAACTTGCAGCTGATGGTAATGCTCCTGAGTTTCCCAAGAATAGTTCTGAACTTTGTGCTAGAACCTGATCAGGGTTCCAAACAGCAGCTGAGGAGTACATATCTCTCTGTTTCCGAAGTGAGAAAGTGGAAATGTAATTTCTGTTCACGATGTACTTTACCAAACAATCAGTGATACAGAATAAGCAAGCAATGCTTTCTCAAATTGTAAATAACCAATCAGAAGTTATGCAAGCCTGCAAGTTTTTATCAGTCAAAACACTTCATGCATGAAATAAATGCTGATCACTAAACATGTTCAAATGGAAAGTCTTATGCATCCAAATGAATACATTCCATGAACGGTCAGGGGAACTAGACCGAACTAGCTAAGGAGAATGAGGCTAAAGCCTCATGATTTTCCTTATAAATTTTAGATATCTTAAAAAATAATTAAAAGTTATAACTGTTAGAATTTCAATTGATTTTTAGGGATATTTTCGGTTTTTTCCAAATTTATTTGTTGGTGTTTTATATGTTTTATGGTGTTCCAAAACTATTTTGTGTTCTTATATTTCCAGTCAAAACACTTCGTGCATGAAATAAATGCTCATCACTAAACATGCCCAAATGGAAAGTCTTGTGCATCCAAGTGAATCTGTTCAATGAACGGTCATGGGAACTAAATGGAACTAGCTTAGGAGAATAAGGCTCACTTCTTTGATAGTCTGGGAACTATGTTTAAAAAAGCTAAGTGTAAGCCTTGATGCATAAGGTAAAGTCTTATGATTTTTCTTAGAAGGTTTGCATATTGAAAAAAATAATTTTTAAAGTTAAAACTGTTGGCTTAAAAGCAAATATGTAGTTATAAATTCGAGGTTGGTTGTCAATAACCAGTAAGGTCTACCTTGATTTTGAGTTTTCTTTTTGAATTCCATATTACTTTCCTAGGATTAGTATGATATAGAATGTTTAGTAGTCAACAAATCATTGCTGATTTTCAACAGCAATTCCAGATTTGGCCGTACTTAAACATATACTAATGTTGGCAAATGCGATGCATCTGATGAGGCATTAATGGATATTAGCTATCAATCCTTAAAAAAGATGACAAAGAAGTGATAAAAATAGGTAATGAAGAGGACAGAGGAAAAAAAACTGCACTGTACATCAGATATGTTCTTTACTTATTTATAGTTTTTAGATCATGCTATGATCTGGAACTTAATAATGAAAACAGAAGAAATAGAGATGCGGAGACATTTGAAGATTCCAGCTCAATTCATTTAATAGTGGGGTATTTATGGCCATGGGGTGATACTCCATGGCTAGATGTGGAGAGAGAGATGGAGTCATCTAAGCGATGGAGATAAGCACCCCCCCCCCCCCCCCTAACACAAACAAATTATTTGGGCCCCCATTGCTTTGCCTTCGTTTTTTTTTTCCAAAAGTCCAAGCAGAAAATGAACCAGACTAAACAAGTTCTATGATGAAACCCTTTAGTTTTTTAAAATTGTTTGCAAAATCTTTAGAGCTTTTGGTAGAAAATATTTATTGCTTTCAAGAAAGAGTGAAAATAAAAGTAAGGAATAGCAAAAGTTTTGTGCAAATGCTATTTTCAACATCAATATCCATATGCTATTTCACAAAATTGTAGAGAAACAAAAACACAGAACCAACAATGATTCCAAACAAGCCCTTAATTATTTTATAGTTTTTTTAATGAAGAACTAGGTGAAATCTACCATTTGATTGTTTGAAATATTTTAATAAAAAAAGGAGCATAAAATATTGTTAAAGGATCAAAAAATAAAGAAGGAAGATGTAACAAACCTAGACAGTGGTTTCAGAGTAATTTGTAAGAACTTATGCTGGCCAAGATTACCACGTTAAGAAAAAGGGGGGGAAGACAGATTTCTTAGGCAGAAAAGAAATAAACAACAAGGTCAATTAGTTTTGTTTATTCTTAAGTTTGAATTATTTCATAAAAAATGCTGGAAAAAGAAATGCTACATGGAAAGGCACCATAGAGGAGAGAAGGAATGTGACTACGAAGTCCAATGAGCATTTAAAAAGCAGAGTAAGATGAGGAGGCCTCTATGCTTTTTAAAAGGCCAAATAACATTGTTAGTTTTATAGTTTTCCTGTCTCGTTTGATAAAATCCATTGCGAAGGAGTCATCAGAGATTCAAGAATTTGCAGATCCTTCTGTTGAGGAGCTCATACCAATTGCAAAATACTTTTATTCATTATTTGTCACAAAATCCCACTGCCAGGCATTCAAGAGGTCTAAGATCAATGAGGTATGTTTACTAAATTTTTTCTTCTGTACACTAATATACACGTTTGCATATATATATATATATATATATATATATATATATATAGAGAGAGAGAGAGAGAGAGAGAGAGAGAGAGCTCATCCATCTGTAGATATACATCATTGTGAAGAAACTGCATATTTTGATGCTAGAATTTAGAAATGAGAATTGGAGCACTCAGTTTCAAAGGACCATAGGCAGCAGATAAGCAGCCATGGGGCCACCCTAGGCAGGTGCCTAAGTGGCACCCAGATTTCAAAAATGACCAAAAAAAATAAAATATATAGAAGCAGAAATGTAAATAAGGGTGCAATTCAGAAAATGAAAAGATATCAAATAAAATGTAGTAAGTCAATAAAAGTAATAATTTGGCAACATTCAATATTAATTCATAAATTAATCTCATCTTCCATAAACATGATGCATAAGCATGAAGATAGGCACAACTAGGTGGCCACTTTTTTTTTTAACATTGGAAGCACTTAAGTGGAAAAAACTAATTACTAACTAGACTCTTAGAAAATAATCTAAATAAAGGTAAGGTGCTTCAGACCTTCGTTTGAGGAACATCATCCCTGTGAACCTCGCGAAATAATTTACTAGAAGATGAGACTTCGATAGACATCATACCCTTGTCCTGCATTGATTCTGGACTTAGGGAATCAGCGCCATGCTGTTCTGCACATGCCTCACGGTATAGATGGCCAAGTTCTAAGCGGAGATGATTGTTTCCTTGCAAGTGGTATATTTTGGTAGCAAGTGGAACTGGAGCATCTGATTTTGTTAAATAAATATAAATATTTCAGATCCTCTATAGCATGATAATCATTTTTTGGGGAGTGTAATAGCATGAAATTTTCAGGAATAAGAGTATGAACTATATATGAAAGAACTAGCATGCTTCTAAAAGGAAGAAAAGTAGTGCAAAACAACATTATACCATCAAGATAGAGACATCAGACATGTCTTCCGATACCAAGACATTCTGATTGCTTACCAGAGAGGAAATCAAGCATTCATGGAGTTCAACTCATGGAATAACATGGATTAGGAAAGGGCTCAGTGTAATGTAAATAATCATGCAAGATGCATCATATTGACCAGACACACGTCTTGTATTCATTAGAAAAAATAAAGGATTAAAGTTCCACTTTACATAATCCATATCTATTCGAAGATTATCCAATTTTAAGGAATTATAATACTGTAATGGTGTCAATAAGTTGGGTTGGAAGCCCTCTAAGTCCATCAGCCATTTCACTCTTATGGCTCAGAGTTCATTCATCATAAAGTAGAATACAACTCTTTAGTGAACTACAATTTGACTTAGGATATGTAAATAAATCAAGTGAAATCCAGCAAATAATCTTCACTCACCATCAATAAGTGAAACGGGTGGGTTGGCCCTTACAGTGTCTATTGTAGGGTTATGCGAAGAAAGTTCCTTTACCAAATGGGACAGGATATGTTAAGCATGCGCCTTAAATAAGGTAGAGTAAGGGTGACTTCACCTAACACAGACTAACCAACTGACGATCCTATCCACAAAAACCTACACATTTGGCACGCAATTAAGAATTTGTGAGTTGCTGGTTTAGAAAGAAAAAGGGCAAGGAGTAATGATAGGCTGTCATGTAGAACTATTAAACTATCTATGAGCTCAAATATTTCCAAGCAAGAAAAATCTAAGTGCTGGTCAATTCCATTAGATTAACCAAATGAGTAAATTACAAAGTAATATGCAGTTTCATGATTAAAATTCAAGCATAACCAATATGCTGTACAGGTTTCCAGAAGTAAACAATAAATATGTTTGATGGGCTTTGTTTGCCCCTGTAAGCACTTTTGAACATGAGAACTTCAGTAATAAGTCAGGGGACTTACTACTCCGAAGATACTCCTTATGAATTACACCATTTTCAAGGATTTGTCCAGCCTTCTGATATCTGTTCAGAGTATTACAAGGTACTTCTCTTTCTGCATTTGATATCTTGTAATATTCCCTGCCTGAAAAATTTTTATGTCTTGTTAGTTCAGAAAATGCAAGACTGCAAAATCCAGTATACTATAGAAACAAACAAAGCTAGTGAAGGATTTAAAAGGAGGCCCGCTCATCTGCGAAATTGAGTGAAAGTGCATGCTTGGAGATCATCTTGTCAAACACTTTGAAATCATGGTATGTTGAACCGGCCCGTACCGGACCGGTTCGGTCCCTGACCAATCCGGTACAGAGGTGAAAAATGGTACCAGCCCATACCGGCTAGGTCAAATTTTTTTGGGCTTTGGAGGCCGAAACGGTGGTACTGGTTTGGTACCGGTTCGAACCGATACGCCTACCAGTTCGGCGATCCTTGTTTGAGATCAAAAAAAAAAAGTTGACAGTAAGCAAGAGGATTTCCTCAATGATCTGGGATGTACAAAACTAGTTCTTAAGCTCAACTATCAGACTATCACCAAGCCAAACATGAATTGCTCTGAATTCTGTTACTTAGTTGATAAATCCCACTATAGCAATACACTAGGAAACATTTTATTATATATTCTGATATCATAAAGTTGTCTTTTACAGGCGAATAAGCCAGTTGAGTATAAGGATCCTTCAAAGTTCAAATGCTGATTGCACTGTCTTCCCATTAATAATTATTTACTAGAGGATATCACATATTCACTAAAGAGAAAAATGGTAATAAGGAAAAGAAATAAAGATTTTTTTTTAGATACAATGCAAAAGCTGAGTAAAAAGTGACTCCACGACTTTGAATTGTTTGCTGATGTAGGTGAAAATATTGCTGCTAGAGATACGATTTAATTTTAGTGTCTGGTGAAGAATATTGTCACACATTGTACTGTACACATGGTAAGCAATCTCCTATTCATTTGTGGACCAAGCACAAAGAGATAGATATTTACTCCATATTGCTAATACATAACCATTTAGCCAATATCCTTACTAAGTTTCTGTTAAGCCAAATATATATTGTTAACCCTTTCTCTATCAGCTTAAGCTTTTGGATTCAATTGGTTATTGGTTATTTTGTCATATCTGACAAAGCATAGCTTTGCTGGAAGTCATGACTCATGAGCTCAAATCACTCCAGTTCAGTTATTTATTTAATTATCCCTCACTATTTGTTATTCTCATTCTGATCTATCTCATTGCCCCTCCACATACATGGTCTGGCCCACACATGAGGAGAGGGATTGTTAAGCCTGATATACATTGTTGACCCTTTCCATATTAGCTTAAGCTTTTATGGTCAATTGGTTATTTAATAATTTTTTGGGTATTGTCAAAGTCATCATATTTCTATGAAATTGTTCTTGGAGTATACATTATATTAACGGACTCTTTGGTTAACCCCAAAGTACCTACGCCCAACACCTAGAAAGGGTAGGGGCAAGGTTCGACGTCTCAGTACCGGACCCCGCACTAGTGCCGCACTAGCACAGTGTCGGTACGGTACGGTACAAAATTTTTTTGACGTACCGAGTATCGTTACGCCATCCGTATTGGGAACCGATACCGAACCAGTACGATACAGTATACCCCGTAGGGCTGGTATGACATACCATGGGCAGGAGTGTGACACTCAAGCATAGGTTCAAAAAAAGGTATTCTTTAGTATGTCAAGGTGCCCCAAGAAATCAAGAAATTTCATAATTTTATATGACTCAAATCTAGATGACATGTTTGTAAGCTAAAATTTGAATTTCAAAATTATATGTATATAATACTAAGCCAAAATAGTAGTTTGCAAAATTATAATCAGAATAGACATTAAAGTTCAGCTAAATATAGGTATTGCACGGAAAAAAAAACTACAATCTGTTTCCCCTCTACTCCAACAATATAAACACCTCCCACTTCGCCACTATGTTCCATCCACGAAGCACTATCTCCCTCCATACTAAATTAGGTGAGATACATTTGTCTAACTCTCTCTCATCCCTCTCTTTCTACATCCTTGACCCATAGTTCCCTCCAACTTCTCTATAGCAGCCATCTACCTCAAAACCTAACCCACCACCCAACCCTCTCTCCCAAACGCGATCTAAAGTGCCTTCTCTTCCTCTCATTCTAACAAAGCCACAACCTCCTAATATACCACCATGGTTTTAAATCCCGTGGGACAAGACTGTCCCGATTTTTCCATGGAAACAGTGAGAGGTTGTCCCATGATTTAGGGCAATGGAATAGGTTAGAGGCGATACGAGGAAACAACCTCTACACATGCAGGAGTAAGGCTAGGTGCATCTAACCCTCCCCAGACCTGTAATAGCAGGAGCCTCGTGCAATAGGCCATCCTTTTCTTACCTCTAAGATCCACAACATACAAGACAGACAGAATTGGAAGGAGGGTTCACCTTATATGGTCATGCCAACAACTTCCAAAATGCTGAAAGGCATGAATTTTTCAATTTTACTTGTAGCATATGTGCAAATAATGCAATTTTATCCAATAATTAGTCCATTGATCTGATGATATTTGGATCCTGAAGTTGGGCAAACTTTTGAAGCAAGTTTTTTACAAACTTATTTGCTTAGTTCCATGAAGTTTGATTTTACATTCAATTTATGTAGCTAAACAAATGTCAATTGGAAAATGAGAATAATAATGTGATTTCTAAGGGCCAGTCAAACAACACAAACGTTACAAATTCTAGAAAACATGATATCCCAGTTTCAGAGAATCAAGTGATCCAAGTTCTTGAGTTGAACTCTATTCATCCAAATATAGCCTTAGAGATTAGGATAACCAGAAACTGACATATATAACCACCCCTTGACTGTCATACTGAAGTCCATGCAACATAGGATATATATACAATGGATCCATTTCATCATTTGACATGCTTTATATGACTGGATAACTCACATAGGATTTTTAGGCGCCACCTTGAAAGATGTCATCATGTGTAAGACAATCACTCTCATTGAAGTGGCAGTACTTAGGTGTTCTGCATTTCTTAAAGAAGTTGATCATCAATCGATTGGAGTTGGAAACATGGACTGAATGAACCTCCGCGGATATCCACCCCAAATGAGATCCCTCCTCTCTTCCTTCAGTTTTCTCTCTTCTTTGTGTTTTCTTCTGTGTGATGATTACCATGTAATTTTTACTCCAAATGCAGGTATATTGGATATAGAATTTCCAAAAATCTTAAAAATGAGTGGAGAATGGAGATATAATTGCAAATATTATTGGAAGGTAGGAAACCTTTTATAACAAATAATAGACATCCCAAGACCAATAACAAAAAATTGCATAGAGGCTTCATGAATACTTCAAAGCCATGTCCTATTTAATTGGGTTGAATTTTAAAGGAAAACTGATACGTACGGTACAATATGCTAAGTTGCAAATTGGAACTTCAAACTATCATTTACAAGCATGGTATGCCGTACCATACCGAACCAGACGGTACTGCGCGTACCATACTAGTTCAGAACCAGTACTAGTACCGGTGGCGTATCGAGACCATACCGAACCAAACGGTACTGCGCGTACTATACTGGTTCAGAACCGGTACTAGTACCGGTGGCGTACCGACACTCGGTACGCCAAAAAAAATCACGTACCGCACCGTACCGATACTATGCTAGTGTGGCACCAATATGGAGTCTGATATCGAGACAACGAATCTTGTTTACAAGTCTAATATGCAAGCATACCTGCCTACAAGTCGAATAGTTGCAGGCAGACTTGCAGGTGGATCATTTGCAGTGTTCGGTTCCCTGCAAGTCATCTAACTTGCAGCAAGAAGACTCGCAGAGAAGGGGATTTGCAGCAAGATGACACAACTAAAACATCTCCAAGTCAAAATGCAGCAGTTTAGCAGTGGATGAGTGGGCGACTTCCTACAGCCCCTCGTCCCACCCACAGAGTTCTCATTGCCTCTTGACCCCAACACCCTTAGGACCTCAATCTTGCACTTCAGTGACCTCTAGCAACTGACTTCTAGTGAGTAAACTTGGAATGCTATGACTACAATGGCAAGCAACCAAACAGAAATTAGTAGTTTTTGCCAACTCAACCACATGAACCAAATATAACACCTGAGACACGAAATGCTGCATCTCCAACTTCTCTGCAACTTCAATTCTGGTGCAATTGAAGTAGCAGGAACAAACCACCTCTTAAATGAATGTGCCCTACAGATTGTCAGCATAAGAGTATAGTTCGTAAGATCTTTAATCCCACATATGCATTAAACCAAAGGTTTGCACTAGCTTGAGCACAAAGGTAAGCACTAGCTTGAGCACAAAGGTAAGCATAAAACAGTTAAAAGTGGGGTATATCATGTTGCATTTAAGCAAATAGAATAGAATTGAACAATTAAGCAGCCCTTTTCTTCCAACAAATTAGTTAGGCTTTACATTCCTTTGGTGAAATTTTATTCAAATTTCAAAGGAAACATACAATTATATTGTGGCCATATATGCTTTCCATTAAAAAAATAAATAAATTTATTCAAATGGATACTGCATTACATTGGATAGCAATTAAGTAGAGAAAATAATAGTGAATCCAAACAAAAAAGAACATTAATTGAAAGATATATTGCATGATCCACAATCAAATTGAGCAACAACAATCCCTTAAGGAATTTAAAAAAGTAAACTCATGTAACCAACACAGAGTTCCTATTAAACATATGATCTGCAATTTCTACATAGCCAGATAAATTTGGCAATCTTCCTGAAACAATGCAAATGATTATCCAAAAGTATATGTACAATCTAGAATTTTCAATTTCTGAGAATATATTGGAACTGCCAAACAGTTCGTAGTACCTCCAGTGCCAATTTCAGAAGCATCAAGTACTGTGGTATGATCAACCGATGCTGGTGTCCCTACATAACAAAGAATTTATGAAGATGAGCCTCATGAATACTAAAGAAAAGCAATTCACTTTGATGAGTTTGCTCAAAAAAATGAGTCATATTTCTTTTGCTCAAGTACTGTGGTATGATCAACCGATGCTGGTGTCCCTATATTGTAGAAAAATCTACAAGACATTCCTGTTCAATTCCAAGCCACAGTTAGCTCATAAAAATAAGCAATAGTACACTGGAGATTACCTACTAGATAAGCTAACTGTCCTTTACAATTGCAGAACAGGGATCAGACCAAGATTTGTGGTACCGATCGTACCGACGTACCGGTCGGCTCCGGTAACGGTACGGTACCGGTGCCGAACCGAGCCGATACCGTACCGATAGGGCACATTCGGCCTGGTTTCAACCCCATCGTCGTTTTTTTTTTTTTTTGAGTTCTTTCACTTTTGGATATTTTTTTGATGTTTTTATGTTTAGGTTTAAGGTTAAAACTAGATGATACAACTTATTACTTCCAAATGATTCAAATAATGAGATGAAGAACATAAAATATTTTCAAATTAAGATACAATCAATTACATACATTTAAAGCACTCTCGGATATCAAAAATCGGATCGAGTGGCAATGCTTCTCGTCAATATCTGGATCATCAGCATAATATGGAGGCAGATCAACCCATCCCTCTAACTAAGCGGCATTATAGTCTTGTATGCTCAATCCTCGAGGAATGCACGTTGGGTCATAAGAACTCTCGGATCTCTCGCTGAAGCTCTGGCTCTGAGAGGTGTCTTGATAAGGGACCCATCTGAATATGCCGGCACCAAAATCCGATCCGTAAGACCCTCCGGTCTGTGCAGGGTAGTAGCCACCGGAAGATGACTCCGATGCACCATATCCATAGGCTGGCTGAGGCCGCAGATAATAAGAAGACTCGGAACTTGATACATCAATGGATCCGACTCCACATGGGAGGTCATCTGCAGCTGCATCCTGGCCTCTTGAACGACCTCGAGGAGCTCTTTTTCGATATGCAATGGTATCCGACCGGCCTATATCAGACGGCCTACCGTGGTCCGTATCTTGTGTAGCATGCGTAAACTAAGACTCACCGGTGTATCAAAAACCTCCATCCGGCTGTATCTCATAAGTAGTACCATACTGTCCTCCACTTCCTCCATAGCTAGTAGATCCATCACCACCAGAACCTTCATCGCTGTTGGTCCAAGTCTCCTCCTCGACACTCTCCATTGGGGCCCTTTCCTTTTTTCTTCTTCTTTGCTGGGATTGACGTCCTCCTGATCAAGTCGACTGGGTACTAGAGCGTCCTCATCCTCACATGAGAGGATCATCTCTCTGAACGGAAGCGTCGTACCAGTCATGCGATGACTGGCTCCTCTCTAGCCACGTCATATCAGCTATAGGAGTGCGTGGAATGTTGCGCTCAGCCCATTGCTGTGGATCGACCATAGCCTCGGTGGCTATGATGCTGGCTGGTCGTCGAGACAATCCTGGCTCATCAAGCTCGGGCTCCTGCTGCTGGGCCGCAAGCCAGTCGAGCATAGGATTATCATCATCATCTGTAAAAGTTCTATAGATGGGATCTGCATACTTGAGCTCCACTTTCTCCTGAATGCATTTTAGCCTCAACCGCAGATTGTAGTGCACATAAACTAGGTCGTTGAGGCGCTTTTGTGCCAAACGGTTCCTCTGTTTGCTGTGGATGAGGCCGAAAGCGGACCAGTTGCGCTCACAGCCACTCGAGGAGACCGTTTGGGAGAGGATCCGGATAGCGCTATCCGCTTAAGATTTTTTGCGGATCCGCCAAAATGAATCCACCATTCAGCTGCAAAAATATTGAAGATAATTAAATTTTACATATATGATGGCCTCATAGTTGAAGATAATTCAGATGCAGAGGTGTCTTGCAGATTTGTATTGTACCTGAATTCATAGTTGTCTTGCTCACGACAGCTGGTCGCTGTCCAAAGCTGTGGCTGCCCTCTCTAAATAATTTGGTCTGTGGAAAGAAGCTTGTTGTAGTATGTCAATAATATAAGATCCGATATATTTACATATGTTACTAAATCATAGTTACCTCTTTTATACATGACGCGGTGACTTCTGGATCAGACTCCATCTTATAAATAACATTACGCAGAGCATGAAGAAGTTCATCATCCATACCAATTCCACTCTCGTACTGAAATCGGAGATTCAGATAGTATGCTGCACATAGATGACACCATCTTAGTATAATTATACAAATATATCAATCAGTATAATTATCAATATTATTGCTTACCTACTAGATGCAATTCCCTACCCATTTGGGCTCCCCACCGCCGCTCAATGATGTTGATGTACTCCTAGGCATGGGCTACATCTGCCTCCATGATCTGAGCCTTTGCCTTCTCCATCATGTGATACAAAAAGCCCATCTGGGGGTACCTCTCGCTATTCACGGCCTGCAGCACTTCATATAATGGTTTGATAGCCTTGACTATCGCATTGGCCCGCTGCCAGAATGAATGCCTGCTTACCAAGTCTTCCATCCTGCTTCCTTCAGTGTCGGCTTGGGCATATCTACTTTCCTACCACTCAAGACTAACAAACATCTGACGTAGGGCTCCTTTCTTCTCGATAAGACTATCAAGTGCAATGTAATTCGTAGCAAACCGTGTAACTCCTAGTCTAAGAATTTCTCCTCCTGTATACTTTCTTATTAATGAAAGAACCCAAATATGGCTATAAATATATCTGGTGATGCGTTGGGCTATCTCCATCGTATGTTGCACCCTACGGATCTTTCCAATATCCATCAGGATGAGGTCGATGCAATGTGCAGCACATAGGATCCAGAAAATTTGTCGTCGCCACTCCATCAAGACCTGCCCGGCCAACTTATATTGCGGCCCGTTATCAGCGACGACCTGCACAATATTCTCCTCTCCAATCTGATCAATCACCTCCTCCATAAGTCTGAAGATGTATGAGGCGTTGTGCACCTTATCCGAAGCATCAACTAACTTGTGGAAGAAATCTTCGTATCACAATATGTCAGAAAGTTGATGATGGCCCGCTTTGTCGGACCGGTCCAACCATCACACATCAGAGTGAGCCCATATGTGGGCCACTTGCTCTTATATGAGCCAATTCAATTCTCTAGCTCCTCCTTATTGTTGTCAAGAAGCTCACCGTAGATGTGCTTCGAGCCTAGAGGATCGACACCGGAACCGGCAGACTGTATGGCAGAAATGGCAGACTTGTAGTATGTATTGTCTGCAGCATTCGCTGGAATGTGGCTGAAGTGGAACCTGGATCCAATAGCTCGCCACATATCCTTCTTCTTCTCCTTCTTCCACATTGTGTCTACCCTTTGCTGCTTCAAATCTCTCCTGGGGAACGCATGCGGATCTACATCATGGATTGACGCACCTGGTGAAATCCCTCGGGAAGACTTCTTTCGGCCACCAAAACCACCCAGGATAGATGCAATCCGGCTACGTCCTCTGCCCTCGCCCTTCCTAACTGAGGTTGTCCTTTGAAACTCTGGATCTTGTCTGCTTCCACCAGAACCGGCGCCCGACTCGAAAAATGAGGGCCCAAATCAAGCCCGATACCTCTTCACCTTCTCCTGCTGCCACCGATCATCTAGACTCGCCCGCATGGCAGCCTGGATCTGTGCCTCCTCCTCATCTGGACCCTCGACCTCCTGTGACTTCATCAAGTAATAGAAAGGTGCTTCTGCAGCTTGGCGTTCCACCTCCGCTTTCTGCTTGGCAGCCCTCTCCTTGGCTGCTTTGATCTCAGCGAGATTTTTCCTCATCAGCTGACGGATGCTCGGTGGGCACTCCGAGCATGCAGATATCTCACGAGAATTACCGACTAAATGCTGCTTTAATCTGGTTACCCCTCCTCCTTTGAAGCACTTGTAGCAATAATTGCACTGAAACTGGTGCCGTTCACCGAGTATCTTCCCATGCTCCCAGCCAATATTACGCTCTTGGGGTTGCCCTCTCCTTGATGGCTCCATTCCTACGACCACATTAATTTTTTTCAATTTTTATTTTTTTTGTAATTAAAAATTAATTTTTTAATTTTTTAATTAAATTATAAATTATATAAATTCTGTAAAAACAAAAGTTAATGTCACCATTAACATCGTCCATATATCGACAACATATAAAAAATTCAAGACGAAATGAAATCATTAAATCATTTTCTATTTTTTGGCAATTTTTGACTTAATTTTTTTAAGCAATTTAAATGAAATATTAAAAAAACAATGTAGGGGAAAGAAATTTTACCTTATTTAGTTTTTGCTGGATTTTTCTTCAAGAAAAACAACGCTCTCCGACCCTTCTAATTTTTTTCATGCCTTTGTCTTTGCCTTTCTCTTCTTTTCCTCCTCTCTCTGCCTTTCCTTCACCTAAGCTGACCAATTTGGCTTTAGCATTCGGTCAACTTTTATAGCCAACCGTTGAGGCACTGTGGCACTTTGAAAAGTGCCACATTTTGCCACAGCGCGGCACTTTCGAAGTGCCGCACAAAGTGGCACTTTGAAAGTGCCCTGCCACACTGTGGCACTTTGAAAGTGCCTCTGGCCAGCGTTGTGGCACTTTCACTAATTTTCAGCTGCGAACCAGTGCGAACCGGCTCGGTTCGCACCAGTTCGAGCTCATACCGGTGCGAACCGCTCGGTTCACACGGGCGGTTCGCACCGGTACGAATCTCAAACCGAACAGTTCCGACCCATATTGGGTCGGAACCATTTTATATCCCTATACCGAACCGGTGCTAGTCGGTACCGGTCTGGTACGGGCTGAACCGACCGGTACAGGTCGGTTCAGCAGACCATGGATCAGACAAATACTGACCAGGAAAAAAAGATGAAAGAGAATCAAATGGGAGAAAGAAGTGTGGAATCGAAAGGAGGAGACAATTTAAAAAACACTATAAGTCTGAGTGGAATAACCAAGAACAAGTAAACATAAAATAGTGAACTCGGCTCAATAAAGTGGGAAGGACTACAGTAGGCCACTCAAATGTTGAACTTACAAAAGAATAAAGAATAGAATGGTAGAGACTTAATGGCAAGCAAAATATGTTCAATCTTAACCAATTGAATAAAAAAGCAATGCAGATATCCAATAGATAGGAAGAAACATTGAAAAGAATGAGTGTGTAAAATGGGGTTTAATCGCATTATTCAAGAGCCTACTCAAAAATCAACACATAGATCATTAATCTTCTCTAACATGAACAAAATCACTTGTCTCACTGAACTACAAAGAATTGTGGGCAGCCAGTGATGCTCAAGCTACAAAAGTCTAGGGGCATGATGAGCACAAAGAGGACAATCTGATACCAATAGCTAAAAGTTGGGATTCTTTACCAATCTCTAACAAAACTATCTAGGAGAATCTGTGCAAATGTCTCAGACAACAATTTGCATTTCCATAATTCCTTGAGAAAAAACTGTAAAAAATGTGCTATCATGATGCAATACCACATGATAAAGGAAAAAATAAATACAGAATGTGGAGACCATGCCACCATGGTATGTTGAACCAGCCTGTACCGGCCGGTTCGGCCCGTACCGGACTGGTCCGATAGCTTACCGGTACGATTCCACCATAGAAATCGGTTCGGCCGGTTTGGCCCATACCGGACCAATCCGGTAGCTTACCGGTACGATTCCGCCATAGAAACTGGTTCACGCCGGAGCAGGAAAAGAAAAAGAGAAACAACGAGCGAGCGGAGGAGGGAGGGAGAAGCAGCCGACGCAAACGCCTGCAGAGGGCCCCGGGGGCGCGGCGGAGGCCGAGGCCGCGGAAAAAAATTTAAAGATTTTTAAATGAAATCGGCAAATCACTTGCCAACTTCACTTAAAAATTTTTTAATTTTTTTAATTTTGGAATTTTTAAGTAAAGTTGGCAAACGTTTTGCCGACTTCACTTAAAAATCTCCAAATTTTTTTCACGGCTGCGTCCTCGGCCTCCGCCGCGCCCCCATGGCCCTCCACAGGAGTCCGTGGCCTCTCCTTCTCCCTCCCTCCCCCGCTCGCTGTTTCTCTTCTCCTCCTCCGGCTCCGGCTGGGCTCTTCTGGTACAGGCCCAGTACTAAAATGGTACCGAACATGCTAAACCGGTCCGATCGCCAAATGGTACGGCTTCCGGTACCGGTTCAGCATACCTTGGTAGAGACACAATGTATCCATACAAATACTAATCCTGTCCTTATGCATTTGCATTCAGATATATTCGCATTTCACAATATTAACGGTTGGATGCTCCCATCTTGATAAAAAATGTATATGTTATAATCTTTTCATACTTTGAGGTATGATTTTGTCAACCTTAACAAAAGATGCAAATACAACTTAAAAATGCAAAAACAATTGAAAAAACTTTGTTCTTTACAAATAAATATCTCTTAGCACTGACAAAAGAGCATTAATATTTAATTATAGACCAAGATGAAAGGATATAAACTTTTTTCTGAGATTAGGAGGGTCTATTCCCCACGTTTTCTACTCTACGCCCACCCCACTTGAGGGCCGACTCCAACTAGAATCAAACATGCAACCTCTTGCCCAAGTGACAAGAGGCAATACCATCCAAATAAGTGCTTGGCAGTAAAGGATATAAACTACTAAAAGTTGTGAAATTCATTTCACGAAGCTAAAGGATCAACTGATCAAGCAAAGCTCATTCAAACAACCTTAAGAATCTATTACATTCATTGGATGTTTGTTGATAAAAAATAATTAAAAATGTTAGAAAAGCGAAAATAAAATGAATGAACAAGCAGAGACAATGAAGACATACTTTGAGACTCTCCAGACTGGGAAGATAGCATGCCACTCTGGTTATCGAAATTTGACTCTGAAACACCAACAACATTCCCATCCATTGACTCAGATTTTTCTTGCTCTTCTACAGTTTTTCGTTGATCTAGGAAATGTCAAGATCTATAACCAAATACTTCTTTCCATAGGAATCATCAATGACTAAAAGCAAAACTCTGATAGATGAAAAAGAATCAGAAAAGGGGTATATGATAGCATTGCATGATGAATTTTTAATGTTGCCAGTATATCACCATTTTTAAAGAAATATATAAGAGAAGATAAAAACAAATATACCATACTCATGAACATCTAATTTGCACTAATCATGAATTGGAATCACTAATGAGCCCCACTGATCTGATTAGATTGAATGAAAGTCATCTTCCTTCATGACTTCTACTATTGGGCTTTGGAGCAGAGTAGGCTCCGATTATTCAATGTTTCAGTAAGGTGGCCTTTCTCGTATGTGTCTGTAGTTAAGCATTTTTTCTAGCTGGCACAGATGTCCTTCAAAAGAAGACCTTATGAGTACTCTACAGCACACAAAAATAAAGCACTATTCCATTCCTTATCCTCTCTCTCAGTGCATAGTAAAAGATCCATGATCCCATGTCAACTTTGAAGATTTATGTGATATTGATGCAATGTAGAAAACCATCTGTACACCAAACTAAAGAAAATTAACACACATCCAATGGCAGCACCAGAGATTTTGCCCTTCTCTGCTCTGTGCTAATTACTGGGGCAGAGTGGATGATCCTAGAGCTCTCGGTAAGCAGCAGTAATGATTTCTTATGTGGCTGATTCAGCTTTCTTTATCTCCTGAAGACTAGAAGTATATTAGTGGATGACTGGATGAATTTTATAGATAGATATTGTTAGAAACATGTTGATTATTTGTACACAGAGCTTCATTTTCTGGAGGAAATTGATTCTGCTAAACTAGTGGTGTATTTTCTTACCATAGTTATGTCTTCAGGAATTATGGCTGATAAGTTTATAAGACAAAGGTTTCGGTTGATAGGTTTTCTCTATGAAGAAAAAATTTATCATTAACCAGGAATGGCATGTAACAAGAGGGAAGACAGTGCTATTTGCTTCAGAAATTTTATTGAATTTGAAACTTCATTTTCCAACAAACAAGATCCACAGTTAAACGGTGGCGTCAAAAGCTTTGCAGTTTCTTCTCTACTTGCTATTATCAAGGCTTGCAAAGATAGGGATTGAAACCCTGGTTCCTTCAAAGATGATCTAGAATTCAGGAACCCGAAAACTGTGGATATTTGTCTCTGGAAATCTTTACAGATTTGGCAAGGGAAATCCTTTCCTAACATTGCTTGTTCCGTAGAAGAGTTTAAAGATCGCGGCTCTCGCTTACCTTATGAGAAAAGTTGATAGACACCTACAGAAATAGGAAAAAAATGTGGTGCTGGGATGTTCACTATTAACTGTTCTAACGCTTTTCTACAATATTATGGGATTGTTTTTTATGAAGGTAGGCATTCCCAAAGACAACTCTTTCCATGGTGACATAACCATCATTTTCTTGCCACAATTTGAGTGGAATATTTTACTATCTTAGTAGCAACTTAAGCTGGCAACTTAGAAGTTCTGCCAATTCTCTCCTTGGTTGTAACTCCTGTTTTGCAGCCAACAGAGTATTTTCATCCTAACAAATCAATAGTAACACTCGTAGTTCTCTTACAACCCATAACTTTTCACTTGGACAGAATTGTCCCATCTCAAGAATCTGTCATTTCCAACATGTTTGCTAGCATTTCAAATGCCTGCTAGGATTCTATTCTCTCCATCAACACCAAATTGAAGTTACACTATATTTTTGTTATGGAACTTTTTCAAAGATTAGTTTAACCAGCAATCCCTTCATCCCATCTGTATGAGGTCAGCTGGGGCAGAGTTGAAACTTGAAACAAACATCAAACCCTTAACCTTAGTGCTATTCAAGGACCCCTGAACTCAGAAGTCTAGACAAAGAGAACTAATTCGTGACAAATTATAAGGTAGTGTATGTATATATAAAGAAAAACACATAAGCCAAATAACCAACTTGAAACATATTCCTTGTTCTTTCAAAGGTTAGTAAGCTTACAAAAGGAAACATTTGAAACAAATTATTACCTAATATACTGAGATATTAAATAAAAGGATACTACAATTAGTTGCTTGTAATATTTTTCTCCCCTTCCTTGGAGGCTTCTTATGACCAGCACTACCATCAAGCTCCAGAACAATGTCTTTCACAGAGTTTAATGACCTACAGCGCTCTGCAGGAATTAGACATTTATTAACATTGACCATTCGAACTTTAACAAGAATAAAAGGCTATAGATTTGTACACTAAAAAATTGTGGATTACAACCATCAATGAATCCACAGGGGACAGAGGTTCAAGTTCAACATCAACTTAAACAAGGAAGATTTGTCACACATTGATATGGTCTCTATCCAAAAGAAGAGGAAACGTAAAATCTTCTTATACAGAACATATGGTCAAGATTGTTTATTGGTAGTTTGCTGTATAAATGCATCTTTTGGAAAGCAAATATCACATATCTTTCTAATCATAAAACCAGAAAAACAAATTTACCATATTTCATAAAAATGTGCTTCAGTGTTGTCCTTCAGAATTTTAAATTTATTAGAAAATGACGAATATAAGATCCAAGAATGTTTGCAGAAAATAATTGCCTAAACTCTAAAGCATTAGATTTGGACTAGTCAAATTGTAAGACCATTGTAATTTGGTCTTTTCCACTTGTGAGACCTTGAGAGTGAGATGGGCTTGAGTATGTGAATATGAGAAATACAAGTTCTAGGTACAAGTGGATATTAAGTTCAGAGACATTGCCTTAAATGATCTATTTTGTTGGTAGAAGTCAGGGCATTGTATGCTAAGATGAATTTGGCTGATGGGGCAAAATTTTTCAGCAGGTTTGGTGAGTCTATTGTGCAAATATTAAGCCAGATGAATACAAGGGTTTAAATAATAATCCATTTCATGACATATCTTACAAGCGGCACCACGTTAAAGGATAATAGACAAGATACAGAAGGTTACTCGTATCGTTGCATATCATATTGTACCAAATTTGCCATGATATGGACCCGACAATTCAACAACAATGCCATAAACTAGCAAGGGCCAAACAGTAGGATCAGAGGTCGAAAATCATACAAATAAGTGACAGACTACTCCCTCCCCCAGGAAAAAGAAGGATTAGCTTTTTTCAAGTTTACAATTGAACGTTGTATTATTTTCACAAAATCAAAATATGATTAGCAAACATTAATATATGGATTTTTTCAGTACAACTAATAAATTAAACTTAATAATGAACAAGGATCGAAATGTTTAGGATCAAACCTGTACCAACCAAGGATGGGTATGAGATGCATCGTACTGAGGATTCATACTGACAAAGGTTATTGATAGGTACAGATAGATATGGCCAAATAAAAACCCCATATGGAATGTTGTCCTTCAAACTCTGGTTTGGGGTTTCTTATCATATTTGTTATTTTTTTGCGAAAAATGAGGTAGGAGTATCGACTTTGCTGCTTGAGTTGTGGTTTTATGTGCACGCTGTGGTCAATAGCATGCATATTTGTCAGACAAGTTACACAAAACTTGGAAACTAGAATACATTTAAATGTTTTAAAATTAGCAATTGAAATGCAATTAGCTTTACAGAAATCATCAGTGGCATGGTTTGATGGATGGCATACATCAACTTATTTATTCCATACTTTTTATCAATTTTCTTAGTTTTCTGAAATTTTTACAGCCTCAATTAAAAGGCATGTTCACTTCACGCACTTGATTAATGTGATACCCTGTTCACGGCCAGCTAGGAGGAGCTGGCCGTGATCCTCGCCACAAGTGAGGCAGGGCCGCGCGACATCGCCGGAGCCCTACCCCTCTCCTTTCCTTTTCGGCAGGCACTAAATCTGGAAGAATAGCACGAGATCGCGGAATCCATGGTGTCCTCCCCCTATTTCTTCCTCTCCCCGTCTGCATGGGCTCACAAAGCCCTTCTTCCTCCTCCATCTTTCTTTCCCTGATTGAGCTCACGGCTGCCCGAACTTGTGCCGCCGGAAATCGGGCCGTCGGATGCCACCGGAGCAAGGTAAGGCATCCCCATCTCCTCCCCTGGGTTCCCCTCCTTCTGATCGACCGACAATGGCCGGGATCCGGCAAAGGGCCATCGGGATGAGGAAAAAGAAGAAGAAGAAGAGGAAGAGAAAGAGAAAGAAGAAGAAGAAGAACAAAAGAAAAAAAAAGGAAAACTCACCGGTGGACAATCCATAGCCACTGCCGCCGCTGCGGGCTTAGCGGCGGCCATGCGCCGCCGGCCTCGGCCCGGCCCCTCCCTTCTCTCCGATGGGGGGGGGGGGGGATCTCCTCTTGCCCGCAGGAGAAGAAGAGGGAAAGGTTCTGGAGAAGGAAAGAAGAAAAAGAAAGGAAGGAGAAGAAAAAAGAAGAAAAAGAAAAGGAGAAGAAGAAAATGAAAAGGAGAAAAAGAAAAGAAGAAAAAGGGAAAAGAAAAGAAAGAAAAGAAAAAAAAGAAAAGAAAGAAAGAGAAGAAAAGAGAAAAAGAGGGAAAAAAAGGAAAAATAATAATAATAATAATTACATTAGAAAATCAGAAAATATATATTTATTTATATAAATACTAAATAAATAAATATATAAATAATCAAGAGAGAGAGCTCCCACCCTAGGTGCAACCATTCTCTCTCTACTGGATTGGTAGATCCAGGGCCGACTTACCCAGTCAAGACCTGAAGTCCGCTCAAGTCCATTTCAAGTTACTTAGAGGTTTTAATTAGATTTTAAATGGTGAAATAGCAAGTAATTTATTTTAAAATAATTTAGAAATCTTCGGGCGAACAGAGGTAAGTGAATCTTATACTCCTTACTAGTTTCCAAATTTTTATTTATTTTTCTGGTATTATGAAAATATAAAAATAATGTTAAAAGTTGATGATACCATGTTTTCTTAAAATCAAGGATCAAGCATACAATATTATGAAACTCATGATTTAATGCGAATTAATGGATACATGATTGTTTTACCGTTAAGCACCATTTGTGAATCATGAATTCCATATTTATAAAATTGTAATTTGATATGAAAGGAATAATTTCATGATTATTCTATTGTTAAATGCTTATAGGCTATGAACTCTATAAAGACATTTAATGTTTTATTCATATATGAGTTAATAATATATGATTTAAGAAATATGATTTAAGAACATTGCCTTAATGACTATGGCAAAAAGGTTCTCAAATAGCTATGTACAGCCCCTAAAAGTGAGGTAGATCGACATTCAATTTTTACAACCCTGCCAACGGATAAAAAGGCTCTCAGATAGCTATGTAATAGTAGTTGGCATACGACTCTGCCAGCGAGTAATAGTAACTGGCATTCAACTCTGTCAACGGATAATAGTAGCTGGCATATGATCCTACCAGCGGGTAATAGTAGTTGGCATACGACCCTACCAACGGATAATAGTAGTCGGTGTTTGTCGATTACGGCCCTGTTACAGGTATAATAGTGACCTTAACATTTAGTCTAAGAGCAGTAATTTGATCGATGATAAATGATTTCTAATTTTATGCTATACACCAGGAAGTAGGAACCATATTTTTTGAATGATTTATGCATGCATGATTGGCTTTATGACTTATTTTAATATACTGAACTATGAAATGCTTTATTTTATTATATCTGTTATTTTCTTTAAATGATGCATTGCCATGAAAAAACTTATGCTTGATCCGGTAAGGTAGTAAAAGGTTTACTTTCTAAGCTATGTCGCTTATGTACCTCTATTTTATTTTTCTCCCCAAGCAAATAAGATCAATAGGAACGGAAGATGGTCCAGGCTAGGAGGTCGCACTAGCAAGCTTGACAATCTTGTGAAAAAGTTTTAGTGGTGTAGCTAATGATGGGTTGGGCATCATGTTGGATTTTAGATGCTCTGTACTCCTTTCTTTTTGATTTGTAAATGAAATTGAACAAATTTTATCATGCTATATGAAAGAATATTGTTATCATGGGCTTCGTGTTATTATGGGCAATACCCTGTGGTAGCACGGTCATGTCATGCACCAAATCTGGGGCGCGACAAATCATGCGTCGGATCCTAGGCGTGACAATTAATGCATTCAAATTATGTGCATAGGTAAATCAATTTATCTTCCATAATTACTTTTTTCAAATTTTAAATATATTTTAATAATTACAAATAAAAAATATTTTTAAAGAAAGAGTTTTCATAGCATATCCAGATATATGTTTGGTGCATAGTGTCAGGTAAGTTTTAACCAAGATATGCTGAATCGGTACCACCGGGGCGCCCCCGCCCCCTGTCGGGCTCTGCCGCCCCCCTGGCCTCTGCCGCCCCCCCGGCCTCTGCCGCCCCTCCGTGGCTCTCCAATGGCGGCTACAGGTCTCCTCCCTCTCTTCCCCGCGCTCTCTCTCCTTCTCTTCGTCTTCTTCGTCTCCGGCATAGAACCAGCCCGTACCAGTTTCCATAGCTCCAGCGTACCGGTAGCTGGCCGGTACGGACCGGTTTGGCATACTATGAAGTAGATAGATAATAGAATCAACTCACCCACTTGCTTTTGGTGAGCATTCATGGCATCATATTAAATATTCATGATACTAATGGAATTTGGACAGCTTTTAAGATGGTTCAAAATTAACCGCCTTTAACAGAAATAGAAGTCAGTCATTTGGCATGCTAACTCTATTTCCAAAACATTCATGCCCCAGAAGAAGTGGGGCTGGAAGTTCAAACTATAATGAACAGTTCTCTTTTTGTTTTTTAAAAAAAATTTCCACGTCATACACACCAGCAGCAAGCATAAGAATAATACAAAAGACATCATTGCAGAAAATAAAGTATAAGATGAAACCTGCATGAGCTGCATATTGACTGGCTTTGACTGGCTTCTTGCAAGCATTGCAACAAACCTTCACAAATATAAACATAAGGAATAACATAAGAATTGACAAGAACAATAGAACAGAAATTACACAACCATTCAAAATTAGTGCATATAGATCAAACTAAGATGTTCAGCGAACTCAGAGGATACAGTTGATGAGATTAAAAAAAAAAATCAGGTTTTTTGCATGAATACCCTCCTAAATATCAAATTTTGCATGAATACCCTCCCAAAATTGATATTTGCATGTATACCCTCGTAAAACACTTGTTTTGTTATTCTGCCCTTTTTATCCTTGTTTTTGTATATGTACCCACGCCATCCAACACTGTTAAAAAATTAACGGTTTCTAAATTAAAATGATTAAAATACCCTTAATAGGTAGATGTGCAAAAAGAAATATTTACAAGATGATTGCGGTGGAGGACAAAAAAGTAATTTCAAAATTTTATTTTATTTTTAGTTAAAATAAATATGGTTTTTATTAACAGTGTTAGAAGACCCATTATATTACAGGCATTTGTGCAAAAACAATGTTTTATGAGGGTACAGAAATAAATATAAATTTTAAGAGGGTATTCATGCAAATTTAAATTTTGAGAAGGGTATTCATGCAAAAAACCCAAAAAAATATTATGGCACAACAAAACAGGCGCTTGTTTCTTCACACAGTATTTTCAGTTTCATGACACAAAATGGCTTAAATTGATCACTCAGCATGTTGCAGTTCAGTTTGATGAATTGCAAAGGAGCAAAAGTACATAAGGTTCTCTAAAGATATTCAATAGTTTGGCTACTATTTGCAGAAAATAGGTCATCAAAACAAACATCACCACTTAAAAAGTTATACTAGTTAAAATATTGTATTAGTTCGAGAGACACTGCACAATCAGCATGCAAACAAAATCGCATTTTCGCATGCATGACACTATGTAAGGGTTTAAAATTGTTTTAGCACATGAAAGATGAAACAACTGACAACTAAATTAAGATGAAGTTTAAAGCATCAGAATTTAAAAAAATAATAATAAGCTAAAAACCCCATGCCCATGGCATAAAGTGTGCCCATGCTGCAAAGCCTGCGCCTGCTGAGTGCCATTTCGATTACAACAGTCACACTTTGGATTCAGATAAGTTCAAGTCTTGAGTCGTGACAAATTATAATTTCTAAGGGCTCATTTGTTGCAAAGATTCTGCACATATAACACTTCTCTATTGTCAAGTCCATCCTTTGCATGAGATCATTGAGCATGAAATGATAATTAACCACATGGCAATTTTGCAAGCAATACATGGGAATGACAGAAAAAACCTTTTTGCTATAAACTATTATGTCAAACATGAAATATAAAAAAATTTGTGAAACAGCTATATACCAAATTCTGATTTTCAACGAAGAGATAAATTTTCCAAGTAGTGTAAGTTCAAACTAAGACCATGAGATGAAACTGCCTTGCACTTTGCAATACGAGTTCCACCGAACTAAATAGATGCAACATCAGCACCAAACTGTTTGAATATTTTTATTTCTTGATGATAGCTAAACTATGTATAACTTCTTTTAAAAAAAATTACCAGGTGCAAGGGATCTGTCAGCGGTCTACAATCAAAGACATGCATATCTGCAAAAAAAGAGAGCAACAAACAAATAGAACTTTACTACCAGCATAACAAGGACAAAGTTCAATGATATAAGATGTAATAGATATCTAAAAATACTAGCATCATACTCCATTTTGGTGCAAAAGTTAGCCAACAAATGGAAACAAAATAATTTTAATCTTCACTTTTATGAAACACTAATTAGCAAATATTACCTTATAATACCTTTCAACATCATAAATTCTTTTAGATCGACTAATAGCAATAAGAAATAGTCTTTCAGAATTTTCTTTCTAAATCATAAAAACGATTGTTCAAATGGAAAGCCGTTATTTTTCAGAATCATCAAATGAAGCATCTTCCCTTTTTATAGATGTTATTACAACACTTGGCGGCTGGCCATGTAGTAGTCCTAGCAAAACAGTAAATATCTTTCCTATTGGATGATAAGAGATACCCTAACCAGGTAACCATTCTTAAATTCACAAAGAAGCTAGACTGCTAGACAAAGATCAACACCAAGGCAATCAAATGATGCACAACAAGAGAATGATATTAAATAGAAATGCATGAAGAATCAAGAATGCAAAATGGATTATAAGAATGAGATTATTGAAAAAATAGCCCATTAGGTTTTACTAATGAAAAGGCTGAAGGGATAAGTAAACTACCAATGAAGGACAAGAAAGCCCTTAGTTTAAAAAATGCAACAAAAATTAAGGGTACATGACACTAGCCCAGGTGCTAACCAACAAACAGGAAGCACAAAAGAATATTAGATTGCGAGATCAAGTCAAAGAACCGAAAGAGTAAATCAGATACAAAAAAAAAGCGTAGAACCAACTTGATATGTCAACCTCACAAGATCAGATGGGGTTCATACAATTCTTATGGTTGGACCAAGCAAAGTCAATGGCAAAAAAAATAGTAAAACACAATAAAGTAAGCAAATGAACTAAAATTTCTACTACAAGCTACTAAGATACACATCATGGAGGGGATTGAATAAGCTAGCA
Source organism: Phoenix dactylifera (assembly GCF_009389715.1). Classification (NCBI taxonomy): domain Eukaryota; kingdom Viridiplantae; phylum Streptophyta; class Magnoliopsida; order Arecales; family Arecaceae; genus Phoenix; species Phoenix dactylifera. Next base: position 6,964,345 of record NC_052392.1, read on the forward strand.
AAGTACACTATAGACATGAAAAATAAATGAGGACCTCAAAAAAGTGATATATCAAAGATTTGGCATCCTAAAGATGAGCATAAAATTTTGATCCTAAAGATGAGCGTAAAATTTTGATCTTTCCATTTAGACAACCCAGAAGGTAATCTAGTCTACACTCAGAGATCTGCATGGGTTGAAAGAATTCATGCAGCACCTAAAAAATATGAAAAGATGTATGAAACTGATAAAAAAAAAAATCATAGAACCACCCAAAAATCAACATTGAACCTATGGTGTTCTTAATACACCATGGAGCAAAAAAATGAAAGCTCCAAATGGGTCCAAAACGAATTATGTAAAGGATGATGGAGAAGACATTACAGGCAAAGGAGAAGCAAGAGATCAATAGCCAAGTAGAATTGTTAGATCCAAGTTCATCAAATTCAGTGAAGGAATATTAACCGAAATCAGGTTGTCATGATTCTCATACAAACAAGTGCACAAACACTAGAGAACTTAGAGATTTTAAACCAAAGCCCCTATATTCTAGTTTAAATTTGGAGAATCTTCCTCGTGCTAGTGGTGATGCTCATCTTCAATAATAACCATAAGCAGGAGGCTCAAAAAAAATGTACCTCATGTAGCTTCAAATTGATGTGTTAATAGGCAAATTGTAACGACTCTCCCGTAGCATACCTTTGAAGCCTTCAAAAGTCTCTTTAGGATAGCCCAGCCTTTGCATAGGACAGATCCAAGCCTTTTACCATTGCACCAAGAAATGGCCCTTTTGAGAAAAAAATGGGCCATTGAAGATGTACAACCAACAAAGATGTACTATGTCACACAAGGTTTGCCGTATTGGTACTGGTAGATGTACCGGTCGCCTACTGGACCGGTACGGTTCCGATTCGTACCGGTTTAAACCGGTACCGAACCGGAACACTCTTCCCCGTCGGAGCCGAAAAACAAGAAGAGAACGAGAGAGTGAGCAGGGGAGGGAGGGAGGAGAGGAGAGGCCACCTACGGAGGCCAGGGGGCGGCGGAGCCCGCGGGGGGGCGGGGAAGCCTGCGGAGGCGCAGTGGAGGCTGCACTGTCTTAGCTGACCTTGGAGGCACTTGGCCAAGCATTGGAGGCTTTGGCTTGGCCAAGGCTTGGCCAAGTGTGAATGGGCTTGGCCAAATGCGAAGAGTTTCGGCTAAGGTTCGGCCGAAGCTCGCGGCGCCCCGGACGGAGCCGGGCCGCTCCCGCCTTTGCCGCGGCGCACGGGCGCCGCCGCCGTCCAGTCGTCGCGGCGGCCGCGCGCGGCACTTCGGCTCCCTCCGTCCGCCCTCCCGTGACGCGCAACCCGGATGGCCGGGATGCGCATCCCATGCGACCGGAACGCGCATCCGGGCCATTCCCGTTTGCAACGCTCCTCGGTACTTTAGAACCCTTGGGATGGGCATTGGTCGGATGCCCCGCTGGGGTGGTAGGGGGGGGGGCTGCCGCCGCCGCGGCGGGCCTTCCGCGCCCCGTCGTTGTGTCGCGGCGGATGTTTCGCACGCCGCTCGTCCCCGACGGAGGCGGCCCGCTCCTGCCTTTGCCGCGGCGCACGGGCGCGGCGGCCGTGCGCGGCACTTCGGCTCTCTCAGTCTGCCCTCCCGTGGCGCGCGACCCGGACAGTCGGGATGCACATCCCGTGCGACCGGGATGCGCGTCCGGGCTGTTCCCGTTTGCAACGCTCCTCGGTGCCTTGGAACCTTTGGGGTGGGCTTTGAGCGGACGCCCCGCGGGGGTGGTAGGTAGGGGAGTCGGCCGCTGCCGTGGCGAGCGCTCCAAGCGGGCCCGTTGGCTCGCTCGGACGGGCCGCGCACAGTTGGTCCTCGACAGAGCCGGCACGCTCCTTCCGCTGGCGCGGCGCTCGGTCTACGCCTCCGGCCGGCCCTTGCGGCGGCCGTGCGCGGCGCTTCGGTTCGATCGGCCCGTCGTCCCGTCCCTGATGAAGTTTTCGCGGCCGCGTGCGCGCGGAGATGGATCGGCCTTACTTGGTCCGATCCGTCGCCCTCGCATGTTGCGTGGGCTCGGTCTCGTCCCGTTCAGTGAAATCTTTGCCCGCTCTGGTGCGTCCCCATGGGTTCCTTTGTCGGTTTTGCGGGCTCGGTGGCGGCCCTTTCGCGCCGGCCCGTCGGCTCGCTCGGACGGGCCGTGCGCAGGTGGTCCCCGATGGAGCCGGCACGCTCCTTCCGCTGGCGCGGCGCTCGGTTGGTCGGCCCGTCGTCTCGTCCCTTACGAAGTTCTCGCGGCCGCACGCGCGCGGAGCGAGATCGGCCTTACTTGGTCTGATCCGTCGCCCTCGCCTGTTGCGTGGGCTCGGTCCCGTCCCATTCGGTGAAAGCTTTGCCCGCTCTGGTGCGTCCCCGTGGGTTCCTTTGTAGGTTTTGCGAGCTCGGCGGCGGGCCTTCCGCGCCGGCCCGCCGGCTCGCTCGGACGGGCCGTGCGCAGGTGGTCCCCGATGGAGCCGGCACGCTTCTTCCGCTGACACGGCGCTCGGTTGTAGCCTTCGGCCAGCCCCTGCGGCGGCCGTGCGCGGCACTTCGGATCGGTCGGCCCGTCGTCCCGTCCCTTACGAAATTCTCGCGGCCGTGCGCGCACGGAGCAGGATCGGCCTTACTTGGTCCGATCCGTCGCCCTCGCCTATTGCGTGGGCTCGGTCCCGTCCCGTTCGGTGAAAGCTTTGCCCGCTCTGGTCCGTCCCCGTGGGTTCCTTTGTCGGTTTTGCGGTCTCGGCGGCGGGCTTTCCGCGCCGGCCCGTCGTCTCATTCGGACGTGCCGCCCGCAGTTGGTCCCCGACGGAGCCGGCACGCTCCTTCCTCTGGCGCGGCGCTCGGTCGCAGCCTCCGGCCGGCCCTTGCGGCGTCCGCGCGCGGTGCTTCGGATCGGTCGGCCTGTCATCCCGTCCCTTACGAAGTTTTGCGCGTCCACTCTCATTTGTCGCCGGTCCCCGGTTCGGGCCGACCGAGCCCTCCGTTCGCCCCCTGGCCCGTTGCACGGCCCCCGGCGCCTCCGCTGCGCCCCCCCCCGGCGAAAACTGTCACAACGCGCATCCAGTGCCGACGAGGTCGCAGGTTACGTGCGGCAGCCGGGGAGCTAGGCCGAGCGGTGGCGGGACTGCCCGCGGACGGGCGCCGGGAGGAGCGCAGCCGGCACGCGGCGTGGAGCGGCGGCGGCGGCATGCCGCCGGGCGGCCGACGGCTCAACCGTGCCCGAGTCCCACGGGCACCGCGTCGCCCGGCCGGCGCAAGCGCACGAGGGCGGGAGGCAACCGGGCGGCGCCTGCAGAACCGGATGCGACGGCCGGCGCCGCACGGCGCCGACAGGTCCGCACCGAAAACCAGCACGGTGCGGATAGACCACTGATGCGGAGGCGCAGTGGAGGCCGCACTGTCTTGGCCAAGACAGTGCCCAGCCTGCCGACTTCACTTAAAAATTTCTAAATTTTTTTCCACAGCCGCGTTAAAATAGGGAACGCGGCCGCGACCTCGGTCTCTGCTGGCCCCGCAGGCTCCCTCGCCCCCTGCGGGCTCCGCCAGCCCCTTGCGGCCCTCCGCGGGCGGCGGAGGCATCTCCTCCCTCCCTCTCTTCCCCGCTCTCTCTCTCCTTCTCTTCGTCTTCGCCGGCTCCGGCTAGGTTCGGCCTGTACTGGTTTCCACGGCTCCGGCGTACCAGTTAAATGCCGGACCGGTCCGATACGGCCCGAACCGGCCGGTACAGGCCGGTTCGTCAAACCATGATGTCACATGTAACTATTTCGATAGTGAAAATATCTACTCCTTTGTATCACATTATCAGGCACCCGCAAGTAGAAAAGGGCCAAATCAACATTCAATGTGGAGTCCCATATCTTGGAGTCCAACTAGCATTATTCTAGTAGCATAGCATGTTATATGGGGAAAAAATCTATACAAGTACTTCGATATTGATACAAACTGATGCAACCCCACATCAAGAGGTAATTGCAAAATGATTCCTTCTCAATGCATGGTACATACTAACAATAATTTAATGATTTCCTAAAAGAATAACAAAATTTAATTCCCTACTATTGAAAATTTTGAAAACTAGAAAACATAAATATTTAAAAGTAATGTAATTTAGATAACTGATAATACACCTTCATTAAATTAACATATGTGTAAGTAATGTCTAGAATATTTATAATATTTATGTCAATCTTGTTTTTAGTAATATATTTTTGTGAGCCATGTCTGCATATGCACATGCATAGAGGAAAATCACTTGCAAATTCGATGAATTGAAAATTCCCCTGTCGTATAGTGAGTCCCAGTTTGAATGCAGGTTCGCAAAGGATACCAGACAATTCAAAATGTGTCTAGGGTCATATTCACCTGCATGGCATCATGTTTTAGCATGACCTACATGTTTTTGGCCACCCTGGATTAAAACCCTGGCTCCACCCTCGTCCTAGATGATATATAGAATAAGTTTGAACATCAAAACATTTTTGAATGTTTTCTTTTGCTTAACTTCTATAGACTACCCAAGAATCTGTTTCCATGATCTTGTTTCCTGTTTATGCAACACCAACTATAAATATCATTGGGAGTAACTTCCTGAATCAAGAGAAGTTTTGTTCTTTATTAGTTCACAGCATGTGTGCTACATTAAACTAGGAAATATATGTATGCATATTATAACTTTATTATATTGTTTAATGAATGCCTCAATCAACTATTGAACATAGCAGATGCAGTGACACATGTTACAGATGAAAATTGTGGTTTATGCACCAGATGGATCGCGGTACTTGCATTATGACATACTATGCCTTTGAACACCTACCGACCTAGGACAGCGGCACCGAGCACAACTTGTATTACAAACAATATGTGTGAAATTTCACGACATGGTTGCATGAAGGAAGCAGGAGGCAAACAAGACAAAAAAATAGGAAAAGACCATCAGAATATAAATTGAACCCAAGGTCCGCCGGACCAACTGTACCGACGTATCGGTGGGCGCCGGTACCAGTTGGAACTGGTACCGAACCGGCCAACAGAGCAGACGCGCGCCGCGTAGCGACGCGCGAAAGCGGAAAAAAAAAACTATGTGCATCCATGCATAGACGCGAATGCCACTCTGTGGCATTAAATGGCCCACGCGGGCTGCTAACCCATATGGGCGCGCTGCCCCGAGCGGGGAATCGTGCGCAGGCGCGAGCTAGGCGTGCAATTCCCCGCTCGCGCGTCCGCGCACGGATGCGGAAAAAAAACAACGCGTCCGCGCATGGATGCATTAAATGCCACTCTGTGGCCCGTGCACGGGCGCGCGGGGAAGACATGCTTAGGCCGGTACTGATACACAGCAAAAAATGGCCGGTTCCGGCCCCTATAGGGCCGAAACCATTTTTCATAACCGAACCGTACTGGTTGGGGCCGTTATTAGTACGGTACGTGCGGAACCGGCCAGTTCGGCAGACCTTGATTGAACCATAAGAAAAATTCTTTGTTAAAAAGATTGATCAATAAAATTGGAACCGGAATTGTGAAATTTACCTTCTTCTTCAAGTAAATTCGCCTCATCTGCATCATGAAACTCCTTATGTATGCTCTGAGCAGCAATCTTCTCATAGCTGTCTTCTTCTGCCAGAAAAACAAACACAATGCAGTTGCTTTCAGATCAAACATCCAGAACGCAAATCTGTACTTCTTGGTATCGATATTAGTCGAAGCCTTTGCTTCAGCGAAAATGATACACAGAAAGTTTTAAGATAACACAGGACCAAGGTTTTATAGACACAATATGACTTTCTGTCATGGCCATGAGGAAGCAACTAACCAAGAGAAAGTATGGAACTATGCAATTAAAATAGAAGAACAAAAGATGATCATGGTTATGGTTGTAGTTACAATAGATGTGCAAGGAAGAAAAATACCAAAGAAGGTGCATGTTGAGGAAAGAGTAACAGAAAACTGATTAACATAGTGATAGAGTGTACAAGAAGGATACAAGGAGGCCCAAGTAAGTAGAGTATTTGAAAATTTGTCAAATGATATAGAAAAGGGAGAGGGAACTCCTGAGCTTGCACGACTACTGAACAGAGATTCATCCAAATTGTTGGGACAAGGCTTGAATTATGGTTATGATTTTAAAAACAGTGGAAAATTAGTAATTCCATTTACCACTTGAAAACAATGGAAAAAGATATCTCCATGTATTCTCAGGCTCATCAACATTCTTGATCACAAATTGTCTTTCTGAATCTTTTCAGTTTCCTTTTTCATTCTGTCGAATACTAGATAATAGGAACTAATCTGACATTCTCAGTTAAATTAAACATCATGTTTTCCTGGTAATTCTGCTCATTTACATTTCCATGGATAACATTTATCCTTTTCTTTTCCTTTCATGGCATTTGAAAGAAAAAAATGCAAAGAATTCCCTTATCAATAGTGACGATTCCTGCTTCGATCTAATGAAAAAGAATTAGAAGCTTAACCTTAGGTATAGGTGTCCACCTGGTACCACGGCCACAGGAAACATGTTTGCTTGTGGTAAACTCTAAAAGATAAGCAATTGGCTCCTTTTTTATTTCCCAAGCTTTTCGAAAAATGAAAACAACCTAAACCTCTTGCTGCTATCTTCATCCAAAGGAACCTAATGATTTTGGTCAAACATTAGTATTTACGGGAATCCAGATAATTTATTCAGGTTTTGTTGTTTGCTCAGCAATGGAAACAAAATCAAAGTGGAAACTGCAACAGTGATTCTTTTGTCGATAGTTGGAAAGAATTTGATATACAGATTCTTAGAAGATAATACTGAAATAGGACAAATTTCTAAAGGACATCAAATGGAACAAAAAGTGGACGAAAGAGTGATATTTAGCTGTTTGTATTTTGGATTCATAGGTACAATCTGGGATACTGAAATTTTCTTTTAACCGCCAATTGTTGATCATTTTTGCTAATACCCCGCCTTAATATGGATGTGCATCAAGTCAAGTTGTTGTATAAGCCTTTAAATACAACAAAAGTGTCCTTTTGTGAGGAAAAAAAATAAAATAAAATATGGCTTCTGGCTGCATGGTAGTTCTCTTACTATTTGGCAGTTCAACTAATTCTAATTGGCATTTCAACCAAGCTAAATCCCATACTGACTTGAACAAACAGATCAAGTAAAGGTTATAGGCATGCTTCCAATGTTCTAAATATTCTGGAATTATGAGCATGTAAATAACCCAAAAAAATAACTTTTCCCATAAACTTTACAAATACCTGGTGTAATTTCTGGACAACTTCCAACAGTGAGAAGCCTCACCATGGCAGCCATTCTCCCACACCCAGTCATGCATACCATTGAGACAAGCAATCTGTGGTTGATAAGAGCCCATCAAATAACATAATATTCCATGCAAGCAATTTAATACATGTCTGCAAGAGGGCATGCCCAGTAATATCTACTGCAAAATTATTAATGTACAACTACATTTTCAGATAGAAAGAATTCTTTTCATGCATAAATACCTAAACATCAGTTCCCAGTAACAAAACTTACACTCTAAGTAGATGAGATGGCTCATGTGTCAGCTGTATTTTGTTATTCTTACTAAATAAGAAATGTAACTTATACTTTTAACTCATATTTTAACTGATAGATCTTGATATCCTGAAAAGATTTTGATACTAGGACCTTTAAGTATAAAATAGTGCACTATCCTAAACCTGTATTATTCAATATTTAGATTGGAACATCTGCTGAATGATGCAGATAGGAATAATATCATGACTATCCAACATTTAGGTAAATGATTAATTCTAAAAATCATAAAACATTGGCAGCATAAAAATTGTCAGACTCCACAAACACTGCATGAGACTTGGTTTTTAGTTGTTATGGTAATTGAAGAAGGTAAACTATCCTTTTCAACTTTTGTTAATACTAAGTGTTCCTTAACTTTTCTGAATTTATTAGAACTTTTTCTAGTTGTTGAAGGCAAGGTTTTAAGTCCCAGCCCCGGAAATAAAATCTATCCGAGACCAGGTTGGGACAGGTTGAAATCGCACACACACGCACACATACACATATGTGTGTGTATGTGTATCTTAGTGGAAAATCCAAAGCCACTATAAAAACCAATATTTTGAATAAAATGATAGAAAAAAAGTTTCAAAGTTCCACTCTTTTTCCTTTCTCGTTTTATTTGTTTTTTCTTCTCTTCATGGCATCGATGTCCCTTTAAATGTTTTTGAGGAAGGTTATTACACTAGAATGTATTTCATTTGGATATGCATATTTCAATAAATAAAAGACTGGATCGGGACCTTTTCCTGTATTTAGGTTTTTGAATTAGAAAATAGTATCTTCTTTTGAGAGGAAAATGAGAAAACAATATCAAAACATCTACTGAAGGAATCAACATAGCTGATCGAAGCATCCAATTGAATATTCCCCTCTTACTGACACGAACGGCGCAAAGCTCCATTGGTATTCCAGTTAGGTGGTTTTAGTAATACAAGTTGTACTATGATTCCTGATATGTGGCCTTGATATGTTGCAAGAAAACTGTATGGGTTATTGTTGCCAAACAAGTCTTTGTGAAGGCCCATATTCGACCAGTTGTTTTAGGGTCTATGGTTTTTAATGTGTCATAACCCCTTTTGAAATATTTCTCATGGCTAATCTCAATCACAGTAGAGCTAATGATCCTAAGCACCATAATAATCTGGTCCTCATGTGAGTCATCTTGACATTCTTGTGAAAGAATCAGCAAGCAAAACTACAATAAGTAATTGCATGACAACTGTAAGTTCCTACTTGATTGTGGAACAACATGAAATCAGCAATAACATCATATGATTGAGCGCTGCTGAATAAGTGTGAAGTGATGCCCAAAAAATTATCTTTTAATAAGAATGTTACATGTGATTTTTAATTGTTTGAAAATACTCAAGTTGATATTGCCTTTGACAAGTAAAATGGTACAATCACACGTAAGTGGGAGTAAATAAACAAATTCCAGCCTTGATGAGATGATTTGGCAGTGGACAAGGCCAAGACAATGGCTTCAAGTTGTTTTTTGGATTCAAGGTCATTCTTTAGCTTGTTATGTTTTCATCTATTTAATTTTAGCTGTTTACGAGCAGTAAGGTTTGCAATTCTCAACCTGACCCGCAAAACTGCGGGAAACCGCTCTTGGCAAAAGAAGCCCGAGTCACAGTTATTCTCATCTGACAAAAAAAAAAATCAGGTCAACCCAAACCTCCGACGCATTTATGAGCAAGTTATTAGAATAATCATATTTTTTGGTTATAAATTTTCTTTTTCTTGGTTCTCATGCTTTGCTCCCAACTACATTATGGCCTAGGTCGTATCTCCTTCCAAATTCTCGAATTCTCCATTCAAAAATCAAAAATTTGAACAAATTATCATACTTCTTTTTCTCTCCCCCCTCTCCGTCGATCCGATTAATATCATCTGAAACCGAAATAATAAATCAAGACCATCTTTCTTTTTTCCCTAACGCTGACATAATTGAGATCAAGAAACGAAGCTCACCTGGAAATCTAATACCAGAAATTGAATAGATCGCTAGAAAGGGACGTGACGCTCGCCTTTGATTAGGGTTTTCCAATTCTTTTTCCCTTCCAAACCCTTTTTCTTGCTTTTCCCCCCTTTTTCCCTCCTTCCCGTTCGACGAAAAGCGAGAAAGCACTCGGCTTTGCAAACCGCTGGTTCTCTCTTTTTCTTTCTTCGCCGCTCGCTCTCTCTCCGCCTCGTCGTGACGCCAAGTTGGGCCCTGGCTTTGGCCGCGTCCAACGAACCTCGGTTTGCGCGTCCAAAGAAACGGGGGGGAGGAGATGTTGAAGGAGTCGCCGGATGGATTGATATTTCCACCCAACGTTTTTCTTCCCCATGCGTTTGTGCACTAAGAAACGCTATTCATGGCTGGACAGGGACAAATCAGCTTTATCCGACCGTTAAAGGAGTACCCTCCACCGTCTCCGTTTTATGCATTAAAAAAAACATCTTGAAACCCTTGCATATTGGAACCAATTATTAAAGTAATTACTAGTTGGGAACCAAATCAAGTGGTGGCTGCCTTCATAATTTTGTTTTGTAAACCAACCGTAGGATATTTGACACCCATGATGTTGGTGCTGAGCTCAGAATAGCGTGGAAGGAAGTCACGTATGCAAGACAGGAGCTGGGGGTATATCGCATTCTCCTCGAAGGAGACTTTGCCACAATAGTTGAGTGGATCCGAGGCCAGGGTCTTGGTGTTGGCTTCAGACCGTTACTACGTGATATTCGCAGTCTCTTAGCTGCGTGTAGACTCTCGGAGGCTACACACATTTACAGAGAAGCAAATAGTGCAACTGACTGAGTAGCCACATTCGCAGCCCATTACATTGGAGGTTTCATTTGAGCCGACACCGTCGAGGTGCCCCACGCTTTGTGTCATTTACTTTTTCTGATTTTGTTGGTTTTACTCATGCACAATATGTGTGAGCAGCCGTATACAAAAAAAAAAAAAAAAAACAATTGTACCTGGTTGTATGGTTGGAGAACATTTGTTATATGAAAACGGATGCCCTAATATAAATAGATGCAGCTTATTGTATTGTATGTGTTTGTATGTATGTATAAGATGGGTAGGTGGTAACAATTCCTACTTTTATTTGGAGCAAATATCAATCAGAGAGTCATTGGCACATGAATCGGCAAAGGCAGTTAAGCATACCTGTTTGTATTGGGCCACATGAGGACAACATGAAGCTATTTGCAATACATGCACGCACTTTTTTTATGTTGTTTATAATTACTCTCAATTTTTGTAAAATATTTATTAAAATTAATTCTTACTATGCATAAGGAGTATATGATACTTGCATCTTGCACGAGCGAGAGCATAATTAATGAATTGCATTGATAATAGCAGAACATATCACAATGATTTAGTTATACCATGCTTATATTGATGATAGCTGTTAGAATCTATTGATTGATTAATTGTGCCAAACTTAGTCGGCCTTACTAAACTTCATCTTGATTGATTTGTGATTGATTGTGCCAAACTTAGTCGGCCTTACCAAACTTCGTCAGTCTTCTAGTCTATATAAAGGTTACTCCTGTATATTATAACTGGCAAACAGAAATACAATTATCTTCTCTCATTCTTCTTTTTCAATATGGTATCAGAGCCACCGATCACGTAACTTGCTGTCGTTCTTTCTTCCACTTTTTTGTGGTCGTCGCCCGTAAATCCTCTGTTTCTTCTGCCTCGTTTGGGGGGATAGCTGGGGTTTCGGCCTTGGCGGCTTTTAAAGCCCCCTTTTTCTCATCGAGATCCTGATAAAATCCTAACTTTTTTTCTTTCTTCTTTTTCTCTTTAATTAGTTTTTGTTATTTTTTCATTATTTTTTGTTTGATTTTCGATCGGAAGGTGACGTCGTCGTCCCACTTGGATCCTTAGGGCTATAGTATTTTTTTTTACTCTAAAAAAAATCCAGCAGCAGTGCGTCCAACCGTACTGTCAGAAGCTTGGTAGGTAAACTTGGCAGGCGTGGTCTTGCTCCAAACCCCAGCAGCTTCGCATCAAACCGTACCATTAGAATCTTGGCGGGTAAACTTGGCAGGTACGGTCTCGCTCTAAACCTTAGCAGCAACGCGTCAAACTATACCAACAGAAGCTTGGCGAGTAAATTTGGCATGCGCAGCCTTGCTCCAAACCCCAGCAACAGCACGTCAAACCATATCGACGGAAGCTTGGCAAGTAAACTTGGCAGACTCGGCCTTGCTCCAAACCCCAGTAGCAGCGCGTCAAAATGTACCGTCAGAAGCTTGGCAGATAAACTTGGCAGGTGCGGTCTTGCTCTAAACCCCAGCAGCACCACGTTAAACCATACCATCAGAAACTTGGCAGATAAACTTGACAGGCGCAGTCTCGCTCCAAACCCCAGCAGCTCCTACTCCTATTTTTGATCTAGTACATCAGTTTTTTGGTATATTCGTTATTCAGTTTCCACGACTGATCAGCTTACGGACGTCTTCACCAAAGCTCATCCTCCTGGCATCTTTCGATCTCTTATTTCCAAACTCAAGTTGGTGTCTACTTTACCACCTTAAGTTTGAAGGAAAAGTTAGAATCCATTGATTGATTGATTGTGTCAAACTTAGTCGGCCTTACTAAGCCTCACCTTGATTGATTTATGATTGATTGTGCCTAACTTAGTTGGCTTTACCAAACTTCATCAGCCTCCTAGTCTATATAAAGTATGCTTCTGTACATTGTAACTAACAAACAGAAATACAATTTGCTAGCCTAGATGCACAAATATAATTGATTAATAAAATATTTCTAATATTCAAAAATAGTAAATAAGAAGAATAAACTAGCAAATAAATAACTTGACAATATAATAATAAAATAAAGAAAGAGAGAGAAGATGGCCTGTGGATCGAAGCACGCTGATGCGCTGTCCCAGGAAAGTTTATGCCCCCACGCACGGGTCTGCTGGCACAGATCTCCTAGAGATACGACGACCTAATACAGAACCACATCTTCCCCATCAGTGCGCCTCCAAGGAAGAAAGAAGAGCACGTTCACGCTTACAGATACCTCAAAAGAAACTTAGAAAAATTATGAGGAGAAGAAAAATTTTCTTTATTTCTTTTCTCCCCAATGATCCCTAGAGCCCTTTTTATCTAGACTCTTGGAATAGGGAGAAGAGAAAATTTTGATTGTCCTTTGAAATGATTCCTAGAGCCCTTTATATAGGCTCAGGCGCGTCAAAAGAAGAAGATTCCCCTCCCGCGGATTGATGACGTGTCTTCTTGTGCTCCTTTGATCCTTCAGCTTATTTCATCTTGGCCATCCACATTTCCTTCCTTCTTCGAGGGGCCTTTCCATGCTTGCTCTTGCGTTGGATGCATAACACTTGTCATAGTTTGCTTTCTTTGGGAATTTTTCCATATTTGCTCTTACGTTGGATGCTTGCCACTTGGCCGTTGACTAATTTAGTTTTCAAAATTTTAAAATATTTAATTTAATTCAACACAATTCTCTTCCTAATTCTTCTTTTTCAACAGTAGCATCGAAACTTAATCTAATATTGGATGGGAAAGAACCAATCTAATGTTAGATCATCCAACCACGAATCTTTCCAGAATCAAAGCTATATTATTCGCTGCATATTAGATGTTTTGCCCCGGACTTGGCTAAACTCTATCCTAAAACGAACAACTTGGACTCTACTTGAGCTAAACTCTATAAGTTTATGTTTCAATAATTTGTTCTTCAAGTTCACCATAAAACTACATCATGCAAGCAAAATCTAGCTTTTAACCCTTTTGTTTTATGCCATAGAGACAACATGTAGGCTGTATTACCTTTAGTCTTGGCAATCAGAATAGGAAAAGAAGGTCATAGTCCGGGCCTAGTTTAAGCTTCCAAGTGGACTTTCCCATTTTTGATCTTAGCGAACTCGTCCGGGCTTTAATCCATTTCCATATATATATATATAAAGAACTTTCCCACTTTTGGTGAAATTCGTTGGATACCAAAACAATCTATGTCATGATATTGCTTACCTTCCTTTTTTAAGTGTCTTTGTTTTATTTTAGAAAAACCTTAGATTTTATCATATTGCAATCTATAATCATCGTGCATGGTTCGGTATAATCAGATAACGACATAACATGACCCACAACTTGGAGAATCACAATCATGAAACAATGATTGACTCTAAAATGATCCATGGCGCAATCTAAGGGATAGTGTTTTCTCTATAAGGATAATTTCGTAGAAATATTTAGAATTTTTTTGGATGCATATCCTTCTAAAATTTAAATTTTGCGTGAATATCTTTCTAAAATTGATATTTGTATGTATACCCTCGTAAAACACTTATTTTGCTAGTTACCTTTTTTTATCCTTATTTTTGTATTTGTACCCACATCATCTAACGTTGTTAAAAAATTAATGGTTTCAAATTAAAATGACTAAAATATCCTTAATAGGTAGATGTGAAAAAAGAAATATTTATAAGGCGATCGTGATAGAAGACAAAAAATTAATTTCAAAATTCTATTTTATTTCTAATTAAAATAAATATAATTTTTATCTTATTTTTGTATTTGTACCCAAACCATCTAACGTCGTTAAAAAATTAATGGTTTCAAATTAAAATGACTAAAATATCCTTAATGAGTAGATATGCAAAAAGAAATATTTATAAGGCGATCGTGATAGAAGACAAAAAAGTAATTTCAAAATTCTATTTTATTTCTAATTAAAATAAATATGATTTTTATTAACGTCGTTAAAAGAACTGTTATATTAGGAATATTTGTGTAAAAATAATATTTTATAAAGGTACAGAAATAAATATAAATTTTAAGAAGTATTCACACAAATTTAATTTTTTTAAAAAATATTTATGCAGAAAAAAATAAATATTTATGCATAACTAATATTTATATTTGTTGTTTGCAATATCTTTGAGGTCGGTAACTTCAGGGTCCACGTCACTGCAATCACTTTCTCTTGTGGCTGGGAAAAGAGAGCGAAGAAAAAGAAGCTTGTCATTTTTTAAAGTCTTGCATGGAATATCTGCTCAAAAAAGTTCCATGGGGAATATTTTAATGAGGTAGGATGGGTTGCTTCTAAGGAATATTTATTTCTAGCCACAAAATGTCCATCATTCATAAAGCTTCGTTTCCTTATGAGAACCGGTCAATTACTCTTTAACGAAACGAGCTCATCAACATAAATGGCGAGAATAAAATATGGTTGATTTAGACTATTTTTTACAGAAAAATGTTCAAGAAGCATGTTCATAGTAGTTTTTTTTTTTTTTTTTTTTGTTAAGATGAGTAGATCATACCTTACGCGTACGACTACATCCAATAAAATCAAAAAAACAAAATACCTTAAAGTGTCATAGGCAGCTTTCTATCTCCAACCCATAGAATACTGCTAGAGTGACTGGCTGCATGTTCATAGTTTTAGAATTAAATAGGTACACAATTATAATGCCGAAGGAAGGAATGAAATAGATAATTGGGAACCATCAAGAGGTAAATTGGATTTAGAATTGTCATCTAATAAAAATGATGGAAGTTAAGAATAATCTAATGATCAGATGAATTCATAATAGTTTCAAACGATTGGATTTTGAACAAAGAAGTGATTATTTTTGCTAAATAGATGATTACAAATATTTTACCACTGCTCTAGAAATAAATTTAAAGGTACATTAGGCTCATGAATTAAAAGTGCGATGTTAATAAATTTAATTTTTTTCTCAAAATTATAAGGATCAATGTACTTTATCAAGAGAAATGATTCTCAAAATTTCATTATAGCCTCAAATCCAATTATTTAATTGAAAACTATAGCAAGAAGTCTATCCATGTTAATATCCTTTAGATGCCATAAACTTTCAAATAAGAGCCGCGTTCTATGCTAGATGTATCAAGATTATGGGCATATATTTTGGAACCAAAAGAATACGAGACAAAGTTTGGATAACTTTGCTTGACATAAGAAAGTTTGACATGGCAAATTAGATGACCAGAGGGAATGGCTATCAAACATAGAGGATAAGAACAATATTCTCTTCTTTTTTTTTGAGTAAAATGTTGTGAAAAAAATTTAATGACTTTTTCTTTTGGGTACAGTGGTAGCTCATACAGTTCATATGTAAGTACAGTAGAAGAATCAAGCGAAAGAAAATGACATAGTGGAGTAGAGATGGCAAAATCACCAATCCACGGGATCACATCAGAGTGCCGAGTAACAAATGAGACAATCCAGTCAGCAACCTTGTTCGTCTTCTAAATTACATTGATTGTCTAAAATAAACATAGGCTCCTCATCAGACCACGAATATCGCACAACACCAGATATCCACTCGCAAAGCGGTCTCCACCCCAAATTCAGTCTATTACTGTGGCAGTCCTCTTCCAGGCAGACGTTGTCAGCACCAAAAGCACATCTTGCAAAGGTAATACTCTCTTAAGTTGCTCGAAGCTCCACCTCAATGATGAACAAGCCACGAGCGCACCGATCTTGCTGTAATCAGGCTCAAGTCATGATTTCTGATCACAAAGCCATCATCAACTGTTGCACCACCGCTCAAGGGAGCTGCGGAAAAAAAATCAATGGCTTCTGCGGAAGCATTTCAGCTGGAAACGTAAGTACGAGTTTGCAGAGCTTTCAACTTGCGTCCTCCGATTGCATTGAGCTTCATGTCTTGGCAACTCTCTGCTCCACGACATACCAAACACCAACATCATCCAACCAAGACGCATCACGTGTCAAATAAAACGAATTTCCCATCATAGTCCCTTCTTGCTCATCCCGACCGTCCGATCGACCGATCCTTCGGCCACAGCACGAAGCACGACAAAACACCAGAACACCTCCAGGTGGGCCCCGCACACATCCATCTCATCCAAGCGTACGCGTCTCCCGTTCTCTCGATCCGACGGCCACCAGCGCCGGTCTCTCCTAGAAAGCCGCCTACAAAGATTTTTCTACGCGAGATCCTTCTCACGTCCGATTTACGACACGGACGGCAGATTTAACTCCACCATAGAAATTTCCATGCGGTCGTTTATAGACTTCATTGACCCGCCGCCCGTGATCGCACCAGAGACAAATAAACGTGCGCGCCCACTGGAACAGCAAAGAGCCGAATAGAATGCTGCGCCGTG
Organism: Phoenix dactylifera; assembly: GCF_009389715.1. Taxonomy (NCBI): domain Eukaryota; kingdom Viridiplantae; phylum Streptophyta; class Magnoliopsida; order Arecales; family Arecaceae; genus Phoenix; species Phoenix dactylifera. Next base: position 6,981,047 of record NC_052392.1, read on the forward strand.
TCCGAACAGTACCAAGTACACGTGGCTACAATCGTTCGAGGGATTGACGACGTACCGTATCCGTATAAATACAAATATATAATTTAGTTAAATGAAAAAAAATTATATTTATATTTATTTTAAACTGAAAATATAAATTAGATATTAAGATTATGAATATAAAGATAGTCATATTTTAAACCTATAAATAAATAAAAAATATTATTAAATAAAAAAATAAATTAAGTTAATAATTAATTGTTTATAATATATATAATTAAATAAAATTTTAAATAGATTATACGGGTAGTTGTCTACTTATATCCATATTTGTTTTTCGGGAGACGAGTATTAGTTGGATATGTCTACTTCCACCCCTACAAAACCCCCAAAAGATCTCGAGATTTCGCCATGAAAATCCCTCCCCGAGCTCCCAATTCCTCCAGCTTTTCTGCAACTCCATCGAATTCCTGAATCGAATCCGAACTCAGTGAGGTCTCTGCTGGAAAAATCCGTCCACGATTCGACCCCAAGTCTCGAATTCGTGAGCCGAGGGGGAGGTGGCGGGAAATGGACTCGTCGGAGACGTAGGGTATTGGATTCTCTCTTTGTTGTGCTTTGGAGCAAAGTTTAGATTTTTTTTTTGGTTTAATTGAGGTGTTGGGAGGGCCATGGCGATGGATTTGGGGTCGGTGCTGATCAAAATGGGGATTCTCTCGGCGTCTGATCACATGTCGGTGGTGTCGATCAATCTGTTCGTGGCTCTGCTCTGTGCTTGTATTGTGATCGGCCACTTGCTGGAGGAGAATCGGTGGATGAACGAGTCCATTACCGCGCTTCTCATCGTGAGTTCTTTGGGTTAAAGATAGACTCTGTTTGGTTTTTATTGCAACAAATTTAGTTTAATTGGGCTCTGGTTTGACGTCAGGGGTTGTGCACTGGAGTGGTTATTCTTCTCACCACCAAAGGAAGGAGTTCGCATCTTCTAGTCTTCAGTGAAGACCTATTCTTCATATACTTGCTTCCGCCAATTATTTTCAATGCTGGGTAAGTTTTGTTGGATATCTGTACTACAGTTCTTGCTTCTGAACTGTTTTGTGATTTAGAGTTAAATTTAGTTTTGACTGGATAATAATGTTTAGATGTGGTTTATTTTTCTGTGAAGAGGGTATGAGCTCTCTCTGTCCTTATCAACACAGCAAAGCAAAAATGATAAAAGAAGTGAAGGAAATATACAAAGAGAAGAGGAACAACTCTAGGTGTAGGAATTCATGAGCTTTTCGAGGAAGCTCAACCTCCAGAGCCTTTCAAGGAAGCTCACCTCCGGTTCAGTATCAATTCTTTTCCCCCCCCTCCTCTTGCCCATACTTTCCATAATATAGATCCGTCTTCCCTCATTCATGGAGAGGAAGTTACACCTTTAGCTTATTTAGAAGATCCCCTTACAATAATAGGTAACAACCCAACCAGCCACAGCTGTGTTTTATTCAAATTAGAATTTCAAAAGAAGCTACGCGCGCAGCAGTGCACCCTTTTATTCCCATGCATATGATGCATGCATGCCTACGTGGCTTGGGAGTTAGTTATGTAACATCCCTCCCCACTGAGATCACAGCCATCCTCGGTGCGAAAATTGGAAAATCGCTCGCGCAACTTGTGGTAGAACTTCCATGTTGCGTCTTCCTCATCCAACCCTTGCCACTGCACGAAGACTTTAGTTGCAATGCGAGTCTCAAGCTTGACCATCCGCCTGTCCAAAATCTTATATTGTTCAGCAAAAAAACTCCAGCATCATCAGCAGCAGGTAGTTCTGACTGCACCACATTCTTTGCTCCCAGCTTCTTCTTGAGGCATGAAATGTGAAAGACTGGATGGATTTTTGGAGTGACTGGCAACTCCAACTTGTAAGCAACCATGCCCATCTTCTCAAGAACCTTAAAGGGGCCAAAGTATTTATGAGATAGCTTCATGTTAGAGCGCCTAGCGACGTTCTGTTGCCTGTAGGGCTGAAGTCTCAGGAACACCAACTCGCCAACCTCAAAGGATCGTTCGATGCGACTCTTGTCAGCCTGCATTTTCATGCATTCCACGGCCTTCTTTAAATTTTCCTTTAGAGTATGGATGATTGTCTCACAGCTCCTAAGAGCTTGATCTACTGCAGCTACCCTTGTATCCCCTTTGACATATGATAGTAACCTTGGAGGTGGAACTCCATAAACTGCCTCATAAGGAGTTAAATTTGTTGAAGCATGGATGTTGGTATTGTACCAATATTCAGCCAGGGATAAAAAATGTGACCATTCTTTAGGGCTGAACCCACAAAAGCTCCTCAAGTATTGCTCTACACATTTATTGACGACCTTAGTTTGGCCATCGGATTGCGGATGATAAGCCGAACTCATATTCAAGGTTGTGCCATGTAACTTGAAAAACTCACTCCAAAAATTGCTGAGGAAGACTCGATCTCTGTCACTCACAGTTGATCGAGGCATGGCGTGTAATTTGAAGACATGATCAATAAATACCTTGGCTACCATGGAAGCTGTATACGGGTGAGAAAGAGGAATGAAGTGTGTGTATTTTGATAGCCGATCTACCACGACAAAAATAGTGGTTTTTCCTTGAGGCTTGGGCAATCCTTCGATGAAGTCCATAGAGATGTCAGTCCATATCCTGTTGGGAACCTCAAGAGGTTGGAGGAGCCTTGCTGGATGGAGATTCTCGGACTTAGCTTGTTGGCAGATATCACATTCCTTGATGAAAGATCGCACCTCTTGCTTAAGATGTGGCCAATAAAAATCTTTTTGATACGATGGTAGGTCTTTGGAAACCAGAATGTCCACCTATAGGGCTGCTATGGAAATAGCCCCATATTTGCTCACAGAATTCCGAATTAGAAGAAAAAAAAATCACCCCTTGTAGAAGAGAATCCCATTCTATACGTGGTATCTGGTGGGGTCTGCCTGTCCATTGTATAACTTCTGAGTGAAATTCTATACCACTGGATCAACGCCATGCTCCCGTCGGATCTCTTCCACCCAGTTAGGAATAGGCGTTGAGATCGCACAAAACTTCGCTTCTTCCCTTCTTGATAATGCATCCGCCACTACATTAGAAACTCCACTTCTATACTCCACCACAAAATCATAGCCTATCAACTTGGTAGCCCACTGCTGTTGCATTGGAGTGCCCATTTTTTGATCTAGCAGAAATTTAAGAGATTGCTGGTCTGTCTTAAAAATAAATTTTCTACCAAATAAATAATGTCGCCACTTGCGTATTGCCATCACAAGAGCTAACAGCTCTTTCTTATAGGCGGAAAATTATAGAGATTTGCCTTTCAACGCCTTACTAAAAAAGGCAATGGATCTTTTATTTTGAGATAACACCGCACCGATGCTGGAGCCAGAGGCATCACACTCCACATAGAAGGTCTGACCGAAATTAGGTAGGAAAAGAACAGGAGGAGAAGTCATTGCCTCCTTCAACCTTTGGAAGGCCAAGATAGACTCTTCAATCCAAGTGAAGCACCCCCTTTTGAGCATCTCGATGAGAGGCCGCGCCACCTTGCCATAGTTTTGGATAAACCGCCTATAATAGCCCGTGAGACCAAGAAAGCCACGGAAGGACTTAATATTTTAAGGTTGCGGCCATTCCAACATGGTGTGGATCTTTTCAGGATCGGACGAGATGCCTTCATGAGAAATAATATGGCCTAGATATTCAATAGATGAGGCTCCAAACACACTTTTGCTGCATTTTGCGAACAATTGGTTTTTTTGCAATATTTCTAGCATGATTCGGATATGTTGCAAATGATCCTGCATGGTTAGAAAACCAGAATATCATCAAAGAATACCAAGATGAACCTCCGCAAGTATGACCGAAAGATTTCATTCATCAGGCCTTGGAAAGATGAGGGTGCATTCGTCAATCCAAAGGGCATGACGAGGAACTCATAATTGCCTTCATGTGTACGAAAGGCAGTTTTGTGAACATCCTCGAGTCGCATCCTTATTTGATGATAGCTGGACCTTAGGTTCAATTTAGAGAATATGCTGGCGCCGTGAAGCTCATCTAATAGTTCTTCAATGACTGGTCTTGGAAACTTGTATTTGATGGTGATATTGTTCAAGGCTCGGTAGTCGACACAAAGGCGCCATGATCCATCACCTTTCTTAACAAGGAGCACCGGAGAGGCATAGAAACTCTGGCTTACTCAAACAACGCCGTTGTCGAGGAGCTCGGTGACCAGCTTCTCTATCTCAGCCTTTTGGTAGTGAGAGTATCTATAAGGCTTGCTATTGCAAGGTTTGGAGTCGGGCACCAAAGGAATTTTGTGATCCCATGTTCTTTCGGATGGTAGCCTTTTTGGCTCAAAAAATACCTTAGCATATTCGTCCAGGATGGAAGTGAGTTCGGCTGGGGTACTTTTTTTATTGGCGTTGGCTGAAATAGAATGCACATATAATAGATAACAAGAATGGAGAGTGAAGGGTTTTACAAATCTTGCGGTTGGCAAAAAATTCCATTGCACCAGGTTCCTCACCTTTCAAGTGACACTTCTTTCCAAATAGAGAGAACTCCATTGTGAGATTAGCAAAATCCTACGTAATAGGCCCGAGATCCCTTAACCATTGTGCGCCTAATACTGCTTCGCACCCACCAAGTTGTAGCAGGTAGAAGTCGACAACCAATGAAACTTTTGTGAGTTGTAGTTTAACACCTGAACATTTTTCTTTGCAAGAGACTCTAACACGGTTTGCTACTGCCACCTCAAAAGACACTCCATTTTGGATTATTAATCCAACCTTTTTTAGCAATATAAGGATTTAGAAAATTATAGGTACTACCAGAATCGATAAGAATCATCACTGGAATATTTTTTATCCAAGCCTTGATGCGCATAGTCTGAGGAGAGACACAACCCGTTATTGCATGCAAGGAGATCTCAGCAGTAGTCTCGGTTGCATTGCTTTCCTCCTTATGAGACTCGTCCTCCTTTGCTTCTACATCTTCCCCATGATCTGGTGGCCCTCCACCTTCTATGGAATAGATATTCTTCTGCGGATTGGGATTCTTTTGTTGCTTGCAAAGCTGCCCCGGATGGTACTTCTCTCCACATGAAAAACACAATCCCTTTTTTCTCCTTTCCTCCCTCAACTCTTGAGATATACCCTTATTGCTTGGTGAAAAATAATTAGAGGAATTTATGCCTGACCTATGGTTGTCTGAGCATTGTGGCCTCTTGGTTGAGTTCACCTTTCGCTCCTGGAGTATTGCCAAGATGATAGCATGACGTAAGGTCGTCGGATTATGCATCAGTACATCATAGCGGAGTTCCTCCTTCAACCCGCTTATAAAGCAGCTCTTCAAGAACTGATCATTAAGCCCATCCGTCCTGTTACCAAGCTCCTCAAATTTACTTTGATATGCTTCCATGGTAGATTGTTGTTGGAGCTTTGATAGGCTGCCCACCGGATCATCGAATTGGTCGGGTCCAAAACGGATCATGACACCTTTGTAGAAGTCGGACCAACTATTGATGCCTCCAAGATGGTCCTCATGACGAAACCAGCATAGTGCCTTTCCATCCAAATGGAACGAGGCTGTGAAGACCTTCTAAGAATTTGGTATTTGTTGCTGAAGAAAATATTGCTCAGCCTTACCTCCTTATGGCAAGGGTGGCGTTGGAGGATCGGAAATGGTTGGCGTCTTCCCCTTGTCTGCCGCTTGAGAGCTCTCGCTTTTTTCGGCTAGCGAAGATGAAATGCTTGCCACTTTGCTGCCTAGATTCTCGATAAGCTTCATCATCTGTTCGAAACGCCTATCGTATGCGGCATTATTTTCTCTGATCATAGCTACAATCTCCATGTTGGCCACCATTGAATCGGCCTGGCTCTGATACCAATGAAGAGGGCCTGAGCTCTCTCTATCCTTATCAACACAGCAAAGCAAAAATGATAAAAGAAGTGAAGGAAATTTACAAAGAGAAGAGGAACAACTCTATGTGTAGGAATTCATGAGCTTTTCGAGGAAGCTCAACCTCCAGAGCCTTTCGAGGAAGCTCACCTCCGGTTTAGTATCAATTCTCCCCTCCACCCCTCCCCTCCTCTTGCCCATACTTCCCATAATATAGATCCATGTTCCCTCATTCACGGAGAGGAAGTTGCACCCTTAGCTTATTTAGAAGATCCCCTTACAATAATAGGTAATAACCCAACCAGCCACAGCTGTGTTTTATTCAAATTAGAATTTCAAAAGAAGCTACGTGCGCAGCAGTGCGCCCTTTTATTCCCATGCATACCATGCATGCATACCTACGTGGCTCAGGAGTTAGTTACGTAACATTCTGCTTAATTTGGTTTATTTTTCTGCCTTCCTTCTTGAGGTAGAAAGCACCCAAGTTGAGCTGGTGAGTTTGGTTTTTGCTATTGGAGCCAATTTTAGTCTTGTCTGCATTGAAAGGTTTTGTATCTGAACCTTGAGTTATTCTTCAGGGAAAAGTTTGATTACCCATGGCAGGCACTGCAACTCTAAGCCCTGCCTCAATTAGGGCAGAAAATTGTTAATGACTTTAGATGGTGAGATATCCGGGCAATGAGGGACTGAGGGTAGTGCGAAGGGAGTAGCCTTGGGATCCATACTGACCAAATTTATAATTCTACTGAAGATTATAGAAAAAACGAAGAATTCTTGATCCTCCTAATGCTTCTCATAAAGATGCAGACTGTGGATGCAGCTCTCCTCCTGTCTTGAGCTTAATGGAGGTTTGATGGCTCCAGGAGAAACAGTAGATCTTAGCGGTGGATGTGGATGCAAGTATTGCATGGAAGAAAATAAAGATATATGAGTGATAGCTCAACAAACAAAGATGTCAGTGATGGCCTGTTCATTGTCAAAGCAAATTATCATAGAATTAATGGGATAAGTGCAACTCACGCCAATTGCAAATCCTCTGCCCCAACAATATCTATGTGTATCCATGCATGCATGTGCTTGCAAGTTTTGATTTAATGCTTTAATTGTAAGGTTGTTTCAAACCTCTCGGTGGTTTTCTTGCTTAGGTGCAGATGTTTGTTTGTCTTGATTTTCTGACTTTTGTCCTACCACAAGAGTTTCCATCATGAATTCTTTTATGGAGATCTAAATTTTTTAGCTTTGAGTATATTGAGTTATCATTCCTAATTTCCATAAAACCTTTTAGGTTATGTTAGCTTAAATTCATCGGATGTTTTAAAAGTTGCCTTCGCATGGTAAGTTGAAGAAAGTGCTCTTGGAACTGCTTCATGAAGAAAAATGGAAATAAATGAGAAACAATAGATTCTCCGTATCGGACTTGTGTGCTGCAGCAACTTGAAAATTGGTTCACTAAGATCGAGTTCATCATCTGATACAGATTCCGGAAACTTAATCTTGAGGACGATTCATTTAGATGATGTCTTAAATTTAGGCTGCTTAAAGTGTTTTGGCTTTCAATTTGTACTCAGAAGATGTTTACTGAGAGGCTAGGTAAAGTAACTATGAAGAACTCCAACAAGTACCATCCACCAACAGGATGACTTAATCCATCACTTGCTACGAGAGTAAGCTTAGAAATTTAACATTCTGCAAGCCTATTGGCTATGATATTTCCTCTCCACCAACATATTAATGTCTGCTTGAAATTGCTAGCAGTTCGTTCTGTAAGAAAATTTCCAGATGTGCAATCTTGGATTTCAACATTATGGCAGTGTTTGAATTGCCTAACATCAATTCAGAGATGTTATAATTTCCGTAATCTGTCCAGAACCTGGTACAGGGGGGTAAACTTTGCACATCATTTCATCACACCAAAGTTTCATATCAGCTGAATATCAGAAAATCTATTAAGTGCTCTTTCTGCTTTATTCTTATAAATTTAGCTGTATGCTATTGTTCCTGTTTTCTGGATGTTCTTGGATATGCGGATCTTGTTAAAAACTGAACTTTTGTATGTCGAAAATGAGTAGCCAATTTTCTAGTCAATTTTCTCATGCATCAGGTTTCAAGTAAAAAAGAAACAGTTCTTCCGCAACTTCATGACAATTATTCTGTTTGGTGCAGTTGGAACATTGATCTCCTTTATTATTATTTCACTTGGTAAGTTCGCAATCTGTTTGTTTTTAATTACATTATAAATGTTCCAGAGAAAAAAAATTTGTCATACATGCACTTGTAAGAGCCGTTATTCCATGAAATCATTAGTTGCCTAGTATTATCAGAAACTTTGCTTTGTTGACATTGCTGTCTGCTAGACAGAAAGCTTAGTATTACTAATGTTTAGGCAGTTTATTATCTCCTTCAAATTATGAGGGCTGTATGCTTTTAAGTTGATTAAATAGCTTTTATGGATATACGCATGCTGCATTCTGAGTCAAAGAAAATTTAGACACTGTTCTTTGAGCATCTAGTTGTTAAGTTGACACTGGGTGGAATTGGTTTTCTGGCTGGAAACCTTAAACCATTTAGCTAGAAGGAAGGCAAATAATGAAAGAGATCAAGAATTTTACCAGAAGATTGGTGTGCACAGAAAAAAATCAGAACGCTTATAAAATTTTCAACCTTTTAAATCTTAAAATAGGCATGGGATTTGGCAATTCAGAATATTTCAAAGAATGTGAAATTTGAAATTATTTCAAAGTTCATGTCTCTACTTCCATTTTTCTCCTAACTGCCTTTCTGCTGGCAAACATCTCCTCTAAATATAGTCTTTGAATTTATTTAATTAGAAAAAAGTAAGGAAGTATGAATTTACTGAAAGAAAATTGATGCTAACACTTAGCTGAATGTCGGTCCATATTTTTTTGAGTCATGAAAAATTAATTCTTGCAGCACCACTAGCGGGAAGTGGCCTCTAAAGAATATACTGAATCATGATATGGAACCTCTTATAAGAGCAGCATTTTAAGTGGTCTAGAATCTGGAAATGTTGTTCTAGAATCTCAAGTAGGACTAAGTAATTTCTAAGAGGAAAATTTTTAAAGCTTCGGAAATCTCCTAGGAATAGAAAAAGCATACAAACTGCTTCTTTGGCTTGGTAGCATATTCTCACCTGCTTTTGTACTCTATGTTTTCTATATGATGTATTGCATTTTTTTTTTCTTGACCATTATCTATTGTCCAGGTGCCATAGGAATAATTGAAAAAATGGGTCTAGGTTCTCTGGAAATTGGAGATTATCTTGGTAAGCTCTCTTATTGCACTTTCTTTGCTTTCGCATTTTTACCTCAATTCTTATGCTCTCTTTTGCTATCACTTGTTTTCTGAGTCCTCAATTTATATATTCGCAGCAATTGGGGCAATCTTTTCTGCGACAGATTCTGTTTGCACCTTGCAGGTTCTAACTTCTCAAATTTGTGTTATAGGCCATGCTTAAGATAATAACTCACCATATTTGGAAATTGTGTACTTCAAAAACAGGTGCTTAGTCAGGACGAGACACCTTTACTTTATAGCCTGGTTTTTGGCGAAGGTGTTGTCAATGATGCCACATCAATAGTGCTTTTCAATGCAATCCAGAACTTTGATCTAGGACATATTGATGCTGTTACCATTCTGAAGTTTGTTGCAGACTTCTTTTATCTATTCTTCACCAGCACCTTTCTAGGAGCATTTGTAAGTTTCTTATGTTTCTGCAATGTGGTGCATATTCATAAGAAAATATGCAACCCAACTTGCTGCTTTCCCATGTCCTTTTCCAAATGAACCAAGGTTCTATTTTTGGCTGATATTTGCTCTCTTTCTTCTGCAGGCTGGATTGCTTAGTGCTTATGTCATCAAAAAGTTGTATTTTGGCAGGTTGGTGTTAGAAGAAACCTAAACACCTCTTACTGTCTTCTTTTCCATAATGGTATTATAGAACGAACCTCAAATACTTGAAATAAGGATGGGTGGTTATGGTTAGCAACTTACGGTTACCTATATTATTAGCATAACAGTATTGAAGAAATTCGGTTGGTGTTGCAGTTTTTTCTTTTCTTATGCATTTCATACTTATAACAGACTTTCAATAATTGCAGTGATGCTTTAGTAGTTATTGAAATTAGTTGACAATATAGCACCATGATATGAAATCCTTAAAGCCGAAGTCAACTTAGTTTGTTTTCTTATAAAGATCTCATTGCTTATATCCCTTTCTAATCCAGACATTCCACTGATCGTGAAGTTGCACTTATGATACTCATGGCTTACCTTTCCTATATGCTGGCAGAAGTGAGTTCCTTCTTTAAATCGATAACCAAATTTGAAAGTTCTCTTTTTCTTTCCCATGTCTCCATGACGCATGATATTTCAATTACCAAGTTGAGCGCATCACTGAACATGTTTTGTGTTGCAGTTGTCAAATTTAAGTGGTATTCTAACAGTGTTCTTCTGCGGGATAGTAATGTCACACTATACTTGGCATAATGTTACAGAAAGCTCTAGAGTTACCACTAAGTATGCAATTTTCTCAACTGCTCTTAGTATATAACTGCTGCTTCTTGTTTTACCTGTTTCCTTTCTTACTTTCACATGCTATCGCGTTAGTATTTTATCTTTCACTTGCTCACTGTAACAGGCATGCCTTTGCAACACTGTCATTTATTGCTGAGACTTTTCTCTTTCTTTATGTTGGCATGGATGCACTGGACATTGAAAAGTGGAAATTTGTCAGTAACAGGTATTATGTTTATCGTGTTCCTGGTTGAATGTTTGTACACTAGGAAAATTCTTATGAACAGAACAGTGTACTGCCTTTGAATTACTCAAAAATTGTTTATGTCATCAGAATAGATGGGAAATCTCAGCATGGTATAAGCAATATCTCAATACATGTATGCAATGGCAGTCATTTGTCCATGGTTCATGCCTATAATACAAAATGTTACTTTAATAAGGTTGGCTCATAGTGCCTTTATAGTTTCTGAGTGGAAAAGGTTGTCCTTTTTTTTTTATTTTTATCTTTAGCAAATATAATTTCTTGAGCTCATTTTTTAGCTTCTTTTTTAGCCCATATTCTTTCTGCCATATATCTTGGGCTCTGTATGCTTTGTGAACAGCTGTCATTTATCGTACAAAATTAAGTTTTAGAACGTACAGTTCTACACAGCATGTTTTGTGCAGAAATGGGATATGATTTTATAGTCTACCACTTCTTAAAAGGTTTTATTTCATGGATGCAACCTCTGAGGGTCTAACCTACTATTGCGGAAGGTGAACTTCAGGGTTTGTTCTGTAGCAGAATTCCCAGTTTTTGAATGCTTGTGACTTTAGAAGTTTGATTCTGCATGTGCGCTCCTATAAGTTCATGTTAGGGTGAACTTCTGGAGCCAGTGCTCCTGAAAGAAGATCTTGTTGTTTGTGGAGAAACAAGTACTCAGGTCTAGATGAGCAAATAAGTATCACAGAACCTCAGTCACCCACAGACCAGGTAGTCTAATATGAATTAGATAATCATGCTTTTAGTCTTCTGATTGTCTTAAGTGCAAGGTAACTATACCTCTCACCCTCAGAAATATTTTGCATCATGCAACTCACTTTTAACATCATTTTGTGCTTTCACAGTCCTTTTCATTTACTATCATCAAGAATATAAATGAGGAACAATTTCGTCAAAAATAGCGGAAAGTTATGGAGGATTAAATTCTTCAGAAAAATGAGGCATAGGAGATGGTGGCTCATTTCAAAGAGATGAGACCAGTGAGCTGTAGATAATTATTCACATTTAAGTTTTAATTGATGGAAAACAGAGGGATGCAAATTTACGTCAATGTGGGGGGCAGGGAGGGGTGTGTGTAGATTCAACCGTAGACAAAAATGACTGAACTTAGCTCAATCAAGAATTTTATGTCAGTTGTTGTAGATTAGAAATTGAGACATGCATCAATTGGATGTTGAAAATGCATTCTTATATGGACATATTAAGGAATCTGGCTTCAAACTGCCATTAAAAGTTTACAATGCCAACAAACTAGTAAAGGTGGTCAGTACTATTAAGCACTACAAATGACATGGCTTACCTTCTGAATTGCTATTAGATATGGCTATTGAATTGTTTGATGTAGGAGAATATCAAATCTGATATCCATAAAGATGTTGGAATTCCTGAGCTTTCCTTTCCAGACAATGATTCAGCCTGCTAAAATTAGACAGCAGGATAGTGCTTTCAACTACGAAGGCTCTAGTTGATGCCCAATGCCAAATAGGATGATAAATTAACAAGCATTTAGGATTCGAAAAACTGAAATAAAATTTCTGCTGTCTTGATTTTTTTCACTGAATATTGAAGTTCAAACTTGAAATTGTAAACCCCAGCTTGTAGGAATTATAAATAAGCATGGTTTTACCTCTCGATCCTCACTGAGACTTATGATGGACCAACCATAATATTATATAAGCATACTATGTAAAGGGGTAAGACGGATGAATCTTGGCTCAAGGAAGCCATTCTTGAACTATGGAATGGAAGGAAAAGTTCAAGAAAAAATCACCATCAGCAACACCCTTAAGCAAGGTTCGCTGTACCGGTCGGTACCGGTCGGTACCGAGCGTACCGTACCCGTACCGATGGGTACCGGTATCGGTACACCAATGTCGGTACGGTCGGTACCGAGCGTACGGTACCGTACCGACACTCGGTACGCCTATACTAATGCGGCACCGGTACGGGGTTCGGTACCGGTACGGCGAACTGGACTAGAACTGGACTATCTTATTGAAAACCAGAGTCCATCATAATATTATATAATAGAAAGCAAGGCCCTATTTTTTCTATGCAGTCACATATTTCAAGAAAAAATAGGAAAAGCCACTGGGCTAGAACTGGACTATCTTATTGAAAACCAGAGTCCATATTTACTGTTAAACTTACTGAAACAATGAATAATGTGTTGGGCGTACAAGTTCTTTGTTTACTAATTTGATTGCTTTGTACCTTCTCCTATTTATCCTGCTGTGCAGCCCTCGGAAGTCAATTGGTGTGAGCTCTATTCTGTTAGGCATGGTATTGATTGGAAGAGCTGCTTTCGTGTTCCCACTATCTTTTCTTTCCAACTTAACTAAGAAGCATCCAAATGAAAAAATCACATTTAGGCAGCAAGTGAGTATTTGGGATTCTGATTGTTATATCAAATCAAGTGTGAAAACATTGACTTCTGAAAAATTCAATCCACAGGTCATAGTCTGGTGGGCAGGTCTAATGAGAGGAGCAGTATCAATTGCACTTGCATATAATCAGGTTAGATGCAATCTATTATCTACAAAATCTAATGTTTCTTTGGTATTGTAAAAGACTCTTGTTTTCTCCCCTTTCTTGATTCGTAGTGTCTCCTTTTATGGACTATAATACTTGATACTTCTGTTCTAAAGTTTACCATAAATAGGTTATAATATTGTGTGTGAGTGGGCTGCATCCATTTTGCTTGAGAGTACCACTCAGCCCTCTTGGGTATCATTGGTTTACAAGAGAAGCAAGTATCTTTACATTTTCGTGGTTGCTGCAAGGGAATTTAGGTTATCTTTTCTTTTGAAACTAAAAATCTAATTGGAAGAAATAAGTCATAATGGAGAGCAAAGATGCTGGATGCACATAAATTATGCATCAATTCTTCATTTTGGGCTTATTTTTTTTCTTATTTTCTTAAATTTTAGAGAGAAATGATCATTTTCATTCACTGCTTCTATTGCTTGTGCATATTAATTATGACCATCTAAAATAAATTACATACAGGAAAGACCTACCCCAAATATGAAAACTTCCAGCAGGTCTGTATTAAGACTGCAAGTAGGACATCCTTCCATGAAGGGAAGTGCTATTCTCGGAAAGGATGCTAACAGATTACTATGCTTTTATCCTATATTCTAGAAGTCTGACCAAGTTGTATGCTGAAAATGATGTACTATATGATTAGAGTACTCTTTGTTGATGAGACATGGTAATGATACATGTGCAGTTTGCTAGGACTGGTCACACCCAAATGCGCGGCAATGCTTTCATGATCACCAGTACTATCACTGTTGTTCTCTTCAGCACAATGGTAAGACATCTTATGCTTCTCCATTTGCGTGCTTTATCACTTGCTTAACTTTATTATCAAAACAATAAGAGGTTGAATAATAGTACAAAGTAGTAGTCAAGTCTCTGCTAATGTCATGCAACAATTGTTTCCTTTTGTGGTTCTTCAATAAATCGTGATCTATGGAAAGAAATTCTGATAATTCTCTGGAGACTTTGTAACTATGCTCTAATTTGAGCCACGTGAACTCACAGATCACTTAAAAAATGGCCAATCCTGAATCAGCCCAATATTGTTTTGGCAGTGCTATCTATAATTTTTTTTTTGCCAACAATGTTCTATTTTTAAGGGGCAGCCCAGATGAGGTTTCCGCCATTGTGGGGTTTGGGAGGGTCGGATTGACGTAACCTTGCCCCCATATGCGAACAAGCTATTTCTGTTTTTCAAATCGTGACCTCCAGGTCACAATGGAACAACCTATTTTTAACATGATTTTTTTTTAATAAAAAAAAAGGGATTGTTTCTGTGCATTATGTCTGGACACATTCTCATCCAAATGTGTAGTATTTGTGTTGCATGTTCTCTTAATCACAAAATGATTAAGCTGCACATTTTTTAAATACTTATCTTAATTGTTTATAATTGATACAGTGTGGCTCTCATAGTGAACACACATGCAATGCACATAAGAGAAAGCACGGATGGCTGTGATTGCCATCTGATTAAGTTTAAGGGGTTTTTTCCCCAATTTTGGCTGGTGACTCTGTTGTTGTTGTCCTTGAGAGAGCAAGGACTACACTAAGGGGGATGTGGTTATTATAGATAAAAGACTAAACTAGGAGGGAAGCGCCTATTAAAGGTAAGCGTATGTGTAGAAATGGGAACAGGTGGATGCCTGGAGAAATGGTAGGGCAAGAATACTCTTTTTTTTAATTAATTTTTTGGCAAATTTCAGAAGCAGGATGCAAGTGTCGAGTAGTGGAGATGTGGAGTTGGTTGTTCAGCCATGAAGTTTGGTTTGTGGTGGAGATGTGCAGTAGTGATTACTTAGTTTTGGATCCCTCATGTGTTGATATCTTGTGCATTCTTTCTTTTTTTTTTCTGTGACAAATGTGAATCTGGAAACATGAAGCTGGTTTATTTTAATATTGTGACTTTTGAGGGGGAAAAAAGTGTAGATAGACTGACTGTTAAGTTGGGCATTTTGCTAAATTTTGTTGGGTGAGTATCTGTGCTAATTCTCTATCATTGCTTAGGTGTTTGGGTTGATGACAAAGCCTCTGATTAGGTTACTTCTGCCTCCAAGCATAAGGCAACTCTCCAGGGATCTTAGCATGTCATCTGAACCTCCAAGTCCTAAATATCTCCACTCTCCCTTGCTTGGTAATGGGCAGGGATCTGAGGTGGAAGCAGGGCAAAACATCCCACGCCCAACAAGCCTGCGTATGCTTCTAACTGCACCAAGTCGTTCAGTTCACCATTACTGGCGTAAGTTTGATGACGCTTTCATGCGCCCAGTGTTCGGTGGGCGCGGTTTTGCTCCATATGTTCCTGGTTCACCAACTGAAAGAAGCGTCCATGCATGGCAATGAACCAAAAGGACAGGGACAGAGAGAACCAAATCAAAGTTCTCTTGGTTATGTATGTATTCAGTGCTTCATGGGTGAAAGCAGTCATCTCGTGGTGTTATGGAACTTTATGAGGTTTTGGCTTGGCATGTCTGAGTGTTGTATTAATTTTGGGTCCTATACTTCTGTTTTTCTTCCTTGGTTCTGTATAGTTTCACGACTAGTGATGCAGGTCTGGGAGGCTCACATGAGGAACAACAATCGCAAAGTTCATCGTATTGATGACTGTATGCTCATGTATGTGATAGTAAGCTGTGTTTAAGTTTATATTCCTGAATATTTGATGATTCATGAGGGAGGGTTTGGTCTCTTATATCTGTAGTTTTGTGTTCCATGAGATTATGTTAAGGTATTTAGTCATGTAAAAGCTGTGGTTGCTCTCATTGTATAGATTATGCCCATTTGAAAGCTGGTGTTGATAAGAATGTTTTCCTTTGATGTTTATATTTCCACACCTTGTGCACATGTTCTCACAAGCAATGGCATTATTTTGCTTCATTTAGCCATTCAAAAGTGTTACAATTGGAAAAAAATGACCATAACTGTAAGGTTCAGTCAATTATTATTCAGTAGAATTATATATATGTGAAATCACGAAAAGGAGTTATTCTTTTTTCTTAAAAATTCAGTACTCTTAAAATTTATTCTTGATATCCAGTCTCTGATGCATTGAGTAGTGCAAGTTGGGTGAGGAAGTATGTTGCTGCACTATTGCAGCCTTACTTGGGCCAATGCCTCAATCATAATGACTGTCATCCTAACCCTAGCTTCGCTCTCCTGTTCTCTTCTCAGAAAATGCACCTTCAGAAATTTGGTTGTGTCCATTCGTAAGGTTGTAAGAGTTAAAGAGTTCACCGAGAACAGGTTTCAAATTCCTTAAATAATTTTCCAAGATATTAACAAAAACGCTCCCAAAGTGATGTGCAAGTGAAAGCTGCTTGCGGAATAGTTTTTGTAGACAACTTTGGGCCATTCATTAATCGGATGTCAAATGTTGTTTGGGGACAAAGGTCGTACAACTTTCTTAGAACATTTTGGCACCCAGAAATGAGATAGCTTACAGGCTTGCCATTGCAGGATGGAAACTTTTATTAACAATATTTTTTGCTTGGATCATCTCTCCTTGAGAGTTCAGTTGAAGCGTTTGCAGAAAACCATGGCTACCCTGAGAATTAAGGCTGGTATTAACAGGCCATTCTTATGAGCCAAAAGATCCTTTTCAAAGGACTGAATTCTAGCATGAGTGCCTTCCATTTCACCAATAGCCCCCACAAGAACAATGCCCTGCATTGAAATGGTGAAACCGAATTCGGTCTCTAACTGTTATCTCTCTCTCTTCGAGCTCCGACACCAGCTCCATAACCCTGTGACAGTCATTGCAAATCCTTAAATTCTTAATGATCCTAATTGGAGATTTTGATTCTGAGCTAATGAGTGCAAATGACAAGGCCAACTTCTCGCTATGCCGATACAAAACTTCCTCCCTGCCCTCCTCATCCAAGGTCTTAAGTAGAGCTCCCCGGTCTGGTTCATAGCCTAACATTTTTAGTTGCTTCGCCAGTTCATCCCAAGCTCCATAGATCTCATTCGATCTCGGGTGCGACCGATCTCCTGCACGAAACTCATGAACCACTCCACCAAGCTCAACTGCGCTGCACCCGGGCGCCTTGCGCACCAGACGTGCCCTCATCTGAGCCCTGACCCTGTCAACATTTCCCCACTTCCCCATTGATGCATACACATTAGAGAGAAGCACATAGTTTCCATCATGTCCTGGGTCTAACTCTACAAGTCTTTGCGCAGCCACTTCTGCTAGCTCTAAGTTTTGATGGGATCGGCATGCTCCGAGCAATGCTCCCCAGATGACTATGTCAGGCTCAACAAGCATGTTCTTCACTAATTCATAGGCTTCGACTAATCGTCCAGCTCGGCCGAGCAAATCCACAACACATCCATAGTGCTCGATGCATGGCGCAATGCCATACCGACTCTGCATCAATTCAAATAGCTCCAAGCCCTTCACAACCAATCCTCCATGACTGCAGGCATGGAGCAAGCCAACAAAGGTTACATCATTAGGAACAATTCCATCCTTTTCCATCAAATAAAACATCTCAACTGCCTCATTCCCTTGCCCATGAACAGCTAGCCCTTTGATCATTGCATTCCAGGAAGCCAAATCTTTCCCAGGCATCTCTGCAAAAAGGCGCCTTGCTCGGCCGAGGTCTCCACACTTGGCATACATATCCACTAGAGCAGTCATCAAGACAGTGTCTGTTTTTATCCTGTTCTTCCTGATGTAAGCATAGACCCATTCCCCGAGACTCAGTGCACCCATCTGAGAGCATGAATCAATCAAGCTAATCATTGTTACACTATCAGGCCTGATCTTAACTCCATTTCTTGGCTTTTGCATCAGGCGGAACAATTCGATTGCCTCGGCTGGTCTCCGGTTCCGAGCACACCCGGTGATCATCGCATTCCATGCCACCAGATCCTTCTCAGGGATTGCATCAAAAACTTCTCGGGCCTCTTCCATTCTACCAACATTTGCATAAAGATTCAGCAGCGCAGTTGAGACTGTCACTGAATTCACTGACCTTGCAAAACTCGCAATCTGATCGACCACTTTGCTTTCCACCGAGCAAGCACTGCTGCAGGCCGACGCAACGGCTAATAATGTAGCATTATCAGGCTTAATTCCATCCGCGAGCATCCGAGAGAAAACCGATAGAGCCTTGTCGCTCTCGCCATTCTGAGAATACCCAGAGATCAAAACATTCCACGAGACGGAGTCCTTTTCATGCATCTTGTCGAAAAGATCCTGAGCTACATCCATCTCTCCTGCCTTCACATAAGCACTCATCAAAGTGTTCCACGAAACCACATCTCTTTGAGGCATCTCGTCGAACACGGCCCGCGCCGAATCCAAATCCCCGGAACTCAGCAACCCCGACATCATCATGTTCCAAGAAGTCGGATTGGGCACTCCTATCTGCCGAAAAACCCGAATGGCAGACTCGGATCGGCAGCACTTGAAGTACATGTGGAGAAGTGAGTTCAGCACGATGACATCACGACAGGTGTTTGTGTTTTTCACCAAGCCAGCATGGAGTTGCTGTCCGAGAGCGAGGTCGGAGAGGGCGGCGCAGGCCTTGAGGATAGAAGGGAAGGTGAAGCGGTCCGGGGAGAAGCCGCGGAAGAGGAGTTGGTCGACGAAGAAGGAGACGGCGAGGTCGGGGAGGGAGTTAAGGGTGTAGGCTTTGAGCATGGAGTTGCAGAGGACGAGGTCGGGTTCGGGGAGGGAGCGGAAGAGGCGGGCGGCGTAGTTTATGGCGCCGGAGGAGGCGCAGGATGCTATGAGCTTTGTGATGAGGATGGTGTCATGGTGGAGGGATTGGTGGAAGAGCTGAGCTTGGATTTGCTTGAGTTGGTGCAGGCTAAGATTGGGATGGTGGTGGAGGAGAAGGGAGAGTGAGGCTTGGTGTTTGGGTCGGTTTGGAAGGTGGTGAAAAATGGGGGAAGGTGGTGAAGAGTGGCTGCTTCTGATGGGTTCTGCCATAGCTGAGAGTAGTCCCATGAGGTTCACAGTGGCAGTTGGGAAGTTGAATCCCATCCATAGCTACAATATGGATATAATATAATATAATATAACAAAAGAATTCAACTATATAATATATCATATTGTTTTTACAATATAATAATATATATAAAAAAATTTATACCATATAAAAAAAGATTGATGAAAGAAATGGTAAAATAAATGGTCGCATATCTATTGTTTAAGAAAAAAAATAGAAATAAATTCTACCAAGAAAGAGGTATTTATTTTCCTATATATCAAGTGTGTGAAGATATCATTTTTTTTACCGAATGAACTGGGTTATATTAATATATATTATATTTTATATTAATATAATATAGTAATATATTGATTAATAATATTTATATATAATAATATATTTAATATATTAATATGTTTTATTAATAAATAATTAACAAATATTTATTAATTATCAATAAATCTAACATAAGATTTATTAATAATTGATATATTTATCTATATACCAAAATTTATTTATAGTAAGCAATATATTTTTTAATATATAATTAATTTAAGAAATTATTAACTCCTGTAAATATATTTTAATATTTGAAATAGCCAATGTGATTAGGTCATAAATGACCAACAAATAGACTCAGAAAAATATTATTATCTAAATTACTTATTTAAAATTATTATTAAAAATTTAATAATAATTCAAAATATGATTATCTCCAACCAAATATAGTAATTATTTTTGATACTATTTTTTCAAGTAATTTTTACATCAATCAAGTATAGTAAAATTTATTTTCTCCGGTAATCAAGGATCGTAGGATATATCTTTCTGTTTCATTGTTAAATATTTTGTTTGTTGATTTTCATGATTATGCTCGTTCTGATTTGGTTTAAATTTTAAGCTTTACCAAAAATATTATATATATATATATAATTGAGAAGCAAAATTTATAATCGGCTCAGCTGCAAGGCATAGAAGGTCAAAACTTTGATGAGAGCCATGAATCAGTCCACCAACAAAGCGGAATCGTCAGCTCGTCAGAGATCCATCAACCGTATACGTGTCGGAGACCTATGCGTCATACATTCGAATTCTATGTTCCTTGCCGACAGTTGGTCCAATCAACCTACCTTCAGCTACGATTCCTAGGGTACTTATTTCCGCGTAGAGATATTTATGCGATTTCCCAGCTATCGTTGGATGTAGAACTGGAGGGCAGATGGAAGGCGTACGCAGAGGAATTTATGTGAAATTCATTCTGACACGGTAGATTGACGCCTTATTCCGTTGTCTTAAGAAATGGACGTATAAAGGCTACGGTGGTAAGAAAACAGAGGGGAAGGGGATTTGAGGTTCCAATAACGCTCAAAAACGTTGGATTGAAAAATTTGAAGTATGATAAAGAGTGTAAAGATAATCATGTTATTTAACTATATCACAATTTACAATATGGATGCATTTATTTATTGAGTAGGTTAGAATACATCATTTTCTCGGCCGTTTTTATTGATCAATTATGATTAATACTATTTAGATGGCAAATGAATATGCTAGCATTCCTTGAGATTATTTTAAATTGAAAAATATTTTTAAATTTTTTATATTTTTAGATGATTTTTTGGTCATGCTCGTTATTATTGTTGTGTAGAATATCAAATCAACTCAGAAAAATTCAATTATTAAAACTTATTTCTTTATTTTTTATTTTTAATCTAAATATTAATAAATTTGATAAAAATAAATTTATATTTAATAGTTTAGTAATTAATAATTTTTAATTTTTTTGTTTAATTTTAATGGCTACACCACATGCACCACATGCACCATCAACACAAACTCATATTAGCTTCTCTATATATGGAAGGCAACAAAGTTTGAGAATTATTTTTTTTTGGTGGAAGATATTGTAATTCAAAATATTTCTATCACTATAGTATGTGAGGGGCTTCACTGCTTAATATCAAAAAATAAAATTTTAATATTTTTTCTCTTTTTAATGCCAAACAAGCCTTAATGATTTTTTTAAAAAAACTTTGGCGGGTTCATCATATAATGCGTGTACGAATACACTCAATAAAATCAAAAAATACAACTACTCATCTTCTGACCACAAGGTATATTCTAAATAGTTAGCCACATAAGCAGCTACTCAATCGGCAGCCCCGCTAACCTCTCTTAATATATGTTTGGCTTAAAAGGCTCTTACATTTCTTGTCATCATCTGGATATTTTGGATGATCCGAGCTCACATCCCTCGGATCACGTTAAAAGGTTTCCCCTTTTTAATATCAAGTAATGAGGCTGCATGGAAAAGTGCTATAAAAAAAAAAAAAAAAAAGTATGCCTGCAAAACCTTTGTGACAGCCGTGACAGCGTTAAGATATCCGTTAGCCGTAAGGGTAGTTTCGTCATTAAGCCAGCTCCCTACCACGCCGGCGCGCTCTAACTTTCCACGCGTCCGTTCTTAATTTTTTTTCGATACTCCCAAAGCTCCGACTGAGCGCGCTCCCTTTCTCTCCCGTCTTTAAATACTCCGAGGCGCTCACCGTTCTCCCACGTCTCTCTCTCTCCATCCCCTCCTCCTCTCACCCCTCCTCCTTTCAATCGATCCATGGCTTCCATCTCCGCGACGGCTATCTCCATCCCCACGCGGCCGCGGCATTCCCTGCAGGTGTCGATTTTTGCCCTTTCGATCTCTGGTTTCTTTCTCGATCTGTTTCTCTTCTGTAATGTTTGCGGATGGATCTCAGTTTGTACTTTGCTGTTGTTGGAGGAGCGAATCGGTTCACGTATGTTGATTTTGTCGATTTTTGGGACTGATTGGTGGAGCTTGGGAGGTCTATCTCTCTTTTAATAATGATTTATGGGCTCAAGTTGCGACTTTTCCATTGTTGTCATCGAAACCTTGAGTGCTACATTTGGTTTGAGGGGTTTGAAGCGTCTTGAGCCCCTGAAATGAATCGATTTTAGCTGATCTGCTGTTTATAAGAGCTAGTGGGATAACTATAAATGATGATCTGAATATAATTAGGAGTGTACTTCATAGAATAAATGGCGATGGTATTTTTCCCCTAGTGTGCGAAATATTTTTTTTCCTTCAAAATATAAGGTGTCGTGTAGTTTGGTTGCATCGTATTTATTCTACTACAACACAGCAATTTATAAATATAAGGTGAACGTGAATATCATGCCCGTTAGAATTGTAATTCCACAAGTTATTCCAATTTTTATTTGTTACAATTTCTAGAATATTTTTTGTTTAAGTGTGTTTTGTTCATAGAAGGAAAAGGAGGCAGGCATAAATGATGGCTTTATGCTAGGAATATAACTTATGACAGATTTCCCTAGGAATGGATGCCTGACATAGAAAAAATTCACCAGCATAGCTTTACCTTGTTTATGCCTGTTTTCTGCAAGCTATTTGGGAGGCACGAGGCTTACTCCAATACTTATGCATATATTTGGAACCAAACTATTCCTAGGAGTTTCTTTTTATGAGTGAAGAGCAGAACAAATGAAAAATGGATTGATGATAAGTTGCAGGCCCCATTTGGGGGAGTTTTTAGATGGCTAAAAAATACTTTCTGGCCCTCCAAAAGCACTTTTAGATGAAATAGGGGTGTTTAGTAAAAATTTTGAAAAGCTGTTTTAGCTTTTCCATAGAGCTAAAAATAATTTTTTGGGAGAAGCTCCATTTTGGAGCTTTCTGGAAAAGCACTTTTAGGCCCAGTCAGAAAGCTATTTTTTTGACCAAAATACTCATGATAAAATATAACAATTACACAAAATATCCCTTTAATAATTATTTAACAAATTTTATAACATAGCTAGAAAATTTATTATATTATAAAAAAATAATTTACACTAATAATTATAATATGTTATATATTTATTATTGTATTATACTATAAATATAATATTATATTACATTATATCATAATATATTGATATGTTATGTTAAATAATTTAATATTATATTAAATTATTATGCTATAGTATGCAATTTATATTACTATATTATAATAATATTATGTTACATTATAATAATATTATACTATATCATATATTTATGTATTAATATATATTATATTTTATTATGCTCTGTTGTATAATACTATCCAACGTAGTTATCAAACAGCAAATAGTTTTTTATAAAAACTCTACTTCCAAAAGCTCTACTTCTAAAAGCTGTTATAATTTGTCTCATCTTGCCCCTTATAGAAGTTTCTTACCTTAAATAAAATAAGCACATAACAATGCTTTGCCATAACCTGTTATAATTTGTAAATGGGAACCAACTCTTTTACATACTCTCCATGCATGTTATTAAGTTGAACATTTCTTAGTTTTTAGATTCTACTCCCAGAATATGAAGAATTTAAGCTTAGGTAGATTGGATCTAGTATTCAAATTTGGTTAAATCTCTTAGTTGTTTCCATGTAACCCTTTACTCGTGATAGAAATTAATAGAACTTTTTTAAATTGGTTTCATGAGCATCTTGTTAACAAATGAGTGACGTAGGTTTCAAAAGCATTTTACAGCTTTTTATGCGCTACATTGTCATACTCTTATTCTTCATTCAAACTAGTATGATGCTTCCCTCTATACTTTGGGCTGCCCACTCAATAGCTCTTCTGCTCTATCTTTTCCCTCCCATTGGTTGGACAGAAAAGCCTAGGGTGGGCTGGCCCTGATAAAAAAAATCTTCTACCTAAACTCAGTTTTAGTTTATTTCTCGGTTGTTCAATTGTTAACAGATCAGAAGAGGTCTTAGAATTGATTAAGTTTGGTTCTTTGAAGCTAGCAATTGGTATCAGGGCCACTTGCCATCTCTTATCTGTTCAACTTGAGCCTTTCTTGTAGTTTCCTTGCTCTAGGTGCCCAAAAAAACCGTACATTTGTGTCTTAGAGAGAAAAATTTGTTTACTGCATGAAATCTAGATATTTGGTGGATCTTCTATAATATTCCAAGTGGCTCAATGCTGAGCTTTTTTCATTTTTCCATGGACCAGATAGTAAATTTCTGTTTTCAAGATATTTCTAGGGACTGTTTAACTTTTCTTCCCTAGAAGTCTTGTGACCTGCATATTATTTTTTTTTCTGGTCCAACAGAAGTTGTATTTAACATGTATTGAGGCACTGATTAACTCTTCCAATGTTATTTTATTCTATTATTTATAGAGGAAAGCTAAGAATGCAATTTTTTCTTCAATTGTGTCACATGTCCGTCATGATTTTACTTTCAACTATATGTTCTGCATGCATTTTTGGACTCTTGTTATTAAACATGGCTCCATTATGAGGTATACTTGTTTTCTTGGATTTTCTTTTTTTTTTTACCTGAATTGAATGTTTGTCATTCATAAGAAAATATGTTCACTTTCTTCATTAGGGAGATGCAGCCCTTAGGAATAACATGGATCATTTGGTAGGTTGGTTGCGAAATAGGAGGATCTAGGTGATTGGTTGGGTTATTCCCAGAATGCTTGAGGTTAAGGTAATGAATGGACATCTTATTCAATATTCCTCTGTGCCCATGAGAGATTTGTGACACTAACCCCCATATAGATCCATGACTACTGAAATTGCTTAAAGCATGGCCAATAGTGGTGTACATTTGTAGAACTTTGATAATTGTCCTTGTTGAGAATTGACACAGACAGTTCTAATTATTACATCTAGTTTATTAAAATTATTCTGTTAAATACATGTCAGGCTAGACTTTAAGAATGATACATGTATTTAGGATCTGTCAGGAAAGTTGCTAAAAGAAAATCATTGGAAATATCCAAAAGTACAGAAATTTAGAATCAAGTCTACATAAGTGCAATAAGGTCCTAAGATGCTCCAGAAACATGAAAAGCCACAGAAAACCTCCTTAAAATTCACATTTAAGAAATTAATTTTCATTTTCCTAATCATAGTTTAAGTTTTCTCTCATGATTTTTCCCTTTATAAAGAGAAAGTAAAAATAAGGATTAAATTCAATAGATAATAGGTGTAGTCCTAGTACCAATTTCTAGGTTGAAGAATCAAACCCAAACAATCCTGGTATGTCTTGTGATCTTTTTAATCATTGAAAAAATTAAATCTGAATTTCAGAAGAAGAATTATGTTACTTTTTTTCCCCCTCCCAGAGCCTTAAAGGTTAAACATATGGACCAATAACCATTTTTTTCCTTTTAGTTCCTGATTTGGTCGACATATTCCAGGTTTGCTTTCCACCTGATGGGTCATAAAGGTATATAGTTACTATTTACGCATTCATGAGTTTCATGATGTAAAAAAAAGAAAAAAAAAAAAAATCTATCACACCAATTGGGAGTCTCTGGCTTATGTGCATTTTAATTTTGACTATAGTTAATTTCATTATAATGAAAGTGATACAATTTGCTTTTGTGAAAAAGTGACCAACTAGAATAGTTGATAAGATTTATGATGTTTATTTATTTATTTTTGTCAGTAAGCCTTGACAAAATAACTTATTAACTTGGAGTTTTTTATGATATAATATTGTTGTGTCTGTACACATTGCATTCCAATCTCTGGAATAATGATATGGTGCTTTATGGTGGATTGATATGCAGGCAGTTAATGGGATTTTTGGTCTGAAATCAGTTTCTATTTCCAGCCTAAAGAGAAGCTTTCCATCAATCAGATTGCAGCCAACCCCAATGCACTTCCGGGTTTGTTGTGCTGTATGTAACCCTGACCATGCTTTTGTTATAGAGTTCATATTTGCACTCGTTAATAATCTAGTACCATGGTAGGTGTGGAATCTATATTATCTTACTGTTTGCAGCCCCCGAATTTAGGAAATCAAATTGCTGGGAGGACATTGTATGTCTAATTCTGGATGTTACCTACCATGATCAAGAATCATATATCTTCTATTCTTCTATTGGATACTATTTATAACCTGTCAGATACGTATTCAAATTGGATGCATGTCATACACTTGATACTTACCAAATTTTTGTGGTCAAAGCTTTTAAAAGATTGGTGGAGTTGGACTTACAATTTAACCTGCCTTAATAATCTCAAAGTAAGCTACTGCATTTCCAGAGATTGGCCAAGGTTGTACATATTGAAATAAATTTGCAAAGTGCCATTTTTCTTATGTCCTTAAGCTAATTGGATATGTTGGATGAGAGACATGTATAGTGGAGGACTTTTAAGAAATAACATCTTTTAGTGTATATGTAATATTTTAAATATATGTACTTAGTTGAAATTATTTTTTGTTGTATAGATATATAAAATATTTTAAATATATGTACTTAGTTGAAATTAATTTTTTCTATTCCCATATATCTCGTTTTCCTTCCCTTTGCTGAGTTGGATGCTTGGATTCATGTCCAAATCCAATTCGTACGTCCGTGTCTGTTGATCTGTTGATAATCGCTAACTGAATGAAATATTCATTGCAAGTTACCCCTCTCTTTCAACTAATTGCATATATGTAGATATCTGTATTACATAGAGAGGTTCCTCTCATGTTGACCTTTTTTTAAGTCCATGCATTAGCATATGTACATGTTCTTTTAGGCTTTAAAAGTATCAAGCTTATGAACATGATGTTCAAGGTGGCAGGGCACACAACTGCTCCTATGCTTTATTTGTCTTCCCCGACATAGAGTGGAACACCAAAATGTTGCTTCTGAAGTATATGCATTCATATTTATACTTCACCAAGTAACTTTCCATAGTGTTTAATCAATCCTGTAGATGCAAAACATCATATCCCATACATTTTATGCCATGCTGGCCTATGAACTGTGTCAGTTGCATTATTTGTCTTAATTTTTATAACGACAGGGAATGACAATTAAGGTTTGGTTTGGCTGCTGGTAACTAAAATGCTGGGTACCTGAATTTCTGTGAAGGTAAAGTCGTGGCATTTCAGTTGCACTCAGGTCTAACTCTTAGAAGTGTTCCCAATTGCCCTTCGCTCCTGGCAGTGTGCTCGTAGATATTTTGGCCCTAGATCAGGCTTCAGTATCTAGGTTTCCTCCTAGGTTAGAGTTACATGTGAAGTTGCACTTACAGCGAACCAAAGACTGGAAAAACACAGTGTTGAACAGGTGGACTCACAAGCAGCTCCCCAGAACCAGCCATCAAGTAAAACTCATTGCTTCCATCTGCAGAAGGTTTATGAATCCATATTCCCAAAAGAGTGGTCTTCTATTAGTTCAATAGCAGGGTTAGCGGTCGCTAAAATTGCATGGATGACAATTTCACCCTTAGAAGCTATCTCTGCAGGTTTTTTATTATTTCTTATGAATATCACTGTAATTAACATTAACAAAATGGGCTTTCTTGAACAGGCCAAACCAGAGACTGTGCAGAAGGTGTGTGGCATCGTAAAGAAGCAATTGGCACTTCCTGAAGACACCACAATCACTGGAGAATCTAAGTTCTCTGCACTCGGTGCTGATTCACTTGATACGGTATTTATTCTGGCCATAATCTTTTATTACCTGTAACATTTATAATAGGTAACTCAACCTAGCATGAAGCCCTCCATATTCAAGGACAATCACACCTCAATGTAGTCTTATCTAGAATCTACTAGTGCTAACATCAACATCTTATCAAAGAATGATAAAGCACAATGTACAAATCGACAAATGGTGGTGACCCACTTTAGTGCCTGAGTAGTCTGTAACTCCATAAAAAAATGAAGTGCCATGTGCCTGGGTAGCACTGACTTGGGCTGAAGTTTAATAATAGGAGCACAGATCAGAGGCAAGAATATGGAAGTTGCGGGTTGTTGTAGCATAACTCCCGTTATAAAGAGATGTCCTGCTTATCCCTTTTAGCTGATCGTAATTTGTTGGGTAAAATAGGCTTTAGATTGAATTTTTTGAAAGAATCATCAAGATCGCATCTCTATTTTTGGCCAATCCTTTTGGAAAAGTAAATGTGATCCATTCTTTTTTAAGACATGGTCAATCAAACTTGTGCAGGTTGAAATTGTTATGGGTCTGGAGGAGGCATTTGACATTGGTGTGGAAGAAGAGAGTGCCCAGAGCATATCCACAGTGCAGGATGCTGCTGATCTGATTGAAAAGCTTGTGGCAGCAAAATCTGGATAAATCGAACAAGAATGCCTGGGAAATGAAGTTCTTATCCTAATTAAGCACCCTTTAACTATCTTAATTTTTCCCTTTTTTCATTACCAGCTTGTTGTTGTATGTTAAATGTCAGAAGACTGCACTCTCAGGGTTTTATTTTTCTCTTTTTTCAGTTCCACCGTATCCAGCCTGCTATGGCAGGAAACTTTTCCCAGATTGTCAATTAAATTAGGTTTTTATCCATGTTCTGGACATTCTAAACAAATTTGCCATGCTCTATTTTAAAATTCAATTTTGAAGCAGCTCCAGCAATTATGATTTTATAAATGGTGATTGATTGATGTGGATGAGACTATAAGCTATCTGGGCATAGTCAGACAGCTAATTGTATCCGTTATTACCCTGATCAGTGAGAATTTTGCAATATAATTTTAACTTGACTAAGATGATCAAGTTCTATATATGATCTTAAATTGTTTTATGATTCTTCATATCAAAATGTGCGATAATGCATCCAAGTTAATCATTGGATATGGAAGACCTCGGCCTGCAAAAGAAAGTTTTAGAATAATAATCAGTGGATGTATAACTTATGAAATTTTAATATCTATACAGAAAATCAAAAATAAAAATTAGGTATTTGGCAAGTCCTTGTAAGCACACACTGCATCCATTTTGTGAAACCCTGCACACTGAAGTGGAAAATTCAGCTCACTTGCAATGCTCCTGTATCACAATGTTTTTTACATAAAATATCACAAATTGCAGATATTTTTTAGTGAAATAAATTGCAGTATGTTTGAAGATTGCATGAACCATAAGAAATAGATCAATGCATTCTTTTTCTGAGTGAAATATATTTGATGCAGTATGGATAGGATAATTTGGTTTGTAAAATTAACCAGATAACTTGACAAGCCAGTCTCCTCATGTGTTCTAGCTAATGCACAAAGTTGCTTGCTAGATAAATCTCTTTGGCCTCATATGTGGCCAACTATTCTGGGGATACGTTTTGGGTTGGAGAGAGGGAGTTGTCGGTGCGCTCTGAGATCTATTGTTTTTTGATTTTTTGGCTGTATTTATATCCGTACTGTATGATACATCCAGTTTAGTATTAAAAAAAAAAAAATCCTTGGAAGGATTTGTCTTCGAACAGTCACTGCAGACTTAGGAAGACACATGCAGAGACTTCAATTATGCTATGGGCTCCAGACTTTGTGTTAAGAGGTAAAAAGCCAAATCATGAATTATGCTATGGGTTCCCAGATCGATCACAAAAAGAGTTTCCTACTCCAATTGGTGCAAAAATGGGTGGTGCAATTCACAGTTGCTAGTTGAATCAAGAAGTGCCAACCTCAACAAAAAGCTTGTTCTCTATGTGTGGCCTTCTTGATCCTACTTGTAAGATCTTGTTGCTTACAAAAACCTCATGATGAATGCAATATGGAACGTGGAGAGGATCTACCAATTCTCTTCATCGCCTTATTTTTCATGCAAGTCAATTCATTGTGGTTCATACCGACCATTGGATCTCCCAAGACATGTGTCACTTTCTTTGTATTTAAAACTATTGATGGAGAAGTTACACACCCTGAATAAAGGATTGACAAAGTTGCTTATGAAATAAAAGCAAGCAGCTTCTCACAACAGCAATGCCAATTTCTCCTTTTTATTTTGATGAATAAGCTATGCCAATTAGTCAAGCCTCAGGAAATGTTTATATGTATAAGAAATTCCTTGGAAGCTCTCTTGTGTACTTCAGGAGCTGATTTAGCTTCTGTACTTGCTGGGCCCCACCTTGTCTACTGAGAAACACAAGAAGGCCCAAAACCCTGGATGACTTTTTTTTTTTTTTTTTTTTTTGTGGAAACGGATGATTTATACAAATCTAAATGTTAAAAAATAACAAATTCTGGAGCACTCTGGGCAACTCCCCTTCCGCAACCCACAGAATATCTCCGGAGTGACTGGCCACGTATGAAGCCATCCAGTTCGCGGCCTTTTTGCTTTTCAAAAAAGCCATATCATCACTCATTGTAGCCCGAATATTCTGAAGCAAGGAATGCCCCGCATGACCACAAATTCATCACCCTGCCAAAGGAACTATAAAAAGAGGAACCTCATTAGAACAAAAAGGGAAAAAAAAGAGATAGAAATTCAGCTTCATCGTTTAGTTATTGGATAACAAGCGCTTAAAATCCGTAACCCAACTAGATTTGTAGGGGCATATGAACCATAAGAAATAATATTGATTTCAATTTAACATGGTTGTAGAGGCCTTGATCATGGTATCTAAATAATTGCCAGCATTAACTGCAGTCTCAATTTAAGAAATAGTGTTGATTTCAATTTAAATTTTCATCTCAATTTAAGAAATAATTGCTAATTCTCTAAATCTTAACATAATTAGATAAAGAATTTTTTGCATGAATATTCTTTTAAAAATTTAAATTTATGTGAGTAACCTTTTAAAATTTATATTTATTTCTGTATACTCATAAAGCACTATTTTTGCACAAATGCCCCCAATACAATAGTTTTTCTAACACCGCTAATAAAACCATATTTATTTTAATTAAAAATAAAATAAAATTTTGATATTATTTTTTTATCCTCCATCGTGATTGTCTTATAAATATTTGTTTTTGTGCATCTGCCTATCAAGGATATTTTAGTTATTTTAATTTGAAACCGTTAATTTTTTAACATTATTAAATGGTGTGGGTACATATGAAAGAGTAGATGCCCTACAAGCCAATCGCAATATGTATTGCGAAAGATTTTTTCTTTTGATTTGTCCAAATCATGTACATGACATTTAAATATGAATAAAGGCGTTATGTTTTATCATATGCTGTTGATTATATTTATGATAAACTCCTTAGATTAGGGCAATGGTTTTAAGACTATGATGAGATCATACTAGTGAGACTTAAAATCCTAAAATCCTAATCTTAAATATTCCCAGTCATTGGTACATTGAGTCGGAGATCAATGATTACCGGAAAGACTGGCATGTCTTATGTATGCTCGATGCAGAGGATGATTGATCTCACAATCATTTGTGTGGAGACACTAATACAAAGATGTGGGTGCTCATTAGAGGAATGAGTTCACTGAATTGACCTACAAAGAGAAATCTTATGAAGTCTTACTTACATGTCAAAAGATGATTCTCTTAGTGGGAGTTGTGCAACTGATCCTATGACCTGAGATCACCATGGTATCTTGTGCACATGAACCCATATTTTGGTTTACACTCATTCATGACAATAAGTTATGTACGAGGTCTTCTGGATATGGTGAATTGTGTACGAAGATTATGAGTAGGTCAACAAGGAATTAATCACTTCTAGTAAGAGAAGATAGCATCCTATTTATTCTAATCATATGATAATTCAGGAAGCCTTTGATCAAAGCAGAATGAAAATTAGAAAGAGTTTCTAATGTTTCATTATTTGAATTATCATTAAAAAATTGAGAAAAATATGAATATGAAATTGAGTTTGACATATATTCATACTCATATACATATTTGGGATGCAGTTTGATTAAAGGATTGAATTGCATGGTAACTTGCCACTGAAGGGTATTTTTGGTATTTCCACCAAATTCCATATTTTTCAGGTAGACATGACACGTTGCTAGACGTCAATCTTGTTTTATAGGTTTGATCAAATTAAAGAGTTTAATTCGATCACCAATTAGAAAGGATTCTAATTGTTAAGTTCGGGTTCGCGCAGTTTGGACTTAAATCGATTAGAAGAGTTCTAATCAAGTTGGGTCAACTCGCACTCACACCTATTGCTGGCTAAGTATGGAACCCAATGGGTCACACACAAGAAAACTTATCAAGGGTCTAATTGGATTAGATCATGTTTGCAAGATAAACATCCTAGCAGGTGTTGCAAACCTTAGCTCCTGATTCGAATTGGATTCGAATCTGATTCTTAATTGATCTAATTTGATTAGATCATATTCTAATATGGGTTAGCCAAGAGTTGGCACCTAATTGGCTTGGTTTGAGTATAATTGGATTAGATTTAATAAATCATTCAATCTAGACCGTTAGATCTTGATCTACCGTTGGATGAAGACATAATGGAGAGTTGGTTTAACCCAATTGGATTGGGTTAGAGGATGGCTACCATAATTGACCATTGGATCTTAATCCCACCATTGGATGAAGACATAATGGGTCAAGTGAATGGCGCCTTGCATTGGAGCCCTTGGATCATCATCATGAAAGATCAAGAGGTGAGGCGTGATAGACATGTGATTAGCATGTGATGTTGACTTGGTCAAAATATGGCACCACATGAAAGGACATATCATTTGATACACCTCCTCACTTGATCTGCACCTCCTCTTATTTGATATGGCCCTTTAGATGATGCCCTTTCATGAGAGGATGTGTGGATGGGATGCATCCCTTGGAGATACATCCCTACACCTATTATAAATAGGTTAGCACTCCATGGGTTTCATCATTCAAAATTCACCCCACTCCTCTCTTCTTTCTTTCTTACATTAGTTTCTTTCTTTCTAGCATTGCTTCTAGTGTGTCCTAAGCCAAGACAAGGTGGTCTTCTTTAGGACAAAAAGGATTAGAAGTGATTTTAGAAGGCTAAAGGAAAATAGAAAGGAAGGAAAGCAAGCCATTAGAGTTCTTTAGAAGAATTCTGCATTAAGGATCAAAAGTCTTTGGAGCTAAAGTCTTGATCAAGTTTTCGTGTGGATCACTATTGGAGGGCGGACACTTGGACGCCTCGTGGAGATTGTACACTTTGGATTAGCGTTTGAGGTATTCTACTAATTCTGCATTTATTTTATATCATTTGATTGTAATCATTAAGGTGATCTAGGCTTAAAAGGGTTTCATGCATAGGGACTTTATTAAGAAATTTTAAAATCCCTAGCTTCCGCTGCGCATTATAACATGCTAAAACCCTTCAGTGGTATCAGAGCCATCCTTAATTGGTTCAATCAAATAATTATGTATGATGTATGATTATTAATTTACTATGAGATAGTAATGTCATATGCTTAGAGAAATGCTGAAATGTATGATTAATATATGATATGTTATGTAATAAAATATCATGATATGAAATTTTCCATATGAAAATATGTTGAAGCATGTTAATTAATTGCTTATGATTTATACATGCTATGAGATAGCCATGATGCATAATAGTTTATTTTAAACATGTTAAATGTATGTTACAATTAAAGAATGTGCTAGAGACTAGTAAGCCCTCAATAAAAATTATATTAAGTCATAGTGTTGAAAAACTTTGAGCTAATCCATTCTAGAACAATTAATCTAATTGGTGTCTAAGGAAAGCACTAAAGGTGGTTACTTAATTAGGACCTTACTCTCTGAGTAAGGGGAGCCTCCCACCTGCTTGCCTGGCCAATTGTTTGATTGCCTATTATGGATAAGCTTAATATTGATATAACACTATTGATAGCCTTCCTTCATGCCTCGATATTATTATGTCAAGATCCATGCTAGTTTGTTGTGCTAACACAAGACTTGCAATGGGGACTGATGTTATACTGTCTTGGTGCATTAAGATGCTTATGGCATATTTTAATATATTGCCTTGTTGTGCAACCACAAGGGCAATATTATTCGAATATGACTATATGGAAATGAAGGGTTTGACTTAACTAAAATATTATTGTTTGTTGTGCTAACACAAGGCAATAAGTATTTTAAGAGGACAAGATAAAGTTGAGAATTGCATGAGATACAATTGGAAAGAGTTTCCTACCTTTGAACTCATAAGAGTTTGTTGTGTAAACACAAGGCTTTTTATGATGAATTAGGATCTCAACCCTACTAAGAAAAATTATATTTTCACGTTTATCATAGGAGAGGGCTATGATATTCGATAAAAATAGTAGGAGACAAATTAGATTAAAGTCCTTATCTAGTTGTAAACATGTCATCATGATTGGTCTGCTTATATTAGTTTTGTTCTTGCATATGTAGAATTATTAAATGGCTTCTTCACTTTCACTAAGAGGCATCTTAGATGCCAACAAGTTGACCGGACCAAACTATATGGACTGGTTGAGGAATTTAAAGATAGTACTCACTCAGGAGAAAATTTCCTATATACTTGAAACCCCTGATCTTGGAGATCTAGGGGATGATGCTACAGAAGAGGAGGTTGCCACACATAAGATGTGGAAAAATGACAGTGTGACTGTCAAATGTATCATACTTGCCTCTATGAACAATGAATTACAGAGGCAACATGAAGGCATGGACACTCAATCCATACTTCTCAATTTAAAAGAGTTGTATGGAGAACAAAGCAGGACTGCTAGGTATGAGATATCTAAGCAGTTGTTCCGTGCTAGAATGAATGAAGGAACTCTAGTGCAAAACCATGTTCTTATGGTTATAGACTTGATCACCAGATTAAGTCAATTAGGTTTTGCTATGGATAGTGAGCTCAATCAGGATTTGATCCTGCAATCACTGCCTGATTCATTCTCTCAGTTTGTTGTGAACTTTCACATGAACAAGCTGAACACCTCCCTGCCCGAGCTGTTAAATATGCTCCAAACAGCTGAAGGGCATATTAAGAAGGATAAAGGTCCACTCCTTCTTATAAATAGCACCTCTATGAGGAAATCGAGAAATAAGGGTTCTAAGAAACGATTGAACCCCAAGAGTAGCATCAAAAAGAAAAAAGGAAAGAAAAACTCCGGATCAAGTACCTGTTTTCATTGCGGCAAAGCTGGCCACTGGAAAAGGAATTGCAAGAGTTTTCTTGCAAGTATGAAGACCGATGCAAGAGTTGCATCAAAAGGTATGTTTATGTTACATGCCAACTTGTCATTAAGTTCTTCAAATTCAAATTCATGGGTATTGGATACCGGCTGTGGTTTTCACATTTGCAAATCTTTGCATGGACTACAGAAAATTAAAATTTTGAAGAAAGGTGACTTCGAGCTGTATGGCGCTGGAGGAGAGTCCATCCAGGCTGAAGCTGTTGGAACCTACAACTTGGAATTGCCTTCGGGAAAGCTCCTACAATTAGAAGATTGTTATTATATGCCCAAAATTATTAGAAATGTAATTTCCATTCCTTTGTTGTTAAAGAAAGGTTTTGAAATTAATGGAAAGGGCAATGGTTGCTCTATTTATTTTTCTAATAAGCATCTTTGCAATGGCATTATGGAAAATGGTCTTCTAGTTTTATTACTTAATGACAATGTCTTTCATATTAATAAAAGCAATAAAAGAAAGAGAGAGGAAGTGAATAATACCCTCCTTTGGCATTGCCGACTTGGTCACATAAGTGAATCAAGAATCAACAAGTTATACAAAGAAGAGTTCTTTGATCCTTATGATTATGAATCATTAGGAACTTGTGAATCTTGTCTTATGGGAAAAATGACCAAGTCTCCATTCACTAGACATGGAGAAAGGGCAAGTGAGTTATTAGGACTTATACATACAGATGTATGTGGTCCTATGACAACTCCAGCTAGAGGTGGATACTCTTACTTCATCACATTCACTGATGATTTATCAAGGTTCGGATTTGTGTATCTTATGAAACATAAATACGAAGCCTTTGATAAGTTTAAAGAGTATCA
Organism: Phoenix dactylifera; assembly: GCF_009389715.1. Taxonomy (NCBI): domain Eukaryota; kingdom Viridiplantae; phylum Streptophyta; class Magnoliopsida; order Arecales; family Arecaceae; genus Phoenix; species Phoenix dactylifera. The sequence continues at coordinate 7,016,933 of NC_052392.1, forward strand.
AAGTATGGTTGAAAAACAAACCGGAAAGTGTATTAAAATTCTTCGATCTGATCGAGGAGGTGAATACCTTTCTAGTAAATTTTTAAATCATCTTAAAGAAAAGGGCATTCTCTCTGAATGGACACCTCCGTATACGCCACAACTAAATGGTGTAGCTGAACGGAGGAATCGTACTCTATTAGATATGGTAAGGTCCATGATGTGCTTTACAGATCTTCCTATTTTCTTCTGGGGTTATGCCTTAGAAACTGCTACATATGTGCTAAACAGGATACCTTCAAAATCTGTATCTAGTACTCCATATGAGATATGGAGAGGTAGAAAGCCCAATCTTAAATATTTTAACATATGGGGCTGCCAAGCATATGTCAAAAGAAATTTTGGACATAAGCTAAGTGCTAGATCAGATAAATGTACATTTATAGGTTATTCCAAAGAAAGTATTGGATATCTCTTCTATCACCCTACTGAACAAAAGGTATTTGTTAGTAGGCATGCCACTTTCTTAGAAAAAGAGTTTATCTTAAAAAAGGGCAGTGAAAGAAGAATTGAACTTAATGAAGTTCAAGACCTACAAATAGAAACACAAGAAATTCTTCAACCAGATGTACCCATTGATGAAGTACAACCACAACACACATCTCCTCTCCAAAGGTCAGATAGAGTGCGAAATGCACCTAAGAGGTATGGGTTTATCATTGAGAATGATGAAGCCCACATCGTCGAAAATGATGATCCTCTGACCTATTCGGAAGCTATCATGAGTAATGACTCTAACAAATGGTTAGAAGCTATGAAATCCGAAATAGACTCTATGTATACCAACCAAGTTTGGACTTTGGTTGATGCACCAGAAGGTGTAAACCTTATAGGTTGCAAATGGGTCTATAAGAAGAAGATTGGAGCAGATGGCCAAGTAGAAACCTACAAGGCTAGATTGGTGGCAAAAGGTTTCAGGCAAAAGCAAAGAATTGACTATGATGAAACTTTTTCACCAGTTGCCATGCTTAAATCTATTCGGATTTTGCTTGCAATAGCTGCATACTATGATTATGAAATTTGGCAGATGGATGTCAAAACCGCCTTCCTTAATGGTTATCTTGAGGAAGAGGTTTACATGACACAGCCAGAAGGATTTGTCTCAAGTGGGAGAGCAAATCAAGTTTGCAAGCTTAAGAGATCCATTTATGGATTAAAGCAAGCATCGAGGAGTTGGAACATCCGTTTTGATACAACAGTCAAAGAGTTTGGTTTTATCAAAAATGTGGATGAACCATGTGTGTACAAGAAGACTAGTGGGAGTGCCGTTGTCTTCTTAATATTGTATGTAGATGACATACTAATCATTGGAAATGATATTCCAATGTTACAATCGGTCAAGACTTGGCTATCAAAAAGCTTTTCCATGAAAGACTTGGGAGAAGCATCCTATATACTTGGTATAAAGATCTATAGGGATAGATCTAAAAGGATGCTAGGCTTGTCCCAGTCTAAGTACATAGATCGTGTGCTGAAAAGATTCAGCATGGAAGGATGTAAAAGAGGTTACTTACCTATGAGTCATGGCATACGTCTCTCTAAGAAGATGTCTCCTAAGACATCTGAAGAGAGGAATAGAATGAATTCTATTCCCTATACTTCGGCAGTAGGATCAGTTATGTATGCTATGCTATGTACTAGGCCTGATGTTGCTTATGCCTTAGGCATAACAAGCAGATTCCAGGCTGATCCAGGAGAAAATCATTGGATAGCTGTGAAAAATATTCTTAAGTACTTAAGAAGGACTAAAGATATTTTTCTAGTTTATGGAGGATCTGAGTTGAAACTAGAAGGATTTTCTGATTCTAGTTTTCAATCAGATCCAGATGATAGCAAGTCCACTTCAGGGTTTGTCTTTACCCTAAATGGTGGTGCAGTGAGCTGGAAGAGTTCCAAGCAGCAAACTGTAGCTGACTCAACTACTGAGGCAGAATACATCGCTGTAAGTGAAGCCGCTAAGGAAGCTGTCTGGATGAAGAAGTTCATCGCAGAGTTGGGAGTAGTTCCTGAGATTGTTGGACCAGTTTCAGTTTATTGTGACAACACTGGAGCTGTTGCTCAAGCAAAGGAACCAAGATCTCATCACAAATCCAAGCATATTCTAAGACGCTTCCACCTCGTTCGAAAGATCGTCGAGAGACAAGACATAGTCATTGAACGAGTAAATACAAAGAACAACTTAGCAGACACGTTCACTAAAGCTCTACCACAACAGCAGTTCGATCGCCACCTCGATTGTATGGGGATAAAATATAAGAGCGATTGGCTTTAGTGCAAGTGGGAGATTGAAAGAGTAGATGCCCTACAAGCCAATCGCAATATGTATTGCGAAAGGTTTTTTCTTTTGATTTGTCCAAATCATGTACATGACATTTAAATATGAATAAAGGTGTTATGTTTTATTATATGCTGTTGATTATATTTATGATAAACTCCTTAGATTAGGGCAATGGTTTTAAGACTATGATGAGATCATACTAGTGAGACTTAAAATCCTAAAATCCTAATCTTAAATATTCCCAGTCATTGGTACATTGAGTCGGAGATCAATGATTACCGGAAAGACTGGCATGTCTTATGTATGCTCGATGCAGAGGATGATTGATCTCACAATCATTTGTGTGGAGACACTAATACAAAGATGTGGGTGCTCATTAGAGGAATGAGTTCACTGAATTGACCTACAAAGAGAAATCTTATGAAGTCTTACTTACATGTCAAAAGATGATTCTCTTAGTGGGAGTTGTGCAACTGATCCTATGACCTGAGATCACCATGGTATCTTGTGCACATGAACCCATATTTTGGTTTACACTCATTCATGACAATAAGTTATGTACGAGGTCTTCTGGATATGGTGAATTGTGTACGAAGATTATGAGTAGGTCAACAAGGAATTAATCACTTCTAGTAAGAGAAGATAGCATCCTATTTATTCTAATCATATGATAATTCAGGAAGCCTTTGATCAAAGCAGAATGAAAATTAGAAAGAGTTTCTAACGTTTCATTATTTGAATTATCATTAAAAAATTGAGAAAAATATGAATATGAAATTGAGTTTGACATATATTCATACTCATATACATATTTGGGAAGCAGTTTGATTAAAGGATTGAATTGCATGGTAACTTGCCACTGAAGGGTATTTTTGGTATTTTCACCAAATTCCATATTTTCCGGGTAGACATGACACGTTGCTAGACGTCAATCTTGTTTTATAGGTTTGATCAAATTAAAGAGTTTAATTCGATCACCAATTAGAAAGGATTCTAATTGTTAAGTTCGGGTTCGCGCAGTTTGGACTTAAATCGATTAGAAGAGTTCTAATCAAGTTGGGTCAACTCGCACTCACACCTATTGCTGGCTAAGTATGGAACCCAATGGGTCACACACAAGAAAACTTATCAAGGGTCTAATTGGATTAGATCATGTTTGCAAGATAAACATCCTAGCAGGTGTTGCAAACCTTAGCTCCTGATTCGAATTGGATTCGAATCTGATTCTTAATTGATCTAATTTGATTAGATCATATTCTAATATGGGTTAGCCAAGAGTTGGCACCTAATTAGCTTGGTTTGAGTCTAATTGGATTAGATTTAATAAATCATTCAATCTAGACCGTTAGATCTTGATCTACCGTTGGATGAAGACATAATGGAGAGTTGGTTTAACCCAATTGGATTGGGTTAGAGGATGGCTACCATAATTGACCATTGGATCTTAATCCCACCATTGGATGAAGACATAATGGGTCAAGTGAATGGCGCCTTGCATTGGAGCCCTTGGATCATCATCATGAAAGATCAAGAGGTGAGGCGTGATAGACATGTGATTAGCATGTGATGTTGATTTGGTCAAAATATGGCACCACATGAAAGGACATATCATTTGATACACCTCCTCACTTGATCTGCACCTCCTCTTATTTGATATGGCCCTTTAGATGATGCCCTTTCATGAGAGGATGTGTGGATGGGATGCATCCCTTGGAGATGCATCCCTACACCTATTATAAATAGGTTAGCACTCCATGGGTTTCATCATTCAAAATTCACCCCACTCCTCTCTTCTTTCTTTCTTACATTAGTTTCTTTCTTTCTAGCATTGCTTCTAGTGTGTCCTAAGCCAAGACAAGGTGGTCTTCTTTAGGACAAAAAGGATTAGAAGTGATTTTAGAAGGCTAAAGGAAAATAGAAAGGAAGGAAAGCAAGCCATTAGAGTTCTTTAGAAGAATTCTGCATTAAGGATCAAAAGTCTTTGGAGCTAAAGTCTTGATCAAGTTTTCGTGTGGATCACCATTGGAGGGCGGACACTTGGACGCCTCGTGGAGATTGTACACTTTGGATTAGCGTTTGAGGTATTCTACTAATTCTGCATTTATTTTATATCATTTGATTGTAATCATTAAGGTGATCTAGGCTTAAAAGGGTTTCATGCATAGGGACTTTATTAAGAAATTTTTAAAATCCCTAGCTTCCGCTGCGCATTATAACATGCTAAAACCCTTCAACATATACAAAAATAAAAATAAAAGAAAGATAGAATAGCAAAATAAGTGCTTTACGAGGGTATACATGCAAATATTAATTTTGGAAGGGTATGGTATAAAATTCAATATTTAGGAGGGGATTCATGTAAAACAACTTTTAGATAAATTAATAGCAGTTACATCCAATTCCTGAAAACTCAAGATAAATAGTTGTTTGGACATACAACGCTCTTTATTTTCTTTTCCCACACACAGCGAATGATTCCAAACCCGTTACCGTTACAGAAAGCGGCATAGTTTGAAAAAAAGGAAAAAAGAACTTTTTGAAAACTTTCCAATGTCCGGCTTGCGCCAACGGTCACTTCTGGGTCCCTCACACAGAAAACTCCTCCATGGAATCCAGATAAGTTACTCATAGACTTAATGAAGGCAAGCAATAGATATGTAAAAGGGTGCGAAGGAAAGCATGGGTTTTCAAATCAAGGGATCTTACAACTCTTCACCTCTGCTTCAGTCCTCCTCTTCCTCTTCTTCTTCGAACTCTTGAGCAACCAGAAGAAAGTAGCCTCCTCTTAAACTTCGTAGGTACTCTCTCTCTCTCTCTCCGTGTGTGTTTGTTTGAATGTATGTAGCGAAATTTTTCTCTTGGTATATGTGTTTAGGACCCTTTGAAGGCATTTCTTGCCAAACCTGGCTATCCGGTTGATAACCCTGCTATGGCCAAGAAATAAGCTAGAATATGTTTCTTTTTCTTCAAAATTTTTGTTTTATAAATTTCCTTGTTGTTTCTTTACACTGTCATTTTTTTCTTAAAAAAATCTGTGCCCTTAGGTACTTAGGTGTATATATTTTAATTAGTTCGTCTGATCGATGGCTTCATCTTGGCCAACAATTTTCTAAATTATTTCCTTCTTTTTTTAAAAAAAAATCTCAGACTCTTGTGGTTTCATCATTGTTTTCCTCATCTGCCTGATGATCCCTCCATGGACAAAAGCCAAAGTGTTCCTGACAGTCCATTCAAACCACATCATTTTTAATTTTAAACAAAAAATTATCTGTCCGACGTTTCCTTTTCTTTCCCTTTTCTTTTTTTTTCTTTTTTTTTTGCACCCTATATTTAAAACAACCGTTGTTATAATGTTCCAGTCTTCCAGATACGGTAACAGCAGCTCCGGAAGCCTTCAAGTGGATTTTTTTTTTATTGACATTAGTTATCTGACATTTTCATCATTCATCAAAATAAATCGATATTTAAAAAAAATGCTCTAGAACATCCATTAAGTGCACGCGAAAAGAAAATTCTTGAATCCACTAATGCTGACTTGGAAAATTAATGCTCAGAGCACACCATGGATGACAGTCTGTTAAAATAGCTCTGGAGGTGGTGATATAAACATCGTCAACATCTTTCACCAAACATAGAATGGCTTGAAATAGCCCAACAATAGGATGGAGCATGGCCTAGTGTCATAACCCAAAACCTTATCCAAAAAGATTAGCTGGAAGGTATTTTTTGAGTTTCTTGGTTCTGTATAAGTATCCAAGATTTACCTAGCGAATAACCGATGTAGAACTAAATACACACCCATACAGATCCTCACATATTTCTTCCGTTTAAGCCTAGCATTCTCGTCATGCTAAGGATCCAAATTTATTCAAATCCAATCACAAACACTACGATGAGCTCATGGTCAGCTCAAATATACTCGTGCTGCAGTATCATCTAGTCTACATATGTCTGAATCGGGTCTGCTCTGATACCATTATGTCATAACTCAGAATCTTACACAAAAAAGCTAGCTAGAAGGTATTAATTGAGCTTCTTGATCTTGTATAAATACCTAAGATATATCTAGTGAATAACCGATGTGAGACTAAACACGGCTGTGTGGGTCCTCAGACCTAGGTCTCTCCCCTTGAGAACCATGTCAAGGTTTGAGCATTGGCGACCTCTTCCTCTTCAAAGCAGGAAGGAGAAATGGCCCTTTCTATTCTCTGATCCACATGTTGATCTTGCGTTTATGGGATGTGATGTCCTTGGGTCCTCATTCCTGAAGATTAGTGGTTGCAGGTGAATAGGCAAAAAGAATGAGAATGGTGGAGAAGCAGTCCCACTCTTGGTGGTTTGACAGCCACAACAGCCCATGGAGTTCGACATGGCTGGAATCTACTCTTCAAGGTTTGGTTCTCTCAAAACTTGATCTTAAAGCTAGATAATATGAGATTATAAGAGGTGGACTATGCCGTGTCATATTGTTGATTGATTTCAAGCTGATACTAGAAAAATTTGTAATTGCTGGCTCATCGGCTGTATATTTTGCCACTTGATGTCTTGGATGTGGCGGTCTTATTCTATTTCGGAATAATTAATAATATAAATGACTGAAAAAAATGAATGTTTACTAGCAAACTTATAAAACTTTTCATCTTTAGAAACCCAAACAGAAAGGAATGGCACCATGGAACGCCATACCATACGGCGTACTGTACCTTACCGGTCGGTACCGGTATATGGTATAGGAGGCGTGCTAATACTCAGTACATCGAATCGGCCTTCATACTGCTGGGCGTACCGATATAGAAACAGGGTGGCATGGGTATAGGGCCTGATACTAGGACGACGTATTTTGGATGGCAGTTTCAATTATTTAGAGAATATGACTGCCCTACAGTAACTATGAAATCATCAGATAATCTAAATATCATTTTTCTGTTTTTTTTTCTTTATTTTAATTCCGGAGAAGGGTGAAATGACATCAAAAAACTTAGATTACCTAATTACACTAGTTTATGATCATTATCTTAACTATGTTGGAAGCCAATCTGGATATTTTAATGACTAAGCTGAATTTTTGGTTAAAGCTTTAAGAACAACCATAGTCAGATTGAACTTATGTTCTTCAGGACGAGTTGTTGTATTGTTGGCAGCCCTTCCATAAGTGACAAGAAATATGGACCAAGCCACTATACCTTCTTCTCCATTTTACCTCCCAATCCTCCTCAATTTGCTGTTCTTTAACATTTCTTTCCTTCATGGCTTACTTCACACCATGGTTTTATGAGTTTATGAAGCACGAAAAACTTGAGACTGGTAAGCAAGTTTTATTTTGGTAGAGGCTCAAATCACTTGCTAACAAATTAGCTACAGGTGTCTGGAAATCAACATATACCTTGGCCTGATTTGCGCCAACTCAAATTTATGGGATAAGAGTTTTTAGTCAGAAGGCTGGTAACATTCTCAAGTTGCCATTGTCCAGGACTTCAAGACACCTCGTAGAAGTTGCACATAGGATTTTATGTGGACAACAGATATGTAAACATGATGCTAGAACTCCATTGCCTTATATTACTCTGTTACAGTCATGCATTAGATGTCACTCAACCATCTTTTTACTTATTAATTTATAGCGATCATGGCATGATCAATCACATTTTCTTCATGCTATTTACATCTTATGAGTTTCTTCTAAAAACCAAACTCTACCATTCAGGAAGAATCTGTACATGCGAAGGAGTTTTCTGCTTGCATTTTCTTAGTATCTTGTCAATTCAGTATGTTAAACATAGATACTCAATAATCTGCTACTATTGCAAGAAATGACTAAGGATTCGCACAAATTCAAGAGTAAAACAATGAAGTGAAACTTGCTTACTCAATAATCTGCTACTATCTTTTTTCTTCGATTCGACAGAGCTAGAAGAGAAGACCAAGGCAATGCTGGCACTGATCGAAGAAGATGCTGACTCCTTTTCTCAGTGTGCAGAGTTGTACTATAAGAGGAGACCACAACTTGTGGATATGTTAGAACAATGGCACCGGGCTCAACGCTTATTAGCTGAGCGGCATGACCAGCTCAGGTTAGAAGTTGGAAGGCATCAGAACCTCACACCATTCCGCTCCCTTATATCAAGAAGCAGAAGCTGGTCTCCTAAGCTAAATAGCCCAATGGATATGTTGTGCGAATCTTCCTCGGATTCTTTTGATTCTTATCAGTCTGAAGTTGATGATCCTGAGGGAGAAGTCCAAGTCGAGAGCAAGATGACAGAAGTGGCTGATGAGGATAGCAGCAGTGATGAGGGGAAGCTGCTGATGCATGAAGAAATCGAAAGACTGACAGAGGAGAATAAAATGCTGAAAGCTGAAATAAAAGTAAAAGATGAAGAGAAAAGGGAAGTTATTAGACAGTTGTCTCTGCCAATTGGCATTTTAAGTGATGATAATGCTAGTCTGAGGAAGTGCATTAAAGAGATAGTAAGGGGAGTTTTTTCGAATTAAAAGAGTTGAAAGAAATATTTTCCTGGAAGTAGTTTGGTGTGCGTTAAACTTTTTCTCTGCAGTGAATGTGAAAGCATAGGAAAAAAAAAGATGACGACAAAATATACATCTGTTATGAATCAGCTTATATGTGGCTTTTCTCATGCACTTTGCGAGGTTTGATCCCAATAAAGACAAGTTTAAAAGAGAAAGTTCTTTGTTTAAGTTTTCTCCTTGCTATTCTTTCCTTATGGGTTTCTGTAATGAGCATTGCTGGATTCCCATCAACATACTGGATTCCCATCAACAATTGTGGCATGCATGGAGGATTGGTAAAATATGAAAAACAAAACATCTAGAACTTTGATCTTTCTTTTGCTAATAGATAAATCTTAATTATGTGTTCTTTCTAGGTCTTTTATTCCTCTTCGGTTGGTGGATATTGTTCAAAGTCACAAGTTCAGCATTTGGGAACCATATTGTTAGAGGAAAAATTGGAATTTTCAAAAACTAAAGAAGACTCAAAGAAAAATGTAGTAGAATTTAGGAAAAAGAATAGATTATTCTTGGCGCAGGCAGAAACAAACAAGGAAAGCAATCAATTAGCAGATTAAATTCGTTCATCATATTTTTTGAGTTGCTTATAATTTACTTCGGTGCATCGGCGATTTTTTTTTTTTTTGGACTAGCAGGAGATGTTCTTGATAGCACATGCAAGGTGTAATTTTAGCATTACTCAAACATTGTAATTGGATGCTTGTGATCCATGTAAGAGAGAAGTATGGATGAATGTGACCTCCTTTCAAGTATGGATGAATCATTTAGATTAGATTTTTGTTTTTACCAAAAATTCCTTGCAATAAATCCAATGTGAACTATGAGCAGGAAGGATAAGAGAAATACCAACTGCTATGCCGTGCTGCATATGTGTGTATCATTTCACAACGCATGCCAAACCTAGTCGCTGCTACCTTGGCCTAAGACACATCTAGCTAACAAGTTGACCTAACTCATTAACAAAGAGAACTGTTGTGGTTGAAATTTGGCCCGAGGGTGACCACGCCGGAGGAAGCCGAGAAGATGCTGGCCGAGACAGAGAAAGAGAGCCACCTCCTGCGCTCCGGAGTACCTGCATAAAGCCTTGGTCAGGGATTCCGGTGAAGGCCCTCCGATGGCTAAGTTAGCCGGACCTTTTTTAGAGGTTTCCGAGCGCCTTTGATGGCCTCTTGTAGCTTAAAATAGTTTGTAATGGTTTGAAAATGCTTGTAAAAGCTTACCAAGGGCCTTTCTCTACCTTTTTTTTATATGGTGAGGGTCACTGCCGTTACCTGAAATCTCGGGCTGAGCTGTGATCAGCTGTACAATAGCTGAAGACGACGTTCGTTGGCAGGCGTGGCAGGGTATGATTCTTGGCATGTGTGGTAGGGTATAGCCTTTGACAGGTGTGGCAGGGTATAGCCCTTGACAGCAAGCATAGTTGGGGCAGCAAGGCATAGTTCTTGGTTGGCATGTCATGGCGTGACCAGCAAACAATGGTTCGTAAAAAGGGACTGGCCAGGTTAGGATGTTCGGCCACATGTGCGAGCGTGGGCGCGCGCGCAGGTGCGGCTGCAGGCAAGGTTGGGCAAGCTCAGAGGGCGCGGCATGTGCTTGGCGAGGTCGGCCTAGCCTCTGGTTGAGAACGGCTCGGCCTTTGGCGGGCTGAGGTCGGCTCGGCCGGAATTGGGTGGCTTCATGCTGGAGTAGGACGATCCATTTTGCCTCCTATCAAGAACAATCAAACAAATGTGGACTAGAGAGAGTCGATCGGCATCATGGATATGCTGCCCCATGCATGATAAGGGAACTATACAATCATGGCTGTTTTGTCAATAATAGATGGTTGTAATTGAAGAATCGGCTCTCGAAGAGCATCCAAACTTAGACCCTGTTTGGGGGAGCTTTTGGAGGGCCAAAAAGCACTTTCTGGCCCTCCAAAAGTACTTTTAGATGAAAAACTGTGTTTGGTAAATTTTTCAAAAAGCTGTTTCAGCTTTTGCGGGAAGTTGAAAACAGCTTTTGGGAGGAAGCTCCAATTTGGAGCTTTTAGGAGGAAGCTGTTTCAGCTTTTTCGGAAAGCTGTATTTTTGACAAAAATGCCCATATTAAAATAACATAATTACATAGTTTGTCCCTTTATAAGCCTAAAAATCTGCTGGAGCTAAGAATCCTAGCCGTCAGACTCCCTTCCGTAAGAAAAGGTATTTTTCTTTTCAATTTTTGTATGCATCTCTTGAACCACATTTTAGAAGAAAAAAATTTTAATCATTTTCCATACCTTCCAAAATCAATCTTTTTTTTTTTTTTTATCATCAACCTCGTGGCCCATGCTGAGGTCCTCCTCAAGCGTGGACCACGAAGAAGAGCCCCTGGACCGCGGAAAATTATGGAAAATTATTATGGAAAATTATTTTATACTAATAATTATAATATTTTATACCTTTATTTTTGTATTATACTATAAATATAATATAATATTATATTATATCATAATACATTAATATGTTTGTTAAATAATTTAATATTATGTTATATTATGGAAAATTAATTTATACTAATAATTATAATATTTTATACCTTTATTTTTGTATTATACTATAAATATAATATCATATTATATTATATCATAATACATTAATATGTTATGTTAAATAATTTAATATTATGTTATATTATGGAAAATTAATTTATACTAATAATTATAATATTTTATACCTTTATTTTTGTATTATACTATAAATATAATATCATATTATATTATATCATAATACATTAATATGTTATGTTAAATAATTTAATATTATGTTATATTATGGAAAATTAATTTATACTAATAATTATAATATTCTATACCTTTATTATTGTATTATACTATAAATATTATATTATATTACATTACATTATAATACATTAATATGTTATTTTAAATAATTTAATATTATGTTATATTATGGAAAATTAATTTATAATAATAACTATAATATTTTATACCTTTATTATTGTATTATACTATAAATATTGTATTATGTTACATTACATTATAATACATTAATATGTTATTTTAAATAATTTAATATTATGTTATATTATGAGAAATTAATTTATACTAATAATTATAATATTTTATACTTTTATTATTGTATTATACTATAAATATAATATATATTACATTATATCATAATACATTAATATGTTATGTTAAATAATTTAATATTATGTTATATTACCAAATATTAATTTACTCTAATAATTATATTACTATTATGCTATATTAACATAATATTATTTTATATTACAATAATATTATACTATATCGTATATTTATGTATTAATTTATGTTATGTTTTATTATGTTCTATTGTATAATACTATGCAATGTCCTTTATGGTAATTTTGTCATACAAAAGTACTTTTTTAGTTTGTTTACCAAACACAAAACAAAGTACCACAGCACTTTACGAATATAGTTACCAAACAGCAGACAGCTTTTTATAACAGCTCTACTTCAGACATCTCTACTTCCAACAGCTCTACTTCTAACAGCTCTACTACCAACAGCTCCCCCAAACAGGGCCTTAGTTTTTTTAAAGTGATACGGGCAAACAAACCAAACCCTTCTTGTATAGACGCATCCTGTTAACAAGTTGACTTGGCATGCGCATGCAAACCTGACCTAGGGCCAAAATAATATACTCTCCAAGGAGATTTTATAAGTGCTCTGCAACATAAGAAGCAACCCAATAAGATATATTTTTCTATAGATATGTGTTTTTTCAAAGACAATAGCACTTTCACGAAGAGAAAAACAAAGTTCGATAGCCCTGACATGAACTTCCAAACATTGATGGGATAAATGTCTATCCCAACATGTTGTTGGCATCTCTAGCATCAATGTTCAACTTCATGAGAGAGCATTCAACCACATTCATGCATTAATCTCATGCAGATCCATACATTCCAAATCTTTTTTTGGTTTTTTGTTGTTAGAGATATTTCATATTCCAAATCCGCCCTGTACGTGTCCTCCAATGGTCAGGAGACCAAAATAAAGAACCCAAAGCTTTAGCCCTATTATTTACCAAAAGAAAAAGAAAAAGAAAAAGAAAACCTTAACCACCCTAGTTCTAGAAACTTAGGGACCCCACCGATCCCCTTTCTCCGTATCCACAGAAAAAGAAGACCTCCTCTTCTCATCCCGTCGCTTTCGTTCCAACCGTTACGCCCTCGTTCCGGATTCCATGCGGAAGACATCGCCATTTCCTTCATCTCCATCTCCTCTTTCTTCCCAAAACAAGAAGAAGATTTCAACTGGAGGAAGCAAAAGAGAGAGACCAAAAGAAGCCGATCAAGAATCAAATAAAGGGAGAGATTAAGCGAAGAACAAGAGACGAATCCGATCGGACTGGATCGCCGGCAAGCGGGCGGCGGCGAAGGAGGAGGAGAGGGAGATGGAGCGGGGGAGGGCTGGAAGCCCGCTGTACGTGCGGCAGAAGAGCATATCGAGCTCGTCGGGCGGTGGGGCGTCGTCGCCGATGATGTCCCCGATGCACCGCCACGTCCGCACGGGCTCCTCCGGCGTCGCCAACTTTCGCCGCCAGCAGAACACTGCCGCCCGCGCCGCCGCCCAGCGCCTCGCCCACGTCATGGCCCACCAGCCTGCCGGCGACGACAGCGACGATGATGAGGACCCTGCCGCCCCCCTGCCGGAGCTCTCCACCCCCCGCCGCGCCGCCCGCTCCCCCTCCCCTGCGGTATATTCTCTTCTTTATTTTATTTCCCCTCTCAAACAATCCTTTTGATTTGGTCTGTGTGCGACTACTTGATTTTTCCGGTGGGTCCCACCTGGATGTTGTTTCACCCTGCCTTTTTTTTAATAGAAGGAAATTAATTTTTGAAACAGTTTTTGTGATCAGCAATGATACGGTTCCCTCAATGTTAGGTAGATGGTTGTGATTGACTGATTTGCTTCCTGTCTGTTAATAAAATAACAGGAAACAGTAAACACGTTTGAATTACTCAATAATAGGGTGTTGTTGTACGTGATTGTCCTACTTACAAACACTACAACAAACTGAATCTGACACACTTTATGGTTGATTCTTCACCTAGTAAGTGATTTGATATTCTAAATCTTTCAAGAAGCTTAGTGTTGCAGACCCTCTAAGATGACCTACCCAAGTGTTTGAAATTTGAATGTATGTGTCTGTTAGGCCCTGTCTGGTCCAAGTGCTGCTCATATCCTATGGAAGTGTGACTTTGAGAATGGTAAGGCTGACTTTATCGCACTTGAGTCTTAACCTGCTTATCATCATAATCTCTTACTTGTTAATGACACCAAAATATTTAGAATGCTATTGCTACTACCAAGTGATTATTTTTATTAGATTTCTTCAAAGGAAGTTGAATCCACTATGGATGGTCAGAATCATGATTGAAACAAATAGTATCGTTATTCTTTTTTTCAAATAAACGTAAGTAAATTATTGTGGCTTTTGATTGGTTGGCTTGTTGAGGGAGATTGGATATACTTTGTTTGGAGGTCCCGATAGCTTCTGATTTTTTGAGTCATCATGTGATGGATAGAAAATCCTTTCGAACATTTTAAATTCTTGTAAGGTTGATTCACCTTTCCCTGTAAAAACAATTCTGACATAGATCATGAACATATAGAAGAACCCTATATGGCTAGGGATTGTTAGAAGATCTTATGGAGAAAGGTTGTTTTGTAAAAACTCAATTTTGGGGGGCTTTAGAAATACAATGATAAGGCATCACAAGTAATGATGACGTTAGTCCATTTGAGGTGACTATCATCCTCCATAGTAATGGCAACTTTTCGTGTTGGCTATGAAGCATGAAGTATATGACACTAATACAACATTATTTTGATATGATGACACAACAAATCTTCAAAACTATGATATGATATGGCTAAGATATGATAACAAATAAATTATATATTTTTCATATATGTAAAAAAGTATCTAAAACAATGATGGATTATCAAAACTAAAATATAAACATTCTTTACAACAACATTGGTATCCATGAACTCAATCAGTTAGTCATCACTCAAATTAATAGACCATAGTCATTTTGCCACATGGTTATCTCAACATCAGAAACTTAAAAACTAATTATTAATCATTAAAGGTTCGCATTCATCAAAAAATAAAAGAAAATGAAGCCTCCCTCTCATCTCTAAAAGGAATTTGAGAATTATTTTGGGCTTATCCAAGAAGTATTCAAAGCCCTTTTAGTTAAAATATTTAAAGAATGATGTGCATTGCTCTAAGAAAAGTCATGACCGATGCTAATGGTTGTTTTAGTCCTAAACCACCAAGCCATGGCCCTTGGAAGCCTAGCATGGACTTTGGGTTCATGGTGGATGATATGGCAGACTTGAACCCAATATGGCAGCTGGTATGGTGGGTTCGAGCTATGCCCTATGAGCCTGTAGCTGGCTATGGGCCTCTAGCAGGTTAAGCCAGTATCCAAGTGGGTTTTTCCTCTTATCTTTACAATTAATGGTATAACATCAAAGTACCACATTATCTCCCCTACTCCTCATAGTCAACCCTCTATCTTAGCACTTGCTTTCTTGAGTAACGATATAATGTTGTAATTATGGATGGACTCTACAAGAAATATATTTGATTAGTTCTACAGAGTTATTAAAGCTTAACATGAATAAATTGGTCATATTTATTCTCATTGAACCTTGAGTTAAGTGCATGAAATATATGTGAAAAATCACATATTGGATGTTAGGTAAAATACTAATACATTTTATTGGCCCACCTTAAGCTCAAATTGCTTGCCGTGGCACTTGCTTTTAGCTGTGTGCCATGAAACCCTTAGTTGTGTTTGCCAAGCACTTTTTGGTGCATTGGCAATATAATCCATGTTTGTTCACACTTATGTGTTTTCTCCATAAATATCTTTCTATTAAGTCTTCTAAGGAAGGCATGGATGAGTCAGGGAATTGGCTTAAGATCAAGGATTCAAATATTAAGGTACGTGGGCATATTGATGACCGACTATTATGGTAGGCACCATATTATATGTTGCATTGACAAAGGGTACCCATAGTATGCTTTGGTTCAACTAGTATGACCTTCATATGGCCTATTTTTGCCTCTAAATTTATTTTTTCAGCCTTTTTTCTTAGCATAGTTATATCATTATATTAATGCTACACTTTTGCATATATGGTAAGAGTAGACTATGCTTAGTTACCCTATTCAATGTGTATTGAAGTTCTTTATTGCTAATTTAATATATAAATCCATGTAGCTTGCAAGAAAAAATATTAGAAAATATTGAAATCATTGTATCAGTGAATGATCCGAAGGTTGTAATGCATTCAAGATGAAATCATTCACTAGTAGCATTGACTTGACAAATAAATAAGGAGAGGATAACCATTTTTTTGACATAGTTAATCTCTCACCTTGATAACTTGTTGGGTATCTAGAGAACTTGTATACATGTAAAAACGTACCACATACATAGAGAATTACATATATACCTACATATATATATGCATATATATATAGAGAGAGAGTGTGTGTGTGTGTATAACACTTCAAATATGGTTATTTTCATTGAAGTATATGTTGTCTAGTGTCATTTTTATGTGAGATGCTTGGGAGACTATACGACTTTTCTTATTGGACATTTGAGTGGTAACGTTTGGATATAGTAAATTATGATCCTTTAAGATTTTTGGGAAATACTTTATGGTAAGTCACTCCGTTGGAGGGGTGGTGGTGGATGAACGAAGAGAGGGGAAGAAGGTTGGTGATGCATTTCAAGGGGCACCTGCCTCCTGCACCTATTCAAGGTGGTGTAAACCTCCAAGTGGGAACACAAGAACAAGCATACCCTTTCTAATCATTCGATGAAACATCTATACAAAGCTGGGACCAGTAGGGGTCGTTACAAAGTGGGAAAGATGGGAGTAGTGGAAGAGAGATTCTACCATTGGTGGGAGCTAGTGTAGACACGTAGAGGATGACCCAGTCCAGAAGGAGGAAGGTGTGGTGAGGCGGAAGCGGACGTGGTGTGGAGTAGGCAGTGGGCCTATTGAATAGGAGGTTGTTATTTAATGTGATGGGTGATGGGTTGATGGGTGATGGGTGTTATTTAAAGTAAGAAACTGTAACCGTTTGGGGTGGGAAATATTTCGTATTCTTGGGTTTTGCATGGCGAAGAGGAAGCGGACATGATGTGAGGAGGAAGCGGACGTGGTTGCATGGCGAGGAGGAAGCGGACCTGGTGCGAGGAGGAAGCGGACTTGGTGTGGAGTAGGCAGTGGGCCTATCATGCCCCCTCTGTTAGAACGACCTTGTCCTCAAGGTCAATTCCCGAAAATCGTTTGCTGAGTTCAGAGAATATCTCCCACATAGCTTCGGCTGCTGTTTCACCCCGCCATTGGACAAGAATTTCTGTGGCTGCAGCATTGTGTCTTTTGACCATGCGCCTATTAAGAATGGCTTGAGGAAGCCTCTTTTTCTGTGATATATCGGCTGGTATTGCAGTTGGGGGTGCTGGTACATTTGTGCCAATGTGGGCCTTCAACATAGAGATGTGGAAGACTGGATGAACTCGGACGCCATCCGGAAGCTCAAGCTTGTAAGCCACTTGTCCTATGCGCTCCTGGATACGGAAAGGGCCATAATATTTTGGAGAGAGTTTGGGCACGTTGCGCTGAGCTACGGTCGACTGTCGATATGGGTGCAATTTCACATATACCCAATCACCCACACTATAGACTTTGTCGGTGCGATGCCGGTCAGCCTGTGACTTCATGCGATTTTGCGCCCTCCGCAAGTGTTCCTTCAATTCCTGTAAAGCCTTGTCCCTTGCTTGAAGCGCCAACTCTAGCTCCTGAAGTTTGGTTGTTTCTAGAGTGAAGGGAACGACTGGTGGTGGTGGGTACCCGTATAAGGCCTGGAATGGTGAGGTGCTGATTGAAGTTGAGACTGGTGTTGTGGCTCCATTCCGCCCAGGGCAACCATCGATACCATTCTTTAGGTCGGAAGCTACAAAAACAACGTAAATATGTTTTCAGGCATCGATTCACAACTTCGGTTTGGCCATCAGATTGAGAATGGTAGGCTGTAGATAGGCACAACTTGCATCCTTGGAGCTTCAGTAGTTCCCTCCAAAAGCTGCTTGTGAATGTTGGGTCTCGATCACTGACCACTGAGTTTGGCATGCCGTGCAATTTGTAGATGTCTTCAACAAATGCATGGGCTATGGTTGAAGCAGTATATGGATGAGAAATCGCAACAAAATGAGCATACTTTGTAAGCCTGTCGACAACTACCCAAATCACATTTTTATGGGCAGAGGTTGGGAGTCCTTCAATAAAGTCCATGCTGATGTCGCTCCATGGTCGGTCCGAAATAGGTAAGGGTTGGAGAAGACCAGCTGGAGTGCTTGTAGCATATTCGTTTTGTTGGCATATGGTACATTCCTTGATGAAGTTGTAGGCATCTCTTTTCATCCCTATCCAATAGAAGCAGTTGGCGAGTCTCTTCTTTGTTCTTCGTACGCTCGCATGGCCACCAGTGGGCGAGCAATGGAAATCCCATATGAGGAGTTTTTTTAAATTGGCATTAGGACTGATCAACAATTGCCCTTTATAGAAGATAAAGCCATCCTTGACATTATATTTCGTGGGGTCCAGTTGACCTTCCTGCCACCTTTGCAACATATCATATAAATAGGTATCTGAGGTGTACAATGCACGTACCTCATCTAGCCATTTTGGAATTATTGTGGTGATTGCCTGGTAGGATGCATCTAGTTCAATTCTAGACAGTGCATCGGCAACACGGTTTGAATTCCCAAGTTTGTATTCAATAGAATACTCATATCTCTGTAACTTACTTAGCCACTTTTGTTGAGCTAGAGTGCTTATCCTCTGCTCCAACAAATGCTTGAGGCTGCATTGGTCGGTCCGAATGATGAACTTGTGGCCTAGCAAATAAGGCCACCACTTCTTAATTGCGATAAGGATGGCTAACATCTCCTTTTCATAAGTTGATGATAACCTGCAGTCAGGTCTAACTTGGTGAAGTAAGTAGCACCATACAGTTCATTAAGCAACTCGTCTACTACCGGTATTGGGAACTTGTCTTTGAGAGTGTGGCGGTTTAGCTCGCGATAATCAACACACATTCGCCAATTTCCGTCTCCTTTTTGGACCGGAGATGAGAAGGAACTTGTGCTCGGTCGAATGATGCCTTCTCGAATTCCCTTGTTTACTTGTCTTTCAATTTCCAACTTTTGAAAGTGAGGGTTCCTATAAAGTGGTACCGCTACAGTGTGCCCTTTGTCCTTCAAGAGATATGATGGTTGTGGCTTTGTTGCGGCGGCAGGCCATGAGGTTCTTGAAAAACTTCTTGGAACTCGTCCAACAATGCCTGTAGGTCCGGATGTATGGCAATTGTAGGCGCTGGCTGCATGACAAGATCCACCCAAAAGAGGGAGATGGCTCTTGCTGTTCTGATCATCCGAGAAGCTTGTCTGCCATCCGTCCAGTTCGTGGGTAGCTCCTTTACGCCGGTGAGCGCCACCCTTTGGTAGCCTTGAATCAGGAAGACATGGGGCGTTCGGCATGTGTGGCCTTTATGCCACTTGTCATCGTAGTAGTAACAAAGACCTTGTCGGCGCCTCTCCACCCTTCGACGTCCCGCTTTCGCTGGAGTGAGAGTGGAAGGGCTCCTTGTATCTCCCTTGTCAACAACATTGGTAGTATTTGAAATGGGTGGGGTGCGGATTGGTTTAGCTTTGAAAGCCTTCCAGCGTTGGCTGTGCTTGTCTTCCATGAGTCTTGCCATGCCCATGGCCGACACGAGATCCGTAGGTCGAAACATCTGCACTTTGTAACGAATGTCATCCCGCAAGCCACTAATGAAGCAACTTACCAAAAATCCTTCGCCGAGTCTAGAGATGTGGTTGGCGAGCTTTTCGAACTGAGCTTGGTAGTCCTTAAGCGAGGAGGTTTGGTGAAGCTTGGTGAGAAGTCTGATGGGGTCCTCCATTTGGGTCAGTCCAAATCGAGTGTGTAGGCCCTCCACCAGATGAGACCAACTGGTCCACGTTCGCTCGGAGACAAACCAGCGATACCATTGAAGAGCATCGCCTTGGAGATGAAAGGATGCGAGTGCAAGCCTTTGTTCTTCAGGAGTGGCGTGGTATGCAAAAAATTGCTCACATCTATACACCCAACTTGCGGGATCGTCAGTGCCATCATACACCGGAAATTCAAGTCGAACCACCCGGGTTTGGATTTGGCTCTGACTGCCGTTGCTTGAAGTAGCCTCCTCTCCGACGGTCCGCGTGCCTGGTCCCATTGAAATTTGGTAGAGTTGTTGGGAAAGGATGTCCAGAACATCCTTGAGATCGGATGCTTTTGCTAGGGAAGCAATGGATTCCCATAACTTCGATATCGCCTGGTCATGTTGTCGTGCCGTCCGTTGTAACTCAGCAATGTCTTCTGCTCGCACATGGAGGGAGCCTGGCTCTGATACCAATTGATAAGTCACTTCGTTGGAGGAGTGGTGGTGGCTGAACGAAGAGAGGGGAAGAAGATTGGTGATGCACTTCAAGGGGCACCTGCCTCCTACGCCTATTCAAGGTGGTGTAAACCTCCAAGTGGGAACACAAGAACAAGCATACCCTTTCTATTCATTCGATGAAACATCTATACAAAGCTGAGACCAGTAGGGGTCGTTACAAAGTGGGAAACATGGGAGTAGTGGAAGAGAGATTCTAGCATTGGTGGGAGCAGGTGCAGACACGTAGAGGATGACCCAGTCCAGAAGGAGGAAGGTGTGGCGAGGCGGAAGCGAACGTGGTGTGGAGTAGGCAGTGGGCCTGTTGAATAGGAGGTTGTTATTTATTGTGATGGGTTGATGGGTGACAGGTGTTATTTAAAGTAGAGAACTATAGCTGTTTGGGGTGGAAAATATTTTGTATTCGTGGGTTTTGCATGGCGAGGAGGAAGCGGACGTGGTGCGAGGAGGAAGCGGACGTGGTTGCATGGTGAGGAGGAAAGGGACCTGGTGCGAGGAGGAAGTGGACGTGGTGTGGAGTAGGCAGTGGGCCTATCACTTTAGCATTCAGAATTTTTATTCAACACCAAAATCTAGAATTTGAAAACTAAACTAAGAAATTAAAAAAAAATTTATTGTTAAGAAATTTGAATTTTTGAGTATGTTCGTTCAACTCAAATAGGTGGATTGATGTTTATTTACATTTATAATCTTAAATAACTGGATATTTACTTGAACGATATTTATATGAATAATTTTTCACTTAAATGGCGAAAAACAAAAAGGAAAAGTATTTAAAACGGCTTGCCAATTAGTACTAGACAATACCTAACAATTCTAGACTAGTTTGGGCACGATTTACCTTGATAACCATCAAGATTGACGGTACCATCTCGAACCGCCCGATTTAGGGCATACTAAGCTGTATCGGAGGCCGACCGGCATGGTTTATCCTTCGGTTCGAGAAACTGGCTAGGGAGGGGGAGAGGGAGAAGGGGAGAGAGGAAAAGAGAGAGAAAGTGAGAGAGGGAGAGGGAGAGGGAGGGAGGAAGTAAGAGAGAGGGAGAGAGCTTTAGAAGCCCTCTCCTTCGCAATGCCGGAACCATTGTGGGTGCTAAGTCCAGTAGAAATTGTGCTCAACCATTGTTGGTTTGGTCCTGTTGGCATTTAAAATCTTTTCTTTAAGATTTTCTTCTTTTAAAATTAAGTTTTCTCTATCTCTATATGTTTGCTATTTCTATTGCTTTTTTGTTTTTACTTGCTTAATGAACTATATCTCTTGTCCAAGGTTCGCAGTACCGGTAGGTATCAGCCTGATATTCGATACAAGGGTGTATAGGTGTTAATGCACCGAATTAGCCCAGGCCAACATTATACCAACATGGTACCAGTATCAAGTCCCGTACCGAAATAGCAAACTTTATTCCTATCAAATGACCTTTGCATTAAATTGATGCAGGCCGAAACCTGCAAGTCTTGGCCAAACCAAAAGGATTCAACCAAGGGAAAGATAATCCTAGGATGCCACTCAACCAGGGGTAGCGGATGCCACTCGACACTACTATCGCAGATGCCACTCGATGCGACCAAGCCACACGCTTGATTGGGAGGATGATGCCACTCAACTCACAAATGCAAGAAAGGCTTGCTGGAAAGGAATTATGAAAATAACAACTCTGATCCTCATTTCATTCATGTACCAGCTTTATATGCTATCTTGGAACATTCCTCCAAGCATGGGTAAGACAAAACAGTGCTAAAACATATTGATGAGAGTCTAGTTACAAGTTCCAATATTTAGAAATACCAAAAGATACTTAGGGAAATGAAACTATGTGCTGGAAAAAGACCAACTTAAATGCACTTCGCTGGGCGCTGCTAGTCCAGACGTGAAGTAGTAAAAATGCCATAACTTTCTCTAGGGATCTTCAAATGGCACGAGATTAAGTTTGTTGGAAACTAGAGGAGTAGAGCTTTCCAATGGTATATGGCATGCTAGCTGATTAACCATGCTGCCAGGATCAAAGGATGACTCACTAAACACATGAGTCAACTCTTGAAAGCAATGAGTCAACCCCTGCTTCACATGAGTCGACTCTTGAAAGCAAAGAGTCGACCTTGCTGCACATGAATCGACTCTTGAAAGCAAAGAGTTGACCCCTGCTGCTCCTGCATCATTCTCCCCAGCTTGAAAAGAACTCGCCTTCGAGTTAGAATTTTGGTCTTCCCAAAGCAGATGATCCAATTTCTTGAGCTCCTCACTTGAAATCCTTGCATCCTCAGAATGTGGCTTTTCTTGCCAATGGACCAAGTATTGTGTATAAGTGCCATGCTGAGTCGTGATAGAATGTACATCCAGAACATCAACAGACTCACGCGGAGGATTAGAGAGCAGCACTCGAAGTTTTTTGGTTGAAACATAATCTTCTCCTCATCTCCATAATAAGGATAAAGATCACATATGTTGAAGGTAGGACTGATTGAAAATCCTTCAGGTAGTTCAATTCTGTAGGCATTTGGACTCAACTTCTTCAAAATCCGACAAGGTCCAAACTTTCTTTGTTTCAGCTTATTATAAGTACCTGTAGGAAATCTTTCCTTCCTCAAATATACCATGACCAAATCTCCTTCCTTGAACTCTAACTTCCTTCGATGAACATCAGCTTGTGATTTGTACATTTGAGTAGATTGCTGCAGCTAATGTCGAACTTGTTTATGGACCTCCTTTATGTGCTCATCAAACTCTTCAGCTTCCATACTCACTCTTGTTTGATTTGGTAGTGGCAAGAGATCAAGAACATGACTTGGATTTCTGCTATAGACAACTTCGAATGGAGGCTTCTTCGTTGATTGACTGGCTGAACCAAGGTTCGCTGTACCGGTCGGTACCGGTCGGTACCGAGCGTACCGTACCCGTACCGATGGGTACCGGTATCGGTACACCAATGTCGGTACGGTCGGTACCGAGCGTATGGTACCGTACCGACAATCGGTACGCCTATACTAGTGCGGCACCGGTACGGGGTTCGGTACCGGTACGGCGAACCTTGGGCTGAACTATTATAAGCAAATTCAGCTTGAGGAAATGACAAATTTCCACTTCTTTGGGTGCTCTCCCACTAAGCTTCTCAGTAAGTTCCCCAAGGATCTATTCACTACTTCAGTTTGTCCGTCGGTCTGAGGATGGTAAGCACTGGAGAACTGTAATCGAGTTTTCAAAAGTTTCCACAACATCCTCCAGAAGTGACCAACAAACTTTACATCACGATCTGAGGTTATAGACTTTGGAACACCATGTAGACGAACAACTTCTCTGAAAAATAAAGTAGCTATGTAAAATGCATCAATAGAGTTCTTATATGGTATAAAGTGAGCCATCTTGGAGAATCGATCCAGCACCACAAAAATGCAATCAAATCCATGCTGTGTTCTAGGCAAACCAAGAACAAAGTCCATTGATAAGTCTTCCCAGGGAGCATTAGGGATTGGTAAGGGTTGATAATAACCAGTATTTTGGACTCCCCCTTTGGCCTTTTGACATACAAGACAATTTTGCACAAACCGAGAAATATCACGCTTCAGGGTAGGCCAAAAGTATCGCAGCTTCACAAGAGCTTTAGTCTTGTCCCTTTCAAAATGTCCACCAAGTCCGCCAGCATGTAATTCTGCAATAACAAATAATCTCCAAGATCCTTCTGGCAAACAAAGTTGATTGCCTTTGAATAAATAGCCATTGATCAGCAAATAGTCTTTACTCTTCTTATTACTTAAATTCTGTAACACCCTTTTAAAGAATGGATCTGCAACATAATAATCTAGTAAGAGATCAAAGCCAGTAATTTCATAAGAGAGTGTTGTCAACAAACTATCCCAACTTTGTTTGATGAACCGACTTTATGGTGTAGAACAAAAGAAAATTTTTCAAGATATGATACCCAACTAGCATGACGAGAATTCAGCTTCTTTTGGCCCTTCAAGAATCTCAAAGCTTCATGGTCAGAATAGAGCACAAATTTGACACCAATAAGATAATGTTCCCAATGCCGCAAGGCTTGAACAATTGCATATAGCTCCTTGTTATAGGTTGAATATTTCAGCTTTGCATTACTGAATTTCTCACTGAAATAAGCAACAAATCTTCCCCCTTGCAATAGAACAACTCCTATGCCAACTTTGGAAGCATCACACTCCACTTGGAATGGCTTAGAGAAATCTGGTAGTGCTAGGACCGGTGCTTCAACAAGTTTGGACTTCAACTCTTGGAAACTTCTTTCAGCCTCATTGATCCATTGAAATTCCTTCTTCTTTAGAACATCCATCATTGGAGCAGTAATGGTACTAAAGTGTCGAATGAACCTCCTGTAGAATGATGCCAAACCATGAAAGCTTCTCACGTCAGTCAAACTTCTAGGTGTAGGCCAATCAAGAATAGCCTTTACCTTCTCGTCATCCATCTTCATGCCATCTGCACTAACAACATAGCCTAGAAATACAACTTGATTAGTCATGAAAGAGCACTTCTTCAGATTCACATACAACTGGTTTTCATGGAGCACTTTGAAAACATTGGATAGGTGATTCACATGCTGTACACTATCCTTGCTGTAAACCAGGATGTCATCAAAATACACCACAACATGCTTCCCCATGAAGTTCTTCAAAACTTAGGTCATAAGCCTCATGAAAGTGCTAGGGGCATTTGATAATCCAAATGGCATAACCAGCCACTCATACAAACCATTTTTGGTTTTAGAGGCTGTTTTCCACTCATCACCTTTTCTAATTCGAATTTGGTGATAACCATTCCGTAAATCAATCTTAGAAAACACCTTTGCACCAGCCAACTCGTCCAGCATATCATCAAGTCTAGGGATGGAAAACCTATACTTGATTGTAATCTTGTTTATAGCTCTACTATCAACACGCATTCTTCATGTTTTATCTTTCTTAGGAGTTAAAAGGGCAGGGACAGTACAAGGACTAAGTGATTCTCTAATCAATTCCTTTTGCAATAAATCAATGATTTGCCTTTGTAATTCAGCATGCTCATTAAGAGACATTCTATAATGAGGCAGATTAGGAAGCACAACACCTGGAATGAAATCAATTCGATGCTGCTTGTCTCGAAGTGGTGGTAAACCAGCAGGAAGGTCAGCAGGAGCTAAGCCTTTGAATCTGTCCATTAAGTCTCGAACTTCATCCGAAACTTCTGTTTCAAGTTCTTCACTTTTTTCTGCAGCAACCAGAGCATAAACAATACCATCTTTGTTGTAGGACTCTTCAAATTCCTTGTAAGATAATAAGCTGATCTAGTTCGAAGAAGGCACACTATTTGGAATGTCTTTCATGGGGTCAAAACATACTTCACTTTGTTGTGGATAATAGTGTAAGTGTTCTTCCTCCCATCATGATAAGCATTCCTATCAAACTGCCATGGTCTGCCAAGAAGCAAATGACAGGCATCCATGGGTAGCACATCAAAATAAATTTCATCTTCATACTTGCCAACAACAAACTTTACTTTGCATCTTTGAGTCACCATGATTTCTCCACCCTTTTTGAACCAGGAAACCTTGTAAGGCTTTGGATGGTGTTCACAAGAAAGCTTCAGCCTTTCTATCACTACTTTTGACACCATGTTCTCACAACTTTCCGAATCAATCATCAAGATGCACTTCTTTCCATAAGAAAGACAATAGGTTCGAAAAATGTTATGCCTCAGCCATCTATTAGTCTCTTGAATAGTCAGCACTTGCCGGATTACAAGACTTTCCGCATCACAATCACCTTCACAATATTCTTCATTAAGATCAGCCTCTGGTTCTTCATCATAAATTGGCTCTTCATCTTCTTCTTCCACAAGATGCAATTCAACTTTCTTCTTTGGACATTCATAGGACCTATGCCCAGATTCACCACACCATAAATATTTGTTGGAAGTTGAATGAAACTTTCCTTCTTACTCCCTCCACCCTGATGTTGGGTTTGTTTTTCAGAGGTAGGAGCCAACTTCTTACCCTTCTCTTTCATCCCTTTTGAGCTTTCACCCTTTCGGTATGAACTCCATTTTATTTTCTCTTCTGCCTTCAATGTCGAATGCATCATCAACTCGCCTTTAAGGTTATATTTCAGTTCACTCACATATCTGGCCACCAATTGATCATCAGATTCTTGTAAATTCACACGACTCATAAGCTTGTAGAATTGCTCTGTATAATCACCAATAGATTGCTCCACATGCTGATGCAACTGATGGAACTTTTGGTAGAGAGTTTGAGAATAATCCAAGGGAAGAAATTTCTCATCAAGCTTCAATTTCATCTCAACCCAGGTATTGACTCTTGAGATTCCTCTTCGATCTCTGCTATGCTAATATTGTTGCCATCAGATTAGAGCATGACCCTTCAGCTTCGTAGCCACAAATTGCACCTTTCTTTCATCTGTAAGAAATTTCCAATCAAAGAAAGCTTCTAAAGATGCCATCCAGTCACAATAGCCATCAGCATCAAGTTTGCCATCAAAGTCTTGCACTTGAACTTGGATGCTTCGATCAGTATTCTCCAAAGCACGGGTCAAGCGATCCATGGACCATTGATCAGCAACACCAGGTTCTGAAACAGAACTGGAAGAAGATGACCGATCATTTTGGTTGTGGTTGTTGAAGAAGACATTGTGTTCACTTTCTTGACTTCTATGGCTTCGAGTGGGTGAAGCTTGAATCTGCTGACAGAGTTTATTCACCATGTCTGTCAGTGCTTGATTCGATTCTCGTAATGCAGCAAGTTCAGCTTGCACTTCATCACGCTCCGTAGCCCTTTGATGTCGTGGAGGATTCCTTTGACGCCGTGGAGGCATGGTAGAGGACCCGAAGATATGAAGAAGATTGAATAATTTTGAAATAAAGGACACCACAGTAGGAAAATCTGCTCTGATACCAATTTGATGCAGGCCAAAACCTGCAAGTCTCGACCAAACCAAAAGGATTCAACCAAGGAAAAGATAATCCTAGGATGCCACTCAACCAGGGGTAGCGGATGCCACTCGACACTACTATCGCAGATGCCACTCGATGCGACCAAGCCACACGCTTGATTGGGAGGAGGATGCCACTCAACTCACAAATGCAAGAAAGACTTGCTGGAAAGGAATTCCAAAAATAACAACTCTGATCCTCATTTCATTCATGTACCAGTTTTATATGCTATCTTGGAACATCCTTTCAAGCATAGGTAAGACAAAACAGTGCTAAAACACATTGATGAGAGTCTAGTTACAAGTTCCAATATTTAGAAATACCAAAAGACACTTAGAGAAATGAAACTATGTGCTAGAAAAAGACCAACTTAAATGTTCTTCGCTAGGCGCTGCTAGTCCAGACGTGCAGTAGTAAAAATGCCATAACTTTCTCTAGGGATCTTCAAATGGCACGAGATCAAGTGTGTTGGAAACTAGAGGAGTAGAGCTTTCCACTGGTATATGGCATGCTAGCTGATTAACCATATATTGTTCCCAGAATTAATTCAAAACTAACTCTGTCATGCAGCCAGGATCAAAGGATGACTCACTAAACACATAAGTCGACTCTTGAAAGCAATGAGTCAACCCCTGCTTCACATGAGTCGACTCTTGAAGGCAAAGAGTCGACCCCTGCTGCTCCTGCATCATAAATTTACTAGTAAAAAATAACTAAAACTTGTTTTGGTCATTATTAAGTGTGGGAATTGCTTCTCTTGCCATAGATTGATATGAGAGAGGTTTATATGAATCAATCACCTTGGTTTATGGTTCAAGGGTTGTCAGGAAAAATATCCAGGTTTCATATAACTTCTCTCTCTTTCTCTATCTCTCTCTTGCTCTCCGGAACATTTAGTAAATTTGTATAGAATGGGAGCAAAAGCTATCACATTTGAGGTAGATGATTTTGCATATAATCAAAATGAAATAAACTCTCATTCTACTAGGTTGATACAATATCAATCTCTTTATTTTGCTGATTCAATTTTTGACATCATTGGATTCAATTAATTCCTATGTTGCACTGAATTTTTTGGCTGTAATTTTCTCTTGTATGCATGCAAGATTCACTTAAGCAACCATATGACTATATTAGTTACAATAATAATCTAATCTTTATGTTGAGATGGATAACTGAGCAGCTCTTATGGTATGTTAATTCCATTTTTTGACATGATATTTTGTTGTTGTCCTGCCTACTGTTATGCATATATTGGCATCCATTGAAAGCTTTCAATTTCTTGTTCTTTATGTGCAAGTAAGTATAATGAAGCCCTCCATATATAAGTTGGATAGTGTGTGATGTCTTCTTGAACAATTTTGTGCATGTATAGTCTCATCCGTTTAATACTATTTCATATTAGCTAACATATACTGGATTTTTATCTTTCAAAAGTAAGAAAATGCTTGAGATTTTGGTTTTATAATATTTTGACTTCACCATTTTTCTTGTCTCATACATAATTTCATGTGTAAATGTTGTAACTTATTTTAGAGTTTTGCCTCAAATATCTTAGTCGATATGTCACTGCCATTATTGTATACTTTTTCCTATCTTCCCTATTCCTCCCTCCGTCCCTGCTCCCGACTCTATCTTCTAGCGCACATAATAATTGGTTTGGTTTTTCATCTACATGAGGTTTATGCTTTAGGAATTCAGATTTCATATTCTTATGCAATGTTATGTCAGTGATCTTTAGCTTGACTAGTTAAATTTTGTGAATTTGCTACTTTTTGTTCTAATTTGATATATTGAAAACTTTTATATCCTTTTAGATAGGTCGTTACCTTGCTGAGCAAACTTCAACTATTCGTCTTACATCAGCTGGTCGACCATCTATTGCGGCAAAACCAACTACTTTGATACCACCTATTAAACCATCACCAAGGCCAATTATTACTACATTGGCATCAGAGTCTCCTGTTGTTAGTCGAAGAGAGAAAAGGTGGTTTTGACCTCTGAACAAACAGATTGTTCTGCAATTAGAAGCATTTTGTTATTAATTTTTTAATACACTCAGATTTCATATTTATATAGCATTTGCTTATACTTTGAATGCTTCTATTATCAATTCCTTTTCCTCCTTCCAGAGTTAAAATCATCAATATTGGTCACACATTGAAAGAAATTTAAGAAACTGATTCATTGCGTTTCTGATTTATCATGCTGTTCTATAACATGATGTGTGGAAGGTATCTGACTATGTAGTGTTTCTCATTTTTTTGATGTCATCTGCAGCTGCAGTTTCTAGTTGTTATTAGCAAATTTCTTTTACAATAATATAATGCAGTTGCTTTAGTGGATTTTGTGTAAGAAAAGATTAATATCATATTTATATTGATGATAAGCCTGGTTTCTTTTATAGTTTGGTAATTATTTTCTGATAGGGATGCTTAGATAACATCAACGTGCCAATTTGTTTAATCTGGATATTGGTCTGGCATGGACAATGTAAATGGAAAAACAATAGGAGAAACAAATTGTCTAGGCACATATGGAATTATTTGAAGTCATGTTACCGAATTATGGTAATCTAATAGTACATTCCAATGACCAACAAAATTATAGTCCATAAGGTCTGCAATCTCGTTGCCGAGTATGTATCGGTACCTTAACGGAAGAACAGAAAGTTTAATAATAGAAAAGAGAGATAAAACAAAGAGATGAGAAAGAGTCACACATGGTCAGGAATGCCAGCCCATGTGCCTTATACTTCTTTTAGATAATATGCCTAGTTTCCCAATAGGTTGCTGAATGAGTAAAATGTGCTTTCTTGAAGTCAGTCGTCTGCGGTGTTGTTATTTTCTTTTTTTGGTTGCCAAATTGATTCCATATAGTGCACAAGGATCAATTGATGGTTATGGTTGTCTTCAAGATTAAATTATTCAAATGTACTGACAACATGTATGTATTTTTCAAAATTAGATGAGAGAGAGTCGCACATGGTCAGGAATGCCAGCCCATGTGCCTTATACTTCTTTTGGATAATATGCCTAGTTTCCCACTAGGTTGCTGAATGAGTAAAATGGGCTTTCTTGAAGTCAGTCGTCTGCAGTGTTGTTACTTTCTTTTTTTGGTTGCTAAATTGATTCCATATAGTGCACAAGGATCAATTGACATTTATGGTTGTCTTCAAGATTAAAATATTCAAATGTACTGACAACATGTATGTATTTTTCAAAATTATAATTATCTTATAAGTATTTTTCAAAATTAATATATATAATTATTATTATAAGAAACATTAAAATCCATAAAGTTTAATAAATTGTAAATTTTTTATCTGTAGTTGAACCACTAAATATTGGTGCTTATGGAAGATTGTATGTGATGTTGTTGGTTTGTCGTGTTTTCCATTCTCATGCCAGGATCTTTTCAAATATTTTGTATAATCATGGATTTTAAGTATCCTTTTGCTTTTCTTGAATATTTGTTTTGAATAATTGTAGGTTAAACCATGCTGCTGAAGAACAGATGTTGTACAGGAATAGGTCTTACTGGAGATGCATGTGTTCTTCTTTTTTTTTTTTCAAAATAATTGTGGTGCTTACATGATGGAGAAGCATAATTTTGTTGGATATGGGGAGGTGGCTAGATGACCTTATGCCTAAAGACAAGTGGTTAGAGTTAAGCTAATTCATTCAAATTTCAAAGTATCCATGGGCATGCATGATGAATGCCATTGACCAGAGTGCTGAGATTCGCAAGTTCTGCAGGGACAAACTTGATTTCCATAATTTGGTTAGGGAGTAAACCCAGAAGGTGAGATAAAAAAGAAGTACAAACTAATCTCTAATGTCTAACAAAATTGCAGTCTATGATTGTTGTCAATAATTTTGCATCTTCTCCAGAAGTGTAATTTTTGGGAAACAGTTTTTGGACTTTGTTAGTGAGCCTCAAATCATAGAGATGGAATTAGGATCTTGAACTTTGCCACGAGACTCTAGATCAAGGATTTAAAAATTGAGGTACAGGCCTGTAAGAGAAGCCGTTATCCGTGAGTTAAATCTAGAACCACAAGAGAACCCAACCACGCCACCTTCAGTCGCTCCACTTGCAGAATTTCCAGCAGCTGAAGATGACTCCTCATGCCATGCCATCAGCCGTGCCGATTGGAGAATCTGGGACCGGATCCGTGAAGCCGTTAAATTGGACGTTCGGGCCCAAGAGATCCTTGAAAAGATTGACGCAGCAGCCGATGGTGTGACCAACTTCAAGGTCCGGGACGGGCTCATCTTCTACAAAGGGTATGTCTATATTCCCGACACTCCAAACCTAAGGCAAGACATACTAGATCACTTCCATAATAGCAAGGAAGGGGGCCATGCCGGATGGTTTCGCACTTATGTGCGCATCAAAAACTTTTTCTTTTGGGAGGGTTTGAAAGCCGAAGTCAAGAGGGTAGTGACCCAATGTGACACATGCCAATCCATCAAGTATGACCCTAGGGCACCCCCAGGACTTTTG
This sequence comes from Phoenix dactylifera, assembly GCF_009389715.1. NCBI lineage: Eukaryota > Viridiplantae > Streptophyta > Magnoliopsida > Arecales > Arecaceae > Phoenix > Phoenix dactylifera. The sequence goes on from NC_052392.1 coordinate 7,048,809, forward strand.
CAACCACTTCCAATACCCAGGATGATTTGGGAAGACCTATCCATGGACTTTGTAGAAGGCCTACCCAAAAGCCATGAGTATGAAGTAATCTTGGTAGTGGTAGATCGGCTTAGCAAGTATGCCCATTTCATAAACATCAAACATCCTTACACTGCTAAGTCAATTGCTAAAGCCTTTGTGGAAGGAGTAGTCCGGTTACATGGCATCCCAAGGACCATCATCTCCGACCGTGATCGCATCTTCCTAAGTGAATTTTGGAAGGAAATGTTCTCACTCCAAGGCACCACGCTCAAGGCAAGCTCTTCATACCACCCCCAGACCGATGGACAAACAGAGGTTGTCAACCGCACCTTGGAGCAGTACCTTCGATGCTTTTGCCACAACAAACAGAACCAATGGTCAGAATACTTGGTATGGGCAGAATATTGGTACAACACTTCATACCATTCAGCTATCAAGACAAGCCCCTACCAACTTGTCTACGGCCGGCCGCCACCAACAATGACAACTTATGAACCTGGGACGGCAAGAACTCATGAAGTAGAGCAACAACTTATTCACCGGGACGAGATGCTTGCACATGCAAAAAGAGAGCTGCATCGGGCACAACAAAAGATGAAGAAACATTACGATGCAAAGCACAGAGAGGTAACCTTTCAACCCGGTCAATATGCTTACTTAAAGATCAATCCAAAGAAGCAACAGGCCCTCAGAAAGAAATTCAGCTTCAAATTATCAAAGAAGTATTACGGGCCATTCAAGATCCTTGAAAGGATCGGGGAAGGGGCATACCGGTTGGAGCTTCCTCCAAGTTCCCAACTCCACCCGGTAATCCATGTCTCCATGTTAAAAGAAAGGATTGGGGACCCGTCCTTGATCGAAAGAGAGCTTCCCACCTTTGATGAAGAAGGAAGATTCCTACTCCAACCAAGAGAAGCACTCAACTACAGAATATGGAGGCGGGGTAGAGGAAGAAGACCCGTGTGGCAAGTCCTCATACATTGGCAAAACACTCCACAAGAAGAAGCCACATGGGAAGACTATGACGAGATCACCCTACGATATCCTCACTTCACCCTTGAGGACAAGGGTGCTCTCCAAGAAGGGGGGAATGTTAGCGACCCCAAGCGGCCCCGCCGTGACAAAGTCCTGCCAAGCCAAATTTCTGCAAGTTTGGCCGAGGCCAACCTCGGCCAAGAGCAACGCCCGGGCCAAATCCACTGCTTGGAAGTCTGCCCAAGCAGTGGCCAGCACCTTCAGCCTTCGGCGCAGCCCCGCGCAGGCCATTCCCAGCGCCCGCACGAGGTTCTGTGCCCTCTGCAGCAGCGCGCGGCCCACCGCGCACCCAGCCGGCCTCAGCCGCGCGCGGCCAACCGCGCGCCCAGACAGGCCACAGCCCGCGCAGGCCTCTGCACGGCCACCCTGCAGCAGCACAGCCGGCGGCACCAGCGCCAGCCAGCGCGCACTCCCGCGCGCAAGACCAGACGGCCGCCTGCACACAACCGCCAGCCCGCGCGCACACCTGCGCGCACGCACGCGCGCGCCCCCGCGCGCCAGCCCGCGCGCACCCCTGCGCGCCCGCCCGCGCATCAGACTGCGCACGGCCCCCAGGCCGCGCGCCCAGCCACGCGCCAGCCCGCGCCCGCCCGGCGCGCCCCGCGCACTACGCCCGCGCCCGCCTGGCGCACCCAGCGCCCTGCGCCCGCGCCCGCCCGTCGCGCCCAGTTCCCTGCAACCGCGCCCATCTGGCGCGCCCCGAACCTCGCCAAACCAGGAGACGGCCAGTACACCGCAGGGCCGCCTCCCCGCCTCTCGCCAGCAGCTGGCGCCCGCGCAACAGTGGGTTGCGCACGCGCCAAACATGGGCATGAGCACGAGCGGCAGCCAAGGGCACCAGCCCATGCGTGCGGCCATGGACGCGCACGCATCAGGAGAAGCAACCAGCCCAAGGCACGGCCAGATCGACATTCGGCCGAGCGCACCACAGCCAAATCAGCCCAAGGGCAGCGCACGGGTTCAGCTCGACCAAAGACACAGCCAAGCAGCCGAGCCCGCCAGCATTGGGTCCGGACTAGCCAGCGCACGAGCGCCCGAGTGCCAAGGATGGAAAGCCATGGTCAACCAGGGCCCGCGCACACCAGAAGACACTTGGCAGCCATCCGCCGACCATGCGCCCAGCCAAAGAAGGAAGGCAGCAGCTAGCCCGACCCCACGCGCACTAGCGGACACATGGCAAGCATCGGCCGATCAAACGCCCCGCCAAAAGAGGAAGGCCACGGTCAGCTCAAGCCCGCGCGCGGTCAAGGACACATGGCAGCCATCAGCCGGCCGGGCGCCCGGCCAAGGAAGGAAGGAAACTGTCAGCCCAGCATCACGCGCACCAAAGGCCAAGTGGCAGCCATCAACGCCCGAGCGCAAACAAGGAAAACCATCAAAAGATTGCGCCCAGCCAAGGCCAACAACCAGGGACACTTGGCAGGCTGCCAAGCATCAGCGCCGAGGCAAACCAGGAAACCGCACGCAAAGAATCCGTGGAGGAGCTTCTAGGCTCTTCCATGGCCAACCGACCAAGGCTGACACGGGCGGCCAGGATGCATCAGGCCGTCAGATGAGCGCGCGTCAAGAGGACACGCCAGCAATCCAAGGGAAGCTCGAGCCAAAGGCAACAAGGCATGGCAAACCAGGAAGCAAGCTCGGCACAACAGGAAACCCAGCCCAGCCGCCCGGCGCAGCAACCAAATCTGGCTGCGCACGGACAGATGGCAGCCACAGCAAGTGCCACGCACAGAAGCCACGCCAACAGCAAATCCCGAGCGCCCAACCATCTGCAGCACATGGCCGAACCAAAGGCCAAGATTGACCAGGCCATTGCGGCCGAATTAGGAGTCTTTTTCATTAGGGTTTTAGTCCAAAATAAGCCAAGGCCGTCGGCCATTAAAAGGAGCCATTAGGGCCCTTAGGCAATCATCTCTTAGAACATTGTTTTTCCACCATTGTGTCAAGGGTTGTATCCCTTTCTTTTGTCGGCCGAAAGGCTTGGGACTAGGGTGGGGAACATCAGCCCCCCTAGGTTGTTCTTAGGTTGTGCAAGGTCCCTTCCCGACCTTTGCCGAGTCCTATTTGTAATCCGTTGTTTAGTGGAATGAAATCACTTTTCTTCCAACATTGAGCCCCATTGGTTTCATCCCATCGCCGGCAGCCCGAAGGCAAGCATACGGCGTGGATTCCACGGCAACAAGAAGGAGGAAGATACCCACAGCAAGTCGGTCCCAAGGCAAACCACCAACACCACCCTCAACCTTGGAACGCTTGGGCCGGGGATCGGGACCGCAACCCCCGGGTCGCCAACACTGGTGCTTTCATTGAGAGTCTACATCGGAGATCGTCGGGTAATAGGCTTCAGTCCAAATCCACGGAAGGACGATCTCAAGGGTATCTTCTAACTTTTCAGATCTACATACTTCATTGTTCTCTTGTTGAGATCTGAAAATCAGATTTCAAATACCTTGTAATAGCATAAAAAAATCTGATTGTAAGGGGTTGTTTCATGGAGTCGGATAGGGAGTCCTTTAGCCCCCAAAGGCTCTTTGAGACCATTGAAAACCACAACACCGAGATGAGTAGGGTGTTAGAACATGTAGTGACCTCCCTAGCCGCCATAAGAAGAGAAAGTAATGCAAACATAGAGAGGCTTGAGAGGAGGTTTGCAGAAAAAAATCAAGAGGGTGAAAGAGAAAGAAAAAACCAAGAGGAAAGAAGAAGAAGAAGTAGGGACGCATGTGGAGAAACCCTAGACGATAGATGGGCCGGTGGCATCCACATGGAGGATCGGCCAAGGAGCATGGATAGACCCGAGAGTGAACCCATAGGTAGTCCCCATTCTTGTAGGCCTTATGGCCGACATGTGCATGAAGGAAGAAGAAGAGAGGAAAGGGTTTATCATGAGGGAGGTTTCGGACCACATGAAAGAGGGATTAGAAAGCCCAAGATTGAGTTTCCAACCTTCGGAGGGGGGGATCCTTATGAATGGCTCGACAAAGTCGAGCAATACTTCCATGTCTACGAGACCCCTAGAGAAGAGAAGGTGACCTTGGCAAGCTATCATCTTGAAGGAAGGGCCAATAGATGGTGGCGGTGGCTAAGGAACATATATGAGAAGGAGGGAAATTATTTGGGGTGGACGGCCTTCGTGCAAGAATTCATGAACCAATGGGGGCCTTCACCCACCATCAATCACCATGGCCAATTGGCCAAGCTAAAGCAAGAGGGCAAAGTTCAAGCTTATATCGACGAGTTCCGACAACTTCAAACTATGGTTGAAGGATGGTCGGAAGAGGCACTACTTGGCACTTTCGTCGACGGGCTCAAACCTTGGCTATCCAAGGAAATCAAATTGAAGCAACCTACCCGTCTTCAAGAGGCGATGCGGATAGCGGAGATCCTTGATCAAGCCAACATTCAAGACCGGCGGACCAAGGAGGGCTCCAACCGCAATATGCTGCCACCCAAGTTCCAACCGGCAGCAAACACTTCCAAACCTCAAACAGCCGCTGCATCAACCTCCAAATCCGCAACCCCCGGCGCTCACGGGCATTCAAAGACCATCAACCATGAGGATGACGGCATGGATCGGCAAGCATGAAGTCTCTTTGCTCGTTGACAACGGTTCGTCCCACAATTTCATCAACCCAGGAGCCTTGCAGCGAGTGGGACTCAAGGGAGCAGCAACCGAGCCGTTCGAGGTCAAGGTAGCAAGCGGCGAGCGGCTCAAATGTCAGCAAATTGTCAAGGACGTGCGACTCAACACCCAAGAGGTAAAAAGGCTATCCCGAGAGGAACTTCAAAAATACTTTGATAAAGGCTTGTGTTACAAATGTGGTGCAAAGTGGGAGAGAGGCCACCGCTGCAACCGTGGCCAAAATTTTGTCATAGAGCTCCTCGAGGAAGAAGAGCCAGAAATTTCAGATGGGCTACAAACCGAGGATCACTCAACCGATGAGGAGACCGGTCAAGCCTTTACCATCCATGACTGCCAAGCCACGGAAAGCCTTGAAGGGCCAAAAGCCATCAGCACCACCGCCGCAGAAAATTCTGTAACCATGCACACAGCCGGCGGGAAGGAAGAACCACAAGAGAACCCAACCACGCCACCTTCAGTCGCTCCACTTGCAGAATTTCCAGCAGCTGAAGATGACTCCTCATGCCATGCCATCAGCCGTGCCGATTGGAGAATCTGGGACCGGATCCGTGAAGCCGTTAAATTGGACGTTCGGGCCCAAGAGATCCTTGAAAAGATTGACGCAGCAGCCGATGGTGTGACCAACTTCAAGGTCCGGGACGGGCTCATCTTCTACAAAGGGTATGTCTATATTCCCGACACTCCAAACCTAAGGCAAGACATACTAGATCACTTCCATAATAGCAAGGAAGGGGGCCATGCCGGATGGTTTCGCACTTATGTGCGCATCAAAAACTTTTTCTTTTGGGAGGGTTTGAAAGCCGAAGTCAAGAGGGTAGTGACCCAATGTGACACATGCCAATCCATCAAGTATGACCCTAGGGCACCCCCAGGACTTTTGCAACCACTTCCAATACCCAGGATGATTTGGGAAGACCTATCCATGGACTTTGTAGAAGGCCTACCCAAAAGCCATGAGTATGAAGTAATCTTGGTAGTGGTAGATCGGCTTAGCAAGTATGCCCATTTCATAAACATCAAACATCCTTACACTGCTAAGTCAATTGCTAAAGCCTTTGTGGAAGGAGTAGTCCGGTTACATGGCATCCCAAGGACCATCATCTCCGACCGTGATCGCATCTTCCTAAGTGAATTTTGGAAGGAAATGTTCTCACTCCAAGGCACCACGCTCAAGGCAAGCTCTTCATACCACCCCCAGACCGATGGACAAACAGAGGTTGTCAACCGCACCTTGGAGCAGTACCTTCGATGCTTTTGCCACAACAAACAGAACCAATGGTCAGAATACTTGGTATGGGCAGAATATTGGTACAACACTTCATACCATTCAGCTATCAAGACAAGCCCCTACCAACTTGTCTACGGCCGGCCGCCACCAACAATGACAACTTATGAACCTGGGACGGCAAGAACTCATGAAGTAGAGCAACAACTTATTCACCGGGACGAGATGCTTGCACATGCAAAAAGAGAGCTGCATCGGGCACAACAAAAGATGAAGAAACATTACGATGCAAAGCACAGAGAGGTAATCTTTCAACCCGGTCAATATGCTTACTTAAAGATCAATCCAAAGAAGCAACAGGCCCTCAGAAAGAAATTCAGCTTCAAATTATCAAAGAAGTATTACGGGCCATTCAAGATCCTTGAAAGGATCGGGGAAGGGGCATACCGGTTGGAGCTTCCTCCAAGTTCCCAACTCCACCCGGTAATCCATGTCTCCATGTTAAAAGAAAGGATTGGGGACCCGTCCTTGATCGAAAGAGAGCTTCCCACCTTTGATGAAGAAGGAAGATTCCTACTCCAACCAAGAGAAGCACTCAACTACAGAATATGGAGGCGGGGTAGAGGAAGAAGACCCGTGTGGCAAGTCCTCATACATTGGCAAAACACTCCACAAGAAGAAGCCACATGGGAAGACTATGACGAGATCACCCTACGATATCCTCACTTCACCCTTGAGGACAAGGGTGCTCTCCAAGAAGGGGGGAATGTTAGCGACCCCAAGCGGCCCCGCCGTGACAAAGTCCTGCCAAGCCAAATTTCTGCAAGTTTGGCCGAGGCCAACCTCGGCCAAGAGCAACGCCCGGGCCAAATCCACTGCTTGGAAGTCTACCCAAGCAGTGGCCAGCACCTTCAGCCTTCGGCGCAGCCCCGCGCAGGCCATTCCCAGCGCCCGCACGAGGTTCTGTGCCCTCTGCAGCAGCGCGCGGCCCACCGCGCACCCAGCCGGCCTCAGCCGCGCGCGGCCAACCGCGCGCCCAGACAGGCCACAGCCCGCGCAGGCCTCTGCACGGCCACCCTGCAGCAGCACAGCCGGCGGCACCAGCGCCAGCCAGCGCGCACTCCCGCGCGCAAGACCAGACGGCCGCCTGCACACAACCGCCAGCCCGCGCGCACGCACGCGCGCGCCCCCGCGCGCCAGCCCGCGCGCACCCCTGCGCGCCCGCCCGCGCATCAGACTGCGCACGGCCCCCAGGCCGCGCGCCCAGCCACACGCCAGCCCGCGCCCGCCCGGCGCGCCCCGCGCACTGCGCCCGCGCCCGCCTGGCGCACCCAGCGCCCTGCGCCCGCGCCCGCCCGGCGCGCCCAGTTCCCTGCAACCGCGCCCATCTGGCGCGCCCGAACCTCGCCAAACCAGGAGACGGCCAGTACACCGCAGGGCCGCCTCCCCGCCTCTCGCCAGCAGCTGGCGCCCGCGCAACAGTGGGTTGCGCACGCGCCAAACATGGGCATGAGCACGAGCGGCAGCCAAGGGCACCAGCCCATGCGTGCGGCCATGGACGCGCACGCATCAGGAGAAGCAACCAGCCCAAGGCACGGCCAGATCGACATTCGGCCGAGCGCACCACAGCCAAATCAGCCCAAGGGCAGCGCACGGGTTCAGCTCGACCAAAGACACAGCCAAGCAGCCGAGCCCGCCAGCATTGGGTCCGGACTAGCCAGCGCACGAGCGCCCGAGTGCCAAGGATGGAAAGCCATGGTCAACCAGGGCCCGCGCACACCAGAAGACACTTGGCAGCCATCCGCCGACCATGCGCCCAGCCAAAGAAGGAAGGCAGCAGCTAGCCCGACCCCGCGCGCACTAGCGGACACATGGCAAGCATCGGCCGATCAAACGCCCCGCCAAAAGAGGAAGGCCACGGTCAGCTCAAGCCCGCGCACGGTCAAGGACACATGGCAGCCATCAGCCGGCCAGGCGCCCGGCCAAGGAAGGAAGGAAACTGTCAGCCCAGCATCACGCGCACCAAAGGCCAAGTGGCAGCCATCAACGCCCGAGCGCAAACAAGGAAAACCATCAAAAGATTGCGCCCAGCCAAGGCCAACAACCAGGGACACTTGGCAGGCTGCCAAGCATCAGCGCCGAGGCAAACCAGGAAACTGCACGCAAAGAATCCGTGGAGGAGCTTCTAGGCTCTTCCATGGCCAACCGACCAAGGCTGACACGGGCGGCCAGGATGCATCAGGCCGTCAGATGAGCGCGCGTCAAGAGGACACGCCAGCAATCCAAGGGAAGCTCGAGCCAAAGGCAACAAGGCATGGCAAACCAGGAAGCAAGCTCGGCACAACAGGAAACCCAGCCCAGCCGCCCGGCGCAGCAACCAAATCTGGCTGCGCACGGACAGATGGCAGCCACAGCAAGTGCCACGCACAGAAGCCACGCCAACAGCAAATCCCGAGCGCCCAACCATCTGCAGCACATGGCCGAACCAAAGGCCAAGATTGACCAGGCCATTGCGGCCGAATTAGGAGTCTTTTTCATTAGGGTTTTAGTCCAAAATAAGCCAAGGCCGTCGGCCATTAAAGGAGCCATTAGGGCCCTTAGGCAATCATCTCTTAGAACATTGTTTTTCCACCATTGTGTCAAGGGTTGTATCCCTTTCTTTTGTCGGCCGAAAGGCTTGGGACTAGGGTGGGGAACATCAGCCCCCCTAGGTTGTTCTTAGGTTGTGCAAGGTCCCTTCCCGACCTTTGCCGAGTCCTATTTGTAATCCGTTGTTTAGTGGAATGAAATCACTTTTCTTCCAACATTGAGCCCCATTGGTTTCATCCCATCGCCGGCAGCCCGAAGGCAAGCATACGGCGTGGATTCCACGGCAACAAGAAGGAGGAAGATACCCACAGCAAGTCGGTCCCAAGGCAAACCACCAACACCACCCTCAACCTTGGAACGCTTGGGCCGGGGATCGGGACCGCAACCCCCGGGTCGCCAACACTGGTGCTTTCATTGAGAGTCTACATCGGAGATCGTTTTTCCACCATTGTGTCAAGGGTTGTATCCCTTTCTTTTGTCGGCCGAAAGGCTTGGGACTAGGGTGGGGAACATCAGCCCCCCTAGGTTGTTCTTAGGTTGTGCAAGGTCCCTTCCCGACCTTTGCCGAGTCCTATTTGTAATCCGTTGTTTAGTGGAATGAAATCACTTTTCTTCCAACATTGAGCCCCATTGGTTTCATCCCATCGCCGGCAGCCCGAAGGCAAGCATACGGCGTGGATTCCACGGCAACAAGAAGGAGGAAGATACCCACAGCAAGTCGGTCCCAAGGCAAACCACCAACACCACCCTCAACCTTGGAACGCTTGGGCCGGGGATCGGGACCGCAACCCCCGGGTTGCCAACACTGGTGCTTTCATTGAGAGTCTACATCGGAGATCGTCGGGTAATAGGCTTCAGTCCAAATCCACGGAAGGACGATCTCCAGGGTATCTTCTAACTTTTCAGATCTACATACTTCATTGTTCTCTTGTTGAGATCTGAAAATCAGATTTCAAATACCTTGTAATAGCATAAAAAAATCTGATTGTAAGGGGTTGTTTCATGGAGTCGGATAGGGAGTCCTTTAGCCCCCAAAGGCTCTTTGAGACCATTGAAAACCACAACACCGAGATGAGTAGGGTGTTAGAACATGTAGTGACCTCCCTAGCCGCCATAAGAAGAGAAAGTAATGCAAACATAGAGAGGCTTGAGAGGAGGTTTGCAGAAAAAAATCAAGAGGGTGAAAGAGAAAGAAAAAACCAAGAGGAAAGAAGAAGAAGAAGTAGGGACGCATGTGGAGAAACCCTAGACGATAGATGGGCCGGTGGCATCCACATGGAGGATCGGCCAAGGAGCATGGATAGACCCGAGAGTGAACCCATAGGTAGTCCCCATTCTTGTAGGCCTTATGGCCGACATGTGCATGAAGGAAGAAGAAGAGAGGAAAGGGTTTATCATGAGGGAGGTTTCGGACCACATGAAAGAGGGATTAGAAAGCCCAAGATTGAGTTTCCAACCTTCGGAGGGGGGGATCCTTATGAATGGCTCGACAAAGTCGAGCAATACTTCCATGTCTACGAGACCCCTAGAGAAGAGAAGGTGACCTTGGCAAGCTATCATCTTGAAGGAAGGGCCAATAGATGGTGGCGGTGGCTAAGGAACATATATGAGAAGGAGGGAAATTATTTGGGGTGTCGGAACTCGTCGATATAAGCTTGAACTTTGCCCTCTTGCTTTAGCTTGGCCAATTGGCCATGGTGATTGATGGTGGGTGAAGGCCCCCATTGGTTCATGAATTCTTGCACGAAGGCCGTCCACCCCAAATAATTTCCCTCCTTCTCATATATGTTCCTTAGCCACCGCCACCATCTATTGGCCCACGGACAGATGGCAGCCACAGCAAGTGCCACGCACAGAAGCCACGCCAACAGCAAATCCCGAGCGCCCAACCATCTGCAGCACATGGCCGAACCAAAGGCCAAGATTGACCAGGCCATTGCGGCCGAATTAGGAGTCTTTTTCATTAGGGTTTTAGTCCAAAATAAGCCAAGGTCTCTGGCAGTACGATGGATATTGAATCATGGGGGTTTACAAAAGTTTTGTAGTCTGGTATGGGCTGGGTTAAATTTCTTTAAAAAACAAGAAAGAAAAAAAAATGGTGTACCCCAGTGGTATGATTAGTACTGGGTTGGCAGATGATAGGGGGTGGTGTGCGAAGGGTATCTTCACCAGTCCCTAGCCAGCACAGGCAGTACTTCAATTATAGCTTAAGATGTTGACATCTGATAGAAGATTGAGGATTCAAACTTTCACAGCACTTAAGGAAGCTATTTAGTTCTTGTTTTTGATCCTAGAGAACATAAACCCTAGGAAGTATAATATCCGGAAAACCTAATTCTTGGTCAAATATAAAAAAGTTCTGATGCATCTTTATTTACAAAATGATTAGAATTAAACAGAAATTTAGCCTTTTTTCGGTCAATATGTATTTATGGATGTGTGAATGTTCATACGTCCCTCCAGATCATGTCTCATTGAACTTTATATAGGATGCTTTAGTAGAGATTTTCTTCTCTCCCTCTCTCTCTCTCACACACACACACACAATCTCATTCAGTGTGATTGACAACTTATCTCTACATCTAGGATGTCTATCGATTTGGGAAATTTGAATTTGAAAGAAACTGTTCAAACACGTTCCTCTTCTGCTCTTCAAGATGAGGTAATTCTTCATGTAGTTACCCTATAATTTTATAGGAGCATGGTTGTTGGTTTCCAGAAAGCGTTGATTTTTGATTTTGGAATTTTCATTCATAAGTTGGTCACGTCTTTCCATATTTTTATCTTGTTAAACTAAATAAAGTTTATTCCTAAAATTGGCATATATAGTTCTGTGGTTATTTCTTTGTACAACATGTTATTGTTTAAATTCCAGATTGACGTCCTTCAGGAAGAAAATGAAAACCTTCTTGAAAAGGTGAGATCCAGCTTTATTTTGAGTGACTGATCTGTTTATTTCATAAGCCTTCTAATGGCAATCCTTATGCCTTCTCTTCTTTTTCTTCATGCTGATTTGCAACTTCCCAGCTTCGACTTGCAGAGGAAAGGTGTGAAGAAGCAGAGGCAAGGGCTAGACAATTTGAGAAATGGGTCAGCTTCTCCATTAGCATATATTGCAACTGATTCTAGCAAGTAAACTATAATAATTCAGTGGCTTGTTTCATATCTGTTGCTAGATCGGAAATGCCTTTTCTGTAAAAGCTACATTTTGTTATTTGTGATGTATACTGCATTGCAGACTCTAGAACTTAAGAAAAACATATTCATAATTGTATTTAATTTAACTGTTTTAGAAGAAAATCAGAATCTTAATGTTATTAATTGCTCTTTATCAGTTTTATTAGTCCTAACACTGCACTGTCTTTCATCATGGTTTGTGTTTTTCATCATATAGATTGTGGGTGTGCTCTTTGGGTGCATTTAGTGGCTTTTCAGCTTTAAGAAATTCAAGTGCTAGATAATAATTTTTTCTGCATGGCATGAATGTTTGTAGGAAATTTAAGCAAGCTGAAATGATGCTAATGAATGTTGGTGAGGTAGTGGCTTCGACTAAAGAGCACTGTACTTCTGAGAACTACTAGGAAATACATGAGTAAAGGGGAGACAGTGGACAAGGAGATGATAGGTTTGAGTGACCAAAACATGTGAATAAAGAACATTATGTAGCAAATGCTATTACATTCTTAGAGAAAGTGAATCAAATATGGAGGGAAATAATCACCTAAAAAATTGCTTGGAATTAGAAAATTCTCCTACTCTTTTACCTTCATTAAGGATGTCATGATGCTCTTTCCTCCATATCTTTTTCTTTCTATTGCCAGCAATCTCACAAATTTTTATGTTTATCCTTTTTTCCAAGATCAAGGATTAAGCTCCTGGTCTGACCTAGTCCATCGTGGTGGTACCATATTGGATTGGAGAGAGACCAGCTTGGAACATTTTGTGGGACCCCAGAATCTAGCTCTCACTTGGACCAGGCCATTCCAATAACGTCATAATTGGTAGTGATTGTCACCGACTAGTTTGGTGACCGGAGCAATTGGTAACAATTGGGACATAGTTCGGTCCTGCTGAAAAAGAGAGCATAATGTTCTCTTACTTTTCTATTGGGGTTCTCAATAAGAGAGTAAGAAAGAGAGAACAAAATGAGAGGAAGGAAAAGAAGAGAGAGGAGAGGGAGAAGGGAGAGGTGCTTAGATATATTGTCCTCTCCCTTAGATCTATCCTCTACATTGGAACAATCATGCAAATCTAGTAAGCTTGTCCGTCCCCCACTTTTTTGTGATTTGTTTGGTCAAAAATTGAGAAAATAAGAGAAAGTTATGCCAAAGTACTCCCATTTGGTATGAAATTTGAAATGTTATAGGGTGGGTATCAATCTACAACACCATGTTTTTCATGTATTTTATTTTTATAACATTATATTATCTTTAGAATAAATTAATTACTAAGGTATCATTGGCATTATTTTTATTTTTGTTTATAGAAATATGAAAGTAGAAGTATAATTTAAAACTTTTTTTTCAAAAATATAAGTAGATTCGGTATCATAAGTTATTTTAGAAGCATAAACATGATGGTAGTTATGGAGGTGATGGTGGTGTGGCAAAGGTGGCAATAGTGATGATGGTGTGGCACGGTGGAGGTGTGAAGAGGTGGCGATGGTGGCGAAACAGCGACAATGGCGCTGGCCATGGTCTGCCATACCGGCCGGTACGTACCGATCCGGCCTGGAACCGGTACCGGATCAACATGGAATCCGGTACCGGTAGTTTATTATTGGAGAACCGGTATGAGATCAGTACGGACCAGTACGGGATCGGTACGTACCGGTCCGGGCTGCCACCGGTACGTCGACCGGTACCGGTACGGCAGACCTTGGCGGTGGCTGTGTAGTGGAGGCGATGGTTGTGCCAGGACAAAGGAGGCAACCGATGGTAGGGGTGGTGTGGAGGTGGTAGAAACATGGCAGCGGTGATGGCAAAAACAATGACAACGGTGGTGGAGGTGGACTAACGGTGTGGATGGTAGTAGTGAAAAAATATGAGTTTCTTATTTTTATAAATATTAAAAGTAAAGATTTCTTACTTCTATTTTCTAGAAATGATGAAATAATTATTAAAAATAAAAAATAATGTAAGGGAACCAGACTTGCTTTTTATCTTGGTTTCTATGTTTTTGTTTTAAAAGCAGAAAAAGAGAAATAAATTGATGCCAAATAGGACCTAAAATAATAGGAAATATTATTATAAAATTTAAATTTATATCGACAATATAAACCATTGGTGCTGGTGTCGGTATACTGACAATATAAACCCTACCATTAGCTCAAAAAGGTTATTTAGGGGCCTACAAACATCAAAAAAATCATTAAAAGTGACAAAACATCGAATAAAACAAAAAAGTAAGAAACAAGGGCCATCACGGCACGTTACGAAGATGGCAACCGGTCTTACCGGGATGGTAGCATTATGAACTGAACCAACTCAGGACCAAACTGGGATGGGTACCATTCCAGGATTCAAACCCTTAATAAATCTAATTCTTGTTTTGAAAATTGAATTGTATTTTAATTTCGAAGAGCAAAGTGGGATGCGTACAAGAAGCAAGGAATGAAGAATAATGCCTTGAAGATAACATATAATCCAAAGGCCACATGATAAACTGTACAAGGTGCAAAAACAAACTGGTTTCTGTGTTTCATCATTGCATGTAGGCAATATTAGGTAAGTGAGAAAAGGATGTGAAGCTACCAACAACCTATTGATCGAATCTGCCACCAGGGATTGGCTCACAATCAGTTTGCCGAAACTTATGATGTAGCATAGCAGTAGAGTAGCCTGATCATCAGTCAAGTAGCATGCAATGTGATCAGCTATACCTGTTTCTCTCATGCACACCTTTTGTGGGGTAGGGGGTTCTCAAAGGGCATGTATATACTTAAAATTGAGAGTACTGAAAGAGATGAGTAACCAAATTTGAAAAATAAGTTTCTGGATATACATACGTTCTATCTTAGATATTCATACAAAAGCAGCAAGCAATTTTGCAAGTACCTAAAGCTAATTCAGGTAAAGATAGGTTTAGAATTTGACCAGGCTTCGAGGAAGCAAATTGAAAATCTTCAATAGGCTTTTTACAAGAGTTCAGCCCATCATCATCATAATTCAAGCCTTTTGCCTTCATATTTGGTGTTGTTATGAAGCAGAACATAAGGCCAAGAAGGCTCCATGGAAGAATTAACTGAAAGTCGAGTCCATAACAATATAAAATCCGGCCTATGGGCTGCCAATTTCCAACTGCAGGAAAAGGCGACCGAAGTGAGAAAGCCAACTAGGCTCTACAGGTTAGAGAAGGAGAATAATGGCATGGAGAATGAAGAAAGTCAAATAAAAGAGAGAAGAGTGCTACATAAGTAAGAGAAGTATATATGATAAAGAGAGGTGCATTATCCAGAAATCTTTAACTGTGACAATGACTTCTGTTCACTCATATGGTGGTCTGGTCGTTGACTCTCCCAAAGGCATCAATAATCTTGCTGCTGTCCACTTTATGCAAATCAGTAGTGCAACCAGTATAATAGAGCAAATGGATATGTACTTCAGCAGTGTGAAGATCCAAATGAAAAAGACACCAAGTGCTAAACAAATATACGTCTTTGCACTTGGTTTGGGGGGGGGGGGGGGGGGGGGGGGCTGTGTGCATGGAACACATCTATCATCAGCTATAGAGTAAATAAAGTAGGTTGTTTGTAAGATAATTTCTTTTGTTACATTATACATCCAAACTCATAGAAAGACAATAGTATTAAGTATTAACTATTAAGTGTGTTGACTTCCTTCTTTAAGCACGTAGAACCACATATTTAATATTGCTGAAGTTGCAGGTCTTTGTGAACGTAGCAAAAACAATATAACCTTGACTTAATGAACCAGGATGTTGACAACTAAGTTATGTACAGGTTGCTTCAAGAGCTGCTATGCAAACAAGTGGTCCTAACAATCAAGAGGTTGCATCTCTTCGAATGAAAGCAAAGGTAGAAAAGTTCTTTCTGGTTATGTATCTTGCCCATTGTCATGGTAATGTCTGATCATTCTCGATAGCTTCTTCTTTGCATCATTATCCTTTTTCTTTTCTTTTTCTTTTTTCTTTTTGAGAAAAAAACTGCAGGGTTTCATCTGTTAGTCTTCATCATTTTCATGTTAGATTGCTAGAGACGAGGCAGCATCCCTGGCCGAACATCTTCAAGAAGCAGAATTGGAAATCAAATCTCTTCGAACATTGGCACAGAAAATGATTTTGTCTCCAGAAGAAATGGTACATATTCCATTATTTGTCTACAGAACTGAATTGCTTCAAAAGATTTTCCACCTTAATGACACTAATTTAATCTTGAGATATCTATCTCAGGAGGAGGTTGTTCTCAAGAGGTGCTGGCTTGCTCGATATTGGAAATTATGTGTCAGTTATGGTAACATGATTTATATATGCTACTTTTTTTTTGAAATAAAAGAATCAATTCTTATATTATTTTCAGACTATCAAGTAGATAACATTTATTAGATGATGGTAAATTAGATCTGTTACAATCATTTTTAATATTCAATGTTAATTGTGTGCTTACTTAAACCTTTAAATACTAGCAAGAATAAGTTACGATATTGGGGCTGACATGGTTCTAGGACACTAGACAAGGTACCACGACCTGAGACTCAAACTTATTTGAATTTGGAGGTGTCGCTATCGTGATTGATTAATATGGATGCCAAAGTAACATGAAAACCAAGCTACTCTCAGCCAGACCAAACGACCAATACATTCTTAACTGAAAAAGTCTGTTACAACCAAGGTACGTTGTACCGGTACCGGTAAGCGTACCGGTCACCTACCGAACCGGTACGGTTCCTATTCAGACCATTTTGAATCAGTACCGAACCAGTTAGCGCGCAGCGCGCGCAGAAAAAACATGCGCGGATGCGTGCGCGGGCCGCTGCCCTAGGGAATCGCGCCCGAAACTGCGCGCTGATGCGGTTCCCTGCGCGGGCAAGCGCTTGCCCCAAGGACGGGTACCGGTGCGAACGGGTCCAGTTCGCACTGGTATCGAGCTTGTACCGCTCAATTCTGACCCCAAAGAGACCAGAATCGTTTTCCACGCTTGAACCAGACCGGTCTGGTACAGGCTGAACCGGCTGGTATGGGTCGGTTCAGCATGCCATAGTTCCCACAATCTATAAATCAAATCCAATCCACATCTTGACGATACCCTATCATACATAATGCTATATCCTCAATTGTTACAAAACAAACACTACTTGGTACCAATGGTTACTAGTTGGTGCTGCCTCAACAATCACCAAATCCCAAAAATTTACTCCAAAGCTTATTCCTTTTATACTCCAAAGTCCAAATTCATTTCAACTCTACCTAATTACTCTAAGAATAGCAACGTCGAAGGAACAAGTACCGGGCCTCGTATCGGTTCCCGGCGGTACGAGTTGGTATGGGCATGCCGGATCTGTACCGAAGAGGGCATGATACCGTAGGACAGAGTAAAAGAGAGAGAGAGAAGGGGAAGAGAGGGAGGGAGGTTGGCGGAGGGTGGCGGACGCCGGTGGAGGGCCGTCGAAGGCCACAGGAGTCCGGTCCGCCAGCCCTCTGCCGGCGTCCCGACCTCTCCCTCTCCCTCTCTCTCCCGCTCGCTCTCTCTTTTCTTCTTCTCTGGTTCCGGCAATGGGTCTCGTTTCCGTTACCAGAATCGTACCGGTGAGCTACTGGTACGGCTCGGAATGGCCGGAACCGCCTGGTTCGGGATGGTTCCGCCGACATTGGAGAATAGTTTAATGATAATGAGAGTGAGCAATATAGCTCAATAAGAAATTGACTATGGTTAAAAGAAATATAATTTTTCATTAGAAACAAATTGACTTTTAAGTGCAAAAGTCATTCAAAAGTTAAAGCAAAGATTCAATGAATGCTATCAGAGTAAAATACAAAATAAAAATTTTCAACTGAGAAGTGAGATATTGTAAACAAACCAAAGCAAACAATCTTAGAAAATAGTCCAAATGTTTCACAAAATATCACATGTTCTCAGAAAGGTCTATTTGTCCCATCTAGGCCACTCATATCATCCTTAATTCCCTATTGCTAATGCAACTAACACCACCTATATGCTCCCCAATAATTTAGATCAGGCCACCAGTAATTAGGGCTGCAAGTGGATCAGGTTGGATTGAGGATGGCATGACCCAAATCTGTTCAATGTTTGAATCAGGTTAAAAAAAAGTTGTACCAAACATAATCCAATTCCCTTCGGGTTGGATCTTTTTGACATTAAGCATGATGTATGCGGTGATACTTTGCATTTCATGGGATATCTGTTCCTGCTGACACTATCAACCTATGCCCATAGTTATTAAACCCGGACCAATTACTGACCTGACAAAGGAGCCGGGTCACGGCTTCACAGTTGCAATTGTTGGGTCAATTGATTGGAATGGATTATAGCCAAAACATATAAAAAAACAAAAAATATTATTTTTTAATAATATAAAATATTTATAAATATTAAAAAATATTTTGAATGTTACTCTTTAAATCACATGGATTTACATTATATACACTAGACTTTAGAAGCAGCATAAACAGAAAATATTTATGAATTATTTATTTTTAATGAATTGTAAAGGATGCTATATAAAATATAGAAAACATGTTAGAACTTACTTATATTTTTAATAATTTGCAGTAGTAAAGTGTTGAAAATATCCAAAAGAAGATAATGAAGCATATTTATTTGCTTTCATTTTTTAAGAAAGATAAAAGGAATTATTTTTTCTTTTTGACAGGAAGAATTGGTTAATAAATATTCTAAGTTGGCATAATTGAGGAAAAGATTTGATTATTGAATAATATGGATATATTATAGGTATATTGAATCACCCATAAAATGTGAGCACACAAGTTGTCCTGGTGTTGAGGCATTTGTGGCTGTATGAAAGGTCAGCAGTTCAAATCAGCTATTGAGCATTTTTAGGATTTTTTTTTAATTGATTATCCACTACCCACCTTTACACCTGTCTAGTTCACCGGTTTTCAGAGAGAGGTTCGGTGGTTTTCTTGAGGTTCAACTGCATCCTCTGTCCTATTTGAAAATCAGGCATATCACCTAGTCTGGTCTGGTTTTTATAACTATGCCTATGCCAGTTCTGCACAAATTGTTGCGGCTGGATATCTCTTAGGTCAGCCTCTAGTGACCTGTGATTGGCTTGTGTTTGGTGGCGACTGGCTGGCACACCCATCATGACTGGAACTTGTGCTGTGATGGCCGCTGGCTGGCAACCCATTAGCACTGGCACTTGAATCCTTGCTAAGATTGTCACCAATCTTGTTCATATGGATCAATTCATGATCAGAAACACCAAGTTTAGATAATGGTTGGGCATATAAACTACATCCATCTCTTAGAAAAGTAATTGCAAATCAAAGAGCCAAGTTGAGACGCATTCTGCTCTTACACGTAATTAAATTGAAGCAGTTTCAGCAAGTAATTACAGTTTATTTGGAGTTCATGTGAGCCCTGCTTAAGACTTAAGAGAGAGAAATTGTCATATACTACACATTGTATTATTATGTTTACGATGAATATGAGTTGCTATATTTCTTCTATAACAAGACCAGCAAGTCAATTAGCTAATATTCAGTCTGGACTAGAAATTTATGACCAAATAGATGAAACAACATTGGAGAAGCCCAAAATGTCGCTTTTACATGTACTGTACTCGTATGTATTACGAAATGGGAGCATTTATAATCTTTTGGCTGAACATAGTCATTGCAGCTTTTTTTTTCTTTTTTCAGAAATGATTCCATCACATTTCATTTTGAAGATTATATTGGCCAAAAAAAGGACAAAAAACAAAATATAAGTCACTGTATAATGGTTGCAGTATATGCAGATAGCAATGTGTGAGGTTATATACGAAACAACAAAAGAAACATTGATGGACATTGCTATATAGTAAATACTAAATACAAAGCATATTTGTTTCAGAATTTTCCAACAAGACAAAATTTGCTAAACTCTCTCTTTAAAACCTTATTATCATTAAGATAAAATTAAATTAGAGCTGATGACAAATGAAACAACCTAACCCAACCTAAACAACACTCAATGTAGTCCATTGTTGGGCCCACCTTTGGTTCTATCCTCTATTGTGCGGACACCAGTGCTAGACCGCCCGTCACTTGGGTCTACAGCCGCCGAAGGGGGATGGTTTAGCCAGTTTTGGAGTGATTTTATTTTATTTAGGCTTATTAGGGTATTTTGTTATTTGACAGCCTTTAGGGCTTATTTTGTTATTTCGTTATTTTGAGAGTCTTTTGTGAGACTATTTTTTTTTGGGGGTCTTTTGCATTTTCTGGGTCTTATAAATATGTTGGATTGTACATCATTTAGGGTTATGCTATAAATGAAAATTGATTTTGAATTTCTTACTTTAGCTTTGCCGTGTGAAACCCTAAGCGGGGCTAGGTGTGAAGCCTAGTTCCCTCCCTTTCTTCTTCCACTTCTCTCCTTCTCTCTTTCTTCCTCTTTTTTCCTGCTGTCCGACATCAACATTGGTATTACAAAGCTAGAAAACCTCCAGATCTCTTACCCATGTTACCCCATGTTAGGATTTCTGAGTCTGCACATGCATTTTTACAACACATTTATAAGTTGCATCAGAACATCCACGAGCATATTCATGCATGTAATGCTCAATATAAGATGCAAGCTGATTCCCATGCTAAGAAATTTCAAAGTAAGGATTACATAATGCTCCGTATTCGGCCTAAGCGGTTTCTTTCTGGAACTGTTAAGAAATTGCAGGCTCATAGTGCTGGGCCATTCATGGTGTTGCACAGGGTTGGCACCAACGCCTATGTCATTGACCTCTCCTCTGATTTTGGTATTAGCCCGACTTTTAATGTTGAAGATTTGGTTGCTTACAAGGGCCCACCAACAATCCCCGATGGGCGATGACCCTTTTGTTGAGCCATCTCCTGAGCCCAATAATTCCCTTATTATTGATCCCATACCAGCTTCGATTCATTTTCTCCTCCACCGAGCACAACAAGAGTACATTGATGTTATTTTAGATGATCAAACAGTTTTTACCAGTGATGGAGGTATCCAACGCTTCTTGGTTCATTGGCGAGGACAACCAGCGTCCGATTCCCCTTGGATCACGTACGAGGAGTTTCTGCAGATTGACCTAGATCTATTGGAGTACTACCAGAGCTACACCGCGCCACGCTCGTCGAGGTCGACTTCTTCCCACCCGAGGGGAGCTGGTACGGACACCAGTGCCAGACCGCCCGTCACTCGGGTCTACAGCCGCTGCAGGGGGATGGTTCAGCCAGTTTTGGAGTGATTTTATTTTATTTGGGCTTATTAGGGTATTTTGTTATTTGACAACTTGTAGGACTTATTTTGATATTTCGTTATTTTGATGGTCTTTATGAGACTAGTTTCTTTTTGGGGGTTTGTTGCATTTTCTAAGTCTTATAAATATGTTGGACCATACATCGTTTAGGGTTATGCTATGAATGAAAATTGATTTTGAATTCCTTTCTTTAGCTCTAGCATGTGAAACCCTGAGCGGGGCTAGGTGCAAAGCCTAGTTCTCTCCCTCTCTTCTTCCACTTCTCTCCTTCCTCTTCTCTCCTTCTCTCTTTCTTCCTCTTTTCCCCTGCTGTCCGGCATCACTCTACCTCTTCAACACCATGTGTTCCACAGAAGGAAAAGAAATCAAAGAAAGGTCATCTGCATATAGTAGGATCATTACTTAAAACTGTGGAAGCATAAATGGCCTTTGACTGCTCAAAAAAGATTTCTGAGAGCTTAGGTAAATTGTGGGATATTATAACAAATACCAACCCCCCACTCCGCCCCTCTCTTTTTGTGTGCATAGATGCATGCACATGCAGCTTTATTCATCTATTCATTTAGCTTTTCTCGGTCTCTCCAAATTATCTTTATAGGTATCAACCTTCAAATACGCTATTATTATGTCTTGTTTTACAGGAAGGAGGAGGTCAAACAAGATTAATGCCTGAACAGGATATGATATATGTAAATTTATGACTAGAAGATTAGAATATTCTTCGGGACTTTAGAATTATGTATATGAATTGGGAGTGCAATCATTCTTCTCATTGATGCATGTAACCATAGCCATACTGTCCAGTCTTGGCCCAATTATTTGTTTCAGGTTTATGAATCCTCATTCACCAAGTATTCCTATGCACTGAACTGTCATTTCATTGATGTAATGATTTGTTACTTGCATCAGTGCTTTGTATAGGATGATCTAAATGCGCTTAGGATTACAGAAACTTCTCACTGAATGCATTGAACATGAAAATAGTCATAATTTATGTCTGAAAATGAGTTTTAAAGTTAAAAAAGCCTAAACTTCTATATCAAAAAATCATATTTAACAGTTATAGATGTTTATTTAACTCTGAATTTTTTTGAGGATGATTATTTAGGGAGTCTAAACTTTTTTAGATGGTATATTAAAAGTTTTTTGATTCTTGATAGTGGCATTATAGGGTATTCTTTGGGTTGAGTTGGACTTGAGTGGTCTAAAGGTAGATTGGATTTTCATAATTCTGTAGGACTAAACTGAGGCTGTACTATAGTCTATTGGTTGTAAGAATGATGGTTGGTTGGATCTCAGGCATACATGCTGATGTTGCTGAAACAAAGCATGAATACTGGTCATCCTTGGCCCCAGATCCTATGGAAGTTGTCTTATCTGCTGGACAGAAGGCTAGAGATGGAAATCCATCAGGTCAGCCTTCTTGGTGTCCTATTTTTGGCTCAGTGGTTATTTTAAAAGATTTTAATGCAATATATCAATATCTCTCCTTCAATCTTCAGATTTTTTTTGTTATTCATTCGTTGTTTTCATCTTTAACATTCAACAGAAATAGCTGATATAGAGGAGAAGGACAAAGTGCAATTGAATGTAAATGATCTAGCTGAAGAGGGAAATATTGAGTGCATGATTTTAGTTGAGAAGGGCTTGCGAGAACTAACTTCAATGAAGGTTCCTGCTTATTTTCTTAATTATTTTATTGTTTTTTATTAGTTAGTTTATTCACTGTTCAGTTTAAAATGACTTCATATTTTCTTTAACACTTGATATGCCCATGACAAATATAATCTACTTTTTTGCTTCAATTCATGGAACCTCTGTGGTCTTGTCTTATAATATCCTTGTGGAGTGAATGAATTCTTGTATTTTGCATGACAAAGCGCCGGTATCCTGTTTTTGTTATTCTCACACTTCAATGGTTTCATAAGACTCATCCTTTACTTGAACATATTACATTCCTAAAGCATTAATTCTTTAGAATTTTATTTCATGAAGTCAAGTTTCTTTTTGCATGTATTCTATGCCAAGTTTTAAGTTGTAAATTTCAAGAGGCAAGTTATGTGATTCCAAGTACATCTTTGGTTGTTATGCAGATTTATACTTTTTAATGCTTATTTAAATCCATTGTTTCTTTTGGAGCCTTCAGCCATATCTTTGCATAACAAGACAGTATGCTATCTATATAGGGGTCAGCTTTTAGGACTAATATTTGATTCATCTTGCCAAAATCTCAACTGAGTCATCCTTGGATGAAAAAGAGGATCTAGTATGAAACCTATAGATTTATTCAATGGACAAGTAACTTCTAAATCTGGCAATTTAACCTCAGGAAATCAAGGGATCTTCCGAGCTTCCCCTAAACCTAGCAACTGTATTGCATTTTACCCTTCGCTTATAACTTGTGCCTTGGAGTTGGAGGGAGTGCCGATTGTCAAATCATGCCTTCTTGCCTCTTTCTTCTTTCGGTAGCACATTGTTACATATTGTGTTGTTGCATAAAACTTTCTTTCTTTTCTTTTCTCTTTTTCCAATCCATGCTCATGTTATAATTCTTTAACTATTAGTTAGGCCTGATGGACATGCTAATATTTGCTAGTTATACCATTACCCACTTGCAGTAATTAGTCCTAAATTGGAAGTAACACCTTTTCTGAAGTACTTTGAGTATATATTGATTGTTGGTGAAGTGACAGCCTATTCTAAAGGGGTCTGATTATTCTTTGAGTGTGCTTTCCCTTACTCTTTGATACTCATTTTAGGTAATACCTAAGATTCTTCTCTATGCTTTTATGAAGAAAGAAAACCTGAGAACTCAGGTTTTTGCACTTGAGATTTTACCCATTGAATATCTTGTGTAGTTTTGTTGAATCAAGTTTTAGACCATGAAACTAGGTTGGGCAGCTTTCCAGGACATGCTAGCTAGAAACAGTAACAGAATACTGAATAGTTTTTAGCCAATGCAAGAACTAATGTGTCGAATGGTAAGCGATGCACTTAATATAGGTAAAACTCATAGCTTATTATTGCTACAAAATGAATCTTCATGACCTTCTTACTAAGATTGAAAGTGACTATATTTTGGAATCTATCATGAGGAACTAAAAGTTAGGTTCAACAAAACAAATTGTGCTCGACAACTATAATAACATGCCCCATGAACTGATACTTTTACATAGACTGCATAATTATGTACATATAGACAGACGTACTTGCATGCATACTTCATCATTTTGAAGCTTTTTCTCTATTTGATTCCAACTAATTTAGATTGTATGGATTTCCCTTGGCTCTTACTGATTTTATTTGTTTGAAGGTAGAGGATGCTGTCCTTCTTGCAATGGCTCGACATCGACGTGCAAGTATCAAGTCTGGATCATTCTCAGGTAATTTCCTGCTAAAGTTCTAAATTTTGTTTTTATTTTCCATGACCCCTGTTGATTTTTTTGGCTGCCTCTTCTATACATTTTCTCATCATTCGTATAGAAAATATTGCTTTCTCTTGTCCTAGAGTTGGCTTAAGTTGTTTTTGCAGAAAATGCTATTGTATTGTGATTTTGTAACGGAATTCCAATTCCACTTAAATTGAAGGGGAGGCATTTTTCTACTTGTTTAATTGGATGAACTGTATGGATATTTTCAGAATACCTCCCTTGTCTGTGTTTTTAGTAATCTTAACCGAGATTTTAAGTACCATTTCCAATCTCCATACCCAATCGGTACAATCCGTAATGAGTGTCAATGTGGTACATTTCTTAGTCCCAACGCTCGATATGATAGGTGTAGTGAGTCCTAGTTCCTAACCAACATGCTGCACCCTGTATCACTGGTACAATATGGTACAACCTCACTAGCCAATGTAGTTTAGTACATGTCCTAACCAAGGTTCCCCATACCGATTGTACCGACGTACCGGTGGGCGTCGGTACCGGTACGGTACCGAGACAGTACTGAACCGAACTGGTACTGTACCGGCAAAGATCCGCGCGCGCGTCCGCATTAAATGCCATAAAGGTGCATTGAATATCCCGTGCGAGCGAGCTGTCTCGGGAGCTCGTGTGGGTGCACTGCCCCGCGCGCGCCGAGGAGCCACGCGCGGGGGGCGCTGCCTCATGCACTGGCGCTCTTCCTCACGTACCCTGCGTGTGGGGCGCAAGGGGTGCCCGTGCTTGGGCTGGTACGAACCGGCCCAGTTCGCACCAATACCGGCTTGTATTGGCCCGGTTCGCACCGATACACAGTGAAAATTGGTCCAAACCGTTTTCAATAGCTAAACCGTACTAGTGGGCGTTGGTACCAGTACGATACGCGCTGAACCGGCCAGTTCGAGCCGGTTCAGCAGACCTTGGTCCTAACTGTCATGATATATACAAATCTATGGTAGCCATACAACACTTTTTCCGTTAAGATATGGTCATTAGTAAAATTCTGCATTCAATGAATGCTTCCTCCTACTAGCGGTAAAGATTGAATCAACTAGATAACCTAACCTATTTTTAATTTGGGTCGTGTATGAGTCAAATTATTTGACAAGAACTTTTAATGCGTTGGGTATGTTAGAGCTTAGTGCCAACTCTTGAATTGCAAGGATACAGTTCTATTTGGGCAGAATAATTTAGCTCGTGTTGAGTCATGACCTGGGTAAGAATTTAATGAATACTAGGTCTTTTTTAGTATTTAGTTTTTTTATTAGTTTTGGTAATGAATCATTAATAGTTGGAGTCATTGGACTAGATAGGTCAAGCTCGGTTAGTTATGGATTGAGCCTTGTATGTCATGTTTATTTATTGTTTGAATGGGTCAAGTTATGGCATGGAGGTTGACCTATGAGTAGGTATTGGTAAAAGAGTCTCAACTAGATGTTGGGTGTTCGTCAAGGTTTCATATGCTATTGTCCCAACTTGACATGAGCCGAACCAATCTCAAACTAATCCATCACTAGCCCTACCTCATCCCAGACATCATTCTCTAAACTAGTGTTGTTCTTTGCTAGTGAATACTTTATTTTGACTATCATTGTTACCATGGTTCGCCGTATTGGCCCGAATCGAGCTGTACGGAGTGTATTGTACCATACCAATATCCGGTATGGGTAGCGTATGGAGCTCGGTTTGGGGCATACCGTACTGTATTGGTATCCGATATGGATGGCGTACCAATATTCGGTATGCCGAAAAGATCTTATACCATACCGTATCGACACAGTACTAGTGTGGCACTGGTACAGAGCTTGGTATTGAGACAACGAACCTTGGTTGTTACCATGGTTCGCTATACCATACCGAATGGGGCGGTACAAGGCATACCGTACTGGTTCAGTATCGGTACATAGTACGGAAGGCGTACCGACACTCAGTATGCCGAACCGGCCGTACCGTATGTACCGACATAGTGATAGGGTGGCATTGGTATGGGGCCTGGTACTACGACGACGTACCTTGGTTGTTGCTCTATTTGTCAACAATAACAAGTCGCAAGACTTTTATATGGTAATTGGGCCCTCTGGTCTTTCTAATGAGCTCTCATATTCTATAGAGTTTACTAACATTTTCATGTTATTACTATATATTGGTTTGAAGATCTAATCAAACTTTTTGTAAGAAATTTATTGAAATCAAAACTTTAATTTGATTCCAATGATATGTCTTTCTATTCCTTTGAAAGATGGATCCATACTGGAAAGAAAATGGCCTTTTCGAGAAATTAATCAGTGTTGTGCATTAAACAAATGGAACTCAACAAATGAAAATAGTTTCACAAGCACCCAAGTTTTTAAATACTGATAATAAGACATCCTACGATCCTAGGTGTTGAGACGGGTCGAGTGTCGGGATGCGGGATGGGATAAGTCAAGAAATAGAACAAGATAGGACATTCACCATCTTGAGTGTCGATATGCAAGGCACCCATATCGACACCCTATTCCACAAAAAAACTAGGAAAGTCTTGTCCCACAATATTTAAAACCATGAGCACCAGTAAACTGTCATCTACTTTCACAGTTTACACTTTGTATAGAAAACAAAATCAATAATGACCATTTTAATAATTCTTGATGATTGGAAAATATGTTAGAAGAAATGTATCAGAAATGAAATTTTATTGATAAGATAAGGCCTTTATTTTTGTCGGTTTACTCATAAATTATATTTTTTTGCTAATATTTGTATGAATAAAATGTGCCTCGATTATTATCCAATATAAGGGCCGACATTTGCGACCCAAAATTTCAAATTGTCAGAAGGGTTCACAAGAAAGAAACAAAATTAAAAATATTTAAGCCCAATTTGATATCATAGAGTGCACGTATGCATGTTCATGTATGTATGTATGTATGTATGTGTGTGTATATATATATACGTATGTATGTATGTATGTATGTATGTATGTATGTATGTATGTATGTATCTTGCATGTGTGTGTGTGTGTGTGTATATGTATCTTTGCATTATGTGTGTATATTTGTGCATACGTATTTGTAGATGCATACATGTATACATACATGCCAGCAAATGAGTTCAAGCAATGCATGTCTAAGGAAACACGGTAAATAAATAAAAAATCAATTATATTGGCCTTTTCACATTCTGACACTTTAAACTTTCTCTCTTTTATCTGCTATACTAAGAACCAGGATAAGATTTTCTCCTAGTTAGGCCATGGTTCCTCTTCCCATTGCTAAAAAGGGTTTCTGTCATCACTTCAGCTGTGACATAGAATGCAAGGGGAGCAACGACAAAAGTGCAAGGTGAAAACCACATAGTTGATTGCAGGATATTTTCACTATCTTGTTTTGACCATGATTGATCTCTAGAGCTTTTTAAGATGGACTTGGAAATGTAGTCTGATGTTGACTGGGGAAGGATGGAGCCCGACTAAAATGGGGGTGGCATAGTGGGTCTCATGCCAAGTGAGGGGAATGGAAGTGATATGACAAGCAGAAGGGATTCATTAACTTTACATAGACTTTAACTTCGAGAAACAAACTTTGCACCACTCAACAACTTAAAAGGATACACCTTATGTTGGTCCAACTTGGAAATTCGAGTTCTATTTGTAAGACGGCATATTATTATAATTGCCCATCCTAGAAACTCATGTTTCACAAAATAAGAATCATATTGGACTAACAACCTAACAGGGGTACATATTTTAACGATCCAAAATGTAACCTAGATCTTGTTTAGGCCCATTAACTATTATGTTGGCCCATCCAAAATTGAAGTTTGAATGTTCTTAATAAGGCTAATATATCCAAACTTGCTTAAACTGGTAAAACAGACATCTCTAAGCAATAGAAATTATTTTCACCCAACCTACACCAGTAAAATAGACAACTTGCTTTTTATTTAAAGAAATATTTTAGAAATAAGAACAAGTTTCTATTTAGTTTCTAATAACTCAAGAAAATAAGTGAACAATTTAGATCCACCTCTACTTCTTAAGCTCTTTAATGAATTTTAAAATCTTACAGGGAATTCAAGTACCAGAACCAGAGCACATTGCCTACCATTCTATGAAAACTTTCCTCTTGTCTAGAATAACACATGAAGGGGTAAAGCAAATAAAAAGGAGGTGGCCTCTAGTTTGGTAGGAGGAAGAAGAGGTAAACAGGTGAAGCAAGGAACTCCATCAGATTTCTATGAACAATAAGGTTTTATTTAAATGTTTAGGAATGCAGGTTTGCATCTTTTGATGCTCGTATTCAGATTGTTTGCTTGAATTTCCTATTGGCCATGGCTGCATCTTACCAATTGCAAAAATATTTGAAACCCTAAGTTTCACTAAGAAAAATGTAACAATGACTACGTTCTATTGCCTCATGATGAGTGCCAACTTGTAAGGGTCAATCTTGTAATTACCAGCCTACTGAGACATGCAATCTTTAGAGTTGGGGAAGCCAAGAAAGAAGGAAGAGGAAAGTAAAGAAGTAGAATAAAACATTTCCCAGCATGTAAACAAATTAAATAGAAAATAAGAGATAAATTCTAAGTTTTCATTGTTAGAGAGCAGTGGTTGATGGCTAGTTAAGGGCGGACTGAAAGAGGCTGGTAATGGTGAAGATTAGAAAGATTGGAAGGAGAAGAAGGAATGACGAGATCTAAACACCAATTTGGGAAAGAAGAGGGAAAGACATAACTCTTTCATCTCCTTAATGTAATAATTTAATATGAAGTTTTTATTATATTCTTTATCATATATGCTAAACTTATTTAGGATTCTTCTTCACCATTGATTTGGCAGATGGTCAGCTCAGTGCCTTCTTATGTTCTAAAGGATTAAATTGACTTTTCCTTCATTAGAAGGCAATATCAGTCATGTAAATAGGCTTTTACTCAATTAGGGGGCAATCTTGACCTTGTACTTGGTATGGATGCTGAAGGAGAAGAAAAATTTTATAAGTGGCCAAATATGGCCATAATAATTGATTTTTATGTAATTTATCCTATAATAAATAAATAAAATAGAAATAAATAGATTACATATGCTAATTTCATATATAAGAAAGTAAATACAATAAAAACAAAAGAAACAAAATGCACATATATATATATATATATATATCAAGAAATGTGGAACCGAGCCGTACCGCCCTATTCAGGCCGAACCGAGCCGACCCAGTCTCTGACCGGGTTGGTTTGGGCATATAAAATGGTTCCGGCACAGCGGGCATAAGAGCGAATCGGACGGAACCAGACCGGTTCCGTCCGATTTGGCCAGGATTCGGTGCGAACCGTGGTTCGCACCAAGTCCGGTTAGATTTGCCACAGCGCGCGTTATGGCATTTTTGGCGACCGGTTCGGTACCAGTTCGGTCCGGTCCGAACCGGACCGTGCGGCACCTAGTACCGATTCGGCAATCCTTGATATAAATATAAGTATAAAATGCAGCATATGTTTAGCAATGTTAAAGCTGAATTCTTGGCAGGAACACGATTTCAGTTACACACTTGGCTTGTTAGGTTTAGCAATGAGTTGGACTACAGATGTAGTAAAGAAATGGTATATGTTGGAAAAGCATGTAATTGCTGTAAACTCCAAAGGAGGAGGACTGGCTTGCAATGGAAAGTATAGCCAAGCTCTGAGCAGAAAGATTAGAGAAGAGTACATGATAGTATTTGTTACATATATATTCCATTAGAAAATGTTACTTGCTATCAGTGTTATAAAAGGCACCTGACTAAGCACCTAGGTGCCTGACTAGGTGAATATTACCCCCCAAAGGGCCTAAGTGGTGATCGCTTAAATCCCACTAAGATGGATGGGATACTGTTAGTTATGAAGTACTTCAATCCCGCTAAGATAAGATACTACTAGTTATGATATACTTCCCTGGCCGGAAGATTTTACATGGGAAGGAAAAAAAAGAAGGGAAAGAACAAGAGCAGTAGCCAGCTGGAGACTCCTCCTTTCTCTGCTTTTTTAAAAGGGAAAAGTGGTTGGCTGTGGAGATTGGTATTGAGATTTGAGAGTTTGTATGTGTTTATTAAAAGGAGAAGTGGTCGGCCCCGGAGATTGGTTTTGGGAGTTTGTACGTGTGTTTTCTTGAAGTATTGGAGGATTTCCTTCTTAGGCAGCTGCCTAATCCATTGACTAGCATCGCCTGGTCCTTTTCATAACCTTGCTTCTTGTAATATTTGAATCAGAAATCAATAGAAATGAATGATAGCAGATATAATTTGGGGCACTTCAGAAAGTCAAAAATGTCCCTTCTCAAAAGTATAGTGTGCGCATGTGTGTCAGCTTAGCAATTATTGACATGATGATCTTAGAAGCCGAAATCTTTTATCGAGGGTGACGGACCTACTTTAAAATCAACCCAGAATCTCACCTGGCTTCATTGCTAAAAATATTTCTAAGATATCCGCTTCCTTGCATCCACACTCGCACCTTCTTCCGTTCTGGCAACTGAGATGATCACACTGAATTTCCCCTATATCTGGTCTACTTGACATGTCATTTATACTCGATTAAACTTGTGTAATTCTACGGCATCTGGTTTCTTTTTTGCAATGCTTTCCACTAATTATCCAATCTGATGGACACTGTACTCTGTTTTTGTGTTTATATAGACCATTTATTAGTGATTTATAATCATTTCTTTTAAAGTCGTAACAATTGACGCCTTTAGTCTAGACAATAACGAGCATCTTGTTGTAGGTTCATCAATTGCAGCTGAAGGTCAAAATCCTGTGGAAGCAGTTGGTTAGTTCTTCTCTCTAACTCTCTTCTTTCATAGAGCATGCTTGGTAGTGTAAAGATGGGGAACGACCATGAAGCAAATTCCTCATATGAGTCAAAAATGGAATTGTTTATGAATTATGATGGTTCTTTTTCTTTGGAAATAATGCAATTAATATTAGTTCCATAACAATCTAATTGTTCTTTCGCTCAACTAGTTACTGCAACTGTGCTTGATGGTAAAATCCTAGTTACTTTTTCTTTCAGAATTGAGTCAGGAGGAGTCTGAGGATGTGCTCTTCAAGCAGGTGCAATGATGTCTTTTCTCTAAGATTATGTGTATCAGTTGGTCTTGCTATCCAAGAGGATAAGTAGTTTCTTGCTTTTCAATTTTTCTGATTATGTGTGTCATTGAGTGCCTGACTTCCTATGCGCTCCCAGGCTTGGCTTACATATTTCTGGAGGAGAGTCAAAAATCATGGCTTGGAAGAGGACATTGCAGATGAACGTTTGCAATTTTGGATTGAGCAAAATAACCACTCCCCTACCTCACATGATGTGGTAGAAGGTAATCATATGTTTTGTATTTTAGAAAAATGAAGATATTCGGTTTTAATATTTGCAATTTTGCATAACTGAAAATGTCTGACATGCTGAAGAATAACTTGACTGTCTCCTTTACAATTAATTCCACTAAAGTGCATTAGGTGTCTATAAGTTCAAATGAGCATGCAGTCATGCATGTGCCTTGGCATTGAAGTTCATGATGGGAATGAAGGTATTGTGAAATCCATTTATTTTTTCTGGTATTAAACTCGAACTCCAACATGCTGCTGTGTACATGAGGGTCCAGGTTGTCTGTACATCTGTCTCCACATCATTTTCTCTCCCTACAGTTCATGCTATTTCTCCCATGCATACCCCGTGCGAGACTCGTGTAAGAAAATATATTAGAATATAACAATGTGTATGGAACCTAATTTAAAAAATATTTTCATATGCCTTTATTTTTCTACCTTCTCTATGTATGTGGGAATGCTTGTATGTGTTCTATATGCAAGTCTGAAGGGCAGTAGATGTCTTAAAATTTATATTGCCATGGTTTTCATAGTTCTTGATCCAAAGAAGAATAAACACAATTTTCTAGTCAGCACTGTACATAATGGGTTCTTCTATGGCTTTTTCTGGTAGTATCCAGTATGTGTTGGGTTACAACTACTAGACCATGAGAAGAAATGCATTCTTGTTCTTACCAAATTGGCAAGACACTTTCTTAATATTCGAAATAGTGTTAGTATTGTTAGCAGTTAGTCTCAATGGAATGGACTTTTTTCAATTTTTGAGGATTAACAGTGGCGCACCAACACCTCCTTGTGATAGGAGATGGGTGCAACTGCTGGACAATGTGCCTGTTTGCCAATGAAATGGGTATTATCAGAAATATATGAGTAAGCTGAATTACTGCAGCCTCCTTTTGGTGCTTGTTTTCCATGTCACAGTTGAGCGTGGGCTTTTGGAGTTAAAGAAGTTGGGGATTGAGTCCCAGCTGTGGGAAGCAGCACGGAGAGGGAGTGATCAAGATGCCAGAAGTCAGGCTGATTCAGAGCTTTGAGTTTGCTGACAAAGAGCCTTCTCTCCAAATGTAGATCAATGACATTAGATGCAGTTTGATTGCTTCTCAATTCTTCATAAACTACAGTTTTACTATTTTTAGTTGAGAATTTACCTCATTCTTCCGTGCTCGTCATTGACCCG
The DNA here is from genome assembly GCF_009389715.1 of Phoenix dactylifera. Classification (NCBI taxonomy): domain Eukaryota; kingdom Viridiplantae; phylum Streptophyta; class Magnoliopsida; order Arecales; family Arecaceae; genus Phoenix; species Phoenix dactylifera. Next base: position 7,081,683 of record NC_052392.1, read on the forward strand.
GTGAGAATTGCTTCTTTTTGGTAGGAGAGGTTGTGCATTCCTCTACTAGTCATGAGTGATGAAGATATCGTGCTCGCATACGAGCATCAGATGTTTGAAAGGCTCAACCACCCTGCAGTTTCTTCTGTCGGCGAATGAAAACATGGTTTTGCAGTGTGGCAGTCAGTGATCCAAGGAGTGCTTCCTGAGTGAACCCCGGAGATGTTAAAAATTGTTGAAATTTCAGATGCAAATCATTACATTTCGTTTTGTGTTTTCTATCACCATCTGCCTCGTGATTGTTTTGTTTACTTTTTTGCACTGTTATGATAATGTAAAAAGTCTATCGAGTATCAAGTGTACGTAAAAAGTTTAAACTTTTAATTCAAACAAAAGCAAAATTCTTTAGCAACTCCTTTTATCTTTGTTTTCTTGCTCCCTTAAACAGTTGACACGAGGCAAGTTTGTTAATTAGATGAAGCTCCTGCTTCATTTGAAGTTTGTGCCCTTGTGATTTGGCAAAGACTGATATCTTGCTTGCCGGTCTTTCATGTATCCAACTATCAATAAAACTGTGGTGCTAATTTGAATTGAAGAGTACAATTTCCATTCAACAGTTTAAGGTAACTCTCCAACCCTTGGTTTGGTTGCAGTACAACAATTAATCCTCGGCATTATTTCAGTTACCTTTATAATAGCTATACACACTTCTGCCGTGTTTTATATACATCTGCGCGTTATGCGAACTTTGTGTTAGTTTTGTGCATCTTTATGCACACTTAAAAATTTTATGCTGCAGACAAGTGCTATTGCCACAGCTTATGAATCCAAACCTGGGTGGCGTATCCATGAAAGGATGAAGGTTGGAGTGAAAAAATGGATAGTGTAACAAAGGATCGGGAAGTAAATTTTTAATCAGCAACCGTCGATCCTGAGGTATTTTTTTAATCGCCAGCTGCTAATACATCTTATTCTAACCAATCTTTTTTGATCAGTACCGTACATAATGCAAACACTCCTGATATGATGAAAATGGAGTACATGCCAGACCTTGGTAATATCCCTCTTCATGCAAACCAATCCGCCACTCTGATCGACCTCGCATGGTACGCGATGAAGTGAATCTCTCTGAAATTGAGACAGGAATCTAAATTCCGGTATAACAACTCTTGTATGTGATGGAACTTCGTTGGTGGAGTTGATCAAAGATACAACAGCATAGCTATTGGTTCAGTATTGATACGATATGGTAGTTTAATATGAAGCGATAAGCACTGATGCAACAAACCTTTAGCATGCATGCATGCATATGCGTGCTTGATCTCTTAACCACAGGGCAGCATCTCTAAGATACAATTTTGATGGGAACATTGGAGCTAATTAGCTACCCGCCTAGTCCACCAACTTATTTGCATATTTATTTTATTTTATTTTTGGGTTTGTTTGCGTTTTATTTGTGTAGGGCTTATTTGTGTTATTTTTGGGTTTATTTGAAGTTATTTCTGTGTAAGGGGGTTTTATGTTAATTGTATTTATTTGGGCCCTATATATAGGGACTATCTTCATGATTAGGGTTTAATGAAGTAATTAAAAGTTTTCTCCCCCACGTCTCTTCCTCCTCCCTTCTTCTCCCTCTTCTCCTCCTCTCTTCCTCTCTTCTCCTCCTCTTCTTCCTCCCTCTTCCTCTGTCTCCTTATTTTGCAGCAGCAGCGGTCATCCCGAGATCGACTCGTCACCGCTGCAGCCACCTCTCCCGTGACCGGTTCAACATCAAATTTGGTTGTGAAATAAATTTTGGAGGAGTCAAGGAGATTATTCAAATAAGTTTGAAGGAATAGGACCACTAAGCAGATTTTACACCACATCCTAACAACTTATAAGGTTGTCCTAGATAGAGACCACATAGATAAATCTTATAGATATAATAATTTTAAATGGACTGCAATGTGACATCTAAGAGGCCGAGTTTGGCTAAGGTAGAGCAAACGATCATAAAGAATATAACGGTACAAGTTGAGCGGTGCTAAGATATCAAGTTTAAAGTAGGCCTAATTCGTGTGAGAACTAGACTTTCAACTTTAGTGGCACGACGTGCAGAAATACTTGAGTGGTTGATAGACTGAGAAAAGTGGTAATTGTGGGATATAACTACAGGAACTATTGGAGATACGTAGATGATAGGAATGGATAGTTATTAGTATTGGGAGCTGATAGTTACTCGACTGCTTTGAATGTATTTTATAAATATTTATATGCAAACCTTTGGCCAATCAAACACTTTTCTTGTTGTGTATCTTTATTTTTACTCTATTGTTACTTATATTTGGCTAATCATGACCTATGCTACCACTTTTTTAACCATCTTTTGGTTTTCTGACATCAGTGACATGCCCCATGAAGAATCTAACGCCAACAATAGAATAAGAGTTTTGTGTGTTTGTTTGGATGGGCAAGTGTGGAGATTATGGTGTTTGGTTAGAGAATAAATTTTAAAAAAAAGGTGATTTTTTATTTTATAGATAAAACTACCCTTCCATCAATATTAAAAAAAATGGCTAAAAACGAAGGAATAGGTTTCGAAATCTTAGCAGCTTCTTTGCCCCATCTCAACACCCATGTCTTAGGGCTAAAGACCGGTGAGATAAAATATGTCAGATCCATTCCAGTTTATATCAAATTCGGATAAAAATTTTATAGAATCTAGATGTACATGGTAAGTATTTTTAAATCTCGCCGGATTTGGAACATAAATCTGGATATTAATATAAAAAAAACCTTCATAGAAGTTTCACACCGGGAATAAGAAACATTAACGATTTTTCAAATATGGATCTAAAGTTGCATTTGCTCGTGTTCCCCCCGGCTAGCCAAAATCAGAACCGTTTCCTAGCCTCGAAGGCTCTAGAAGAGGTGGTTGGCCTTCCTTCGGATGTGGTTTTGAGGCTAGAGACATCATTTCGGATACAACTCGTATATGCCAAAATAACCCTATGATATTTTTACTTTTGGCCATGAACCTTTTTTTGATTTGGATCGAGTTAACTTCTTCTATTTTCGGCGTAAAAAGCCTCTAAACTCAGATTTATCTTTAACATAATTAGAAATATCAATGTTCGCGTAGGACATTAAGGTTGGGGCACGGTCGGCTTCAACACAATTCCGCAGGTAGGTTGGTGCCCGGCTCTATCTTGCATCCGCAATGCGGTTGGAGATTCCGTTCACACCTGCAAAATTCAAATGATACTTCCTGTGGATCCTTCTAGTCGTTTTGTTGCGGCCTGCCGCTCTCCCTGGCTCCTGGGACAGGTGTTATTAAATGGAGCAGAGCGTGTGTCCGGCGGTAGAGACACGTTGCACCTCACCGCCATGAACGGCTACTCTTACTCGAATCATGAAAAGGATAACTATTGCTTCAATTCGGCTAGAGACATATATTATCTGTTCAGAAGAGATTCCCATGCAGTTTTTTTCTTCTTTTATATATCTTCATCTGGCTCACAAAAAAAATCATATATATATATATATAGGGAGAGATACTTACATTTAACTAATTCATATTGTTAGAATCCGTGCGAACATGTATTTAGTCCCATATTGGTTATTTGTTGGGTAGATTTAGGGTACTTATACAGGATCAAGAAATTCAAATAATACCTTCTGGCTAGCCATTTTGGATGAGGTGTGGAGTTGTTACAAATGATATCAAAGCAGAGCCAGCCCGTAACCTATGTGGACTACGAGTTACTGCAGCACGGATCTATTGGGACTGACCACGGGCCGATCGTGGTGTTTATGATTAGATATAAATGGATTTGAACCCTTAGCCTGACGAGGATGTCAGGGCTTAAACGGAAGGAGTATGTGAGGACTCATGCGGGCGTGTGTTTAGTCCCACATCGGTTATTTGCTGGGTAGATCGATCTTAGGTACTTATACAGGATCAAGGAACCCAAATAATACAAGGACTTGGATTGTTATACATGTCTTAATCCATTTATGATGACAAAGTACTATTAGAATCTCTTTATTAAAATATTTTAATACATAATATAAAAAATAATTTATATATTTAGTTGATTATAAAAAAATATATTGTACAATAACTTATGTTCGGTTGGACATCTATTTTTTAAAAATAATATAAATATTTATTGTATTTTTTTAAAAAAATATCTTATCTTCATTCTCTTTAAAAGCTTAAAAATATTTATAAAAAAATATTATCCTAATTTTGAATCAGTAAAAGTAGGATTTCTATGTCTTATATATTTTTTATAAAATATAAAAAAATTATTTTGTAGGAAAGTTATTTTTTTATTTTTTTTGAAAACTCTAATTAAATACATCTTTCATTTCGTTCTCTATGGGCCACACAAACCCTCATTGCGGATACTCTTTTTTTTTTTCTCAAGATGAGAAATTCTTCCATTATATATATATATATATATATATATATATATATATATATATATAATGGAAAGCTCGAATATCATAAGTTTTGCAAATATTTTTTCATAGAAACTAGTATTTTCAAAATAAAAAACTTTTTGTGAAAGGAAGAGAATTTTTTTAAAAAAAGAGAATTATTTTTTTTAAATCTTACCATTTCGTCAGCTATGGCATACCTAAAGAGAGACTTTTTTAAAAAAAAAAATCATACACTTTTGTCATGTACGCCTCTCTTCATTATTATTTTTTTTAACAACGGCGGCTCACACCTGATGGATATGAATGCGGCCAATAAGATTAGAAAACAAAAGGCTACAAAAAGACTCTGACACAGCCTCATAGTCCATCCAGGTGAAGCCCCCTGAGTGATGAGCAACAAAGAAGGTAACCCAATCAGGAGCACTGTTTGCCTCCTGATAAATATGTGTGGCTAGGTAGGAGACACACCCCCCAGTAGGCGGCGGATCTCATGAAACAGTGATTGCTCCTCAGTTGTGCATCCTTGACCTCGCACCTACTCGATGAATGTAGCCGAGCCCCCCTCTAAGAGGATATAGTCCGCGCCTAGCACCCGTCACGTATAGGTGACACCCCCCATGTTGCACGGAGATCGGCACACACCATGGACGTGTCAAAGATCCATCGCCCCCTGCTGCCACCAGTTTGGCGTCGTGGTCTCTAATGACAAAACCAACACCTATGTAGCTCCCTCCCTTGCCTACACTGTCGTCGAAGTTCACCTTGAGAAAGCTGAGGGGTGGGGGCACCTAGGACACAAGAACAGACCTGGATGCTGTAGTAGCGGAATGAGTGCCCCAGATTTTTCTAGCTAGCCCAACATGCGAAACCTCCATGATCCCGAGAAACTCCGCAGCATGCAGTAAAGCTCTATCCACCACTGCTCTCGGATAAAAGCTGCCACCCTCGAAAACCCGGTCATTCCTATCCAACCAGCAATGGTAGGCTAGGTAGGTAGCCCGTGTCCCCCTCTCCTCACATTCGGGACCCCACATAGAACCGCCACAAAGTTCTCAATAGACGACCACACCTGCCGATGGTTGGGCTGAGCCAAGGCACACTCCCAAATCTGACTGGCATGCAAACATTCAATGAGGGCATGATAGATAGACTCTTCCACCTCTGGGCAGATCACACAGACTAAGGGGATCCGCACTCTTCGCCTGACTAGCATGCCTCTAGTGGGCAAACACCCCCACACCACTTTCTAGAGGAATAAAGCAATGCAGGGGTAGATCCACATCCTTCAGATCCACCTGCCATCTAGCTGTCGCACCGGAGCTCTCCCCACCAGCCCAAAAACATCACGGGCTCGCACCATCAACCTTCCGATCAGGCTCCAAACCCTTCTATCTGCTGTCTCTCCGATAGGACTCGCTCAACCAGCGGCTCCCCAAACAACATCCTGATGAGGTCTTCGTCCCACCTCCACTCCCTCGAAGCGAGGAGATCACAGACTCTGCAACCCTCCAGCCCTCCGAGGTCAATCATGATGGGCCAGTCCTGCAATAGAACCTCAGAGAGCCACCTGTCCTCCAGGACGCTAACCGCCCGCCCATCCTCAATCTTCCACCTGATCGCCAGTAGCACCACTGGGGCACGAGCACAAATCTCTCACCAAATGAAGGAGGACCCCCGCCCAACTCAGAAGGCAGACGGTTGAGTCGGGTCTCCATACTTCGCCCACAGTAGGGCTTCCTAGAGACTCTCTGGCTCTAAAAAAAATCTGGCTGCCAGTTTGGTCACTAGAATCTCCCGATCCTCCACCAAGGAGTAGACCCCCAATCCGCCTCTGCTGGTCAACTGGCATATATCTCCCAGGCCAGCAGGTGGACACTCCCTCTATCGCCCTGCCGCCTCCAGATAAAGCTTCTGAATAGTTGCTCCATGCATTGTAAAGCTGCTATAGGCACCATAGTGTGAGACATCAAGTAAAGAGGAATGAAGCTCGGGACTGACCATACAGCGTAACCCTGCCCATCATAGACAAAACGCCCGCTTGCCAACCCTCCAGTCGCCGCCTGATGCTCAGCTCCACAAATAAGCTCTCCCCCCTGCGTAGCCATAGTCCAGTAATCGGAACCCCAAGGTAGTGCAGAGTCCCATCCTACTCCCTTATCTCCAGGATGCTCATGACTGAGGTCTTCGTCCCTGGTCAATCTTTGGGTTGAAGGAAATGGCTGACTTGTTCAGGTTCACCTACTGGCCTGACACTCTGCAGTAGACCCCCAAAATTCTGCGTATGGTTAGCGTTGAACGCCTCGTCGCACGGGCTAAAAGTAGACAGTCATCCGCAAAGAGCAAGTATGATTCTATATGCCTGAGGGCTCGGGGTAGGGAGTCTGCACAGATAATGAATAACAGTGGTGATAGGGAACATCCCTGCCTCAGCCCTATCGAAGATTCGAAGAACTGCAACGGAGAGCTATTAATCAATAAGGCAAAATACGGGGTCAGAATATATCCCTAAATCTATCTGATCCACAGCATTGGAAAACCAAACCCTTTCAAATATGGAGACACAAAATTTCACCTCATTCTATCATACGTCCGCTTCACGTTGAGTTTGATGTCCATCAAGCTCCTGCGTCGCGGCGCCTCCTAGAGGTCTGATATGAACTCACGTGCGATGGTCCGTCATGAACGCCTCGTGCTCAGGATAAATCAGCCTAGACAGGGTACCCACGTACGTCTCTCTCTACGGTGATTCTTCTTTTCTTTGGTCAAATTTCTCTTATCCTCACCGCCGGTGCGAGTTCGGTCCTCGTGACGCCCCAAAGATACTTAAATAGCTCTCTTATCCTCACCTGCCACCCTCCTAACTCTCTCTCTTCTTCTTCTAGGCTCTTCTACCGCTCTCTCCAAGGGGTGGCCTGAGGTAAGCCAAACAGGGCATAATTGATGCTAAGCGTTTAGAATGAATCTTAGATTTTGGTACCATAAGCGTTGGGGTTTAAGCAAACGATCACCTGATCGATTCTTTTCTTAGGAAGTCCATGTATGCTTCTTTCTGCTTTGATTTTTATGAATCTTGCCCCTGTTTTTGCTTTGATCGAGCTTTTGTTTCTTTATGTTGATTTCTTTTCCTTCCTTTACTTCGAATTTTAGATGGCTCTTTTTTTGGTTAATTTCTTCTGAGTTAGGAATCACTTGTTGCATATATGATTTCCTAGGTACCGCAACTTGGATTGCTTGTTTGCTAATTACTACTTAGTTTATTTGATCATTTAATACCTTATGAAGCAAAACTAGAAAATAACTATTTATTTCGGGCTTATATTGGTACAGTTTTGTCGATGATCAACTCTATAATTTCCTTTTTGGTTGATATAACTTTGACGCTTGTCTTCATACCGAGTTTTAGCACCGATGGACTTGTTTAAGAGTAAACATGTTCTGTTCATAATTGCGAGAAAAATTAGTTTGGGTTTTTTTTTCCATGAATACCCTTCTAAAAATTCAATTTTGCATGAATACCCTCTTAAAATTTATATTTATTTCTGTACCCTTATAAAACGAGTGCTTTTGCGCACATGCTCCTCTTTAATACTGTAAATAAAAACTATATTTATTTTGATTAAAAATAAAATTAAAATTTGAAATTACATTTTTTTGTGTCTTCCATTGCGATCACAATGTTTTTCTTTGCACATCTACCAATTAAGAATATTTTAGTTATTTTAGTTTGAAACCGTTAATTTTTTAACGGTGTTAGATGGAGTGGGTATATATGCAAAAATAAGGATAAAAAAAAAAAGGCAAAACAGCAAAACAAGTATTTTACGAGGGTATACATGTAAATATAAATTTTAGAAGGTAATTCATGCAAAATTCGATATTTAGGAGGGTATTCAGTTTGATATCAGTCGTGCAAACATCATCTTGTTTGTAGTCTTGGAACTTTTCTTTTGTTTTTTATCATTTATGTGTAGATCACGTACAAAAATGGGGAAGGCTGTTGCTGTTCTTGGTGGCACAGAGGGTGTGACAGGCACTGTGTACTTCACCCAGGAAGGGGATGGTAAATTATTTATAGAATCCTATAGCAATTTATTGATCAATTATTGATGCCTAAGTTTTATTTTGTTTTTGGATCTCATTCGTTGATGGAATTTTAACCTCTGTTTCAGGTCCTACTACAGTGACAGCAAACATCTCTGGGCTCAAACCGGGGCTTCATGGCTTCCATGTTCACGCTCTGGGTGACACCACCAATGGTTGCATGTCTACTGGTACTGAATTCTCGTTTTGGGATTCAGATTATTTATGTAATTTCACCTCATTATGATCACTGATTGGCGTACTTGATGTGTGGGACATCATAATGTTTTTTTCTTTTTCTTTCCCTAATGCAGGGCCGCATTTTAATCCTGATGCAAAGGAACATGGGGCACCTGAAGATAAGAACCGCCATGCTGGTGATCTTGGGAATGTGACTGCTGGCGAGGATGGTATGACCTTTTTTTTTTTTTTATCACAGCCACTTTGTGGTGCTGCATTTTTGTTTTTATCGCATTTAAAAATGACAACTTGGTACGAGCAGTGGTTTTTTTATATTCTTCAAGGGATTTATTGAAGCATTGTGCATGGGTGGTTGCTGGACTTCTAGTTTTTTATTATTTAATTAAATTTTTTTGTTGGTTTTGGTTTGATGTTTCAGGTACTGTTACTTTTAGCATTGTTGACAACCAGGTGAGTTGATTTTTCCCCCCTTTTTTTGTTTGATACGTTCCTGATGAGATAATGATTTTTCTACCTTCTAACCACTAAAAAGGATTATTCACTTTTGCAGATTCCCCTCTCTGGACCAAATTCTATTGTTGGAAGGGCTATTGTTGTCCATGCTGATCCTGATGACCTTGGGAAGGGTAATTATTGGTTTTCAGATGCTATTGCTAACTTTATGTTCCATTAATTTCAGGCATTAATATCTGCCAATATGGAACACCAGGATTTGTCGAGCATCAGTTTCTATATATTGCTATTTTCCATCTATTTATGTTCAGTTTATTGCACAAAAAGAATCCTAGTCACTAAAATCTCTCTGTTAATACTAGCATTTTGTGATTTGCTTGTTTCTCTTTTACTTATTGAAACTAAGTTTTAGCTCATCTCAATGGGTTTATGTTAGTCAGTGCCCTTTTAATCTTGAGTGTCTGTACCTTTTTTTTTTAAAAAAAAAAAAAGATTGGAGCCATTTTGGATGCTCAGGCATGGAGTTTGGTACATCAATAGGCCATCGAAAACAGCATCCATTCTTGGGTTTTTTTAAGACAGAAAGGGCGGAACAAGTGTTTGTGTTGGCATCTCTTGTATATTTGAGCACAGCATGATAACCAAGAAACTGCCACACTGCTATGGCTTTATGCAGGTTGGCAGTTCATTCTACCCTACCATGGTATGCTCGTTGCCTAATATCCCAGAGGGCATATTATAATACTTCTGAATTTGCAATCATGATGAAGCCCAAGGTTCAAAACTTTGGTTTTGCTCTCATTGTTGGCCTAATCGATGAAGTTTTCTTTTCGAAAGCAGTTCTGCTAGTTTTCTCCGAGTTTTAGAATCTCAACCAAAAAATGAGTTAAGGGTGCAAAAAAGAAAAGAAAAAAGGTGTTGACAATATGTGATTAATATAGCAAATAAATAAATCAAGTCCAGAAGATGCTTTAGACATCATTGTAGAGTATATTGATGCATGCATGTATTGTTTAAGTTGTTATGGTAAAGCTACTAATAAATTATAAACATTGAAAACTGAGAAAATGTTATCAATCAATAGTGTACTTCTTGTTCATTTCTTTTAGGAAAATATAGCATAGTGCTGAAGCAATTTGTGGAGCTTTACATCTGTCCCGAGGTATCATTTCTAGTACATTGGTGGGGCATGTACACATTTGAGGACGCCCTATGACAAATCTAAATATTGATGGAAGAATGATTCTGTGAGGCATGAATTGCAAATCACTTGCTAATGACATGAAAATATTTTTTATTGATCCCAACAAGACTATCACTTTATTTATAATTCCAGAGTATCTGCAGCCAAAGCTGACTGGTCTGTAAGGTCTGTTTGAAAAATATCTTAGAACCCTATTGCAAATTGGAACTTAGGACCTTGTAGGATTTAAGCTCAAATCTACAAATTTGAGTTCAGATCTTGAAATTCAAGATATCCAATCTATTTTAGGCATTCCTCGCAAAGACCTCTCAAAAGCCCCTTCGCCCTTACCCTGCAAGAAAAAAAAAAAAGAAATCTCGTAACCTTGTAAAAATTTACTTTACTTTTTATTGGTTGCACCCAAACCTGTAAATTAAAACCTGTAAAATCTTAAGTGTCATGACAATAAGATATTTCCAGAAATCACCTAAATTACTAAATGGTTTCAAAAGAATAACTTGCATGTATACATAAGAAATGACTCTGTAGACTAGTTTCAGCTGAAACTACATAACCATTGTTGGTTATGGATCATATTTTGGGGAGAGTCTAAAAATATTCATCTCTGTTTTTTAGAGTATCAGATGAAATTTAAACCATTTGATGGGCATTAGAAAGCATCTTCTAATGGATTAGATATTGTTTTTTGATTAAATTCTATTACATAAAAATTTTAATGAGATATTTTAACAAAGGTTTTGCTTACATACCATAGTTTCAAAAAGTAACTTGAAATTTCTTGGTCTAGTTATTTTGGACTGTTTTCAGGTTAAAATAGGCATGCTACTTATGGTGTCACCATTTATTGGGTGTCTTTCCGCACACATGGCCTATAGCATTTTTAATTACATGAAATCTAGTTTTGCTTCCTTCTTTTTCTTGGATTGTTTTTCTTTTTACCTTTTTTAATGTCTGATCCCGCGTAATTGTCTTCAACATTTTTTTTTTTGTTTTGTTTTCGTAGATCTGATCCAAGATTTTCTTGTCCATGTTGTTCGTTTTTTTCTTTGTTGGAATTTTCTAAATTCATTCATTCCCTCTTCCCTTCTTAGCCCGCCCATGGTTTTGAGCGTGCTTCAAGCTCTGGCTTTGCTAAATTTTATTACGTACGAAAGAAGAAAAGTAGGATTGATTCCTAATTAGTAGCTACGTCGTCCTGCTTTAAAAGAAACCAGTATTTCTTCATTCCTAAATATGAGCTCTTTTCTAGTTACTATATGGTCTCCTTTTTGAAGACTTTGAAAACTCAACTTCGGTCCTCTGGGTTGTGGCTGAAAGCCATAACTAAAACAACCAAGGTTGAGAAATATTGATATGACTGACCTCCCTTGATAACATTGGAATTGATTACCATGTTGAATTGAAGTAGAGGTTGCCATATCAAATATTCTTCATGTTGTAGATTCTACCTTCATCCAACTACCCAATCCTATCCATCCAAACCCCAATAAGTTATCTCCATAATTTTAAAGCGGTTTTCTATGTGTAAAGCTCGTGTCTGTAATCGTAAATAGGTGTGCTATCTGGTTGGCTTGGGTCTGGGTCTCAGTTCTCACAACATGGACTGTGGGATATTCATAGATGAACTTTTCCCTAAAACTGTCTAAGAATCATATTCATGGCTAAACTTTTCCCTAAAACTGTCTAAGAATCATATTTCATAGCTGAACTTTTCCCCAAAACTGTCTAAAAATCAAATTCATAGCTGAACTTTTCCCTAAAACTGTCTAATAATCAAATTGGGTCTAGGTCTCTGGAAGGGGAAATTCATGATGGGTCAGGTATGTTAAGACCCATATCCTTTCTGCCACTCATTGAGATTTGATTAGATACATATGACAACTAGCATTATTTATCGAGATGAACTCCCTTGATATTCTTAAATAATTCATCAATGACATAGCTTCGAAATAGAATTAATAATCTTTGGTAAGCTGTCTGCTTGATTGGGTCATATTGTATGATTGGCTCAGATTGGGAATTGATAATCTCTCTCTCTTGCATGCATGCGTGCACGCACACATTTTCTGCCCTCCATTTCTCCGAGTTCATCCTGAAATGCTCTTTCTTTTTCAGGTGGTCATGAGCTTAGCAAAAGCACTGGAAATGCTGGTGGAAGAGTTGCATGTGGTTGGTTTTCTGGAACTTTATACGATAGTTCAAACTAAACTATGTATTTCACTGCTCGTTCTTATTGAATAGGAACTTTAGTTTGCTCTGCCCCTTTTAGTTTGTAACGTTTAATCAACCACCTTGCCTTCTAGACTTACGGAGTCTTCTTTATTATTTTCCAGGCGTTATCGGCCTGCAAGGATAAGTTACCTAATCCGGATTTCCAGGTAAGTTTGTGAGATGATGAGAAGGCCTATGTAATGTACTAAGACGCAAAGGCATGTTTCCTTTTGTAAGTTGGTAGGAAAACATTAGCGTGACTAATGCTGAATAAGAAAGCTTGTGGATTTTGGACCTACGTGCTGTAGCATTTGTGTTGTGTGCTGTCACGTCCTATATCTGCTGTTCCTAGACTCTAGCATATATTGTCTGATGACATCATGGAAGCAGTTGCATTTTCTCACTCGTTACTTTTTCCCAACGGCTGGTTGTTGAGTTAGTTCTTTTACCTTTGACGAAAGAGTACGTGAAGTAGCTAAACTGTAGAAATATAAGTGGACTCATTTTGGTTGGCAGAAAAAAAAAATTATTAGAATATTTTTTTGTAGAAATATGATGTATAGTTTTAGCATGGTTGAGTATCTATTTTTTTTAAAAAAAAGTTGTATAAAATATTTATTATATTGTTAATAAAGAGAAAAGTCTTATTATGAATTTTATTTATGAATTTTGATAGTTTAAGATATTTTTGGAACCGGCAAGAAAGGAATATTTTTCTGTTTTTTATGGATTTTTTTTTGAAATATGAAAATTTTATTTTCAGGCTATTTTTTTATCTAAGTATTTTTTTTTAATTTCCTTTTGTTTTTTCACGAACCAAATAAGTTTTTGTTGGCCGATCTCCATCCTAGAGAATACCCGCGGCAGCTGGGACTCGAGATGTCTTCCGAGTGAACTCCGACTCGATCACAGAGCATTTTATTGGTTATAATATTAAAACTAGCCACAATTTTATCTCGAATTGTAAAACATATTAAATTTCTCCATTAGATCACAAGTTCAGCCAGGGGGTTTATTTACTCTCTTTTTTTCTTCCCTCTAGTGGAACCCAGAGCCTGCCTTCCCACAAAAAAAGCTGAAATGTTAAGTCGTCAAAAAAATGGAAGGGAAGAGATTTCCACTCATGGAAAAAGAAATCAAAGCCTTCGTGGACTTATTAGCTGCATCCAATTCTGCGTGTGCTCCGCGCATGCTTGCGCACTCAAATTTTTGGAAAGAACGATGTCAAAGCCAAGGTGAAACGGCAATTTTGATCAGTTTGGACTCACCTTATCAATGTAATATGATGCCGACTGGAGCATTATATCATCTTGTAAGGTCAGCTACTTCATGCCCATAGAAGACCATCATATACGATTTCCAGATTTGATATGGGGCTTTCCACAACATCTAGATTTGGTACCTGGTTATCTTCTGAGAAGCCTATGTATGGCTCCAACAAATCAGACAATCTTTCACATGAAATTCCATAGTCCTTCAAAGTACAGGGTGAGGCAGCAGCAGCAGCCTCTCCAAAACAGCAAGAAAAAATTGTCTTCGAATTTTTACACCAAGTACTTGTTTCCACAAGCTACCCAAGTCTCAAACACAGAATTTACGAATGTAAAAGGTGCAAATACTAAAACAAAACCTTCTAATATGTCACATGGTGGCACTCACAGTCAACAAGATGACTGAGATGTCGGATATTCCTTATTTGAGTTCCATTAAACTTCAAAACTTGCAGCAATCATTAGTTTACTCGTATTACAGTAGATCATATACCATAATTGATCGGTAGTGCAGCAAATGTTGAAATTGGGAGATGTTTGCTTGTTGCTTGCCGATATCTTCGTATTCAATATTCACCTCGTTGGCTGAGACCTCGAACATAGGAGGAAGGAAGAATAATCAAAAATCATGTATTGATGACTGGAATTAGACCTAAAAAGTTTTTAGCAAGCAAGAAACACCATCCCTGCAAAGAAGGTAAAAGATTTCAGACTGTACCATTAGGCGATTATAAGCACGTACATTTTTGTAAGGATGACTAGATATGAGATCCAGCATATGCTTAAAAAATAGAAAAGAACATGAAAGTGGATACATGCATACTAGGACAAGCCTAGATCCTGTGGCCATCACCATGTGGCCTTCTCTGTGTGCACACCATGATAGTCCTGCATGGTAAGGGGACTTTGTAGTAACGTACTTTAGGCCCAGCAGGGTCCCTTCCGCACCCTGTAGCCTCACCCTACAGGTCAGCTACTACAGGGGCACAAGGAAGAAGGACCATATGATGGTGACTAACATTGTTGTTAATTATCTTACAATTCACAATCCAAATAATAAAAATGGCCCTAAACATTCTGGATCCCATCCACAGATCAGGATCAGTAGAATTACAAGATTTAGATCCATATCACGGACTACACATTATGATCTAACTTGATTACATCAATTACATACTAAATCATAGGCACATCCATTTTCTATATGCAAAATTGTGGCTGTTAGATTACCTCCCAACAGTAATTCTCAGGTAGTAAAATGAGCAAGCAAGTTATTGAAGTTCATAGAGTTCAAAACAAAATGCATTTTTTTTAAAAAAAAATTTATAGCCATATATTAAAGTATTGTCTTTTCTTTCCTAAAATCTATCTAAAGCAGTAATTAAATTGAAGGAGTTTATGAATTCCTTGAATAACCAACAAAGATAGTTTATGAATTCCTTCAATAACCAACAAAATATTTGTTTCATTAGACATGCTCTATATGGCCTATGTTGGTGAAAATTAAGACTTTTTTTATATATAGCTTTCTATTTGCCATTCATATACTTTATAGTTGACTTGTATCTCAATTTTCACATCTTTTATATTTAAAAAGTTTCAAAAGAAATCATTAAAACAAAACTTATGAATTATGACCGATCCACAATCAATCCGACCCATTCTACAATTTTACGGCTTGATCCTGATCTTAACAATATGGTGACTACAGAGTATCCGCACTTTACTAAGAAGGGATTCCCTAGCCTTTGCAGTCCAATTAAAGTATGTTCACTTTTCGCATTCTCTCAATCTGACTCAGGTACCGGCTTGCTGGCCGGAGTACTGGTGGTGCTGTGGCTGCTGCAGCAGTGGTGCCATGATACATGAGCAAGTGAAGCTTGAGGCAGGCAGGGATTGTTTAAGTCCTTCGATTACAGAGAATTAGGTTGGCTTAAGGTGGAAACCTGTTCAGCAGGATGACATACTGTATTTCTGTTTCTCAATTATAATAATCACTAGGTTTAATATAAATGAACAAGAAATCTAACCATCAATAAGATACATCAAGGTTCTGTTTTTCTTGGGAAAATATCTATAAATGGAAAAAAGCTAAGACATCCTCCATGACATAGAACTTTCCCTTCCAACTCTTGCTCCAGCTTCCACTCAGGTTTTCTAAGGTACTCCAACATCAACATGCTATGCATCAACAGAAGATTGTCATGGCAAAAAGCATTAGCTAACCTGTGATAAAATTACCATCTCTTCTCCTTTTAACCTGGCTAAAGAGTAGCGTGCCCTAACCAGTAGTTTTAGCTGACCGACCATGGAAAAACACCTCTGGTTGCGGGACATGGTAGCATAAAAGGTGCTTGATCAAAATCATTAATTTTCAAATGTCAGAAGCATAAGAAACAGAACATGAGAAAATAAATTTACATTCTAACTTACCCCGATCGAATCTTCATGCTCCTCACTATAAAATATAGCACACATTAAATGATTCTTTGTGTATCAAGGTTTACAAGCAGATCACCACATAAAAACAATTATTTACTAGCAACCAAGGATTTTGGTAAATCAACTACTTACTCTATTAATGGTCCTGACAGTGGAGGGCACACAAGACCTGCAATTATCAGATAGGAAGGCTGCCCCCCTTCAATGTGATATGGCAACTTATAAGGAAAAAACAGATGTCAATAACAGTTGTCAGTTTGGAGGTACGGCAAAGTAAGACTCCAGCTACTTACTTGATGCGCCTGTGGTTGCAAAACAGATAACTTTCATGTAGAGTCCTTCTTGGATGATACCAAGCTCCGCAACATCACCAGAAAACCTGATGATCCAAAATATTAATATGCTTAAGAGCCTGAGCAACCCACACCTGAACGCATATACAAGGATTACAGATTTTCAAATCAAGAAGTCCACAAACACACATTTTATCATAGAGATGTATGGTGCCCAACTGAAGCATTTAAAATAAGGGTTTAAATATCAGCAGCATGCCTTGCTTCTGGAACAGCATGGTACTAGGTCAGGACATACTAAAACAGCTAGTAACAAAAAAAAGAAAAAAAGAAAAAACTGTCTGCATATCTGTCCCAATCTATCCCGACCGTCATGGTGCATCCCAATGTCAGGACACAACTAGGAAGTTCAGGACATCCTGCCCCAACAGAACAGGTATCCCGCCAGTGTCCCTGGTCCCAGTTTCACCATCCTATCCCAGAGGATTTGAATCTTTGGTTTAAACCACTCTAGAGTATATTCTGTACAATTATCTTAAATTATATTAAAGAAAACCTATTTTACTTCCACAAGCAATGCACATGCTCTGTATGCTTGTATTAAGAAAAATAGAAATTCTTCATTAGGTCTGCACATTTCACCAACAATTAATATTAAAAAAGATATAGTACAACCAAAATGAGTGTAGCAACTGAAAATGGCTATGTAAAAGTACCCCTTATTATGATGGTACATGTGTGGAATGAGAAATACCTATCGTTACAGGAGTTCAAGAAAGCTCTTCATGCTCTGTCACTGAGAATGCAAAACACAAAGGCCACTTCCCCTGTCAGATCATGGAGTCTTAGAAACCTAGGTGTTCGTTGTAATGCACACAATATCAAATTAGCCATCACAAGAATCATGCATGTTCCTTTTTCCAGCATTATTGTTCTTTTCTCTCCCCATGCTAAAGTCTGTGAAGACATGCAAATAATCAGTAATTCCAAAAGATTTGGTTGCTCCTATATTGTTTTCTCAGGTATATCGATACTAGCTTTGAATAAGTCCACCCCCTCTGCCTTGTGGACTCTAGCAGGGTCTCTGAGCTTGACTGGAAATCCCCCTTCCCAATGGCCTCAAACACCAGCGGATCAGTTAACATCACTGGAGCACTCTCAGCATTCATTTTTTCTAAAGCGAAAGATAGGTTCCTTCCAAGCCTTCTCTCCAAGTAGGCATCAACAAGGCAACCATAAGTCACAAGATCTGGGATGACACCCTCATGCTTCATGTGTTCAATGCTTAGATGGAGATCCCAGAACATGCACATCCTTGAATATGCCAAAGATCGTATATTGAAGGTAGTGAGATCAGGTGAGAAGCCAGCACCCACCATGCTTATAAATTCTCGCTGCAGGCTTTTCATTTTGAAATTGGCAGCATAAGACAACAAGAGTAGATTCCAGAGAAGATTGCCCACGTTACGCCTGCCAAGACCCACATCCCTCAAAAACTCACCTAGTTTGTAGAACTTCCTCCCGCTTATATAAGCAGATGCCATCGCCCGTATCGCTTCTTTCTCTATAAGAATTCTTGATTTCTTCATGCGCCCATATGCGGCTTCCATCTCTTCTATCGAACCAAACAAACTATAGTACTTGACAAAAGCATTCCCGGTCATGGAATCAACCTTAAAACCTCTCAAAACCATTTCTTTTACCATGTCCTCCATCAATTCAAGTTGTCCGACTTTCCCAAAGCAAGAGACTGCTAATGAATAAACCTCGCAGGAGAAGCCAAAATCTTGCCGGGAGGCAATCTCATGAACAATTGTTGATATCTCATCAAACTGCCCCATCATAGCGTAGGCATCCATTAGACCTGAAACAACCTCAATGCTGGGCAGGAATGAGCTATTTATGATCTCACTCCACAAGGCCTTAGCTTGTTGAAAGAGGCCATTATTTGCATAACAAAGCACCAAAGCTGAAAGGGTGGCACAGCCAGGCACGAAACCTTTGGACTTCAAATCAATGAGGAGTTTCAGAGCAACTTCAGGCATCTTATCTTGGTTCAGTGCTTGTATTAACGCCGCAACCCCCTCATCATCAGTCCTTTTCTCTTTCTTTCTCCAATTTTGGACCATCTGCTCACAATCATAAAGGGAAAAGACAAATTCATTAAGTCTTGAAGTACTAAGATTATGTTAACACTTCAAGATTAGTTTTTGATAGAAGAATTGCTCAAGGAGTGAAACAAAAAAACAAAAAAAATCTTTTCCCTCTTTATTTTGTGTTCTGGTGTGTATTGCGATCATCACCAAGTTATCTAGCTAATGCGGAGCTATTTAGCCAAAGAGCATAATTGTCATCTATAATAGAACTTGATGAGTCTAACTAGACCTTGGTAATTGGCATCCGAGGCTCCGATTTGGAGCCTAAAAAAGAGATTGCATGGTGGGTCCATGGGTCTCCTACCTATGTGAGGAACTGTGCAAGCATGTGTTTAGTCCCACATCAGTTATTCGCCAAGGAAGATCTTGGGTACTTATATAGGACTAAGGAACCCAAAAAAATACCTTCCGGCTAGACTTTTTAAGTGAGGTCTTGAGTTGTTACAAATGGCATCAAAGTGAATTCGGCTCATAGCCGATATGGACTAGAGGATACTACAGCACGGGCTTATTGAGCATAATCACAGGCCGGTTATGGTGCTTGTGATTAGATTTGAATAAATTTTGACCCTTAGCCTGACGAGGACATCAAGCCTTAAAAAGAAAAGTTTGTGAGGACCCGTGCAGGAGTGTGTTTAGTCCCACATCGGTTATTCGCCGGAGAGATCTTGGGCACTTATACAGGACTAAGAAACCCAAAAAAATACCTTCTAACTAGTCTTTTTGGGTGAAATCCTGAGTTGCTACAACCTACCATCCACTTACGGTTCTAGAAGGTCAAAAGTATTCTAAAATGCAAAGAGAAGATTGATGAAGAGAAGAAGGAATAGGAGAAGGATAGAGGAGAGAAGCATGCCTTCTAATTTGCAGCTTACCATTAGAGGGAAACCGTAAAATGAAATCAGGAATGGATGGACAAGGGAGAAGAATTGAAGGGAGAGGGGAATAGAAGAGGGGACCTACGATTAGGGTTAGGGTTTCCATGGGCGGTGATTGCCGGGAAAGAGATGGGGCAAAGAACGGGTGAGTTTGAATCTGATGCTTGCTATCTGCGTCATGTAGGATAATGGGTTTGAATCATGCCGGAGGGAAATTGTTGTCCCTCGGTAGCTTTGGACTCATGACAAGGGAGGCCAAAATTTCACTTTGGACCATGACTAACCGAAAGATGAACTGAATAGAACCCCTTTTGGCTTTATTCATATCAAAATTTCTCTTTTTTTGAGAGAGAGAAGGGATATATCAATATTTTTCCAACACTAAAATGAAGCTGTTTGTCAAAAAAAACGAATTTATTACAAGAAAAAAAAGAAATAACAAAGTTACGAGTCACTATTAGTCACCCATTCTTCCTAATTAGGTTGAAACTATTTAGTTAAATGATCAAACAATTTTATTATATATTTTATGGTTCAGAACTGGCAAAAAATTCGTTGTTATTGTTGAATATTTAAGCAGACAATATAAGAGGGTGAAATTTCTTCACTCTCCAATTGGAAGTAAAACCTAACTTGCCAATCTCACAGCTTAAGATGATGCCAACAAGAAGCAATCCTCTACAATTCCCCTAGACATCAGATAAGTCTAGTTGCCAGGGTAGAAGAATAGGTATTGATACATGAAATAACATCCATCTATAAAGCATAAAGTACGAACCCAAGAACCTTAATTCATAAATGCATGCAACTATAAAATATAAGAGATCATTTTCATCACAGTAAGATGTAAATTAAGAAAAGGAAACAAAATGTAGTGGTCCTCCGCAATACCATTAATTTCATGGAGAGTCCGATACTGAAGATGCTGTTGGATAAATCAGACATTCAAAGTAAACACTGTAAATTCATAAATGCAATACCTAAAAAACAATTGCAAATGCAGTTAAGAGTTTGTTAAAGAGTGTGAACCATGCCTCATGTTCCTTGAGATCGTACACCAGACCCTTGTCCTTCTTCTGCACTCCGGCTAACTTAAACACCGCCTCCCCTCTACCCCCATCGGGCGGAAGATACACTCTCTCATCCTTCCCTCTCCCCGGATATCCCTTGTGAGAAACCCCTTCAGACTACCCTCACAAAAGAACACAATACCACCAAGAATCTCAAGAAAAATCAAACCCTTCCAAGAAAACACCGATGCTAAGACATCTGTAAACGAGATTCAATCAAGAATACCTCATCGCTGTTTCCTCGGGGAGAAGCGCCGCTTCTAAGAGATTGCTTTCGGGACCGTGGAGGTCGTTGGCAGCAGGCGAACGTCGACCTCCGAGACGAGGAAGTGGAGTGGGAGAAGGAGAGGGAGGGGGAAGAGGAAGAAGGCGCAGCTACAACTGTGGTCATAGCCACAGTCAGAGGAGGAGAGGAGAGGAGAGGAGAGGGAATGCGGGAGGTCACGACCGGCGAAATAAAACAGGTGAGATTTTATCCTTCAACTTATCTACCCGTTATCCCCCTCTCGCTGCCCTGGTTATCGGTCACGTGCAATGCACTTGACTTTAAACCCGAACTCGCGGACAGTTTATCTCCGCCTCGGCCCAATTTAGCGGAGCTAGAAAGTACTTTATGATCCTCCAAAAACACTTTTAGATAGAATAGAGATGTTTGGTAAAAAAATAAAAAAGTTGTTTTAGCTTTGTCAGAAAACTAAAAATATTTACTTGAGAAAAGTTCTAAAATAAGTTCTTCAGAAAAGTACTTTTAGCACACATCGAAAAACTACTTTACGTTTATAAATTTTTTTTATTTTAGACCAAAATATCGATGATAAAATTATATAATTATAAAAAATGTTCTTTTATATCATAATTACGAAGAAAAAAATCTACAGGAGCCCCAACAAACAAGGAACTTAATCAACCCTGTCTTTTTTTCTTGCCACCTGATCAATGTATTATTTCTTTACTTTATTTATTTATAACAAGGAAAGCATTGGAAAGAAAAAAATCGTAAAATCTCACTTTTGCATATCTCATTGTATGCGTCTACTTTTTTTTTAAAATATTAATTCCTAAAAATATTATATTAATAAAATATAAATATATAATGATAATAATTATAATATTTTATATCAAAAATTGTATTATACTATAAATATAATATTATATTACATTATATCATAATACATTGATATGTTATGTTATATAATATTGAATTATGTTCTATTATTATGCTATAGTATATAATATTATATTAACTATATTAGAATAATATTATATTACATTATAGTAATATTATGCTATATCATATATTTATGTATTAATACATATTATATTTTATTATGCTCTGTTGTATAATACTATGATGTCTTGATGGTTATTTTGTTATACCAAAAGTACTTTTTCAGTTTGTTTGCTAAATATATATTAAAGTTCCACAACACTTTAAAAATGTAGCTGCCAAATAACAAATAGCTTTTTATAAAAATTTTACTTCAAAAACTTTACTTCTGAAAACTCTATCGCCAATATCTTTGACCGAAAAAGTTTACTTAAGGACGGACACGTGACAATTAGTAAACCCAGACAGGCTTATAATTAGAAGTTTGTTTATTTTTTGTTTATTTTTATTTAATTTCTTGTCTTCAATCCTTTTTGATCTTTTGATTTTTTCCAAAAAAAATATTTGGGGATTTTGGTTTGTTTTTCGGGTATTAGTGTTTAATCTAGGATTGTTAGGGTTCCTGGTGATATCCTCGGACATGAATCTTATATGTTTTAGGGCTTCTTTATTTTTTATAACCCTAATTCAATTATCGTTTAGGATATCCACGTACAGGTTGGTGACAGTGATGAATTTGTTTGTACGTCACAGCTCCGTTGAGGGTTTCATTCAAGAAATTGAGAAAAAAAATAAATAGTTTTAGTATCTTCATGACATGAGGGCTCTCCCTTGACTGCAAGTTAGGGTTTCTGAGGTCGTTAAAAGCATGATCTGAATTCATGATTCTAGTGTGGTTTGATTTCTGAAGCAATCTACCGTCATCAACCATTAATACTGTATATGACTAATTTCTTACCAGGTTGGGCACTCCTTGTCATCTCAAATTTACTATGTATTGTTTATTACATCATTCATTTCCAGGGCATATCCTCCATGTCATTATCCTGTGTGCAAATAGATCCCTTATAACACGTTGGAAGAAAATGAGTGCAAATTTTGGTGAAATAAGATATAGGAAATAGAGATTGAAAACAGGGTTTTTTTTTATTAAATTTAATGTTGTTTGAAGAGATATAAACGGAAGTATTTTCTAGTTGGCATGATCATGTTGATTCCAGATTAATTTTGTTAACTAGCAAAGAGATTGCTTGAGTTTGTAGCAACTTTTAGCGATATGCCCGAATCAATCCCAAAATTAATAGAAGACCTATGGGTTGAGTAGATTAAAGCTTCTGATTAAAGGAGTTGCTGAGAGAATCAACGAGCTTGTCGTGAATCTTGTAGAAGATGATGGAGTTTTCACATGCTTGAGCGGCAGTTGAAAGAGGCTTGAATTATAGATCAAGACCTTTCAGGGCATGAATGATCAGATCATCTTCATCAATCGGTGAGTTGATAGTTTCCAGTTCACGCATGGTCTTGAAGAACTTGTCCTTGAGATGCAAACAAACGCCCAAGTTTGTACCATGCCTCTTGAGACATTGTAGAGGAGGTGATGAGAAAGATGATAGACTTAGGAATTGAGACAATAATTGCATTGAAAAACAATTGATCCCGACGAATCCATTGCAAATAGGTTGAGTTGGTAGTTTCTTCGCCATCTCTTAAGATGTTTTTTGACGGACAAGGGTAGGAACCATCAACATAACCCATTAGATCATAACTGATCAGGATAGAATTGAATTGAGCACATCAAACCCGAAACAAACCCGAAAATTTGAGGTAATAAGTCTTAGGGGAAGTTGAGCAGTAGCATTAATAGCAATCAAACTAGATGTATTTAATGGTGAGTCAATGGGGAGAAGTTGAGTGGTGGTGGCTGACATAATTAGATAGGAAACGAAACGAAGTTCGTTCTTGTAACCACTTTGGTACGAAGCTTTTTATAGTCAAAGTGGGGGACCTATGCTTGAATTGAAGTAGCGCCTTTTGAATATAAATGGGGCGTCCTTGGTAGCGCATTCGATTATGCGTCTGTAGATATATTGAACCCACCATTTTAGGGCGAAATCAATTTTCATTTCAGTCCCATGCATCGTCTACAAAATAAGACTACCGATGAAAGGATTTAGTACCCCAGTGCTTGTTCACGCAAAGATGCCATGATAATTGATACATATAGATGAAATATTGACACTCATAATGAGAGAAAACAACCACACATGTTTATTTATTAATATGGGTATTTATACCATACACAAGTCGACCAAATTAAAAAAAATAACAATTACAGCAAGAATTTGAAACCCTCTAAACTAATGCTGTTATTACAAATATTTCCAAGTTAATCATCCGAGCTTTAGGTGTTATCTCTTGTCGGAAAGATCTCAAAGAATCGCGGGCAGGTTTCAGGTGCGAGATTTTAGAAAGGTCGGTAAGTTAGTTGCATTTCTGCCTATTTTGTTTGCAGAAGTTAGCTCACACATCTTATTCAACATTCGCTCCTTGCACAATTTAATCAATATTTTTACTTCTATCTTAAGCTACATTTCTTTTGACCTTCAGCAGAAAAACTATGCACTTGCTCAGATGCCAATATATATGACACAAATCCTTGTCACAAACAATTATTCTTGCAGAAGTAGTCTTGCGTTCCAGGATGGCCTTTTACATTTGGAGATTTCACTACAGTCATCACTCTTTTGCTCAAAACGCATATAATTGCAACCACCCTGCTGTTGTCACGGCGCTCTTCTTTTTCATACTGCACCAGCTACTAGGATGTAACATGAATCATTATTTCAGAAAACAAAAAAAAGAGAATCATTAGTGTCCAATATAGTAGGAATTATCCATTGAAATACTTCAATATACTTGAAGTATTTCAATCAAATACTTGAACTAGTGTTCTACTCCTTTCTATTATGATCTTTTATCATACTAACTTGCAAAATATACTTCAGGTCTGTCACTAAGAATGTATAAATATTTTTAATATTTGTTTTCCATCTTATGGAGGAAAAGAAAAAGAGGGAAAAACAAAAAAAAAAGGGGGAGAAAAATGGCATGTTGAAGGGAAGCATGTTCTTTCCTAATTTGTAATAAATCTAAATGAAGCATTATGCAATGTTTATGAATGCAACTGATCTAATTCAAGCTAATTAACTGCGACGTTCTAATATTTCAACAATTTAATTCCTAGAAGAAAAAAAAAAAAGAGAAGCCTTTCCTAAAACTACTGCAAACAATTATTATGACAACTACAACTTAACTAATGTCATAACTGGTGTCATTTGTATTGAAAAGGATGCCAATGAGGGGCAACGCAGGAAAGAAAGCAGTGTTCCCACCATTATTCTTGGACACAAAGGAGAATCATTGGGATTCCTATCAAAACAAAACTCTTTGATCACTTCATCAGAGATGCCTACTTCAAGCCACAAGGAATCATGTTGCTCGACCCACCTTTTACTCATAATCAGATGTCTTCACCCAAAGATCCCTGTGAAGAAACTACCTTCTCATTAACTTGCCATGTCCTGTGATAGTAGTGTGCTGCTAATTTGAAAGTTTTCTGATAACTTTGTCTCAAAAACAAATCAAAATTTTGAACTTGAGTTATCCCATTACATCAGTAGTCTCAATTTCGAAATCAGTGGGCCTCGCCTGCTGCCATGCATAGAGATAGAGTTATCTCAATGTGAAGCGTCACACTCGCAGCTAGTTCGGCCCATTCAAACCAAATTTGGCAGCCAAGATTGCTACCAGGATTTTTTAGGATTTATGTCCTCGTAGCTGGTCGTGTAAGTGTGCTTGACCGTGTGAGACAAGGCATGCATGTATCTGTGTGCATGAGTGCAAATGGATCGAGTCGAATCATGAGTAACTTCGATCCAATCTGATTGCTTGTTCAGATTCTAATTTTGAATCCAGATCCAACCTAATAATGAATCGGGTCGGATCCGTGTATAACTCGGACCTGACCCAAAAAATTCGAATCCGATTTGGGTCCGGATCGGATCCAGCTTGGATCAACCTATGCATAGCTTCAGAACTTATTTGCACCCCTACGGGCTGCAGCTCGCGAGCTCAAATATTTTTACAGATTCAAATCAAGTCGGATTAGGTCGGGTCTGAATTCAGCAAACCCAGATCCGATTCGAAAAATAGAACAGATTTAATTTTAGAATCCGACTCGGCTCCACGGTTCTCCAAAATAAGTTGGATTGGGTCTAAGCGGGTCGGATCGGGTCAGGTCGGGTTACGAGTCAATCCGACCCACCTATGATGTTATTTGTGAGAGAGAAGAAAATAATTTATAAAAAAATTAATACATAATATATATATATATATATTATTATGAGGAGGAGAAAAAAAATTATTAAGAAAATCATAGTAAGATTGTATCATTAGATCTAACCGGATAACATAACTATATTTGGATTTGATAAAAAAATTAGAATATATGTAATTTTTTGATTTTTTTGGTAGACTCCCACGCTAATCTCGTGAGCATAGCCAGACAGACCCAAAGAAAAGTGGGGACATATTGATACGCATTTAGTCACTATGTACTGAACCGATCTAAAATAGTTATATAAGACTGAAAAATTTAAATAATATTTTCTAGCTACGGTTCTTTAGATAAGATTCTAATTGTTATAAATGATATCAAATGAAACTTAGAGGGTAAAGAAAGTACGTAAATATCGTATGATGATTTTATTATTATTGTTTTTGGAACAAGCAAACGAGCTTCTGCTGCTCTCATAGGCGTTCAGTTCGGACTTCGCGGGTTGAAGGCTAATGCGCGCAAAATATCTTCGACTGTCGCGTCAGCCGGACCACAAGCGACAGCGACTCAACCGTAACGACTAGCGGCGGCCGAGGCTCTTCCGCCCATCAAACTCGTTCCCTTCAAGAAACCAGCCTGCATTTGTTACACCCAAAAAAAAAAAAAACAGCCTGTATCACCCTCGAGAGACAAGTACTAGAGATGGGCGCATTATCATCAAGGAGACTCAGTCAATGTGACTGGGCAAATTCTGGAGGCAGGGCCAAAGGCTAAGTATCTACTACTATGCAATATCCAGAAAGTATTGTGGCTTCTAAACAGTACAGTAAATAGAGTTGCTGACTAGATTTTTTTTTTTTTTTTTTGCTATCCAACGTTCTGAAAAGATATTTTAAATTGGATACACTTCTAGTCCTCCGTCACTATATAGATTTTTTTAAGTAATTTATCTAGTTGTACTTATGTAAGATTAGTGTGATTAACTAGTCACGTTAATTACAGAGATAAAACTTAGTTATCGGTTCGTTTGGCCTTAAGAGCTTCACTTCTTTTTAAGATGATTTTTTTTAGAGAAAGAATCCTATTAATAACACACACGTAACTAACTTGATCAAACCTGAGAAAGAAATAAAACAAACAGAAATAAGAGATAGTCCTGTAACCAACTCGACTTTAAAGGAAAGAGAAGCTAAGAATAGAATCTACCCTCAGGATAATTTGTTGTGACAAGCAGTATAAGCTGATGTCGAATTTAAGTGATTAAAGATTATGAAATGCACCTCTCATATTATAAAGGAACGGAGGGCCTAAACGGGCGATGATCCCCTTGTTCTCTTATGAGTAATTTTCTTGTAAGACTTTTATTATCCAATCGTACCTAAACTTCTGCACCGTATAGAGCCAATCACCGTACTATATCAAAATAAAAAATAAAAAATCCACCGCCGCCTCTCTCTCTCTCTCTCTCTCAACGTTCGATTCGGCCGTCATTCTCGGGTAAATCAAACCTGACGTCTCGTCGCTTTCGCTCTTACATTATCTTAAGCCATCACATGCAGCGCCCGCTCCACGGAAGATAATGCGTACTTTTGCCACGTGGCACAAGCCGATATGCCGATGATTCTGCCCAATCAGCAGCGAACTGCGCGAGCATCCCAATGGGCGCCCCACAAAATTTGTTTCGGCTATTTAAAATCTTCAGTCGTGGGACCCGCGGATCCACGGCGATGTCTCCGCTGGTGCCAGCCGTCGATCTCCTCGCCCGGGCTTTTGATTCTCCCTCTAAAATTGTCCATTTCCCTTCCAGGCTACAGCATTAACGCTGGAGCAGGACATTTACATATATAACAAGTTTCTTTCCTTCTTGGCCGATGTATCCATACATATCCCTTTCCATCACTCACAAATATATCTTATGATACATGAAGCATGGAGATGAATAAAGAATACAAACACACCGAGATCACAAGTTTCTTGAAAATGAAATATAAAATAGATAGAATATATTAAAAATATATATATTTATATTTATATTTTTGTGTCCGTATTTACTTTTATACATATATATACAAAAAGCGTTGATAAAATATAAAAAGTTGTCCAAATAACATAGTCAATATTTTATACGGTAGCATTAACTTTTAGAACTCTATTAAACATTAATTCATAACTTGTGACTCTCTATCTCGTTTTCAATGTATCTAGAAAATATATAATATATATTCGGGAAGTACCCATAATATTCTTTAAATTTTAAAAGATATGATGCATGATATAATATTGAATGTATCTGAAAAATATCTGGCAAGTATCGATATTCAATACAAATATAATTCGACACAATTTAGCATTTGAGGTATCAAAACTTTGCAACCAATATAGTGCTGATAAATCAGTTGCAATTTTTTTAATTAATTTTTTATAATTGAAAGTAGTTTTAATCATCAAGATTCAAATCACCAATGTAAATATTAACAACCATACTTAATATATTCATAAGATGATTTCTATCCCTTTATTGTCGCGGTCGGTCACCTATATACATTAATTAATGCATGTATACATGCATACATCAACAAATATAAAATGTATGTATACATGCATACATTAACAAATATAAAATGTATGGATGCATATATAATTGACAGGCAGACTCAAACACCACACTCAAAAAAAACCAGCTTAATAATTAACTCCAACATTGCCATTATTTAAAAGTTACATGGTTTATAGTATTAGCTATAAAGGCATAACATAACGTGTTTCATTCAATTGATGCACTAATTGCCATTAAGATTTAATAACAATGATTACTGACTGCCATTTAGAGTGCTAAACAGAAGGAAAAACAAAAGATGGATCTCACCTTAAAAAAAAAAAAAAAAAAAAAAAAAAAGGGAATTAGATCCAATGTCCCAACTTAGCCCGGACCACGTCCAAATCAGCTGGGCCCCATCCGGTCCGGCTGCACCCCAGCCTCTCAACAGCATCTGCCCAAACGGCGAGAGACAATCTCCTGCACCCGGATCTCCTTCCTAAAGTTGGCTCCAAAACACTGTGAAACCGGCGACCAAATGTGGGTCCCGCGCGCGCATCGCTCCCGTTCTCCTCAGCGTTTAACGCTCCTGACGACTCCTTGCTTCCTAAAACCAGAGAATATACCATCGAGTGGAGAGAGAAAGACTGAAAAAGACAAAAAAAAAAAAAACCCGCAATGAGCCGGGGTTTGGACGATGATCCCGGCGAGGTTGGCCGGCATTGAAGCAGACCATGGCCCAGACGAAGGAGACCCAAAATGGCACCCAAGAGGAAGTCGACTGCCACGTTGCATCGGGGGATTCCTGTCACCTTGTGTCACATGACGTGGGGCTTTCTGGGTCCTGTACCATAAATTCAAAGCCAAAGACTCTTCCTCTCTCCCATTGCTTTCTGAAGTTCAGAAGCCTGAGAACTTTTCATCTCTCTTGCCGCCTTGCCTGTCACTGTGTGCTGTTTGGGTGGGTGCGGGCGGCAATACCGACACCACCAGCGGAGACAATCGTTGTGTCACTTGCGGTATTCGTGGGGGCCAAAGAAAGCAAGAGAGGATGCGGTGCTAAATATAGAAGGCGGGGTAGAGTGAGAGATTTTAGTGGTATTTATTTGCTCTTGCTAGCTAACAAAGGGTTGTTTGCTCTTGTTGTGAACTCCAGAGAGAAAGAGGAGAGGAGGAGGATGGGGTCTTCTGGGATGGCTGCGGGCATGGGAGGGAGTAGCTGCTGCTCTGGTGCAAATGACCAAGGAAGAGGAGGTTTGCCTTTCCTCTCATCTTTCTTTCTTTTTCCTTTTTTTTTCTCTCTTAAGTTCTTTTTTTTGATCTGACTTTTGATATTAAAAGAGGTCCTGGTTAGCATATGAATGATTAGTTTAATGCTTCTGTTGTGGGTGATGGATGCTGCACTTTTGGGTTTCACTTCTGTCCCCTGTTTCTTTTCTTTTGTGTTTTTATAATAGATTTTGTTTCTCCACTCTTATGTGGTTTTGTTCATGGACTAAATATCTTAAAATATTTTTCTGTAACTTTCTCCTCATGGAACTAGTTATTGATCATTAAAGCTTTTAGTTTATGGTCCTTTTTTAATGTGTTTGTGAGTTTGGCAGAATGTGATTTTTCTGTTCTTTTTGGTTAATTTCCTGGTAAAGACCACAGTTATGGAATCTCTTCTAAATAACTACGGATGTTGTTCGAGCGATTCTTTGATGTTTGGTTGTTGTTCATGTATTGTTGTGTTCTTAGACGGGGATGGCCACATTGATACCGAGCTATGGCGCGCTTGTGCCGGTCCCCTCGTTACCGTTCCTCTTGTCGGGGAGAAGGTCTTCTACTTTCCTCAGGGTCACATGGAGCAGGTGTTCCAGTCTTCACATCTCTCCAAATTGATTTTACTGCAGTTAACACTTATAATCTTTTGGGAGATCTTTAAGCTATGAGTTAGAAGATATGTTCCCATGTTTGGCTATCACTCTGCTTTGAGTTTTGCTCCTCTTCAGGTTGAGGCTCACACAAATCAAGAGGACAACCGGCAATTGCCAATCTACGGTTTGCCTTACAAAATACTTTGCCGAGTTGTAAATGTCCAGTTAAAGGTCTTTCGCTTTCGATCGATGCACTCGCAAGTTTCTAATTCTTTCATTATTATAAGATTCAATCTTCAGTTGTGGGTGACATGGTTTTCCTGTCCATTCTATTGGTTTTACTTATTTTTCTTCTCTGGTGTATTTGGTTTTCCAACATAATTCTGCAGGCAGAACGAGACACCGACGAAGTCTTTGTGCATGCGACGCTGCTTCCAGAACACAAGGTTGGATGCTAATCTGTTGCAACTTTGCGAAATAGCTTCTTGTATTGGTAGTCAAGTAAACATTCTGGGGTTGTTGGATAATATGAGAACTGCTGAATCTGACAACTTGTGTGTCCGAAGCAACAGGATGAGGGTGTTTCCAGGAATAAAGCTGTGCGAACCTCAATTGCAAAGCCATGCGTGCGTTCCTTCTGTAAGATTCTCACTGCCTCTGATACTAGCACACATGGAGGTTTTTCTGTTCCAAAGCGACATGCTGATGAGTGTCTCCCCCCACTGGTTAGTTTTCTAGTTGAGTTGTCAGAGTATGAGTGCCAGTTGAGTCCTTGCGAACTTCAGATATTTGTCAAGTTGCGTAGAACCTTTGTGGAAAAATACTTATTCATGGATCCCACATTAGAAGTTGCCATCCAAAGAATTATCGTTCATTGCTCTTACATGCTCTACTGTTGTAGAATGCTATGTCCTTTGATGGACTGATGATATATTTCAGTTGAACCAGATCCAGTGCTTTTGATTGGGTATTTTATTCTAATATTTGATTTTTGTACTTGTTTTTATAGGACATGACCCAGCAACCCCCAGTGCAAGAGCTTGTTGCAAAGGATTTGCATGGTGTAGAATGGAGCTTTCGCCATATCTTTCGTGGTAAGTACATGGAAAAGCAATTTCATGGTTAACATTTATGTTAACATCAACATATGCATGACATTAAAGTTATGGCAGTAGGATTTGGGGAAGGGGGGGACGTATCTGCCATATTTTCCTCTATCCACATCTATAAAACTACTTGTTGATCCATATGCATGAACAAGAGTACACAAATCATAACAGCAGATATGTACATGCCTATTTATTTGTTCTACGATTGCAACAAGCTTATAAGCTTGATCAGAGCTCTGTAATCATGTCTAGTTTTACATCCCAATAAGTTTATTCATAATTGGTGTGAACAGATTTTATTGTTATCTTTCATTAAAAAAATTTACATGCTATGGTTAATACATCCTTCTTTAAACCTAAGGTCGTAAACTGTATGTCGGGAGTGTGCCACACTATGAGTGGTTTTACCATAAATTATCTAGCAAATCCTTTTCCAAGAAAGTAAGAAGGCAAAATAGGTAGTGTTGTGATGATATGAGTTTGACTTGAGGAGTGGCACTTAGAATGACTCGAGATGCTGTTTGAGCATGCATGGATAGTAGGACTGATGAGGATTACAAAGCCAGGTAAGCAAAAATACAAATTATTAGCTAAGTTTGATGTTATTGTTTTGCGACATGTAAGATCCGATGTCGATTAAGCTGGAGAGTAGGTAGGAGCTACATGTGATCGATAAACATAAAGCAACATGTTGCTGCAAATGAGACCTCATATATCATATATGCCCTTAGTATTAGAGCTCAATCTCTAAAGAAATTCTTACACAGTAAACATATGATTGAGAGAACCTCTAGAACTGTAACCATGAAAAGATGCATATTGACTAGATTGGCGGTTTAAGCTTGCAGTGATCACAACTTGTTGAATTCACAGTGAAGTTGGTTTTGGTGGTTATGTCAACTGGTACAAAGATCATCTTGAAGGCCAGATTGGCATTGGACTGCAATGTCATAGGCATATAATGCTGGAAATCTGCAGATGAATCATGCAAATGGGAGACAAGACACCATAGGATGTCAAAGTTGTGATGATTGTGCATGAGCCAGATGGCAAGTATCACATGACGATACAAGTCTTTGGAGGGACAAAGTATGAGAGTCTTGTACATAGGGCAAACTATTGTTGCAGTCGCAAGGATCCTCTGGCAGTCAAGACTAACATTATGAAATAAAGATGAAAACTTGGTTCAAAGCTGAAGGCCAATGTCCCATGTGAGATGGCCAAGTATTTAGATTGAAGAAAGAAATAGAACTACAAAGAGGACATTGATGACAATCCAATGAGGAAGAGAACCTTACGAGTCACATGAACCTATTTGGAATTATAAGAATAAATTAATGTGCATACTTGCATAAAGAAGCATGTTTTTTTTAGGAAAGAGTGCAAATCCAAGGGTACAAATTGGGTAGAAAATATCCACTGTTAGCAAGATATAACTGAGGAGCAAAAAATTCTAGTGACAAGGAATGCAGAATTAATTGACCCCAAAAAATGGATACTTTGCATAGTGCGATCAACATTAAAATTGCTCGTGACAAATAAAAATTGTCCAACAGCATGGTAAGAAGGGGCAAAGGAGAAAAATATGGAAGATGGTCACTGTGGAATGAAGTGATATGGAGATTAAAGAAGATATGGATCCCCTAAAGCAACTTTAGGGCCCACATGATTGCTTCTGTGGACCATGATAAAAAAAAAACCATCAAGGACTATGGCATATCCAACCCATATAAGCCAAAGGATCCAACTATGAGATGAGGAATGTGAAGCAATCAAAAAAAAAATATGAACAGGTAATATGAAAATATAACTGTTCCAAGAAAAATAAATTAAAAAAACAAGTTGTTAATGAGCATATAATCAGTTAAGCATTGTGGGAACAAAAAGCCATGCTTGTTGAATAAGTGAAAATGAGCACAAACAAGGTCAAGATGTTAGTGACATGGTCAACAGTATCTATGACCTGAGAATCAAATTGAAAAGATCAGGTGCCAAAAGTGATCATAGCGACGATTTTAAGAGATAAAAATGTCCAAAGAATAAAAAATAAATGGCTGCAAGTGGTGTAAAGGAATGAAAAATGAGTATTCTTCATGATATGGTGTGAATAAAAAAGATCAATGAGGCAAGACTAAACTGAATCAAATAAGATTGGGAACAGATCTACTGTAAAATCAATAATATTATCTTAAATGTGAAATATCATACTGAATACTATTAAATAATTTTTCTTCAGAAAAAAAAGGATAAAAGATAGACCTGAACCCATAAGGCAGTCCAATGATGATGTATGAGTAAAAGGGCAACTTCGTACTTATTTATGGTTGAGACAAAATCTGATTATTTGGCTATAGGGAGGGCAGTTTGTTGAGAACATGAATTAGAAAATCTTTAGAGGTTCTTTGGTCAAATATGATTCTGGCATGCTCCCCTGTTGTTGGCTTGATAAGTCAATAAATGGAGATGCTCTGGCAATTGTGTCTGATATTTGTTCTGTCATATAGCAGAAAATGTGCTGATTCTATTACGTGGTGGAGACTCATAAAGGATGGACCAATCTTGCAAACAACCTATGGTTCTTTTTTTGGGAGTTTCCAGGAGCATGATACCCAGGTTCTATGATCATAAAATTTGAGCAGCATGTATTGAATTGTATAGACTGTCATTGTCATGTCCCAATGAGTCATGCCATGAAAAAGAAGTCAAGCTAGTGTGATTGTGTAGTTATGCAATGTACATGTATTTTTGAGCAAACTATGAACAAAAGTGCGGATGAACATGCTACCATGCAACTTATATATCTGGATTCTTGATGTTTGGACTGTTATATTTGTTTTATTTTGTTTTCACTTTGTTTTGTTTTGTTTTTGTTTGTTTATACAAAGGAAGGGGGAGACCCACTGAGTTGTAATTCCCAGACCCAAATTTTTGGAGATGCACAGTCCAAGAATCAATCCCAAAACGTCTGGTTGCTAAGTAGAGGGTGTGACCGCTGGGGCAAGTCCGGTTCACAACAAACTTAGATTTCTCCAAACTTGCATGTCTGCATTATAACTATCTCCATAGTGATGTGGATAAAGATGTCAATAAGATGCATTAGGCACCATGGCAAAGACCGACTTTTCATTAAATATTTAATTAAAATAGTCATTGTTGATTGTGCATTTGCATCCTGCTTCTCTATTGCTTTTTATTCAGATGGTTCTATTAGGCATGCACATGGGATAATGGGATTGTGTGTTTTAATTTTCTTGTAAAGCATCTGCCTTTTAAACTGTGATTCTGTTGCCTTATTTTCTCCTTAGAGGATATCACAGGAGAACATTGGACTGACTGGAGCTTGTAGGCCTAAATAGTTGCTCTTCTATTGTTATATTCATCATGAATGCAAGTTTCCTTCCTCTATTGCATGTGTAATTGTATGTTTAGTTCATTCTAATTTACAAAATTGGATATGACAGCTTCTCCTAATATCTTTTTTGTTCTTAACAAATTCTAGGTCAGCCGAAGCGGCACTTGCTGACAACCGGTTGGAGTACATTTGTGAATGCGAAAAAGCTTGTTGCAGGGGATGCTTTTATTTTCCTCAGGTCCTCTCTGTCACCCTCCTCTCCCATGAGAGAGAGAGAGATGCACATGCACGTACATGCATGTTTCTATATTTTCATATTGATTCCTCCAAATAAGACAGGAATTAAGGGGCCCATGCAAGGTTTCAGGTATCGTTACAGTACCTGGACTGGCATCCTACTGGTATAAGCCATAACGAGTATCAGTACAGTACATCTGTTTGTACTAACACTTGGTAGTACCATCTCCCAAGCAGTCTGGTCCATAAGCCTTGATGCCCAGGATTGTTTGCTGTGATGTCCAAGAATTTGCCTTTTGACATGTCATATGTGTGATGTATTTTGGCGATTGTTTCGCCCATAGCTCAAAGTGGGCAAGGATGAAACCAACCAAGAAATCATGTTTATCATCCTGACAAAATCATTCACAAAGTATCTATTCCTTTCTGCAGAAGTGAAAACGGGGAACTTCGTGTTGGAGTTCGTCGGGCAATGAGGCAACATAACAGTGCATCTGCATCGGTCATATCTGGTCAAAGCATGCAGCTTGGTCTGCTTGCATCTGCATCGCATGCAATCACCACTGGGACTATGTTCAGTGTTTATTATTGGCCTAGGTAAATGAATAGTCAGTGATACTCTTTTTACGTGTTACTGTTTGCATCAGTTTCTTGTTTTCATGAGCTACTCAATATATCCATGTTAACAAATTTATCATCAACGTTTTGGGCTTTTTGGCTTTTGCGTAATCTGCTCTATGTTACTACACATATCTTGCACATGTATTGTTATCTGAGCTTAAATTCCTCTGGTTCTAGAGATAGAATGTAGTTCGTGTCTTCTCTGAATTTTAAATTCTTTTTTTTTCATCTAGTGCTTTATCATTTGCTTCTGGTTATTTGATTTATGTCCAATATGTCAATTTATAAATTGTTCCTTAGGCGTAGTCCAGAGTTCGTAATTCCTTACAATCAGTATGTGGAATCTACAAAGAACAACTATTCAATTGGAAGGAAAGTCCGAATGAAGTTTGAAGGAGAAGAAGATCAAGAAGAAAGGTGATTGCTCATAGTAGATAGACATGATGAGTATTTTCTTTTTCTTTCCCTTTTTTCCTATAAACATACATGATAGCCAACTTTTTATTTTTACCACCATCTGTCCTATTTCTGTTGATCACATAGTGATCACATATTTTTGCAATCCAGAATTACAGGTACAATAATCAGTATAGAAGACACAGATCCAGCAACTTGGCCTGGTTCAGAGTGGAGGTGTTTCAAGGTAAGAAAAATTACATGAGCATTTTTTTCTGTTACTTTAGAAGGTATTTTAATGCTTGTAAGGCTGAAAAATGCTTCTGAGACACTTTGTCTTTCCGAAGATTGTTGTTTGCTCAGAGGGGTGCATCAGCTGGTGTATTGGCACTTTCGTTGAATTTTTTTATGTGGTGCGCCTATTAACTTGTCATTAATCAGACTGGAAACCTACATCATTTCTTATCAAATTAGATGCTTTTGATGTTCTTTTTTAATATGCATATACTTGCCAGCTGCACTACTCATGCCTTTAGCTTCATATGGGATGCATCTGCTTTTGTCAGCTTCCTTTTAGGCATTTGATTGATTCTCTCTTTTAGTGATGTGGTTGGACTAGTCCAGGGAAAATTAATCTCTGGCCCCATGGTTGACAGCCATTTAATGATCCGGGCCACGGCATGTTTTGATCAACTGTTTTTCAATCTATGGTTCAATTTTATGCATGCTTGAGCTTTGTTTTACGATACATTCAATGTGCACTTTTTATTGTTTTCAAACACAGGGCCCCTGAAAATTAGATTGCGATCAAAATAAGGAACTGGGTACTCAATTTTGTCAAAGGGCCTGATCATTATATGGCTAGAAGTTATGTTGCCCAACAATTAAATACAGCCCTTTTATTATGTTTGAAAAAAGAGCCTTCCAAAATAATCTGTTTTTTCCAGTAGATTTTAGAAATAAATGCCAATAAAATTGGCTTTGAGGATTGAAAAGAGTTTTCGCATCCCTTGAAGTCACTTATTACTCTTATATTACGGTTGTCAAAAATCTGTGAATTTTTGAACATATAATTTCTTTAGCTGAACACAACATCTGTTAACTTTGTTATCTCAATGTTAGGTCCACTGGGATGACACATCCACTATTATACGCCCACAGAGAGTGTCCCCATGGAATGTTACTCCATTTGTAGCTGCAGCAGCACAACCTCCATTTGTACCGCGATCCAAGAGGCGTGCTACTCATCTGCCATCTCCTCCTGATCCGTCTGCCCTCATTAGGGATGGTCAGTTAGTCATCTATCCTCTGAATTTTACATATTTCTGGAAAGACTACTACTAT
Organism: Phoenix dactylifera; assembly: GCF_009389715.1. Classification (NCBI taxonomy): domain Eukaryota; kingdom Viridiplantae; phylum Streptophyta; class Magnoliopsida; order Arecales; family Arecaceae; genus Phoenix; species Phoenix dactylifera. The sequence continues at coordinate 7,119,247 of NC_052392.1, forward strand.
TCTTCTCTATTATGTCTTGAGAATGGTACAATCTATTGGAGCTTCATTCACCTTTGGGCTTCATTCCATCTTAGAATCGTGTGAAAGGTGTTGGAAATGCAAAAATCTCCTTAACAGTTCATAAAGGACTGAGTTTTTAAATTTTCTATACAGTAAAAGGTCTTTTTGTTATTTCCTCGAAAAAAATTTGGTGATGACTTTCATATTCCATTGTTCCATTGATTTGTTTTATCAGTGCACAGCCTAGTAGTGCTTATGCTTCATCCACTTTCTGACTGCAATTCAATCAGCTGAATTGCTTGCACTGATTCTATCCTCCAGGCCCCCTAAAAGTCTCCAATGAACCTGCTCCTAGATTATGCGGGGTCTTGCAAGGTCAAGAAAACTTGGTACCAGCACTAGGATACATTGGTGACTATCTTGAACAGGGGACTGCTCACAAGATTCTGTCTTCTCAACGAATACCTCCATCCAGTCCTAATGCTGGAAGAAGCAATGAATCGATCAATTCTCACAGAGAGATGGGATTAGAGGACTGGACATGCTCTCTGAGGCCTCAGCCTTGTTTTCATGAAACCTATGCAAACGGTGGTATCTCAGAGACTTCATGGCTTGATAGCTATTGGCAACGAATGCTTCCCACTTCAATTGACCTGGGGGCATCGCGAGCCAAACCCAATAGGTTTCAGGATATGGAGGTTTTTAAGTCCAGGGATACAGTAGAGAATCCAACAACTGAACCAATAGCAATGTCCAGTAGCCTTTGCAAAGAACATATGAGTCCAAATGGGTTCAAGGAAGTGGAAAAGAGCATGTACCTGGAAACAGGAGAGCCTTCAGGAGTAAAACCAGTTTCCATGATTAAGATCTTTGGTGTCGAACTGTTTGAGAACCATGTTGGTCCCATCATGTCTCATGTTGCCTATTCTGATGGGCTTCCAATCTCATACAATGCACTTCCTGCAACTGTACCACACATGGCTTTAAGTGAACCTGACATGTTTTCTGAGCCTTCAAAGAGTACAAAGCCATCTGAATGTAGTGTTTCTGATGGCTTCCTGGCACAATCATCCACAAATCAACCTGTTACTGCTCGAAGTTGCACCAAGGTAATTGTTTGGTTGATAACTAAGTGTTGATAGAAATGATGCCTCTAATATTATGGCGATGTGTTAGTTGCTGTTACTAATAGTTGATCTGTTTTGCTTTTCAGGTTCACAAGCTGGGAACTGCTCTTGGGAGATCTGTTGACCTATCAAGATTTGATGGGTATGAAAGCCTAATTGTTGAGCTTGACCATATGTTTGAATTCAAGGGTGGTTTGGCAGACCGCGGCAGTGGTTGGCAGGTCATTTACACCGACAATGAGGGGGACATCATGATGATCGGAGATTATCCTTGGCCGTTAAGTATCTTACTGTTTTCTCTCTCTTACATAATGGCTTATATATTTTAAAATTTATGGTGTTAGTGTCTTATTTTGTCCGAGTCTTCCAATTCATCATTCAAAACATGAAAAATTGCCAACTGATACCAATCTCTAGGTTAAAAAAACAAAGAGATATACCCAATCCTTGGATCATTACATCAGAAATGCTAATAGGAATTGATGATGGATGATGATGAGTCCATTTTTAGTTTTTGCAGGACCAATTTTTTTCTTTATTCTCCTAGTATAGCGCATTCTTGAAAAAAAGTCTGTTTTAGTACCAACTACACTGAGCTTTTTAAGAAATGGTGGTTTATTTTTTTTGTAATTTTTTTCTAAAATCTGATTACATTTTCTTGGAAAGCAGGAAATTTTGCTCCATGGTGCGTAAGATATACATTTATCCCAAAGAGGAGGTCAAGAAGTTGAAGCCATGCCTACTTAACACTAATAGACACCTAGAAGAATTGGCTGCAGGCAAGAAGACAGCCTGTGCATATAATGTTTCAGGTTGAAATGAAAGCATGTGTATCAGATATGTTATTTTGTATGTATGAAACCAACTGCTGTTTTATCGTTTTCATGAATTGTTTTGATTGTTGTGGTCATCTGCTGAGACAGATGGGGAAATTCAAATTGCAAACTGGACATACTGAACCTTTTCAGGTGAAGAGTGGTTCATCAACCTCAAAAAAAGGCCCTTTCCTGCTGAGGAATCTGTTATTTAGTTTCTCATTGTGGTTTAGTTTGCCAAGATTTGGTCATCATGGTGTATCTAGTGTGTATATTACGAGAAGCTATCTTCAGTTCTGTGGTACAAGATACTGCATTGCTGAAAATACCATTCATCATTTAGCATGTAGAGTGGGTAGAATGAAACTTCCAGTATGTCGGGCAAATACAACAATGATGTCAATCCTAAAGCCTATGTATTCTCCATGGTTTAATTATGCTTTATAAATGGTGATCAGCATGGAGGGTGATCTGAAATTATGAAGCTTTATCCTCAGATTTGCTATCAAAAGTTTCTCAAACATGGTGGTTGGTTTGTTGGTAAGCATGCAGTATCGGTGTAGCTTAGGATGCTTTTATCAATTTCTTAAACATGGATTGCACTGCGGACTACTGATTGTCAACTCTTTTGTTCTCTTTTTATTTTATAACCAGTGCTAGCTTCATGGCATCCTTTGATATAGAGAATGTTTCTTTGTTCGCATGTAGTCCTTGTTAGTGTTGCCAACTTTGTAGATGATTGCAAATGCCATGCTGAATTTTTTTTGTTTTCGATATTGGAACGAAGTAACGAATGCTTCAAATTTTGCATGAGTTTTGCATTAAACAGATTCTCGACGTCGCTACAATTTGAAGTATTGCACTATCAATATGAGAAACCTGGGCATTGTGTCCAGAATTACCCAATCAGGCTATAAGAAATTGCAATTGAGATGGTGGCCATACTGAACTTGGAGAAAGGCGCCGAGTCTTCGTATGAGATGTGGCAGCCAAAACAAGTGTCATCTTGAGCTATGGGTGGATGAATGCTTGCCAACCAGGTGTGATGTATGTGATATTTCAAAGGGCTGTATCATCTGTTCATTGGTAGCGAGGTTTATTTATTTGTTTGAGTTGATGATGCACTTTGCTTTTTGGAGCATGTACTCTGATTAATCTTTGGAAAACTGTCTTAAGATAGGTATAATTTTGCTGAAGAAAGGTACGTGTTTTAGGTCAAACATCCAGCCTAGTCTGTTGTAACTGGAGGAAATTTTGCCTAGTGGATTTTAGAAGGTAGACACTATGAGCAGTTAGCTTTCCTCTACAAGGAATGGAAGTGTGGATGAATCGACATCAAATAAAATGTAGGAATTCGGTTTTTCTTATCATATCAGCAATAACATGCATGATCAGAGCATCCCTTTCACAAAAACTTACCCCCTCCCCCTCCAGCCACTTCAGCACCTCGTGATCTTTGAGAAGATCATTACGAGCCCTCTCCTAGAATGTTTTTGTAGATTCCTAAAATTCCATGGTGGATCAAGACTAGAATGAATCCGGGGTGCCTGACCTAATTTACTTAGATGTGTTCCCACGATGATCACCGATGTTGAAAATCTCTCCTAGGTTTTTACACTATAATGAGAGGAAATCCATGATGCGGTGAAAATAGAGCCTGGCTAGAGTGCCTCTATCCTTTAAATTGATTGATTCCCAATTTTTACTCTCACTGTCTCGAAGACAAAAGACATAGGCTGACGCATTGGCTAACTGGCTGATCGACCACTTGGTTAGCTTCACAACATATGCATGACCATTAGTAATTCTGGATAGGAGCATGCGGATCTTTGAGGTTGATAGAGTGTGGTAGACATTGCGATGTTGATTATGCTATGAAATAATTGTCGAAGAATCGCCTACAATCCATAGTAGGGAAGGTACTATCTGCTTCGAGATATCTCTCGTTATCGCATACAATAAAGGCAATGCTTGCCTTACCATCAGCTTTAATAGCGCCACCAAATTTAATCTTCCGTGGGGTTAACCTTCGAATAAATGTAGGAGATGACACAAAATTTGACGATGAAGTTGACTTGATTACCCCAGTTACAATCCTTAGATTAATTAGGTCATTGGTTTAAAGGAATTTTTTGTTAAAATTTTCTTTAGATTTAAAATCAACTATCCTAGTGTAGTAGATTGTAAGAATTTATACTCCCTTATGATACCATCTGGATACCATCTATTGAGTGATCAATACAGGATATGCAACACGATTTAGTTAAACTACAGCTATAATACGTGCCACCAACAAGCATTTTGGTGCAATAAACATGCTAGGACCACAGCCAGAATCCAAGGCACAGTAGGCAGTTGGGCACCTACCACCCAAACCTCCATGTTCACGCAAAATAGTACACCGGCTATTTTTTTTCACTTTTTGTTTTTTAGAATAATCATGCAAAAAAAACTATTTAAGGTTTCAATTTTGTCTACAACTTTAATTTAGTACGATCTGGTCATCAAAATTTTCAATTTATTCAACTCGAACTCTAGCTACAAAATTCGTCCGGCTACCGTGACATAATTATCATCTGATCTAAAATGAGATATCATTCTCTTCTACCATATAAGCTGGTCACTCGATGATAATTCCTTCATGCCAGCTAAACGAAATTTATAGTCATAGTCCGAATTCGACGAATTGAATAGTTCGATATCTTCATTATACTAAATTAAAATTAAGAAGAAAATTAAAATTTTTAGAGATTTTGAGGTTTTTATGTGATTACCTCGTACCTTTTCAGCACGAGTTTGGTCGGAGATTTAAATGGCTACCCAACTTGGACAACGGGTTTTGGCAAGACACTTAATTCTGGATAGGAGCATGCGGATCTTTGAGGTTGATGGAATGTGGTAGGCATTGCGATGTTGATTACGCCATGAAATAATTGTCGAGGAATCACCTACAATCCATAGTAGGGAAGGTGTTATCTGCTTCGAGATGTCTCTTGTTATCGCATACAATAAAGGCAATGCTTGCCTTACCATCGACTTTAATAGCGCCACCAAATTTAATCTTCCATGGGGTTAACCTTCGAATAAATGTAGGAGATGACACAATTTGAAGATGAAGTTGACTTGATTACCCCAGTTACAATCCTTAGATTAATTAGGTCATTGGTTTGAAGGAATTTTTGTTAAAATTTTCTTTAGATTTAAAATCAACTATCCTAGTGTAGTAGATTGTCAGAATTTATACTCCCTTATGATACCATCTGGATACCATCTACTGAGTGATCAAAACAGGATATGTAACACGATTTAGTTAGACTACAACTATAATACGTGCCACCAACAAGCATTTTGGTGCAATAAATATGCTAGGACCACAACTAGAATCCAAGGCACAGTGGGCAGTTGGGCATCTACCACCCAAACCTCCATGTTCACGCAAAATAGTACACCGGCTATTTTTTTTCACTTTTTGTTTTTTAGAATAATCATGCAAAAAAATAAACTATTTGAGGTTTCAAGTTTGTCTAGAACTTTAATTTAGTACGATCAGATCGTCAAAATTTTCAATTTATTCAACTCGAACTCTAGCTATAAATTTCGTCTGGCTACCATGACCCAATTATCATCTGATCTTACATGAGATATCATTCTTTTCTGCCATATAAGCTGGTCACTCGATGATAATTCCTTCATGCCAACTAAACGAAATTTATAGTCACATCTTCATTATACTAATTAAAATTAAGAAGAAAATTAAAAAATTTAGAGATTATGAGGTTTTTATATGATTACCTCGTACCTTTTCAGCACGAGTTTGGTCGGAGATTTAAATGGCTACCCAACTTGGACAACGGGTTTTGGCGAGACACTTAATTCTGGATAGGAGCATGCGGATCTTTGAGGTTGATGGAATGTGGTAGGCACTGCAATGTTGATTATGCCATAAAATAATTGTCGAGGAATCGCCTACAATCCATAGTAGGGAAGGTGTTATCTGCTTCGAGATGTCTCTCGTTATCGCATACAATAAAGGCAATGCTTGCCTTACCATCGGCTTTAATAGCGCCACCAAATTTAATCTGAATTCTTCGTATTGGAGTTCTTTGCGGAGAAGCTCTTCCTTTCCGGAGCAACTTTTCCGATATTTTCTTCTTTCTAAAGAACAAGCGATTTGAGACTATTATATGTAGGAGATGACACAATTTGAAGATGAAGTTGACTTGATTACCCTAGTTACAATCCTTAGATTAATTAGGTCATTGGTTCGAAGGAATTTTTGTTAAAATTTTCTGTAGATTTAAAATCAACTATCCTAGTGTAGTAGATTGTAAGAATTTATACTCCCTTATAATACCATCTGGATACCATCTACTGAGTGATCAATATAAGATATGCAACATGATTTAGTTAGATTACAGCTATAATACGTACCACCAACAAACATTTTGGTGCAATAAACATGCTAGGACCACAGTCAGAATCCAAGGCACAGTGGGCAGTTGGGCACCTACCACCCAAACCTCCATGTTCACGCAAAATAGTACACGGCTATTTTTTTCACCTTTTATTTTCTAGAATAATCATGCAAAAAATAAACTATTTGAGGTTTCAATTTTGTCTAAAACTTTAATTTAGTACGACTAGATCATCAAAATTTTCAATTTATTCAACTCGAAATCTAGCGATAAATTTCGTCTGGCTACCGTGATGTAATTATCATCAGATCTTACATGAGATATCATTCTCTTCTGCCATATAAGCTGGTCACTCGATGATAATTTCGTCATGCCAGCTAAACGAAATTTATAGTCACATAACTTCATTATACTAAATTAAAATTAAGAAGAAAATTAAAAAATTTAGCGATTTTGACGTTTTTTTGTGATTACCTCGTACCTTTTCAGCACGCGTTTGGTCGGAGATTTAAATGGCTACCCAACTTGGCCAACGGGTTATGGCGGGACACTTAAATTTCGTTCCACCATCTTCTCCCGACACCCGCTCTGCCACCCTCTCCCTTCTGCGGGAGCGGAATATAAAGTGGGCTCCTTGCCATCTCACTGGGTTCAAATCTGGGTCCCGAAAACAAGGTGACCTAGTCATTTTCCACAACCGTCTCTCTATCCTAACGGACTCCCCAGTCCGCATGACCTTCACGGCTCCGGTAGATATGCTCCCCTGGGCCTACTACTCCCCGATCCCATTCCTTTGCTCCTTCCTTCCTCTGAGAGGGAGAGAGAGCTGGCGATGGAGGGGTCGATGCTGCTGTGCGTGCCGCTGGTGGCGAAGACGGTGGAGAAGATGGCGGTGGATATGGCGGCGGCGAAGGCCGCCGGCGCCGACCTCGTCGAGATCCGCCTCGACCACCTCTCCGCCTACCGTCCCCGCGAGGACCTAGAATTCTTGCTCAAGGCCGCCCGCTGCCTGCTCTCGTCACCTACCGGTACGTTTTGTGCCAATGATTTCACCCCGCCCTTCAGCGCGAAATAGTTATTGGGTTTGACAGGTCTCTTCTTTGATGCTCCATTTTTTTGCGATTTGTTCATTAGTCTTTTGTTATTGTGGAATTAGAACGGTTGGTGAACAAGGAAGAATTTTTTCAACGGTTTTCTTTTAAACCATCCTTTAGATTCTGTCGCTAGTCTCTTCTTTATGTGGAGTTAGAATGGTTAGTGGGGAAAGGAAAGATTTTGATCAATTGGCTAATCAATTCGTCTTGAGAAAGCAGCAGCTGCGAGTGATCTCGTAATCCACTTGCTGCATCCGAGTGTTTTTGGAGAGCACATTCAGTTTTTTGTTAACAGTGGATCCACTACATTATGCCTTTCAGTAATATAAGTATATAACCCTCTATTTTCCAAACAAAAAAAAAAATCTTAATCTCTTCCATGGTTCATTGTAACTGGATCCTGTGACAGCCTAGATGACCTTTGATTCTTTCGATGTTAGAAGGCAGGCATGTGCAATTGACTTCTTTGCTTGAAAGATAGCAGATACGAAGAGGATGTATTTTATCTACTCATTCTATCTGAAATGTCATCTTGGAGTCTGCTTACTTGCCTTTCTTCCCATTAGCAATTACCAAGGAATCGTACTAATTTCCTCCATTTTGGTTATTTAGACCTCCCCATTTTCTTTTTCAACTTTCTCATATTTGTCATTGCTGCAAGCTTTAAATAACAAGCAAAAATAATGATTCTGCTGTTTCCCTTTGCATTGATAATGTGTCTGATGGGTGTGAATGGGTGGCATATATAAAATTGTTGCGTCCACGACTGAAGCAGAAGTTTAGGTACTCTTTCTTCTTGCAGTGGAGGAATTTTTGCTATTGTTTATCGCTTTATTTTAGGGGGAGTAGGTCATGTTATAGACACTTGATGAACTGTGATCTCTTGCAAGAGCAGAAATATATTTTATGAAAATCTATGCTCCATGAGCGACTTAAGGTCTGAAGAAAGTGTTGCCCAAGGTGACAATCCAAGAGGGGGGGGGGGGGGGTGAATTGGTTTCTTCTAAATTTTGATGCTTTAAACGTTTTCTTAATTAAGTGCGGTGGATGCTTTCTTAAGCTATTTGAGTGAGTTAAACTAACGCAAGAGTAGAAGATGATGCAAGAGTAAATGAAAACATAAGCACAACACAAACACAACAATATATAGTGGTTCGGTGCTCTCCTTAGCACCTACGTCCACTCCCCAAGCGTCCCCTTGGGAATTCACTATAATCTCGCGGATTACAGTTGGATTGTTTTCCGGGCTCACAATCCAAAAACCTTTGTTGGTTTTACGGGCTCACCAACGAACCTATACACTTTGGTTTTCCGGGTTCACCAAAAACCTTTGTTGGTTTTGCGGGCTCACCAACTAACCTTTACACTTTGGTTTTCCGGGTTCACCAAAAACCTTTGTTGTTTTGCGGGCTCACCAACGAACCTTTACAAAGTGTTTAATTAATAAAAGGAAGGATTCAAACTCCTAAATGAGCATATGAAATAATATAAGCTACAAGGAAGAGTTAGAAAGTATTTATCGCTTTGAAGTCGCTTTGCTCTTCTTTGTCAAGGATGCTTCACTCTTTAAAGGGGATAGAGCTCTTGATGCCTCTTTGAATCTGCTCAATCCCTTTCTTTGATTCTTGAATGAAGCTCTTGATGAAGAAGATTAGGGCACTTTTGTATTCTTGGGTACTCTTTGATATTCAACTCAAAAGTTGTTCTCTCTGATGAATAGTGCCCCTTTAAATAGCTTCCCACCTTCTTTGGTCAAGCCCCAATGGTTAGAATTCAAAAACTAGCCGTTACTGACCTTGGAAAGGACAAAAAGTACATCTGCAGAACTAGCCGTTACTGTTCAGCCCGTGTTTGGGTCGGCTCAACCTGTCCTTGGGTCGACCCAACTTTGCCTTGGGTCGACTCAAACATTCCTTGGGTCGACCCTCTCAGAGAACACAGAAACCTCAATTTCAGCCTTTCTTCCCATGGGTCGACCCAACCATTCTTTGGGTCGACTCAAAGTTCACTTGGGTCGACTCAAATTCTTCTTGGGTCGACCCTCTCAGTAATTCCAGAGAACCGTTTTCTGTCTGTCTTTCTGTCTTGCCCTTTGGGTCGACCCTCTCAGAGTTTGGGTCGACTCAAGCTTGGGTCGACTCAACCACTGTGTGGGTCGACCCTCTCAGTGAATCCAGAGAGCATTCTTCCTTTGCGTTTTGAGGTTCTTTGGAGGTTGGGTCGACTCATGCTTACCTTGGGTCGACCCAACTCACTGTTCATTTGTGCTGTTTCTGCAGGAGTGTGCCAGATGATTCCTAGATGTGCCGGGGTCGACCCAATCAACCTATGGGTCGACTCAATCCACACTTTGCTGCATTCTCAAGGTTAGATTCATCCAAATGAACAAGACCATATAGATATTTTCAATTAAACAAATGTACTGAGAGTAATGAACTTATAAATGAAGTATCAATTTAACTTATAGCATGCTCTAGATAATTACTTGTTAATCATCAAAATAACACTATCATCCTCAGAAAGTATAGCAGCATTTTGATATGTGATGCTTGTTTTATGGTTCAAGTATGGTTGGCGGAACCGTCCTAAACCACTCAGTTTGGGGCATCTCGAGCCGTACCAGCGACGGACTGAGATAGTTCCGGTAACGAAAATGAGACCGGCGATGGAGGGGGAGAAGGAGAAGAAAGAAGAGAAAGAGAGAGAGAGTGGGGGAGGGAGGGAGAGGGAGAGGAAGAAAGAGAGAGAAAGGTGGAGGCCAGGGAGCCGCTGTGTGGAGGAGGCAGAGGCCAGGGAGCCGCGAAAGAGGGGCTCTGTAATAACCCCAAAATATTTTTTTTATATAAAAAAAGGATAGAATAGTCCTTTAAAATTGATATGAGGGGTAAAATTGGAAGGAATCAAAAGTTAATGGCATAACGGTAGATATGTTGAAGTGTTAGGGGCAAAATGGAAATTTTTGGTGTGTGATGTGACTTAATTAGGAGGGTTTGGTGGCTCAGACGTGAAACAGAGAGGAGAGGGAGTTCTCAGGCGACAGAGAGGAAGAAAAAAGAAGAAGAGGAAAGAAATGGAAGAAAGGAAGAGGAAGAAGAAGAAGAAAAAGAAAGGGAAAGGAATCTCGGTTGCACTTCCAGCTGAAGGGAAAAGTGTAGATCTCCTTCCCCTCTACGCAAGGACCTCGATTTCCAAAAAGAAAAAGGTAAATGTCCATCCCTATCTAGTCTTTTGATAACATTAGGCTTTACAAAGGGTGAATATAGTCTAGAGGGGTCGGATAAGGGTTGTAGAGGCGGTTAAAAGAGGAAGAATCGGATTTTGACAAATTTTTCCGGCACTACGGAAAAACTGTGTCGAAGTCCCAACTTCGGCGAATTATTTAGGGGGTCAAACGACCTCCGATAGCAATGCATGTTACCTCTTTGGAATCCCCTATGAGTGTAGAATGTTAGGTAAAAATTTCATCAAATCTGGAGTTTGGAAAGTGGATCAAACCCGGGATGAAGTAACCGGCTGTCGGTCCGGATTACTGTTCATCCGGGTGGAAAATAAGGGATTTCATGCTATAATAGAGTATTAAGCCTAGATCAAGCTAAAAGGGACCTTGTACTCATGCAAGGGAATCCCTAGTATACATAAATGATGAGTTAATTAATAGAAAAAAGAAAAAAAAGAAAGAAAAGAAAAGATTTAGGGAACGGGGGAGTTGAATCAATTAAAGTTCCCTATATTATAATTGGCACGTAGATTATGACCTTGATACAAGACTAAATGTATTGTAAATGCATGTATCAGTTGGGCAAGAAGCTAGGGAACAAGAGGAAGAAGTTCCCCACTGCCAGCTGTAGATTTTTGGAGGCGTATCAGGGCTGTGCCAGATTGACAGGTGAGTGGGAGTCATGTACTTTGCACCATGAGCATCCTTAATTCATTTTCATGAATGTCGCCAAGTGTGAATTGATTCCACTTGAGCATATTGATTGATATTGTAGTAGATTCCTCTATAATCTTGATTCTCCATGCTTGATTATTCTGTACATGCATTTGAGGGAACATTGAGAGGAATTATGAGGGGTTGATGAGTAATCAAATTGATTCCGAATTGTGAAATAACTTCTTTTGTAAATTGATTTCATTTCCTCTATTTCAAAGACTTGTGAGTGGTAGCTTTGATTATACTCCTTTATGAGTAATTAAATTGGATCTGAATTGTGAAATGACTTCTTTTGTAAATTGATTTCATTTCCTCTATTTCAAAGACTTGTAGAGCCCTTCTCATGGTATATTGAGTTGCATTGTACTCCCGTGATTCCTCACTCCCAACCCTGATGTTAGTTATAATTGGGTCGTGGCCGAGTGAGTGGTAGTCTTGATTATGCTCCTTTTTAGTAGAGTATTGGGAGGGTGCATTATGACATTTATGCATGGCTTGGCAGTATCTGCAGGACACCTATAGTCGATGGGGTTGAACATCGGCCTTTGTGCACATAGTAGCCTTCTGGGTGGGCGGAGCCCAGTCCCTTCCTAGGGGGGACACGGCCCTAGGCGTAGGATCGGCCGGTCCTACGACTTATATTCTGCTTGCCGCCGGGCATAGTAAGACCCCGCGAGGTGCAGTATGGCTTTCCGCGGATGTAGAATTCCCGCGAGGTGCCGTTTAGTATGTAGATGTGAGATGGATTTCTGTTCTGGATACTGGCCAGCATTTATATGATCAGTGTGGTGTCTTATCCTGCATATGCATGTGACAGTAGGGAGTTGTTGCTGGTTCGCCTGGGGCGTAAAACCCACCTCCCGATAGCTGTCTAGCATTTATGTTATCGGTATGGTGTCTTATCCTGCATATGCATGTGACAGTAGGGAGTTGTTGCTGGTTCGCCTGGGGCGTAAAACCCACCTCCCGACAGCTGTCTAGTGATGATTTACATATTGGTGTGGTGTCATATTCGATATATGCATATGGCAGTAGGGAGTTGTTGCTGGTTCGCCTGGGGCGTAAAACCCACCTCCCGATAGCTGTCTAGTGATGATTTCAGCATATTGACACCTGATTTGTATGTTCCAGCATTATGATCTGTTGAACATATTCATGAGTAGCATATATGTTGACTTGATTATTCCATATATGCTTCAGATGAGTTGATATTGATTGTGGTGATATTGATGATTTACTCCATATTCTCTATGTTGAGTTCATGTTCATGTTGTTATTGATCTTGAGATTTCATCTCGAGCCATGATTATATTCTGTCTCATGTGCATAGTACTCTCTACTCCACTCACTGAGTATTTATATACTCACTCCCCAGTTTGGTGTTTTTGATTGCAGGGCAGGTATTGTATAGAGAGGAGCAGGATTAGTGGTTGCCTGCTAGCTGTGCCGCTCCATAGTATAGTATAATGTAGATAGAGGTTTATCCCCTTTTGGTGTATTATAAACCTTCTATTATATATAGTGCATAGTTACAGTCATAGATCCTGTTGTGGATATGGGTTTGACCATGGATGGATTGGGAAGCAGGTATATATATGTGTGCAGATCAGTTGTGTGCCTGTGATAATGTATTGCTATATATTGTCCAGGTTTATATGTGACAGATTATGTGATTGCTGCTCTGACAGGTAGTGTGTTTTATGTATTGAGATAATCCTGACAGGTCACTATAGGAAAAGTGATCATTTTGTGCATGCATCATGCCAAATTTTTTCAAGATTTATTGATGATTGATAGGTAGTAGGGTTCTACGCGGTGGCTGGTGGCCTTATGCCTACCCGCACCCTAGGACCGTCGCGGCGGCCCGCCGGAAATGGGGGCGGGGGTCGTGACAAAGCTTGGTATCAGAGCAAAGGTTAAGAAGAGTCCTGTCAGAGCAATAGGATGAGTCAGGATTAAGTATAGGATTATACTATGGAGCATAGGATTTTTCTGTATGTTATTTTATGAGTCATTTACAACTCAGTAAAATATATCATGACTCAGTGTGTAACGACCATCCTCTCTTTTTGACTTTTTTAGAGAGATATAAAGAATACCTCCAAGGAGAGGACCTGCTCGTCCTGGAAAGAGGATGGAGCCAGATATAGCATTGGATGTGGGTTCTGCACATGTCGAGCCCCAAAGAGAAAAATCTCCTCCTGCTGATAGACGGAGGGTTGATGATCAAGGAGAGGTAGGAAGTAGAGATGCATTGATGGAACAGTTACTGGCGGAGAATCAGGCTCTGAAGGAGCAGATTGCTCGGGGGAAATCTCCTGCCCCGTCAGTAGTATCCATCCCACCTCCTGTAGTTGTGCCAAGAAGTTTGGCCAGGCGGGCTCTAGATGATGAGGGGATTACTGTACAGGAATTTCTGAGGCTCAGAACCCCGGAGTTTAAGGGGGAAGAAGGTGAAGATCCTCAGAGATTCCTGGAGGAGACTGAAAAGATGATACGGAGACTGCCCTGTTCTGATGCAAGAGCTATAGAACTTGTAGGGCTTATAATGAAGGAAGATGCCTAGGACTGGTACCAGAGGCATATGGAGGACAGATTGTACAGTAGGAATCCTCCAACCTGGGAAGAGTTCAGGCAAGCAGTGATGGATGAGTTTTTGTCTCCGGCTGAGAGGCAAAATCGGGCTCTTCAGTTTGAGAGGCTGAAGCAGATGCCCGGAATGAGCGTATCTGAGTACGCTCGTGAGTTCACTAGATTGGGGAAGTATGCTCCTTACATCATCCCCACTGAAGCTGCCAGGATAGAAAGATTCAGACAGGGTCTGATTTTCCCGCTTTATAATGCGGTGTTGGCAGTAGAGGTCCCCACCTTATCTAGGCTGATTGATAAAGCAAAATAGTGGGAGACCAGAAACAAAGAGGAAAGAGCTGAAAGAGAACAGAGAAAAATGAGTGTGGGGAAGGAGCAAAGCAGAAGAGGTAGATCTGAGGGAGTAGATCTCTCGGAGGGCCCGACGGAGCAGTCTGTATGCTCAACTCCACCTGCCCCACGTAAGAGGAAATGGAGGGAAAGAGGTCAATCACAAGATACTTTTCTACCATCAGTACCTCGTCCTCCGGTCACTATGGCCAGAACTGAATCCAAGTTCCAATCATGGCCAGTGTGTGGCATATGTGGGAAGCAGCACCCTGGCAGATGCAGAATGGGTCAGGGAGTGTGCTACAGATGTGGACAGCCGGGTCATTTTGTCAGAGAATGCCCGCAGGGTGCCACCCAGCAGTTTGTGTCTTTGGCATCCTATCCTTCTGTGCAGATGGACAGGCCTAGTAGTAGGGAGCCTGTAGGCAGAGGCAGAGGTCAAGCACAAACATCACAGCAGAGTGCTGGACCATCTCAACTGTCAGCTCCAGTAGGCAGAGGGCAAGGAAGGGTGTTCACGGTAAATCCACAGGAGGCACGGGCATCAAATGCAGCTGTGACAGGTATGCTCCTCATTGATAAGATTAAAGCTAGAGTGTTATTTGATTCTGGAGCTACCCATTCATTTGTGTCCCCTTATTTTGCTAAAAAGTTAGCTAAGGATAAGATATTGATGCATATTCTCTTAGCTATTAGTACACTTGTAGGGGATAGTATAAAAGCGAAGTATGTGTATCCTACCTGTGTGGTAGAGATAGAAGGTAAAACACTTCTAATTGATTTGATTTCCAATACCACACCGAGCAGAATATGAAAAGCAGATACACTCACCCCTTTGAGTAATCAGGTAATTTACTCTTTTAAATTCGAGGACGAATTTTATATAAGGGGGGGAGGATGTAATAACCCCAAAATATTTTTTTTATATAAAAAAAGGATAGAATAGTCCTTTAAAATTGATATGAGGGGTAAAATTGGAAGGAATCAAAAGTTAATGGCATAACGGTAGATATGTTGAAGTGTTAGGGGCAAAATGGGAATTTTTGGTGTGTGATGTGACTTAATTAGGAGGGTTTGGTGGCTCAGACGTGAAACAGAGAGGAGAGGGAGTTCTCAGGCGACAGAGAGGAAGAAAAAAGAAGAAGAGGAAAGAAATGGAAGAAAGGAAGAGGAAGAAGAAGAAGAAAAAGAAAGGGAAAGGAATCTCGGTTGCACTTCCAGCTGAAGGGAAAAGTGTAGATCTCCTTCCCCTCTACGCAAGGACCTCGATTTCCAAAAAGAAAAAGGTAAATGTCCATCCCTATCTAGTCTTTTGATAACATTAGGCTTTACAAAGGGTGAATATAGTCTAGAGGGGTCGGATAAGGGTTGTAGAGGCGGTTAAAAGAGGAAGAATCGGATTTTGACAAATTTTTCCGGCACTACGGAAAAACTGTGTCGAAGTCCCAACTTCGGCGAATTATTTAGGGGGTCAAACGACCTCCGATAGCAATGCATGTTACCTCTTTGGAATCCCCTATGAGTGTAGAATGTTAGGTAAAAATTTCATCAAATCTGGAGTTTGGAAAGTGGATCAAACCCGGGATGAAGTAACCGGCTGTCGGTCCGGATTACTGTTCATCCGGGTGGAAAATAAGGGATTTCATGCTATAATAGAGTATTAAGCCTAGATCAAGCTAAAAGGGACCTTGTACTCATGCAAGGGAATCCCTAGTATACATAAATGATGAGTTAATTAATAGAAAAAAGAAAAAAAAGAAAGAAAAGAAAAGATTTAGGGAACGGGGGAGTTGAATCAATTAAAGTTCCCTATATTATAATTGGCACGTAGATTATGACCTTGATACAAGACTAAATGTATTGTAAATGCATGTATCAGTTGGGCAAGAAGCTAGGGAACAAGAGGAAGAAGTTCCCCACTGCCAGCTGTAGATTTTTGGAGGCGTATCAGGGCTGTGCCAGATTGACAGGTGAGTGGGAGTCATGTACTTTGCACCATGAGCATCCTTAATTCATTTTCATGAATGTCGCCAAGTGTGAATTGATTCCACTTGAGCATATTGATTGATATTGTAGTAGATTCCTCTATAATCTTGATTCTCCATGCTTGATTATTCTGTACATGCATTTGAGGGAACATTGAGAGGAATTATGAGGGGTTGATGAGTAATCAAATTGATTCCGAATTGTGAAATAACTTCTTTTGTAAATTGATTTCATTTCCTCTATTTCAAAGACTTGTGAGTGGTAGCTTTGATTATACTCCTTTATGAGTAATTAAATTGGATCTGAATTGTGAAATGACTTCTTTTGTAAATTGATTTCATTTCCTCTATTTCAAAGACTTGTAGAGCCCTTCTCATGGTATATTGAGTTGCATTGTACTCCCGTGATTCCTCACTCCCAACCCTGATGTTAGTTATAATTGGGTCGTGGCCGAGTGAGTGGTAGTCTTGATTATGCTCCTTTTTAGTAGAGTATTGGGAGGGTGCATTATGACATTTATGCATGGCTTGGCAGTATCTGCAGGACACCTATAGTCGATGGGGTTGAACATCGGCCTTTGTGCACATAGTAGCCTTCTGGGTGGGCGGAGCCCAGTCCCTTCCTAGGGGGGACACGGCCCTAGGCGTAGGATCGGCCGGTCCTACGACTTATATTCTGCTTGCCGCCGGGCATAGTAAGACCCCGCGAGGTGCAGTATGGCTTTCCGCGGATGTAGAATTCCCGCGAGGTGCCGTTTAGTATGTAGATGTGAGATGGATTTCTGTTCTGGATACTGGCCAGCATTTATATGATCAGTGTGGTGTCTTATCCTGCATATGCATGTGACAGTAGGGAGTTGTTGCTGGTTCGCCTGGGGCGTAAAACCCACCTCCCGATAGCTGTCTAGCATTTATGTTATCGGTATGGTGTCTTATCCTGCATATGCATGTGACAGTAGGGAGTTGTTGCTGGTTCGCCTGGGGCGTAAAACCCACCTCCCGACAGCTGTCTAGTGATGATTTACATATTGGTGTGGTGTCATATTCGATATATGCATATGGCAGTAGGGAGTTGTTGCTGGTTCGCCTGGGGCGTAAAACCCACCTCCCGATAGCTGTCTAGTGATGATTTCAGCATATTGACACCTGATTTGTATGTTCCAGCATTATGATCTGTTGAACATATTCATGAGTAGCATATATGTTGACTTGATTATTCCATATATGCTTCAGATGAGTTGATATTGATTGTGGTGATATTGATGATTTACTCCATATTCTCTATGTTGAGTTCATGTTCATGTTGTTATTGATCTTGAGATTTCATCTCGAGCCATGATTATATTCTGTCTCATGTGCATAGTACTCTCTACTCCACTCACTGAGTATTTATATACTCACTCCCCAGTTTGGTGTTTTTGATTGCAGGGCAGGTATTGTATAGAGAGGAGCAGGATTAGTGGTTGCCTGCTAGCTGTGCCGCTCCATAGTATAGTATAATGTAGATAGAGGTTTATCCCCTTTTGGTGTATTATAAACCTTCTATTATATATAGTGCATAGTTACAGTCATAGATCCTGTTGTGGATATGGGTTTGACCATGGATGGATTGGGAAGCAGGTATATATATGTGTGCAGATCAGTTGTGTGCCTGTGATAATGTATTGCTATATATTGTCCAGGTTTATATGTGACAGATTATGTGATTGCTGCTCTGACAGGTAGTGTGTTTTATGTATTGAGATAATCCTGACAGGTCACTATAGGAAAAGTGATCATTTTGTGCATGCATCATGCCAAATTTTTTCAAGATTTATTGATGATTGATAGGTAGTAGGGTTCTACGCGGTGGCTGGTGGCCTTATGCCTACCCGCACCCTAGGACCGTCGCGGCGGCCCGCCGGAAATGGGGGCGGGGGTCGTGACAGGCTCCGCCTCTGGTCCCCTGTTTCATTCGAAATAGGGGCCCGGAGGCAAGGTTCGCTGTACCGGTCGGTACCGAGCGTACCGTACCCGTACCGATGGGTACCGGTATCGGTACACCAATGTCGGTACGGTCGGTACCGAGCGTACGGTACCGTACCGACACTCGGTATGCCTATACTAGTGCGGCACCGGTACGGGGTTCGGTACCGGTACGGCGAACCTTGCCCGGAGGTAGAGTTCCTCCTCCACCTCCTCCGCATGGCAGCTCTCTGGCCCTCCGCTGGTTCTCTGCCGGCCTACCTCGGCCTCCCTCTTCTCTCTCTGTTTTCCTCTCTCTCTCATTCTTCCTCTTCCCAGCCTCTTCTACTATGTCGGTATGGGCACGACACGGCGTGGATCCATACCGACCTATGTTGTCGGGCAACCGGTCCGGACCCGGTACTGGCACAGTAGACACTGGGTTCAAGATTGTAAATACCGTGGGGTGGGGGCCTCCTTTTTTGTGAACAGGACACCTAGCATATCGACACTCCAGACAGTGGATGTCCTGTCCGATCCTGGTCCACTTGCCGACTTGTCCCCTATCCTGGCACTCGGATGGTGGGACACCCTGCAGTCCCATAGTATTTAAAACCTTGGTATGGTTCCCTAGGAGGTATAGAGACTGACTATTAATATAGAATCTAGTTGCAAGTTGACCATACCAAAATCACTATGGAATGGACCATTAGTAGCAATATCATGTTGATTATTAGTCATCAATTTGATGTAGAGCAACATTTTGGTCTTATGTATCTTGAAATGACTGAAGACATCAATAACTGAAACTGAGGTTATTTCTTCAAAATATCTATCTCTTCACTCTTTCCCTTTTTTTGGTTTAATGATGTTACGTATTTGAGATTATGTAGTGCTTACATGTTTTACTTTTGACCTCTAATGTCTTAATAGGCCAAAGTGGGAAGGAGGTGAATATGAAGGTGATGATAACCGGCGGTTTGAGGCACTTCGCTTTGCAATGGATTTAGGAGCTGAATATGTTGATATTGAACTTAAGGTTGGTTTATGAAGGACTAGTTTAACATGTTCTGTGCAATTGCATCAAGTCCGTGATGATTATCCTTAATGCTAGCTGAGTGATCAGCTTTATTCATTGATTGTTCTGGTGGTCAAATATATGAAAAATGAATAAAAATACTATTTATTTTCTACGATCAAGATTTTGTCTTTTGTTTGGGTGATATGTGTGGCAATCCAATCTAATATAGAACTTCAGTTGTTCTTTGCGGAAACACATCCGTTCATGCTTTTGCCATCTTTAAACATCCTTATCCTTCTTCTTTGGAACGTTAATTTCTATGATAATTAATAAACAATTCAGCTTCTTTATATTTCATTGTATACTTTGCGCTGCTTTAGTGATGAAATCAAGCACAAAGTTATGGTAACATGGTCAATTATGTGATATTTCTTTTTTAAAGCATGGGAAGAATGTATTCTAAACCTCGGAGGGGATTTGTTTTGAGGCATAGGATATGAAAATGTGGAACTGCATAAGGCTTGTGGTATGCCTAAAGCCCTGTGGCATGTTGTTTCTAGGGTTGCAGACTATCAGTGGTTCTCAAGGCTGCATAGGTACAGTGGTGGACCTTGAATAGAAAGATTTAGCATTTATTGGAGTATTTTAGGGATGGCGTCCAGCAACAGACATCTTGATAGAAAGGAATTGGTCACAATACTAGGGAGAAGATAGAGAGAGAGCAGGTCTTCCAATGGATTCTAGGATTAGTAAGTGGAAATCGGAATAGCCTTTAGGGTTCTATGAATAGTGAAAAGGCTTGTGAAGGGAAATTTGAAAACATATCTTCACAGATTTTCTAGTAAGTCTCACTCTATATTGATATCTAAATTTTCTAGTAAATATAATGAACTGGAAAAAGGCAAAAGTGGTTATCTAGGTTAATAACTGATGATAAGGCTTCTAGAATTCTTAACAGATCAAACTAGTGCAAAAAAGGTTGAGAAAAAGTCCAAACATTATTAGATGTGATCTTAGTTATTAATCAAAAAAAGTAAACAACAAAGAAAAAATAATAGTAGAAAGAGAAGGAGAGGAATGGTATAGTAAGGAGCAACTAATCAAAGGAAAGAAGATAAGGAATAAGAAAGAGGATAAAAGAAGGGGAGGTTGCAATCAGACAGTCAACAATCAAAGTTGATACCAAGTCATGAGGTCCTTGGGGGTGATTGCAAAATGGGCAAGGCCCAAAGGGACCTTTTATTGGTCGCCTTAAGGAGAAATATGTCTGAGAATTGAAGTTGGATGACTTCAAATAATCTGCTGCATTATTCATCATCAAGATGATGCAGGAGATGGTTCAAGCAATTTTGGCTTCAATTTTATCAATGATAATCATATTCTGTCTCCTATCCGAAAACTGTGTGCAAATCTAATGTATCCTTTGGAATCAAGTGGCATTTTCAGCATCAGCTCATAATTGGTCAGTTTAATTCAATCACCATTAGATAAATTTGTAGGTGAAGGCAAGTGATACCCAACACGACACAATTATTAATATCAATGCTTTCAATAGTCAGTATATTGGTGATTGTCGAGCTCCACAATGTGTCCATGACTTCAATGGTCTTCCAACTTCAAGAAGACAAGTACCCAAACTCAAAACAACATGAAACTTAAGGAACAGCTGTTGTAGTGAACATACTCTCTTCTTATCTGGTATGAAGCAGAAGAATGAACATGATTTTGGACCCAAGTTGTTATATTGAGTATAGACCTTAGACTCTATTTACAAAAAAATCCATGTACAACCCAAAGTGTGCTTATAATAACAAGATACTGAAGACGTATATCCTTTATGTGGACTAGAATACTCTAGCAGGGTACGTTTCTTGCTATTTAATATCAACAGCTACTGAAAGAAAAACAATCTTCAAGTTTAAGATTAGTAACAGACGTGATTTATCAGGAAGAATTCTGTAGTTGCTAGAAGTGATATTTAGCAATTAAAACATTGAAACCAACTGCTTTAGTCTCAGTTTATGCATAGATTGGTTTCTCTGGATTTTTTTTAAGCCATCGATTTGTTTCCTTTTATTGACATGTTCCTGGACACTTCTCAATTGCAGGTGGCTGAGGAATTTGTGAGACTCATATCTGGAAAAAAACCAGAGGACTTTAAACTCATTGTTTCTTCTCATAACTATCAGAGCACTCCATCCAGTGAGGAGCTTGGTAGCCTTGTGGCAAGAATACAAGCCGTTGGAGCTGACATTGTGAAGATTGCAACAACTGCTGTGGACATTGTTGATGTGACACGAATGTTTCAAGTGATCGTCCTTTGTCAAGTGAGTGATTAATATTGTCTGGTTACTTTGAGAGGTTGAAGTTTAATAGGTATTTGCAGTTATATATGTTTTAGAGCATTTTTCTGAATGTAATTTTCAAAGTTTCAAATAGCGATGACTCTGTCCACCTTTACTTTGATGATCAATTCGTCACTCCATCAGAGACATATTTTGTGTTATTTGTATTATGTGTATGTATAGCTGTTTTATTTTCTTTCTAATTAATGTATACATGGGAGTGCGTGCGAGTGTGTGTGTGTGTGTCTGTGAGAGAGAGATACAGAGAGAGAGAGAGAGAGAGAGAGAGAGAACCTTTTCAACTAACAATGATGTGTAGATCAACATACACTTTTTTGAGTTACAAGATATTAATCTTTTACTGCATGTTAGATAAAAAGTTGATTTCAGGAATTGTTCGTTTCCTTTATATGCATGCGGGTGCACATTGCATTCCTTCCCATTTGTGCCTGTAGTGGCCAACAACAAAATGGGACCTCTTAACTTGTGAGTTAATGGTTAAGGAGTAAGCTATTATAGTTCTTGCATGTGAAATTTGTATTCAGATGAGTCTTATTGTTTAATGAGGTCTTAGCTCTTGGATGGTCGAAGATGACACAGGCATTGTTGGATTAGAAGTACAGTTTAGGTGATTTTTTTTATTTCAACCTAAGTGACTTTATCAATCTATATATAATGAAATTATGTAGTAAATGGCATGGGAAAAAACCTTTATAGTTATAACTTATTTTAGGTAAAGGTGGACCTTTTAATCATGCAAAGTAGACTTAAACCAATGAGACTTGTAGAGATATTAATTTTGTTCCCCAGACAGGGACTAATCAACTCTTAGATTAATATCACCAGTATGGGTAATTTAGTAGAAAAATAACACCTCATGATAATAATGGAAAGTCACAAGTTGCGATTTAGAAGCTTCTGCTAGAACCTCATCTTGTTTTCTTTATTTTTTTCTAAATCAGAACTTTTTCCTACTTGAACTAACTATTGTAAGTTACTTGTTGCTAGCTACATGATCCAGAAATTCTTTTTATTGCTAATAGCATCAAACTTATTTTTGAGTTATACTGCATTTGACTAATGGATAGGAAAAGCAGGTCTCAATGATAGGATTTGTTATGGGTGAGCGGGGTGTGGTCTCTCGGTTGCTTTGCCCCAAGTTTGGTGGATATCTTACTTTTGGCACACTTGATGCGGGAAAAGAATCGGCTCCTGGGCAGCCAACTATATCAGACTTGAGGAATGTCTACAATATCAGAAAGATCAGAGCAGACACAAAAGTTTATGGGATTGTTGGAAAGCCGGTAGGCCACAGTACAAGTCCTATTCTACATAATGCAGCATTTAACTCTGTTGGTTTCAATGCCGTTTATGTACCGCTTTTGGTGGATGACCTTGCCAATTTTCTCGGTGCCTACTGTTCTCCAGACTTTGCCAGGTTCAGGTACATCTTGTTCTTAAAGAAAGCTTAGGAGACGGTTGATGTGTTTTAGTGATGTTTAGTCTTACCAATGTATTTTATTTTATAGCTACTTTAATCTGTAATTTTTAAGAAATCCTTAAAATTCACCCTGAGGAGCATCAAACGTCAAGGGGTTCTCTGATGTCGATCACAGTACTAAGTTGATTGTCTTCATAATATGGAGATATTTTTCTGTTTATCTTAAACTACACATGTTGGAAAACCTATATCATGTTCTCTAACCAGTAGGAGGTGAACAGTTTTTAACCAATTTGGCAACACTTCATTAGTATTCTCATGATTCCAGGCTTCTGATCTGGTGGACTGTGGACATACATTTATCTTGTAACATATTCTAGCATTATGCGTACCCTAGTAAAACTAGTCACTTCCTTTATCTAAGTAGCCAGCGCCTCTAAGGCAAATCCCTTGGCTATGTACTGCTTTTGTCACTAGTTGCATCCTGAAGCTCTGCCTGACTCTCCTTTCGATAGTTTATGGTAGTAGAGCAATAGTTTAGTGTTTTTTGGTAACCTACAAATCAAATGCCACTGAAGCAAGGATTTAGACATTGCTACTTCAGTATAGTACTGCCGGTGCAATATCTTTCCGACAGGAAAACAGGACTGATACAGGAATAGGACACTGGTTATCTCTTGAAGAGGTAAAATACTGCATCTTGTAGATGGACCTAAATTTCTCAAGAAAGAAGATGGATCTCCCTTTCTCGAATGGATTCACAGATTGCAAACATTCCATGCAAATACACATTAGATGGCAGGCACCAACCAAAGGAGGGATAGGAGTAAGTAGATTATCTGGTTAGTCATGTGTTTGGTAATACACAGATGAACATGTGATCCATTGATTATTGGATGTTTATGGCATTATGGAAATGTTGGTATGCCATCTTGTAAGAAATTATTCTTTTCGATAGTATTTCTACAAATATTGCAGCCTACATGTTCCTTATCTGCCCCATTTACTGTGCTTCTGAATTTTATAGGTTCATTGTTTTTCTTGAGACAACAAAATGGTAGTCTTTTTGAAAACCTTAGTTATGAATCTTATGATGATTATCTGGACAACTTTCTCTGAACTGTTAGACATCCCTTTTTTTGTCCTGGGTTGCAGTTGTGGAATTCCCCACAAGGAGGCTGCAGTTACATGTTGTGATGAGATCGATCCCATTGCTAAGGTAAATGTTAAAATCAACACATTCTTTCAGTCAGTTCTATAGGGCTTTTTTAGCCACCACAAGCTTTAAAAGTGCTATAATATTAAAAATTCAAGATCTATATCATTATGTCTTCTCTGTATCTTTGCAGTCTATTGGAGCTGTGAATACAATCATTAGGAGGCCAGCTGATGGAAAATTAATCGGTTACAACACTGATTATATTGCTGCAATTTCTGCTATTGAAGATGGGATAAGAGGTGTATTGCATATTCTATAGCTTTTGGTTTAAAGATTTATCTAAATGAAATAGATTGCTTGTATTTTGAGATCTCTAGTTCCATTCAAGTGTTTGGTGTAATTTTCAACAGGTACATGGGCAAAGGATGCAGCTGTTTCCCCCCTTGCTGGAAAACTTTTTGTTGTCATAGGTGCTGGTGGCGCTGGCAAAGCTCTTGCTTATGGTGCTAAGGAGAAGGGAGCAAGAGTTGTGATTGCAAACCGTACTTATGGTAACTCTCAATCTCATAACTTCTTGATCTTTCCAAACTTTCTAGGCAGTGTATTGTCTAGATATGAAAAGAACCGGAAATAAGTGCATATTTTACAAAACAGTAAGAGAATCATATCTGCCCCAGCATTTAGAATTTGCAGATGGACTCACGTCTTGCAATTCAGTCCACGTGATTCACTGTTCATGTGCTGTGAATTACATAACTTATTGGATCCATGATATTATCTTTGATGTTAGCAAGTTGCCCGGGTATCATATTCTTCAGTTTTTCTTTCCCCTGTAAAAGAAAATTATAAAGTTCTAAGGACTTCAATGAGAAATACATCTCAATCTGTATGAAAAAAAAGGGACAAGTGAAGGGATCATCTTTGCTGAGTTTAGCAATCTTTCATTTGAAGACATGTTATGGACTAGATATATCTCAATCTATATTTCTACATATTGCTTTTACTTTCCTTTCACCATTCCATGGTATTTGCCAATAATTCTGTTTTATTTTTATGAAAAATGTTTCTATAGATCACTGTGCATCTTGTAATTTTGTACTTTTCTGACTGCCAGAACGAGCTAGAGAGCTTGCCAATTTAATAGGTGGACTTGCTCTTACACTTGCTGAATTGAAAAGTTTCCATCCTGAGGGGGGGATGATTCTCGCAAACACAACATCTATAGGAATGCATCCAAATGTTAATGATACCCCTCTGTCTAAGGTTTGTGACACTCTTGTGATATTTATGATATCGTACAATTAGCATTGTGTTATGACTAAGAAGCCTTGGTTTCCAAGTTTCTGCAACTAACAGTGTTGGTTAAACTCTTGGGAAAAATTTAAACCTCAAAATGATGGGGTTCTACCCCAACATATGCAGTAATCTTGCCACCAGGACCTGGGTCCACTGGTTGGCGTCCATCTCTTCAGTACATGCACTGAGGCGAGGTACACAGAAGGTGGATTTAGTCTATTTCTCAATAAAAAAATGTACTCATGCTAATTAAACCTTATTTAGTACTTGACTAAAAAGTAACACCCTAAATGAGTTTTTTATGTTGAAAGTATGCCTTCATTTTTCTACTTTTATTTGATCAAATCAGCTTAGTAAATTCTCATTACGATGCACTGCTCTTGATTTTCTGTTGACGTCGTAAATGAATATATAGCATTTTAGGACATTCTGATGCCGTTCACTTTATATGGAGCTGGAAACAGTCTCTCTATATGTTGCTATTCGACCATAATCTGTCAGACAGCATATATGACCTTCAACTATATCAAACTCTGTATAATATTTTCCCACTGTTTGCTGCAGGACTCTAATTTTTGGTATTTGGTGCACTGAACCTTACTGATTGACATAAAATGTAAAAAAAATGCAGCAAGCTCTGAGGTTTTATGCTGTGGTGTTTGATGCGGTCTACACGCCAAAAGTGACCAGACTTTTGCGAGAAGCCAAAGAATCTGGAGCCGCTGTTGTTAGTGGAGTGGAGATGTTCATAAGGCAAGCAATGAGACAATTTGAGTTATTCACAGAATTGGCTGGTAAGTTGTGCCACAACTGTGTTATGGCCTGCATTGTCTGTTGTCTTTAAATAACTTTGCCCGCATATTGTTCCTGTGCAGCCCCTGAAAGCCTGATGCGCAATATTGTTTCAAGTTTCTGAGAAATATGTAAAACGGTCTGTTCCCATATATCTTGAGCTTTATTAATCTGCACTCTGTGATTTTGATCAGATTTGCCCAAAACAATATGCTAATTGCAAATAAGTGAATAACAATAACCCTTCAAGAGACCAAAATAATAGTAAGCACTTCTTTCCAATCACCCATTTTATATCCAATACTGACCTTTCCTCTAATGAACACAAATGCAAGCATGCATTCTAGTTCTCCACTCTCCAAAGTTCATATTGGCTTTCTAATCTGATCAGGAAGCAAATTTCTTTTGATAACGAGTCTCGAAATGTGTATAAATTGTATTCTGAAACTCATTAGAGAGAAGGCTCCTGATAAATTAGCAAAGCATGCCAGCTCCGGATAAATTCTCTAACAAATGTTGCTTTCCTTGGATGATGCAGAATTATTCCCCGTTTTATGGAGTTTCGGGGCTTTGATGCACAATGAAGTCCAAATAATTATTTTCTTCTGGGGAAACCCTCGTGCAATAACAAGCAGATTTGTTCGCGGACCAGAACGCTATCAACAGATATTCTTCTTACTCTGCTTGCTGTTTCTATTTTTGTAAAATTAGCTGCAGTACTTTGGAATGGATAGGTGCGTTAGCTACTTCAAAATTAAGAGTGATCTGTGATTCCAAAGGCTGAGCAGAAAGCTATCTAGCTTGGCATACTGTTCATAATCTTCTTCTGGCATTAGAAATGGGCATGCCCTGTTGTATCAAGTTAGTGTCAGTGCAACCATCAAGCTAAATAGCTAATTAAAGCTGCACTTTCTGTATCTTCCCACTCTGGTGATGCTGATGAGGTCCTCTGCCTCTTTGGCAAGCTCCCCATCCCCAGCAATTTCCTCCTACACCGTACAATTAAACTCGCATTCTCTGCACCCATGCCTCATTGATTTAGCTTCTTATATCGTCGAATCCATGGTTCGATGCAGCCGACCCCTCAGTATGGTCCCTTGATTGACCATGATTGCTGAACTTTGCCTGGCAGGGAGGAATGGGAAGCATGGGGTGCTATTGATCAAATGCTTGAAGACTGGTTGCTGCCAACTGTTGAAGCTTATACTTGTAGCATTCACAGGTGCTGCTAAGGAGCAATCCAAGAGGCTAGGAGACTGATGGGCACAATGGAAAGTCTCCAGTGCCCCATGGATGTGGTATTTTGTTGATCAAGGCACTCTGTAAACTTGGAGAATTTAATGAAGTGAAGGTCTTCAGGGAGAATGCATTGAAGGGCTGGAGTACAAACAAATTTACCTATACTATCTTTATGAATAGCTTTTGTAAAACCAGGTCAATGAAGCATTCTAACAATTTGAAGTTATATAGCAAAGATGGTCGTGTCTTTGAATATCCTTTTCGCTTACTCAAATGTTTGGAAAGGCTAAAATCTTGTTGGAGAGGAGTGCTGAATTGGAATGGGACATTGATGTCTTCTTCTTCAATACTTTGATGAATAGCTTTCATGAGATTGTTGAATAGATCGATGTTCTGAAATGGTCGAATTGTAGTCCCTGCAAACCAAGCATTAGATTTGTAACTCTAAATCCAGTAGTTCCACCCCAAAAAATATGCAATAAGCTTTGTAGATAACGAAACAGACTCTTATAAAATGTTAATCTACAAATAAGATTCAAAATATTAGAGATTTCAAACACTAGCCCTGCTCTGAATACTCCCATCAATATTGGAGATGGAAGCACTAATTTTGGTTAAGTCATTTTTTCTTAAAAAATCTTTTATACTATGCAAGGTATGTGATTTGGCATCAAAAAAGATCTTGAAATTAATATTATTAATTTATCATCAAAAAAAGAAATTAATGTCATTGATTGGACTAAAAGTAGAAAGGAAAAACTTTAATGATATTAATGGCTAACTATTTTTTAAAATTAAAATGAGAAAACTTAACGAAAATATATAATTACATCTATAATAATGATACTCACATAAGAACTAAAATTAAATATATATTACATACAATATTTAATTTTTTAATAAAAATGTAAGACTTTAGTTAGGGTGAATGAAAGGAAATTTTGAGTGAAAAATTTAACTAGGTATATCAAATATTTAATAAAGCAATGGTTCTATGTATATAATTACCAGACTTCTCTCGATTATGATTGGTAAACACTTAGCAATAAACAAAAAGGCATGCATAAAGCTTGCATATTCAAATCAATTTAGTAAATCACCATTAAGGAAAGATAAAATGCATGCAAATAGAAAAATTAGATATAATACAAAGTAAAAGAATCAGTACATATTTAGTCATGACAAATCAATAATTTAGTTTTTATGGATAATATTGAAATTCTTATTTAGGATACACAAGAAAAAGTAAATATTAAAATATTTTCACATGCATGTATATACTCACACATTGATACAACCAAAATATTTGAGAGGTTACTTTGCCATCCCATTATATCTAAGAAATATAGGGATTCCAACAATTGCTTTTTTGCTAATGGCTACCATACAAACTGCTTAAAAGCTATTAAATAATCAGATTAAGAACAATGATACAACTAATGCTTTAGCCAAGAAAAACATTTTTGAAAGACAGATGAAAGTCAATTGGGTACGATGAAAAGCTAAAAGAAAAAGGAAAAGAAAAAGAAAAGAAGGGAGATTGGAGAAAAGATGTTAGATTTTCAACAAAAGGGTAGAAAATATAATATTGATAATAATATATGAAATATGCTTCTACAAGAAGAATTTTCTTTAAAAAAAATTACTTTTTAGTAAAAGTTAAAAAACTAGCTTCTGGTTCTTCTTTTATGAAAACTTTTAGGAGGCAGAATCAATACCATATGTACTTGAGCCCATAGAAGTGTATAATTTGTTTTCTTTTCTTTTTATAAATCTTTGGAGCCGCCAAAGATGAATTACTGTCCTCTTTAATTTATGATTGATCAAGAAAGACTCGGTTCCCAATTATAAGCCATTTGAATATTGTGAAGTAGCTAGTGGTTTAATAATGATAATATAGGATATATGTCTCATGGGACTCACTCAATCACCAAGTTGTTCCAAAATACATGGATCACCGGTCATCGAATCTCTCTAGTTAAATCCTAAACTAGATAGGATCTCGGCTCGTAGATGATTCATTAATGACCATCAAAAAAATATTATTCGAATAACACATTCTATCTCTGCTATTATAATAAATCTTCTAGCATAGAGCACGGACCCAATTTTGATTCTATTTTTTAAAAATATTACAAAATTACTATACTACTATTTTCCTTTAATAGAATGATTTGTAGGTGATGAGCAATATATAATTAGGGGTAGCCCTCCAAATACTCTTAATCTTCTAAACTCCAAATTCTATTATTTTCCTTTAATAGAATTTTACAAGCTTCTAGCACTATCGACCAGTTTGCATGATATTTTTCTCTCGCATGCATTCCATATGCCTATTACCTCTTACAAGAACTCTCAAACTTCTAGACTCTTCTCTTGAGCGCTATTACTCTCTCCTTTTTATAGATATGCAAATATCGTGAAGTACAATTTTTAGCCATTATTATTAAAAAATTGGAGAAAGTACTTTCGAATACAATCCTAATCGTCCATGCAACATCACATGCATCGAAACGTGCCAAATGTCAGTCATGCATTGTTTTCTCTCTTTCATTTCTAATTTTACATTCCCCAAAACTTACCCTTTCTTTTTATTTCCCGCTGGGTATGCGTGGGCCACCGAATTTTACCCCGGACGGATGCTTCCCTTCTCCGGCTCTCTCTCTCTCTCTTTCTCCTAGGGTGCAAATAGGTCAGGTCAGATCAGGCATGAGTAATCCTGACCTAACCTGGTTTCTTATTCGGATTCTAATTTTAGACCCAGATCCAACCCACTAGAAATTGGTCGGGTCCACAGCTACAATTTTTGGCCCAACGGGTCATTCGGATCCAGTTCGAGCCCGGGTCTGGGTCGGATCTGTTTGTTCAGATCTGGTTCATCAAAGAACTATCAAAGTTTGATGAATTTACCAAATCAATTGATTTTTGTAGCATCCTAGCATCACTTAGGCCCTGTTTGGGGGAGCTTTTGGAGGGCCACAAACCACTTTCTGGCCCTCCAAAAGTACTTTTAGGTAAAAAAAGTGTGTTTGGTAAAATTTCCAAGAAGCTGTTTCAGCTTTTGCGGGAAGCTGAAAACAGCTTTTTCGCAGAAGCTCAATTTTGGAGCTTTCCGAAAACGCTGTTTTCAGCTTTGTCGGGAAGCTGTATTTTTGACCAAAATATCCCCATTTAAAAGTTTCTTTTTCCTCCCAAAAATCTTAATCCCACCGCCTCTTTCTCTCTCACCATCCCCCCTCTCTCTCTCCCTCTCTATCTCCTTCTCCTCAATGTCGCCGGCCCTCCTACTTTTTTTTTTTTTTGGGAGGTAGCCACCACACCGGCCACCCGTGGCCGCGCTCCCCAGCCGCCGCTGCGGCCTGTCGCCTCGGCCGTTGCGACCCACCACACGGCAAAAAAAAAAGGAAGGGGAGGAAGGGGCCGCCATGGCGCTGCCTCCCCGGCCGGCCTGCCATCTTGGCCCCCTCCCGAGGCCCCCCCTCCCCCGCGGTCCCCGCGGCACGCCGTCCCGGCCCCCTCCCGAGCCCTCCTCCCCCGCGGTCGCCGCGGCACGCCGTCCTGGCCCCCTCCCGAGCTCCCCCTCCCCTGCGGTCGCCGCGGCACACCGTCCCGGCCCCCTCCCGAGCCCCCCTCCCCCCGCGGTCGTCGAGGCCCGCCGTCCCGGCCCCCTCCCGAGCCCCCCTCCCCCCGCGGCCGTCGGGGCCCACCGTCCCGGCCCCCTCCCGAGCCCCCCTCCCCCCGCGGCCGTCGAGGCCCGCCGTCCCAGCCCCCTCCCGCGGCCGCCGCGGCCCGGCCCCCCTTCCGGCGCCGCCGGCTTCGCGGGAGAAGAAGAAAGGAGAAGAAGGAAAGAGAGGAAGGAAGGAGAAGAAGAGAAGAAAAAAGAAAAGAAAAAAAAAGAAGAAAAGGAAAGAAAAAAAAAGAGAAGAAAAAAAGAAAAGGAAAGAAAAAGAAAATAAGAAAATAAATAAATAAATAAATATGTATATAAATGAATGAATAAATAAATAAATAAAATAATAAATAAATATATTTCAATGAAATAAAATAATAAATAAATAAATAAAAATATTAGTAATTATTTAACAAATTTTTTCACCTAGCTAGAAAATTTGTTAGAGAAATAAATGGTCATCAAAAGAGTAAAAAATTAATTTATACTAATAATTATAATATTTTATACATTTATTATTGTATTATACTATAAATATAATATAATATAATATTATGTTATGTTAAATAATTTAATATTATATTAAATTATTATCCTATAGTATACAATGTTATAGTACTATATTATAATAATATTATGTTACATTACATTAATATTATACTATATCATATATTTATGTATTAATATATATTATATTTTATTATGCACTATTGTATAATACTAGTAATGTCCTTTATGATCATTTTGTCATACAAAAGTACTTTCTCAGTTTGTTTACCAAACAAATGTTAAAGTGCCACAGCACTTTAGAAATATAGTTACCAAACAGCAAACAGCTTTTTATAAAAGCTCTACTTCCAACAGCTCTACTTCTAACAGCTCTACTTCCAACAGCTCTACTGCCAACAGCTCCTCCAAACAGGGCCTTAATCCATTAAAGCTTGTTCAACCAAAGTTAAAAGGGCACTGTCCAAGAGAAAAATAATACACTTGAGAGAAATAATCCATCAGTTATATTTTTTTGTAAAGTGGATTTTTGGTAAATTAGCTAAATAAAAACCAGAAAATGCATGTAATCACATAAAGCAACGGTCTTGAGGAAACAAATCTAACCATTGTGAGTTAATTTAACCAAGAAAGAACTTTCTTGGAAGTCAAGTAAGACAAGTTATAACCTAACAATGCATCAAACAAGTACTTAAACTATAGGTTAAGAGAAAAAAGGCTATAGTGAAATAAAAAAAAGTGGGCATGGGGAGAAAGGGAGGGGGAGGGCAGCGAGGAGAAGGATTTGTGGGCGGAGGAGGACCAAGATTCGCGTGGTACACGATGCCTCCATCGGGAAGGAAAAGACGGTGAAGGACGATAGAGAGAGAACGAAATAGTGGAGGGAGAAAAGGGGTGGTGCGGAAGACAAGAGGCAAGGGGAGGTGAGAGACAAATAGAGTGGGGGAGGGGGGAGCGTCACCTGGGGCGTCGGCTTCAGCAAAGAAGACAACCGGCAGTGGGGAGGACGACAGCAGGTGGGGTTCGATGAGGAGGGGATGAAAGAAGGATCGAAGACGGGGATGTTCTTTTCTTCCTCTGAAAAAATGTAGACTTTGTATTAAGTCGGCAATTCGAAATGGTAGAAAGTGGAGACCAAAGACTTAAAAGAGTTAAAACTTAACTCTTAAAGAGTCAGTGAGTCACAGAGCTTTGGGTCGGGCCTTAACATTAAGCACCCAGCTAACCTATTTGGCTTGCACCATGCGGCCCGTGGGCCCAAATAATTTTGCAGATTCGAGTTGAGTCAGGCTAGATTGTAGGGTTGAAAATTCAAAATTATTCAAATTTTAAATGAATCGGATCGAATCGGGTCAGAATTCAGAAAACCTAGAGCCAACCTCAAAAATAGAACGGATCCAATTATAGAACCCAATCCGTCCTCACGGATCCTTTAAAATAGGTTAGATAAGATTTAATTGGGTCGGGGTGGGTCATGGGTCAACCCGACCCATTTGTACCCCTACTTACTCCCATTCCCCCTCCTGCAGCCTCCACCAGTGCCAGGGAGTAAGTCCCCCCCTCTCTCTCTCTCAAACTTTCTCTAGTTCTAAGTTTCTAAAAGTCCCCCTCCTCCTCGTCCTCTCTTCTGCCACCCACTTAGGTTTCTGGGTGGTGGCATTGTCGTCTGCGGTGGAGCTCTTTCTCTGGCCTGTCGAAGTACCCTTCTACTTTGTGTTAGGTTTTTTTCTTTTGTGTTATTGGTTTTTCATTCGTCCCCTTTTCTCTCTATTTCATCTCGCTTGGGGCTAAGGGTGGTTACGTGGTTCGCTTGCTCTATTATTGCCTTTGGGCATTTCTTTGAGGGATTCCTTGTTTCTAGAATTGGTTGGTATTCGCGATTTCCTTCTTAGGGTTTTAGGCTTATCCACTCAGTCAATGGGATGTAGGATTTTGTTTGCAATTTTCTTTTGATCCTTTTTGAGATTACCTAGTCTTTTATGGGGATGTTTATTATGAGGTAACTACTCAAGATCAAGATTAATATGGTTGGAGACAACAAGATCATCTTATTTGATTGCACCATAGTGATCCTATATGGCAATAATCTTAAATCATCTCTACTCGTCAAATGACCATCTAATGAGATATCCATCTTTAATGTCAGAAATCTAAGATCACTCCAATGAGAAGATCTTGGGCTAAAATTTCAAAAAAAAAAACTTTTAGGACAATAAAAAAATTGGTATATTAATATACCATTAGTATATTATATTAATTATATATATTATATACTATATTATAATATATTATTATTATTTGATGACGATTTTAAACTATAGTAGAAATATATTATTATATTTTAGATTTATATAATAAAATTATTTAATAGATTATTTCTATTGATTTTATTTTTTAATCAAAATAAATATTAGTCAACTCCCCTTGGGGTTATGCTTATGCTCCATGAATTACACTATTTTAAGGGAGAGGTTTTGCTGCGATTATTTTAGTCAACAGCGTAGGTGACGGTCGGGACATTACCTTTCCATTATTGGTTTACCAAAGGTCCAAAATGTCCATGTACTTAGGACCAAAAAAAATGTCCATGTTCATCCAAAATGTCATTTTCCACATCCGTCATGCCGATCCACCGGCCAACGGCAGGAGTCAACTCTCACACGGACTCCCCAGTCCACATCCGTCCGATGTCGATCCAACGGATCCGATCTTCACGGCTCTACCCTCGGCCACCTACCCCCGAGCCATCCCGGTCCGCTTCCTTTTATTCCTTGCTTCCTCTGTGAGAGAGAGAGGGAGAGAGGGAGAGGGAGATGGCGATGGAGGGGTCGACGCTGCTGTGCGTGCCGCTGGTGGCGAAGACGGTGGAGCAGATGGCGGCGGATATGGCGGCGGCGAAGGCCGCCGGCGCCGACGTCGTCGAGATCCGCCTCGACCACCTCTCCGCCTTCCGTCCCCGGGTGGACCTCGAGTTCTTGCTCAAAGGCCGCCCGCTGCCTGCTCTCGTCACCTACCGGTGCGTTTTATGCCAATGATTTCTCCCCTCTATTCACCCCCAACACCCAATCTTTTCATCTGATTCAGTGCGAAATAGTTGTTGGGTTTGATACGTCTCTTCTTAGATGCTCCATTTTTTGCGAGTTATTCATTAGTCTTTTGTTATTTTGGAATTAGAAGAGTTGGTGAACAAGGAAGAATTTTTTTAACGTTTTTCTTTTAAAACCATCCTTTAGATTCTGTCACTAGTCTCTTCTTTATGTGGAGTTCGAAGGGAAAGGAAAGATTTTGGGCAATTGGTTAATCAATTCGTGTTGAGAAAGCAGCAGCTGCAAGTGATCTAGGAATCCCCTTGCTGCATCCGAGTGTTTTTGAAGAGCCCATTCGTTTTTTTTGTTAACAGTAGATCCACTACATTATGCCTTTCAGTTATGTTACCCTCTTTTCTCCAAAAAAAAAAAAATCTTAATCTTCTCCATGTCTATGTATCATTGTAACTGAATCCTGTGACAGCCTAGATGCCCTTTGATTCTTTAGATGTTAGAATGCAGGTATGTGCAATTGTCTTCTTTGCTTGAAAGATAGAAGATATGAAGAGGACATATTTTATCTGCTTATTCTATCTGAAATGTCATCTTTGAGTTTGGTTGCTTGCTTCTTTGCCCATTAGCAATTACGAAGGAATCGTACTAATTTCCACTATTTTGGTTATTTAGACCTCCCTATTTTCATCCTCAACTTTCTTATATTAGTCAACGATGCAAGATTTAAATAACAAGGAAAAATAATGATTCTATGGTTTCCTTTGCATTGATAATGTATCTGATGGGTGAGAATGGGAGTGGTTTTTATAAATTTGTTGTGTCCACAACTGAAGATTAGGTACTCTTTCTTCTTGCAGTGGGGGAATTTTTGCTGTTGTTTATCACTTTATTTAAGGGGAGTAGGTAATGTTATAGACGCTTGATGAACTGTGATCTCTTGTGAGAGCAGAAATGTAGTTTATAAAAATCTATGCTCCATGAGTCACTTACCCTCTGTTTGGTGCCAAGGATGCTTTTTTTTTTGGGGGGGGGGGGGGACGGACAGGGGAGGAAGGATGGATGAGGAAAGGATGAATGGGTCTTTCATCCATCCTCCCGTGTGTTTGGCGAAATATGGAAGGATAGATGGGAATGATTCCCACCATTGTTTGGTATAGGATGAATGAACGGGAGAGTAGATGATATTTGGTAAAACATTTTTTCTCCCAATTTGGGAGGATGCAAATTGGTGGGCAGGATGGACGAGCAATCCCTCCATTTCATCCATCATTACTAAGATTTTTTAAACTAAACGGTAGATGGAGGCTATCCATCCTTTCAACCTCATCCATCCTCTCTCTCATGAGCTCAACCAAACCCATGGTTAAGGTATGAAGAAAGTATAGCAGCATTTTGATATGTGATGCTTGTTTTATGGTTCAAGGTTTCAAATACCTTGGGGTGGCACGTCCCCCTTTTTCGTGGAACAGGACACCTAGCATATCGACACTCTAGACAGTGGATGTCCCGTCCTATCCTGGTCCACTTGCCGACTTGTCCCGTATCCTGGCACTTGGATGGTGGGACACCTTGCCGTCCCATAATATTTAAAAGCTTGGTATGGTTCCCATAGAATCTGGTTGCAAGTTGACCGTACCAACATCACCATGGAATGGACAATTAGTAGCAATATCATGCTTATTATTAGTCATCAATTTGATGTAAAGCAACATTTTGGTCTTATGCATCTTGAAATGACTGAAGAAATCAATAACTGAAGCTGAGGCTTTTTCTTCAAAATATCTCTATCTTCACTCTTTCATGTTCTTTTCTTTTTTTGTTTAATGATGTTAGGTATTTTGGATTATGTCGTGCTTACATGTTTTACTTTTGACCTCTAATGTCTTAATAGACCAAAGTGGGAGGGAGGTGAATACGAAGGTGATGACAACCAGCGGTTTGAGGCACTTCGCTTTGCAATGGATTTAGGAGCTGAATATGTTGATATTGAACTTAAGGTTGGTTTATGAAGGACTGCTATAACATGTTCTGTGCAATTGCATCAAGTCGGCGATGATTATCCTTAATGCTAGCTGAATGATCAGCTTTATTCATTGATTGTTTTGGTGGTCAAATATATGAAAAGTGAATAAAAATACTGTTTATTTTCTACAATCAAGATTTTGTCTTTTGTTTGGGTGATATGTGTGGCAATCCAATCTAATTTAGAACTTCAGTTGTTCTTTGCGGAAACACATCCTTTCATGCTTTTGCCATCTTTAAACATCCTTATCCTTCTTCTTTGGAATATTAATTTCTATGATAATTAATAAAAAAATCATCTTCTTTATATTTCATTGTATACTTTGCATTGCTTTAGTGATGAAATCAAGCACAAACTTAGGGTAACATGGTCAATTATGTGATATTTCTTTTTTAAAGCATGGGAAGAATGTATTCTAAACCTCGGCGGGGGATGTGTTTTGAGGCATGGGATATGAACATGAGGAACTGCATAAGGCTTGTGGTATGCGTAATGCCCTGTGGCATGTTGTTTCTAGGGAGGCAGGGTATCAGTGGTTCTCAGGGCTGCGTAGGTACAGTGGTGGACCTTAAATAGAAAGATTTAGCAATTAAAGGAGTATTTGAGGGATGGCATCCAGCAACAGACATCTTGATAGAAAGGAATTGGTCACGATACTAGGGAGAAGATAGAGAGGTAGCAGGTATTCCAATGAATTCTAGGATTAGTAAGTGGAAATAGGAATAGCCTTTAGGGTTCTATGAATAGTGAAAAGGCTTGTGAAGGGAAATTTGAAAACATATCTTCACAGATTTTCTAGTAAGTGTCGCTCTATATTGATATCTAAATTTTCTAGTGAAAATAATGAACCGGAACAAGGCAAATGGGGTTATCTGGGTTAATAATTGATGCTAAGGCTTCTAGAATTCTGAACGGATCAAATTAGTGCAAAAAAGGTTGAGAATAAGTCCAAACATTATTAGATGTGATCTTAGTTATTAATCAAAAAAGTAAACAACAAAGAAAACAGAATAGTAGAAGGAGAAGGAGAGGAATGGTATAGTAAGGAGCAAATAATCAGAGGAAAGAAGATAAGGAAAAGAAAAAGGATAAGAGAATGGGAGGTTGCAATCACACAGTCGACAATAAAAGTTGATACAAGTCCTTGGGGGTGATTGCAAAATGGGAATGGTCCGAAGGGACCTTTTATTGGTCGCCTTAAGGAGAAATATGTCTGAGATTGAAGTTGGATGACTTCAAATAATCTGCTGCATTATTCATCATCAAGATGATGCAGCACATGATTCAAGCAATCTTGGCTTCAATTTTATCAATGATAATCATATTCTGTCTCCTATCCGAAAACTGTGTACAAATCTAATGTATCCTTTGGAATCAAGGGACATTTTCATCATCAGCTAATAATTGGTCATTTTAATTCAATCACCATTAGACAAAGTTGTAGGTGAAGGCAAGTGATACCTAACACGACACAATTATTAAAATCAATGCTTTCAATAGTCAGTATACTGGTGATTGTTGAGCTCCACAATGTCTCCAAGACTTCAATGGTATTCCTACTTCAAGAAGACAAGTACCTGTACTCAAACAACATGAAACCTGAGGAGCAGCTGTTATAGTGAACATACTCTCTTCTTAGCTGGTATGAAGCAGAAGAAGGAACATGATTTTGGACCCAAGTTGTTATATTGATATAGACTTTAGACTCTATTTACAAAAAAAACCATGTACAACCCAAAGTGTGCTTATAATAACAAGTTACTGAAGACATATATGCTTTATGTAGAATAGAATACTCTAGCAGGGTACATTTCTTGCTATTTATTTTCAACAGCTACTGAAAGAAAAACAATCTTCTAGTTTAAGACTAGTAACAGACATGATTTATCAGGAAGAATTCTGTAGTTGCTAGAAGTGATATTTACCAATTAAACCATTGAAACCAACTGATTTGGTCTCAGTTTATGCATAGATTGGTTTCTCTGGATTTTTTTTAAGCCATCGATTTGTTTGCTTTTCTTGACATGTTCTTGGACACTTCTCAATTGCAGGTGGCTGAGGAGTTTGTGAGACTCATATCTGGAAAAAAACCAGAGAACTTTAAGCTCATTGTTTCTTCTCATAACTATCAGAGCACTCCATCCAGTGAGGAGCTTGGTAGCCTTGTGGCAAGAATACAAGCCGTTGGAGCTGACATTGTGAAGATTGCAACAACTGCTGTGGACATTGTTGATGTGACACGAATGTTTCAAGTGATCGTCCATTGTCAAGTGAGTGATTAATATTATCTGGTTACTTTGAGAAGTTGAAGTTTAATAGGTATTTGCAGTTATATATGTTTTAGAGCATTTTTCTTTTCAAATAGCGATGACTCTGTCCACCTTTACTTTTGATGATCAATTCATCACTCCATCAAAGACATATTTTGTGTTGTTTGTATTATGTGTATGTATAGCTGTTTTATTTTCTTTCTAGTTAATGTGTTTGTGGGAGTGCGTGCGTGCGTGTGTGTGTGTGTGTGTGTGTGTGTGTGTCTGTGAGAGAGAGATACACACAGAGAGAGAGAGAGAGAGAGAGAGAGAGAGAGAGAGAGAGAGAGAGAGAACCTTTTCAACTAACAATGATGTGTGGATCAACATACACTTTTTTGAGTTACAAGATATTAATCTTGTACACTATGTTAGATAAAAAGTTGATTTCAGGAATTTTTCGTTTCCTTTATATGCATGCAGGTGCACATTGCATTCCTTCTCATTTGTGCCTGTAGTGGCCAACCACAAAATGGGACCTCTTAACTTGTGAGTTAATGGTTAAGGAGTAAGCTATTATAGTTCTTTCATGTGAAATTTGTATTCAGACGAGTCTTATTGTTTAATGAGGTCTTAGCTCTTGGATGATCGAAGATGGCACAGGCATTGTTGGATTAGAAGTACAGTTTAGGTGATTTTTTTTAATTTCAACCTAAGTGACTTTATCAATGTATATATAATGAAATGTAGTAAATGGCATGGGAAAAAAACCAATATAGTTATAACTTATTTTAGGTAAAGGTGGACCTTTTAATTATGCGAAGTAGACTTGAAACAATGAGACTCATAGAGATATTAATTTTGTTCCCCAGACAGGGACTAATCAACTCTTAGATTAATATCACCAGTATGGGTAATTGAATAGAAAAATAAGACCTCATGATAATAATGGAAAGTCATAAGTTACGATTTAGAAGCTTCTGCTAGAACCTCATCTTGTTTTCTTTATTTTTTTCTAAATCAGAACTTTTTCCTACTTGAACTAACTATTGTAAGTTACTTGTTACTAGCTACAGATCCAGAAATTTTTTTTATTGCTATAGCATCAAACCTATTTTTGAGTTATACTGCATTTGACTAATGGATAGGAAAAGCAGGTCCCAATGATAGGATTGGTTATGGGTGAGCGGGGTGTGATCTCTCGGTTGCTTTGCCCCAAGTTCGGTGGATATCTTACTTTTGGCACACTTGATGCGGGAAAAGAATCGGCTCCTGGGCAGCCAACTATATCAGACTTGAGGAATGTCTACAATATCAGAAAGATCAGAGCAGACACAAAAGTTTATGGGATTGTTGGAAAGCCAGTAGGCCACAGTAAAAGTCCTATTCTACATAATGCCGCATTTAAGTCTGTTGGTTTCAATGCAGTTTATGTACCACTTTTGGTGGATGACCTTGCCAATTTTCTCAGTGCCTACTGTTCTCCAGACTTTGCCGGGTTCAGGTACGTCTTGTTCTTAAAGAAAGCTTAGTAGACAGTGGATGTGTGTTAGTGATGTTTAGTCTTACCAATGTATTTTATTTATAGCTACTTCAATACTGTATTTTTTAAGAAATCCTTAAAGTTCACCCTGAGGAGCATCAAATGTTAGGGGGTTCTCTGATGTTGATCACAGTACTAGAGTTGATTGTCTTCATAATATGGAGATATTTTTCTGTTTATCTTAAACTACACATGTTGGTGAACCTATATCATGTTCTCTAACCAGGAGGTGTACAGTTCTGAACCAATTTGGCAACACTTCATTAGTATTCTCATGATTCCAGGCTTCTGATCTGGTGGACCTACATTTGTCTTGTAATGTATTCTAGCATTATGTGTACCATTGTAAAACAAGTCACTCCCTTTATCTAAGTAGCCCGAGCATCTTAGGCAAATCCTGTTTTCTATGTACTGCTGCTTTTGTCACTAGTTTTATGCATCTTGAAGCTCTGCCTGACTCTCCTTTAGTTTAGGGTTTTTTGGTAACCTATAAATCAAATGTCACCAAAGCAAGGATTTAGACATCACCACTTCAGTATAG
Organism: Phoenix dactylifera; assembly: GCF_009389715.1. Taxonomy (NCBI): domain Eukaryota; kingdom Viridiplantae; phylum Streptophyta; class Magnoliopsida; order Arecales; family Arecaceae; genus Phoenix; species Phoenix dactylifera. Next base: position 7,160,347 of record NC_052392.1, read on the forward strand.
TACTTCCGATACAATACCTTTCCGACAGGAAAACAGGACTGGTACGGGAATAGGACACTGGTCATCTCTTGAACTGGTAAAATACTGCATCTTGTTGATGGACCTAAATTTCTCAAAAAAGAAGATGGATCTCCCTCTCTTAAATGGTTCCATGCAAGTACACATAAGATAGCAGGCGCCAACCAAAGGAGGGATAGGAATATGTTAACTGTGTGAACTTCTACTGTCACCTATTCATTTCATGTGGAATAATGCCCCTCAATTGTAATTGGAGAATTTAAAAAAAAGGGTAAATTTCTACCTTACCTTAATATTTTCTATAGGGCACTCACTGAAAATAAATAGATTATCAGGTTAGTCATGTGTATGGTCCACCCAGATTAACATATGATCCATTGATTATTGGATGGTTATGGCATTATGGAAATGTTGGTATGCCATTTTGTAAGAAATTATTCTTTTCGATAGTCATTCTGCAAATATTAGTCTACATGTTCTTTATCTGCCCCATTTACTGTACTTCTGAATTTTATAGGTTCATTGTTTTTCTTGAGACAACGAAATGGTAGTCTTTTTGAAAACCTTAGTTATGATGATCATCTGGACAACTCTCTCTAAACTGTTAGACATTCCTTTTTTTGACCTGGGTTGCAGTTGTACAATTCCCCACAAGGAGGCTGCGGTTACATGTTGTGATGAGATTGATCCCATTGCAAAGGTAAATGATAAAATCAGAACATTCTTTCAGTCAGTTCTATAGGGCTTTTTTAGCCATCACAAGATTTAAAAGTGTTATAATATTAAAAATTCAAGATCTATATCATTATGTCTTCTCTGTATCTTTACAGTCTATAGGAGCCGTAAATACAATCGTTAGGAGGCCAGCTGATGGAAAATTAGTCGGTCACAACACTGACTATATTGGTGCAATTTCTGCCATTGAAGATGGGATAAGAGGTGCATTGCATATTCAATAGCTTTTGGTTTAAAGATTTATCTAAATGAAATAGATGCTTGTATTTTGAGTTCTGTAGTTCCATTCAAGTGTTTGGTATAACTTTCAACAGGTTCACGGGCAAAGGATGCAGCTGTTTCGCCCCTTGCTGGAAAACTTTTTGTTGTCATAGGTGCTGGTGGCGCTGGCAAGGCTCTTGCTTATGGTGCTAAGGAGAAGGGAGCAAGAGTTGTGATTGCAAACCGTACTTATGGTAACTCTCAATCTCATAACTTCGTGATCTTTCCAAACTTTCTTGGCAGTGTATTGTTTAGATATGAAAAGAACTTGAAATAAGTGCATAATTTATAAAATAGTAAGTATTATGTCTACTCCGACATTTAGAGTTTGCAGATGGACTCATGTCTTGCTATTCAGTCCATGTGATTCACTGTTTACGTGCTGTGAATTACATAACTTGTTTGATCCATGATATTATCTTTGTTGCTAACAAGTTGCCTGGGTAGCATATTCTTCAGTTTTTCTTTCCCCTGTAAAAGAAAATTTTAAAGTTCTGAGTACTTTAATTAGAAATTTCTGTATGAAATTAAGGAGCAAATGATGGGATCGTCTTTGCTGAGTTTAGCAATCTTTCATTTGAAGACATGTTTTGCAATTTATATTCTGCATATGGCTTTTAGTTTCTTTTCGCTATCCCATGGTATTTGCCAATAATTCTGTTTTATTTTTTTGAAAAATGTTTCTATAGATCACTGTGCAGCTTGTAATTTTGTACTTTTCTGACTGCCAGAACGAGCTAGAGAGCTTGCCAACTTAATAGGTGGACTTGCTCTTACACTTGCTGAATTGGAAAGTTTCCATCCCGAGGGGGGGATGATTCTCGCAAACACAACATCTATAGGAATGCATCCAAATGTTAAGGATACCCCTCTGTCTAAGGTTTGTGACACTCTTGTGATATTTATGATAGCGCACAATTAGCATTGTGTCATGACTAAGAAGTCTTGGTTTCCAAGTTTCTGCAACTAACAGTGTTGGTTTAACTCTTGGGAAAAATTTAAACTTCAAAATGATTGGGTTCTACCCTAACATATACAGTAATCTTGCCACCAGGACCTGGGTCCACTGGTTGGTGCCCATCTCTACAGCACATGCACTGGGGCGAGGTACACAGAAGGTGGATGTCAAGTCTATTTCTCAAAAAAAAAAAAGAGAAAAAAATACTCATGCTAATTAAATCTTATTTAGTACTTAGCTAAAAACTAACACCCTAAATGAGTTTCTTTATGTTGAAAGTATGCCTTCTTTTTTCTACTTTTATATTACCTAATCGGCTTAGTAAATCCTCATTATGATGCACTGCTCTTGATTTTTTTCTTTACTTTGGAAACGAATATGTAGCATTTTAGGGCAGTCTGATGCCTTTCACTTTATATGGAGCTGGAAATGGTCTCTCTATATGTTGCTATTTGACCATGATCTGTCAGACAGCACATATAAAGTTCAACTATATCACTCTGTATGATATATTACCGCTGTTTACTGCATGGCTCTAATTTTTGGTATTTGGTGCACTGAACCTTACTGATTGACATAAAATGTAAAAAAATTGCAGCAAGCTCTGAAGTATTATGCTGTGGTGTTTGATGCGGTCTACACGCCAAAAGTGACCAGACTTTTGCGAGAAGCCAAAGAAGCTGGAGCTGCTGTTGTTAGTGGAGAGGAGATGTTCATAAGGCAAGCAATGGGACAATTTGAGTTGTTCACAGGTCTGGCAGGTAAGTTGTTGCCACCACTGTGTTATGGCCTGCATTGTCTGTTGCCTTGAAATGACTTTGCCTGCATGTTGTTCCTGTGCAGCCCCTGAGAGCCTGATGCGAAATATCATTTCAAGTTTATGAGAAATACATAAAACGGTCTGTTCTCATATATCTTGATCTTTATTAATTTGCACTCTGTGATTTTGATCAGATTTGCCCAAAACAATATGGTAATTGCAAATAACAATAACCCTTCAAGAGACCAAAATAATAGCAATAACTTTCTTTCAAATCACCTATTTTATATCTAATACTGACCTTTTCTCTAATGAACACAAATGCAAGCATGCACTCTAGTTCTCCACTCTCTAAAGTTCATATTAGCTTTCTAACCTGATCATGAAGCAAAATTTATTTTGATAACAAGTCTCAAAATGTGTATATCACAACACGTCTGGATTGATTAAAATTAGCAAAGCATGCCGCCACCTGATAAATTCGCTAACAAATTTTGCTTTCCTTGGATGATGCAGAATTATTCCCGTTTTATGGAGTTTTCCGGGCTTTGATGCACAATGAGTTCTACATAATTATTTTCTTCTTGCGAAACCCTCATGCAATAAGAGGCTGATTTGAATGCCCGAGGCAGTTTTCTTTTGGCGGACCAGAACTCTGTCAATGGACGACTTGCACTTCCAATTTTCTTTTTTCACAAGTCTTCTCACTCTGCTTGCTGTTTCTATTTATGTTAAACTAGCTGCAGTACTTTGGAATGGAGAAGTGTGTTAGATACTTTCAAAATTTGCATTCTCCTTTATTGAAGAGTGATTTGTAATTCGAAAGGCTGAGCAGAAAGTTATCATAGCTTGGCTAATCTTCTTCTGACATTAGAAATGGGTATGCCCTGTTTTATTGAGCTGGTTTCGGTGCAACCATAAAACTAAATAGCTAATTAAAGCTGCACATTCTGTATCTTCCCACTCCGGTGGTGCCGACGAGGTCCTCTACCTCTTTGGCAAGCTCCCCGTCCCCGGCAACATTTGCTCCAGAACTCATCAAATCCCCCATTGCCGTCTGGCATCATCGGAGCTGCGAACAATCTCCTCCTATGCCGTTCCAATTAAACTCGCATTCTCTGCACCCATGCTTCATTGGTTTAGCTTCTGATATCGTCCGATCCATGGTTTGATGCAGAGCTTTTGTGATGCAGAGGAGTGCTGAATTGGAATGGGACATTGATGTCTTCCTCTACAACACTTTGATGAGTAGCTTTTGTAAGATCGGTGAGCCGATCGGTGTTTTAAAATGGTTGTGTTACAGGTAAATAATACTGGAAAGCTGCTTGTTGTAGTCCCTGCAAACCAAATATTAGATTTGTAACTCTAAATCCAATAGATCCACCCTCATGTAACCCCAGAAATGTGTAATAGGAGTTGTAGATAACCAAACAGGCCCTAGTAAAATGTTAATCTAAAAATAAGATTCAAAATACTGAAGATTTTAAGTAGCAGCACTACTTTGAATACTCCCATCAAGATTGGAGATGGAAGCTCTAGTTTTGGTTAAGTCATTTTTCTTAAAAACTCTATTTAAGTACATTGTGCAGTATAAATAATGAATATCCATCTCAAAGTATATTGTGCATGGTAGGCATAACCCAAATGTAAACTTAGGTTCCCCTTTGCAATGGACATGAACAAAATTCATGGCTATATAGTTGAGCTCTTGTTAAGACTTTTAGTTTAGGCTGGAAAGTTGGAGGGCGTCGTCTCTCTCTATGATAGGCAGATTGACGTTGCTCAGGTCAGTGCTGTGCTCTGTACCTGTTTATCTTATGGCTAATACTGTGGTGCCGAGGATAGTGCTGACGGAGATCGAGCGACTGCTTCGGAGTTTTTTTATGGGGCTTGCATAGAGGGGGCACAGGGTGCACTTGGTGACCTGGGAGAATGTCTGCATGCCTTTCAGCAAGGACGATCTTGGGGTACAGCCTCTCTAGGAGAGGCGTGAGGCACTCATTGCCCACCATGCGATGCGGTTTATGCTTGGGCCATAAGGGTTTTGGAGTCAGGTTATGGTGGCTAGATACGGCCGAGTGGGTTCTGATGGGGTGGCTCGGAGTAGGCGAAGATGTTCCTTCATGTAGCGAGAGATTGGAAGATATCTGCCAACTGCCTTAGCAAATACCGAATGGTTGATTGGCGACGGAAGGAGCGTTGATATGGCGGGGGACCCGTGGGTGGACGCTCTCCCCTTGAGACTTTTGCCGACTATGGTTAACGTCGAGGCGGAGAAGGGACTGTGGGTGTGTGACCTCCTCAACTCGGAGGGGTTGAGTGGAACGACGCCAGGCTGTGCCAGTTGTTCGAAGAGCATCTTGCTGAGCGTGTTCGGTCGCTCCTGATCTCGGGGTGTGCGGGATTGGACGTTCGAATTTGGAGCTCATCTTGTAGGACCAGCGTTAGAGTGGAGGATGTCTCCTGAGTTCTTCGGTGGGGGCATGAGCCGGGCTCGGAGTGTACTTGGATCTGACGATTCAGACTTCATCCGAGGGTTGAATTATTCTTATGGAAGGTGGTCTGGGAACGTCTTCCGACGAGATTGGTGTTGAGATGACGTGGCTTGAGGATTCCACCCCAATGTGAGGAGTGTGGTGTCAACGAGACGGTGGACCATGTGCTGTTCCAGTGCTCGTAGGCGAGGAGAACCTGACGGCTTACAGGGATTCCACAGGATGCTTGGAGTTAGAGGGACCACTTCGTAGAGGCCATCCGTCGGTAGTCGGGCTGCCCTTAGATGCACCGGGTGGATATTGGAGCGACTTGCACAGTGTACCAGATCTGGCTAGTAAGGAATGCTCGAACTTTTGGTGACTGCAGTTTGTCATCGAGGTTTGTGGTGGAGCATGCTCGGGCACAAGTGGTGGAGATCAGTCATGCTACCTCATCACATGGGCCTTTGACAGCTCGACACACTTGGGACTCGCATTCTGCTCAAGCAGCACCCCGTATGGTGTTTTTCACCTGGGAGCTCCTACCTCCAAGGTTCCTCAAGGTCAACTTTGATGGATCTATGTTGGATGGAGGTAGGAGGGGAGGTGCAGGTTTTGTCATCAGGGATCCGAATTCTAGGGTGGCGGCAGTTGGTGGTTGCCAACTCTTTACAATTTCGGTCCCGGTGCTGAGCTATGGGCTGCTTGGACGGATCTTTGTCATGCATGGCAAGTGTTACAGGCCAGTTTGATCATATTGGAGGGTGACTGTGCCACTATGATCAGATGGATTTAGGGGGGTCCAAGTGGTGATGGGGTGGCCTTCCAGACTAAGCATATATTTAGAGAGGCAAATGGGGCTGCAGATTAAGTGGCTGCCTATATAGCCAGCTATTTTGGAGGCCCTAAGTGGGCTGGAGAGGAAGAGTTGCCTCAGGCACTCCGTGAGTTTTTTTTTTCTAATTTTATTGGGTGTATCCATACTCGTGTTGTATAAAATACCCGCTTTAGCCAAGAAAAAAGAAGACTTTCAGTTTTCTTTCTTTGTTTTCTTCTTATACTATGCAATGTATACCATTTGGCATCAATAAAGATCTTGAAATTAATGTTATTGATGGGACTATAGAGAGGAAGACCTTTAATGATAATAATGATTAACTATTTTTTCAAAAAAATAAAAATGGAGAAAAATTAATTATTGTTTTCCCAAATATAAATGATTCATCCTTCCATGTTTTAAGACCTTAATTTTGTCATGACATTAAATAATTTTTTTATAGGTGAATTGGTTTCAAATGCTGCCTTTGAACATTGGACTTACTCCTGATGAATTAGCAATTTGGAGTTTCCAATTTTTGGTGGATTTTGATGTGATCTTTCCTGATTATGCAAGTAGGAAAGAGGGAGAGAGAAATTTACAATTAAGTAAACAGGATTGAAATTCTTTAAATTTTAAATATCAGCAAGATGAGGATTAAATAGTCATTTTTAGCCCCTTCTCCAAATATTTTTTTTATCTATAATTTTTATTTATATGCTGATACTTTATATTTTTAATAAAACTTTTTTTAAAATTAGTTTCTCTTGTATGTGCTCATGGACGAGTAAAGTTTATCCCACAAACTTAATATTTTTATCATCTATACTATATTAACTCGGTGACAGTTTTGATTATTGAAGGGTATTTCTTTTTGACTTTGTCTCTAATGTTTTTATTGAAAATATTTTCCCACTATTTGTTATAATTTTTTTATTAATATTCTAAAACCTATCTAAATAATTTATTTATTTAAATTAATTCCACTAATCTAGGGAGGAAGAAACAAAATCCCAACTCTTTGAACAAGAAAAGAAAAATAATTGGATTCTTATCCCTGTTTTGGTGAGTTCTATACAACGTCTCTTTCTCTCTAATCCAAGTTCATATGGAATCTAATCCATTAGTTTGAGATGACACATAAAGAACGAATGCAAGAGATATCATATTACTTTTATAATTTATAATTTATCATTTTTCTTCAACATGCATTGCATGTGTTTTGTTACTAATATGGGTAAATATAGAAGTTGAACAGAGAAAATTTCTCCTTCTATTTATAATTTGATTCTCACTGTTATATATAAATGATTAAATGTATATTAGTTTCATTATAATAAATGAAAAAGGGGCTCAGATAAACAAAACAATTAATGAAACTCAAACCAATTAAATTTTATATGGCTCTTTCACATGGAAAATGAGGTATTAAAGATTAAGACCAGTTGCAAAGCCAAAATATAGGTGAGGAAGGCAATGATAATCATGTTTACAATTTTTTTTTTATATTATTATCAAAGGTAATATGTAAGTAGTATTACTGAAGGTGCAAGGAAACCAAACTAAGCTAATATCATCTCTAAAATAATATAGTACATATGAAATAGTTGTTTTGGCCTTTTATTTAATTTGAGCATCTTGTACAAACCACGATTCAGCTAGACATGATATATTTCTATATCTTTCTCATTGTAAATGTGCAACAAAGAGAAAAATATAGATAATAAATAGAAGAATGCAAAAAAAAAGGTACAAATCTATGCTGCTGTAAATCAATATACCCCCTTTATTCAATTTGCAACTAATAGAAAATATTGCATAAGTTGTCTTCTTCTCCATTGCTTTCTTCTCTTTTCATTTTTTTGTTTTCCTATCTAACTTCAAGGGTTTATTTTAGATCTAAATCTTATTCCAGAAAATCCTATTTAGAAGCATGTGAGATATAAGATTTAGGAAGAAAATACGAGAAATGCAAACATACATCATGAGATCATAATTTCAATAATCGAGTCAGTGCTTATAATAAAAGCATTGGTAACTACCATTTGAAAAAATAAAAAACATTGATGGATGCTGAGTTAAACATAACAATCCTAATGTTATCTATAAAACAATTGTCCTAGTCTATGTGGACCCAAAAAAAATAATTCCAAGATTATTGACGTGTGATCTTATTTAAATTTTCAAAAAAATTAAAATTTTAGGAAGTGGGGGAAATCATAGGGCTCTCATTAAAATTTTAGAAAATGGAGGTGTAGAGGATTGTAGAACTCCTTACTAATATACTGAAAGATCATTTCTTACGAAAGCCATTACTCTACCTCAACCCCCTAGCTCTGCCCTTGAAGTAGACTTTTGTGTGCATTGTGTTTCTTTTCTTTCTTTTTTTGATAAGGCAGATGGATTTTTAAAAATAATATGGCAGAATATACACAAATTTAGTCCATTAATAGAATAATTCTTTATTTTCATCTAAGTATAACCCATTATATTTTAGGTAAATCAAAAAAAATAATTTTGACTATGGCAAATGTTGAGAATTGTATCCTAAATGACAATCGTCAGTATGTTGATGATTGAATATTGTAAATGAATTAACAAATCAATAAAGTATTTTTTGGCATTATTCATCATTTTACATCTTCAAATGAATTCTTATATGATGAAGTCCTTAGGGCTTATTAATGATAAAGAAGGATTTATCTTCGAGTCCTTAAACTAGTTCGCGACCAAATGATATGTTGTTACAAGGACGACAACATTATCAAGATTAGGTCATTGTGTGACATATACGTTGGTTGTCTTCTTAACCAAGGAGTGTGGAGACACTGGTATGCCACCACACAGGTGAAGTGTAGGAGTACATTTTACTAAACGTGACCAATTTCGAAACGCTCTACTGTCAAGAGATGTTCCGAGTGGATATGGATATAAGTTTGGCCCTCTGACCTGAGACCGCAACCTGTGACTAGCAAGCAACTCATTGTACTTTGGTACCGGACTACCTGAATTTCTAATTCAGTGACGAAAGATCACTGGATGCAGTCAAGTACTTGCGTAGTCAGTTATGAGTCGAAATGGAATTGACCCCTCCTGAAAATAGGAGATAATGTCTTGTGATTAATTTAACAAAACCTTAGCCAGGGTAATCCCAGTGAGGAGTCACGGGATATCTAAAGTTAATCACATAATGGATGTACTAATTATAGGATTGACAGTGAGCTCTAAGTTATCCTGGTATTAGGAGTCAAAGGGAATAAATTATACCGTAACCATAGTCCAGGATTCCAGAATATTTGCTTCGCATATATTCGGCCTATCCGGATGTCGGGTACCATTGCTAGATGGTCACATCGATTAGTGTAGGAAGTCGTTCCTATACTACCGGCTTAGGTTCGAATCTATAAGATCACATGCATAGAAGATTCCTGATTGATCAAGAAGGCTGATGAATGATTAAGAATCATTCAGGAGTAATTTGGTCAATTCGATTGGCAAATTATCCTATAAAATAATTAAAGTAATTATTGAAGGATTAATTAGTAATTGAATTACTAATAAACTCAATTTGATTGAGTAAATGGATTTAGGATGAGCCAAATTGAATTGGATTCAATTTTGGGTTCAATCAGAGTTTTGGACCTGATTGGAGTCGACTCGAGTTTCCTAGGAGTCGACTCGAGAAGAGGGGTCGACTCTCTCAGAGAATCCAGAGATGACCTCTTCTGTTTTTTTCTAGGTGGAGTCGACTCGAGTTTCTTAGGAGTCAACTTGAGAAGAGGGTCGACTCTCTAGAGAATTCAGAGACGACCTCTTCTGTTTTTCCCAGGTGGAGTCGACTCAAGTTTTCTTGGGGTCGACTCGAGGCGACTTGGAATCGACTCGAGCTATGAAGGGGTCGACTTGCTGGGCGTATCAGAGAAAATGTTCTCTGTCAGAGTCGACCCGCGAAGCTTTAGAGTCGACTCGAAGGGGAAGGAGTCGACTCGAGACGACTTGGAGTCAACTCGAAGATCGGGAAGGTCGACTCCTTCCAGAAAATCTGGAGCTCGCGGACGTTTTGAACTTCCGAGATTCGATCCAAAAGTTGTTTTTCAATGAAATCTGATGGAATTTGGATCGTGGAACATGTGGAAAAATGGCTAGATGATGATGGAAGATCATTACCATCCATTTCAATTCTATCTCACCCGCATGAACCAAATATTGTTTGGATTTTGAATTCAAATAAAAATAAGATCTATCTTGTTGCAACTATCCCCTTCATGCACCAACAAATACCAGATTTGCATTTGAATTTCGAATTCAAATGAGCAAATGGCGTGCCTATAAAAAAGGGTCAAGATGGGCGCCGGTAAGAGCATCCAATGCAGTCTACTTCCTCACATGCCTCCTCTTCCTCTTCTTCTCCATTTTAGCTAGGTTTTTCAGGGTGGATATCTAGAAGATTTAAGATTAGATCTGAGTCCTCTACTTTTCTTACAAACCTCATCTCTATCTGCTTCAAGACGATTAATCAAGAGTTGATTGAACCCCTGAGAGCAGATTTCAGCCTTCAAAGTGTTCTACAACTGCTAGCACTGTTGCAGAAGAAGATCCTTCAGGGCTTCGCATGTACTTCTCGGAGAGGCCACTCGTGTGCGTGACTGCGAAGTCAAGGATCAGATCCACAAGTTTCATCCATCATAAAAGGTATTAATCTAGCATTAATCATTCATTATGGTGTCAAGATCTAGGTCCGATTCTCCGAGGTTTTACCCTCTTTTGGAGCTCCTCACGGAGATATCTCCAGAATTCATTCGATGGATATTTGGAGATTAATTGGAATAGAGTTCTTAAGTTTCAGATCTGATAGTTAATCATGCATAAAAGTTTTAGCATAATTGTTTAAATGATTCTGGCATAATCCTATGTGTTCTTACAGTGCTAATTTCTAGATTTGATCTTGTAAGCATGCACGAATTAAAATTGTTTGATTCGATTTTTTCGCTACGTTTTGAAACTTAAAAGAACTATGTGTGGCTTGATCTCTCTTGTGAAGGGGTACGTAGACAACCCGATCAGGTTCAGCCATGGTTTTTTTAAAAAAAAATTCAGCATGCTTAATACCGAAGAACCTAGGAATCACTTTCAGTAAATTGATAATAACCTATTCTATGGTATGGTAATCAGTCAAGTTAGTCTTAATCTGGAGTTTATACGATCCTATAACAACCAACCCAACAACACTAATACATGATATAATTAAATATTAATTATAATATAATATTAATTTAAGTATCGTATTTAGTCTCTACTAACATTCAAAGCAAATATGATGTAGAAGACTAGAGATCCTAGTAGTGTGAGGTCAACATGTGGAAGCATAAGTTTTACCTTAACTAGGTTGTATAAGTGTTTAGGGTTAAGATTAGGGATAGCTGTAAGAAACAACCTGAGGTACCAATACTGCTAGGATAAACTACAAAATTGAAACAAGATTTCTCTATCCTAAATGGGAACTCGGTTTCTAAAAATGCAAAAAATAAATTATAATATTTTTGGATTTTTACATAATTTTAAAGAAGAAGATAACTAGAAAAATAATTTCAACTAGAATGCTTTGAATCTAAATTGGAACCAGAACATAGACAACTGTGGAGAACTATAAGGCCAAATGCAAACAAGAAAGCAAAATCTAAGAAGAATATTTATTATATGCTCTCACCAATCGAATCCCTCAATCCAACTAAAGTCATACTAATTTTCACTCAAGCTTCCCACGTTCCATTGACAATGCACTAGCTTCGCATATAATATTTTGGAGTTGCATTAGAAGAATAAAAGTCTTTAAGTCATATAAACACTCTTACAAAGTTGCAACATTATGAGACGGAGACACACCATGAACAAGTCTTACAAAGAGAATTGATGAAATCTTCAACTTAATTCCTTATTCGCTCTGAATATATGGTGTATTTATAGTATTCTAGGACCCTTACATTGATGAAAATTGATAGGAATACTTAGAACTCAACTAAGACTCAAACAACTTGCAAATGAAGGCATCTAGAAATAAACTCATGCCTTAAGGATGGTTTGGATGCTAAAAACCATCTGATGATGACCTAATTACCATCAAATATAATCATAAAAATATGATAATTACCTTTCAGAACCAACTGACAACATGGTTTCTACCATTAGAATTGTTCTGATGGGAGCCTTGTTATCGGCAGTTGCTTTCTAATGGTAGTATTTTGGATAATCTATTTACAACCTTAGACTGCATTTACACCTCTTATATATTTTGCCTATAATTTTTTTTGTCTAACCTCCAAACGATGCATTTTGGAATCAGTTAGAACTCTTACTTAATGTTGGATATGATGAAATTATTTTCATGCCAAACTTATATGTGATTTAATATTCTAGGCTTATGTGCTTTAGAGTGCTACTAAAATTAAAAGTATATCTAAATTTAAAGTTTTGACTTTTGACACTTGCGATATCACCTTGTGTCCTTTCCTTAGCTGGACTGGGGTGGTCTTGAGGTAATTCCACAGTCGCTTTGTGATAGTGAAGGTATAGCTTGAGCCTCCAATCTTGTTCTCGCATAAATTTGAATGCTTCCATTTCATCTTTCTCCTTGATTGTAATTGACTCTGCTCATTCATTTATTTTGTTCTCTCATTATAAATTCTGATGCAATAGGAACTAGTGACTTGTAGCCACATGTAGTGGGTTCAGCTTGTATTAAAACAATTTGGGACTTCAATTGTTGTCCACAGTATATATTTCATAGACATTGCATCTTACATGAATGGATATAAAATAATAAGAAAAAAGACTATAAGAAAAATGAGTTAAAAAGAGAAAGTAACAGAAAAAAAAGAAAAGCATTAAGTTTCATATATAAATATGATCATTTTAAAGCTCATAAGTTACTTGGACATATTATAAGCATATGATCATTTTAAAGCTTATGAGTTATCTAGAAATATTATAAGCGTACTCATATTTCAATAAATAATCCATTGCACATGTTCTTAGATGAATATTTGCCGACAAGTATATAAACCAAATAGAGAGTATATTTCCAAAATTCTTATGACCCATCATAAAAAACAATAGCATAAAAGAAATCCTAAGCTTACCCCATTTACTTTTTCCTTTTTAGTCATCATAGCCTACCTCGTTTTCTTTCTTCAATTCCACCATTTTATGCCTCTAGGCCCTCTACAAAATTAAGCCTATTAAATTGTTTCCCTTTCGTAAATAGGTTCCTTATTTTATCTCTCTCTTTTATTTCTTGAATCTTTATCATCTTTCTTTTTCTTTTTCTTTTTGAGACAGGACGAATCTCACAAATTTAGTATAAGCACATCCAAAAGAATCGAAAAAATACTATCCTGGAAGGAAGGTGGCAAGGTTGCATCGCTAGTCCATAACACTTCACCAGAGTGCTTAGCAATGAAGGATGCAACCCAATCTATGCCTTTTTTGGACTTGAAGTAGACATACTCAACTGAAAGGTCGTACAATCCCTTGCGCACTGCCAAATGTTCTAGAGCAAGAGGTGTCCGTCCGTAGTTGTGAGTTGCCTATGGATCCATCCAACCATGATGGCTAAGCCACCCTCTAGATGGATGAGATCCATTCACAAGCAAAATCTCTTATAGGTAATACCTGCCCAAGCCGCTCTCAACTTAGCTCCAAGGATAGTGGTGTCATAGATCGAGCTCCCACAAGCAGCAATGAGATGAGAATCATGGCCTCTAATCACAAACCCGACACCTCCTCTACTGTTGTCGTCACTTATATTGCCATCGAAGTTCATCTTGAGGAAACTTGAGAGTTGGCGCTTCCAAGTGATGAAAATCATCCTAGTCACTGCAGGAGCTGAGGTAGAGTCCCAAATGCATTGAGCTATCGTAGGCTCTCTAGTAGAAGGTGAGTGGATGACTTCTGCTACCTAGATGAAAGTCTTCTCTAAGGTGAATCTCGATAGCTGAATACTATTCTCGAAGACTCGGCCATTTTTGACGAGCTAGATGTGATAGGCCAAATATACAATCTTGATGCTCTGGAATTTGATAGAGACTCTACTCATGCAGCCCCTCAGGTAGAAGAGGAAGGTCTCAACTCATGTCATAGACCAAGTTGCATGATCCTCCTATTTTTACCGCCTTCACCATTTGCTCTACTTCACTCATTGCATGATCCTCTATCCTTCATGGTACTAATCTCTAACCACATTATAATCATCAAAACAACTCCAATACCTTCTTCTTTGACTTCTCTATTGCCCATTTTTCCTTTTCTCTGTTTAAAGCTTGATATTGACATAGCATTAATCTATAATGTTTCATATCAAATGTCTAAATCAAGTAGCTAATCCTTAACAATTTAGATTTGGATTACTATTTTTTTGTCATTAGATTATTGGATTGGATCAGAGAGCATCAGATATCCTCGCTTATTGTTGGTTTCAGATTGACTCTAATTTAAAACTAATATAATTATAAACTTATTTAAATTTATACATTAATGCATATGTTATGTATGAATGAGTAATTAGTAAAATTTGGCAACAATTCTCTCATCTAGTATTTTTTAGGATAGGCTAAAGGGCATGAGATCATTGAAGTCATCAAATATAAGTTAGAATGAAGTAATAAATTTTTAAATAGTTTTCTTGTATCATTCCTTTCAATGTTCAATTATCTTTAACTGTCACATCTATAATTGTGATACTCGCATAAGAATTAAGATTAAGTATATATTATATACAATATTTTAATTTTTTTAATTAAAAAATGTAAGGCTCTAATTAGGGTGAATAAGAGAAAAATTTGGGTGGAAAAGTTGACTAGATATATCAAATATTTAATTAAGCAACAATTCTATGTATATAATTATTAGACTTCTCTCGATTATGATTAGTAAATAGTTAGCAATAAACAAAAAGGCTTAGGTGAAGCTTGCATATTCAAATCAATTTAGTAAATCACCATTAAAGAAAGATAAAATATTTGCAAATAGAAAAGTTTGATATAATACAAGGTAAAAGAATCAATATATATTTATTCACAACAAATCAATAGTTTAGTTTTTTATGGTTAATGTTCAACTTTTTATTTTGAATACATAAGAAAAATTAAATATTAAAATATTTTCACATGCGTGTATATATACACACACATATTGATACAACCAACATATTTGAGAGGTTACTTTGCCATCCTATTATATCTATGAAAATATAGGGATTCCAATAATTACTTTTTTCCTAACATACAAATTACTTAAAAAGCTGTTAAATTATCAGATTGAGAACAATGATAAAACTAATGCCTAGCCAAAAAACACATATTTTGAAAGACCGATGAAAGTCAATTGGGTACAATGAAAAGCTAAAAAGAGATGAAAAAGGAAAAGAAAAGAATGTGGTGTGGAGAAAAAATGTTGGATTTTCAAAAAGAGAGGTAGAAAATAGAATGTTGATAAGCATATATGAAACATGCTTCTATAAGAAAAAAACATTAGAAAAATTACTTTTCAGCAGAAGCTAAAAAACTAGCTTCTAGCTTCTTTTTTTTTTCAGAAAGACTTTTACCATATATATCCGAGCTCTTAGAAATGTACAACTTGTTTCTTTTTTTTTTTTATAAATCTTTGGAGTCGCAGAAGGGGAATTACTACCCTTTTTAATTTATGATTGAATGAGAAAAGCTTGGCTCTTAATTACTAGTAATCTAAATATTGCAAAATAACTAGTGGTTTAACAATGATAATATAGGACATTTGCCTTGCAGGACCCACTCAATCACCAAATTGTTCTGAAATACATGGATCACCAATCATTGGACCTCTCCAGTTTAATCCTAACCTAGAGAGGATCTCTGCTCATGGATGATTCATTAGTGATCGTCGTGATAATAACACATTCTATCCCTAATATTATAATGAAACTCCTAACATGGGACTCTAACCCAATTTTGATTTCACTTTTAAAAAAATAATTAAATTACTACATTATTTTCTTCTTTTCATAGAATGATTCGTAGGCAATGAGCTATGTATAATTAGGAGTAGCCCTCATCCAAATACTTTTAATCTTCTAAATTCCGGTAAAGATAAGATTTGATCTATATTAATCTAATTGTTAAGAATTTTACTAGTTACTTTTTTTCCGTAAAATGATTCGTGGGCAATAAGCTATGTACAATTAGGGTAGCCCTCCTTCTAAATTCTGATAAAAATAAAATTTACTCTAAATTAATATAATTATTAAGAATTTTACCAGCTTGGGGAGCTAACACCATCAACTACTCTATTTTTCATAATATTTTCCTCATGCATCACATATGCTTAACTTCTTACAAGATGTCTCAAACTTCTGGGCTCTTCTCTTGGACATTATTTCTTTCCCCCTCCCTTTTTTTATAGATGTGCATATATAGTGTTTTCCCAAAATACAAATTTAAGGTACAACTTTAACCATTGTTATGAAAAAAATTGGAGAAAGTACTTTGGAAAGCAATCCCAATCGTCCATACAACATCACATGCATGAAAACGTGCCAAATGTCAGTCAAATGCATCTCACTCTCCCCTTTCATTTCTCAATTTACGTTCCCCAAAGCGCTCGCTCTCTCTCTCTCTCTCTCTCTCTCTCTCTCTCCCTCCAATACCTTTTCATTTCCCGCTGGGCGATCGGGTTATCGGATTTTACCCCTCCGTACCCCTCCCTTCTCCGTCTCCTCCTCACCCCCTCTCGCCTCCCCCTCTTCCCCCGCCGCCCCCCCCCCACCCGCCGCCGCCCCCGCTGACACCAGCGAGTAAGTCCTCTCTTTCTGTCTCTCGATCTTTCTCTAGTTTTAGGTTTCTAAAAGTTTCGATCCTCCTCGTCCTCTCCTCCGCCGCGCGCTTAGGGTTCCGGGCGGCGGCGGGGCCATATGCGGTGGAGCTCCTTCTCTGGCCTGCCGAAGTACCTTTGCTACTCCGTGGTTTTTTTTTTTTTGGGTTATTGGCTTCTCACTCGTCCCCATATTTCTCAATTTCAGCTCGCTTGGAGGCTACGGGAGGTTGCGCGCTTCCCTTGCTCTGTTCTTGCCCTCGGTGGTTCCTTAGAGGGATTCCTCGTTTCTAGAACTGATTGGTGTTCGCGATTTCCGTCTTGGTAAGAGTTTAGGGTTTTAGGCTTTCATCTGGTCGGTCGGTGGAATGTAGGATTTTGGTTGCAATTTTCTCTTGATCCCTTTCGAGATTACCTGGTCTCTATATGTGATTTAGAGGTGGAATTTGCGTAAGAAGTTGTTTTCTGGGTCATGTCCTTTTTCTCTGTATATTTTATTGAATTTAAATTCTAAAACTTTTAATGGAGAGTTGGTTTCCGAATCAAACTTTTTCATCAACAAATGTTAAAACTAATTTTGAGGGCAATAAATTTTATTTTTCCGAAATCTTAAAATACTATGACTTTTTACATGGACTTGACATTGGGATTAATAATGGCCAAAAAATGATTTTTTTTTTCATTTTATGTATTTCTGTTCATGAATGGGAAATGTATTTGGTGGGGAGATTTGGGGAATCAAGCGTGCCATAGCTTTAAAAGAGACTATTGAATGCTTTTGTTGTTTTGTTTGTGGAATCATTGGAAGGCTTTGTGTTTTGGTTAATGGGGTATTTCTGCTAACTCAATTGGAAAGTTCTTAATCCTTTTCTAGAAAACTTTAGTTATCATTGCCAAATGAAAAGTCGGGATGTCTAAGATTTTGAAGCTAGTGACATTTGTTTTGCAGATTTTGAGATTGCAGGCTTTTATCTAGATTACTGTTGAGCTGCAGTATCTACTTTTGTAGCTAACTAAGGTGAGGAAGGTGTTATTTTAATGATGTTGGTGACGTAAAGAAAAGTCACACGTCTAGGAATTTGAAACAATTTTTTTTCGCTTTGCAGGTTTTGAAATTGTGTGCTTATATCTGGATCTCTGTTGGGCTGCACCATCGGTGAGAAGGGTGTTATTCATGAAATTTATGGATTTTTGTTGAGATGTGTTATGGACCCTTCCTTTCATGTTGAGCTGACTTTTTAGATATATGCAAATTTGCGATCGATGTATGTGGAGCTTAAGGATTGTGTGCATTTATTTCTATAAGGGCTTTGTTTTCTTAGGGCAAAAATTTGTGCTGTTAATTTTGCATTGTAGGATCTGCTTAAATTTTGCTAGGAAATTTCTATGGGCAGAATTTTTTTTCCTTTTATTTAAAAGATTTGATATTAGCATAATTTGTGGAGGGTTTGTTTTGATGCTGAAGTCATCTGTTCAGTCTTCTCCGCTTAGGGTTATGCTCCATAAATTATACTATTTCAATGGGAGAGGTTTTTTTGTGATTATTTTAGTCTACTGTATAGGTTAAGGTTGTGACACCATCTTTCTATTATTGGTTTATGAATTTTTTGACATGATTTTCGTTTTTTTTCTGTTCTTCCTCTTTGCATTGAAGTTCTGGTTCAGATTGCAGGTCTGTATGATACCATAAGGTTCAGGAGAGTAATTAACAATGTAATTACTTTTATCTTTTATGATCAGTGCAATTTTCAACGTATAAAAAGCATGAAATTTCCCAATTTATCCTTTCTGGAATATGGACAACCTTTGAATCCTCCAATAGGGTTAAATATATCCAAAACCAACACGACTTGTTTCAGCTATTTCAGGTTGGCTTTACAAATCCATCCAACTTATAAAGGCTATGAGCCTATGATATTTCCCTTATTTATCCTTTTATAAGGTCCTGCATGTGTGATGCACGTGAGAAGATACATGAATGGCTATGCTGTTTTTTTTTTTTGTTTTGAGTGGAGAAATATTCATGGAAGCAGGAAAGTGAGATGCTGTGATTCACCTGTTGAAGAGTGTTAGGGATGGAAGCAGGTTGATACCCGGTGTAGTGCCACTTCTTTGATTTCCTAGTCTTGGCTTCTTTCAAAGCTTCTGCCATTAAAATAATAAAGAGATGGGCTTGAGGAAAACCTTTCAGTCCTCCAACTGAGATGGCCTTAACCATAACAGGCAACCCTTGTTTCAGCTTTTAGGTGTTGGTTTTACAATTCCTTTTCTGTTCATTCTTATTGAAGGATACAATCTCTAACATTTATCTATTCAAACTCGTCGTTTGGCTTTACTATTAATTAATGCAACCAATCTGCCCTATAATCTACTTGCCTTTAACTTAATTGTATCATGTTTTGCTAAATATTTGCCCTATATTTTCTTATATGCTTGCTCATCTTACGTGCTTGGGCACATTCTATTGCTCGATATTTGACTTTGGTGGCTTTATCAACTCTTAGTAGCATGCAATGCGGCTCAAAATTTCATTCAAAAAAAAAAGAGGAAATGATCAGGAACAAGTGTCATTTTGGATTTTTTGTCAAGACTAACTTGTGAGGCATTTCCATTTTGTCATTAAATGTAAATAAGCATTTTGCCTAGATTAAACTTGGATTCTGCAAGGCTGAAATGAGTTGTAGGTATTCAACTTTAAGTTCCAAAGAGATTTATGGGAAAAGTAAGTCTTTTATATAATTTTGTCTATCTGCCAATGCTTCCGTAGACATTTTAACTTTTGTAGATAAACTTTTTTTGTTTCATCAATTAATAACCCATGGTCTGAAATAATTATAAATTGCCACACCTCTTGAATTCCATTGGTCTTTAATCTTTGTGATTATCAAGAGATATAAGCCTAGGTCTATTTTTAGTGGCCCAACAGGAAGTTGGAACTTTTCTCACCCTTTCTTCAGAACCATTGCTGCAACTTTGTACTTTACGTCCATATTATTTTCAATAGTAACCTTTAAGAGTTGTAAACTTCCCTTCGATGCTGTCAATCACATCCATGCTGTCATCAACTAAAATTCTTCGAAATATCAAAAGTAATTCAATACATAACAAGAAAAGCTAGTCAGTTGAGCATTCTTGTTGTGATTCACAGGTTATTAAGAGATCATCAATGAGTGGATAAATATGCCTTTTTTTGCTTTAACAAATGTTTGATCAATGTATGGGGGGTGTACCTGCTTGGGGCAGGAAAGATAGTGTTCCTATATTGAGGATCATGCTGACAAAGGGTATTGATTGATATACATATATGGTTTACAATGCTAAGTTTTTCCAAAAAATAAGGCTGGAGTGTCGATTTAAGTGCTGTAGTCATGATTTTACGTGTGTGCTGAAAGCCAATGACTCAAAAATACATGATTAGATTTTTTTTTTATATTATGTATGTATAGACTTTTGAAATAAGGATTTTTTACTTATTTGGTTTCTAATATGCGGAGTGGGGGACCATATGGTGAGCAAAGACAAGGGTGAACTTCAATTATTCTACTGAAGTAGAAAATTTCTACATCGCAGTTCAAAATTCATTTTTTGAAAAAGAAACCCCTATGGTCAACCAACATCACAAATATCATGATTTGACATGACTATATGCAGCAAGAAATGTTCGGCCTTCATCTTTACTTCAACAGGCCAAATGAATGAGAGAATTAAAATATGTATACATGAATGACCATTTTATTTGTTCCGTCTCTGAATGCACATGAAACTTCCAGTTGCTTGTCTAAAACAAGCAGTGCCTGAGAATGTAATTGCATTGCTACCCCCTTGATTGCAAAAGGAGAACTGACACATTACATAGATAGATGCATTTGGAAAATGGACAAATTAAGATCTGCATCATGTCAAGCTTGATTAGGTTTTAGGGGAATGAATCCCCCCCAAACCTGGATCTTGCTATATGCAAGTCTGATATAAGTCCATAACCATACACACAACAGATCATAATTTACATATTTCAGACTAAGGAGTACATGATATATGGTATATCTACATATGGGGTGTGTTTTTGTGTGCACATTACTGAGCTATATCAATCATATAAGGTTCTTGATTCTAATTCAATTCGAGATTATATTGCTAATATCTTACATGCAGGTTCAAACATAACAATGGTTATTAGAGTTGGATCAAATTTGTTTTAAGATAAACTAGTATTAGACTAGACACAACACCTTTTCAGATAAAGCCCGAGTATGGTGAATATTTGGAAAAGTATTGTCCAGATTGATAACTAGCTAAGTGTTTGAGGGTGTTGAAATTTACTCAGTCTAAGTGAAATTTGATTAGAAGTTTTAGTATTAAAAGCATTCTTAGTTTTAGGAAGTTTATTTATAATTCTTACTGAGCCCATTTTAGTTAAATTGTAAAGTAAACAAGATGTGGTCTTAGTTATATTTAGAGTCATCTTGTGGTTCTTCTACAAGCATGTAAAGAGGATGAGAATTTGGGATTAGATAAGAAATGCTAATGCAAGGTGTATCCCATGTGTATTCTCTCTTGAAGTGAACTCTTTATTATGAAAAGGTGTTATTGAACATCTAATCAATTTTTGGTGAAACCAAGTATGTTTTAGAGTTAAATGGTGGAAAATGAGCCTCAAAACCAAATAAATTTTATCTTGAGCTGTGTTCGGGTCTGACTGCTTGGTTCTTGATCCGGGCTTGATTCAAGCTTAGTTTTTGTGCAATATGCCCTGAACTGCATGATTTAGGATTGGTTTGGATGTGGTTAGGCTAGATACTGCATGTACCTGTGCTTCTACATACTGGTCCTCGGCTAGTATGGCATCTAGAAACCACTACATACTGTATCAACCTATATTTTAAACTTTGGTTTTGAGGTGTTAAGTATTAAAACTCGATAAGTTTCTTTTTATGAATATGGTTCATAAAAATTCTAACATGCTATATTTTCAAAGGCCACCTAAAGTTTGTTTGGGTGATGTTAGATCTTTTGATTTAGACATGGATCAATGAATTTTATCAAAATATCCATATATTTGTAATACAAATATATTTAGGTTGCATTCCAAGGTTCTTAATTTCCAATATCATGATTTTTCTTTCTCAAACTTAAAATTTTAAAATGCTAAAAATTGAGATATTTTACAAGGTCTTTGGTTGTTTAAGGGTATCTTTGAAAATGGAAAAATATAAGATGATAGGGAATCATGAACTTGAAAATTACTCTGCCAGAAATTTATGCTTCCACCCTTTCAGTGATTTTTTTTGAATTTTCATTTGAAAGCAAAAACTACTAGTTGTACACAACAACAACATTGTAATTTCAGAGACATTGTAAATTCACATTATGTCATGATTTTCTAGTATCTTAAGTGATCCAAAATTTTATCCATAACTGCAATTTTGGGTTCAATCATTAGCTAAACCCTACTTTGATAAGTCCTGTGTTAAGTTGAGTGTGCTTGATTCGGTCCTAGAATGGTGGTGGACAATTTGTATGTTGGGAAGGGAAGATTTGTTTCTGTGTATCGACACCCCCTCCCCCTCAAAAGAAAAAAACATAATTTTATCAAGAATGATTACTATTGATGCCATTGTTTAATAAATGATATTTCATTTCTATTGATGCCATTTTGATTCTAATAGAGTCCAAGAGACATTGCTACAATCCCGATAGGGTCAAATTGTAGTACCATTGATCCATATGACATGAGGGACATCTTATGTGTTTGAAGTTAGATATTAATTGTGAACATCATCAAGCATCAAAAACAGATCCAATAATGAGTTAGGATCATTTTTCATTATGTTCTTCCAGAACATCCTTAGAAAAGTAACAAAATCAAGGTCCACTTTGTAGCTCTCTTATATGCCTGATGAACTAATACTAGTAGGGTATTTCACATATCCGAAAAAGTGGCCATAGAGGGGCTTGCTTAAGTTTGGGCTGCCCCCAATTCACTCTCTTAAAACTTGTGTTATTGGGCTGTTGCATATTTTGCTTGGACCTGTAAAGTCATTTTGTTCAATGACAACGAGAGAGAAGGGAGGAGAAGTAGGAGAAAGGGGAAAAGAGTTTAATTGTAGTTGATGTAACTAAAAGTCGTCAATGGCTAATGCTTGATTATGTTCTGACCTTGTATCATTGGCACAGAAGCATAATATCTAAATAAAATATATTATCTAAGTAGTTCAATTATTTTTAGATTTTTGGAATAAGCCCCATGTTATATCTTACAGCTTATCTATAGGCAACCATTCAAAGCCAGAATACATTTGGCAGGTTTGCAATGTGGTCTCTCCCTGTTGGAACTTGGAAATATGTAGAGCAGTTGTTGGTTTTCTGTGTTTGGGGCTTGAACTACATTTGGCAATACCTCTCCTTCATCTGATGAGGAAGTGTTGCTGCATGTAGGGATTTATCAATTATGCTAAAAGACCTATAAGAATGGAACAAATGGGAAAAAACCTGGATAAGATATGAGAAACCCAATCCTGTACTTGAGTAGTGAGGGACTACTCTTGTAATTCAGAAGGGCTATATTTTCACCAACAATTTGATCCAATAACATACTTTGACCTAAATAGTATTGTTATGGCACCCCAATTTACTACTATTATTAAATAAACTGAAACAAAACCAAACTAATTTCAGTTTTCTTCTTAGTTTCGTTGCTAACATAGAATACCTTTTGGATCAATCTGCTTATTATAAGAGATGTCCAGAATATCACTTGATGAAGACATCCTGGTGTAAATTATATCCACTAGGACTTGTAATAGGGCTGCATCTTTTTCCTTGATAATTTTGTTGTCGTATTAGTGTAATATCAATAGGATGGTCGCACTTGATTTTCAATGTTTTTTAAGTCATTGATTTTTTGTGCTTTTGCTTGATGCTCATCTTCTTACTAGCAGTCCTCTAGTCTACTAATCATGGTCACAATAAGGGGCATTTGGTACGGGTTGATCATTCCATCAAGGGTGATGTGGGTAGAGGTGACGAGAACATCATGTTTGGTTGTACCATGGAGATCCTACGTGGCAATGATCCCAAATCATCCCTACTCATCAAATTACTGCCTAACTCAGTGATGGAAAACACATCCTTGAGGTCGGGTATCCAAGATCATCTTAGGGCAGTGATCTTGGGAACAAAAATATCCCTCAGTCCAGCGACAAAAATTATTATATCAATATACTTAATATATTATACCAATATTATAGATATGACATAAGCATAAATAAAAATATTAATTTTATAATAACAATTAACATATTTTTTGGATTAATAAATATATTTTTATGGAATATAGTAGCAGTTAATATATTAATAAATGTATAATAATAATATATTTATATGAATAATAAATATACTTTATGAAATATGCCAGGGGTAATTTTGGTATTATATGGTCAGTGATATTGGATTCCTACGGAACACAAATAGGTTACTCATGGATACTTGGAGATCTTTAATCACTGGAACACAGCATACCAAACATGGTGATCTTAGATCACCAAGGATTAGATTACCCGGGATAAGGATCACTAGTGATTTAAGATCATCTTGGTTATCACATTCGGGTCACCAAACACCACGTAAGATTACATAAGGTATTCTTTATAATTTACTTTCTCTTTCATTTGTGCAAATGCTTCTTTTGGAGGCCCTTATGATATCTAGAAGATATAGTCTATTTTCTTAAGTTCTATATTTTTGACCCTCAGTGTTTGATTTGAAGTTTAGTGACATAGGATTATGCCTATAATAAGGTGATTCATTATTTCTAGTTAAATTTAGCTTATTATAATGTATTACTGATAAAAGGGTCAGATTTTTGTGTATGAGATTTTTTTTTTTTTAAAAGAATATATGGAGTCTATAAGCACTTTTCAAAATTAAGATGTAGGGATAATTGGAATTTGAATGTAAATGAAAAATTTGGTGTAGATTTATTCTAAGGTCTTGGTAGCTTTAACCTCCATGTTAATCTATCAAATTGTTGCAGAGATTAGTTCAGATCAATAAAGTTTTTATGTTAGTTTTTGAATTTCCTTCATACTCTGTAGTTGCAAATCAAAAACTTTTAGATATATGGTCAGTTATAATCATCTCTTTTTTCTTTCCATTCTTCATATAACACTTGAGGTCTTGGCTTGTTCATCTTGATATGGGTAGGCATCTGAAAATTTTTTGATTAAAAATATAGCCAGCTTTTGGCAGCTTATCTGTTGTATTGTAAGATTTAGTTCAGATATTTGTAATGGAAGCCATATGTGAATCTGCAATGCTGTATCAAATTTTCTCTTGTTTTATTCTTGAGGACTGAAGTTCAAGTAATCCTCTGTCTGCTACATGCAGGTGACTGAATTCCCAGAAGTAGAGAATTATTGTTTAGAGGGGGTTGGTTCTACTTACAATACCAGATCCTGGTTTTGTTCAACCACTGTATTCATGCTCCATGAATATTAATGAGCATGAGGAAGAACCATAGCCTGTTTTGGTTGAAGCATCTTACATGAAGGAATTCAACGGTGTCCTTATTATATCATGATGGAGTGCAACAAGGAAGAGGCTATCAGAGCCAAGGACATTGCGGAAAAAAGAATGCAAAACAAAGATTTTGTTGGGGCACGGAAGATTGCTCTCAAGGCCCAACAGCTCTTTCCTGACCTTGACAACATCTCTCAGATGTTAACTGTTTGTGAAGTGCATTGCTCTGCTGCAGTTAAGGTCAATGGGGAAATGGACTGGTATGGAATTCTTCAAGTAGAACCATCAGCAGATGACTCATCTATCAAGAAGCAGTATCGGAAGCTTGCTCTTTTACTGCATCCCGATAAAAACAAGTTTGCAGGTGCTGAAGCTGCATTTAAGTTAATTGGAGAAGCACATATGACGCTATCTGACCGTGCGAAGCGGTCCCTTCATGACATCAAAAGAAATGCTAATGTTAAAATTACCCCAGCAAGGCAGCCTTCTCAGCAAGCCAAGAATACTACTTATGCTAGAAGCAATGTTCATAACATGACTTTTAATGGTTTGAATCAGCAGCAGCAACAGCCATCAGCTTTCGGTGGTACCCAGACTTTTTGGACCATATGCCCTACTTGTGGCATGAGATACCAGTATTACAGGACAATATTAAACAGAGCTCTCCGCTGTCAGAATTGCATGAAACCTTTCATAGCATATGATTTAAATGCACAAAGTGTGCCTCCTGGGACAAGTTCGGGCTATTCATATAACAATTCTGGAATTCCGACGCAGCAAGTTCCTAACCAGCAAGCTCATAATACCGGCCAGCAAACTCAATTTGGACATGCTGCTTCTAGTACTGCCGCATTTCAGGGTAATGTGGGTGGGACTTCAGCGGTCAACTCTGAACATGAAGGTGGGTCTATGAACAAGACAAAAGTAGATAGTAAGGTGAATGTTGAAGTTGGGGCAGGCAATGAGGTGAAGTTTGAAAAAGTAAAGCTTACGGAGGTGAATAAGAAAGAGCAGGTGGCTAAGCCTTCAAAAGCAAACACAAGCCAGAAGAGGGGCAGAAAAACAGTCGTCGAATCTAGTGATTCAGATAGCACTGATAGTGAAGATATAGTTATTGAAGATGGTCCTCCTGCAGAGCATGGTGCTGGGGCAGATGCCAGCCATTGCCTGCGAAGATCAACCAGGCAGAAGCAAAATGTCAGATATAATGAAGATGGAAGTGACAATGATGACTACATGAATCCTCCCAGTCATAAAAGGTTGAAAAAGGGTGGATCATCATATAATGCTGATCAGAGTGTTAAAGACTTTTCAGATGGTGATGCCAATAGAGTTGATGTGAGAATGGGTGAGAACAATATTTCTGAAGACAAAATGGATAGCAGACAGAAAAGAGGCACCATGTGTGATGAGAAATTGCCAAATGGAAGTGGAGAAGTGACCGAAGATAAATTGCGTGAAAGCAAACAAGGAACCATTCAGAAAGAGGAAATATCTCAAGCTGGAATTGATTCTAGTGTTGATTCAAGCTCCAAGGCTTCACCTAATGTTGGGTCCTTCTCCTACCCTGATCCAGAGTTTTTTGACTTCGAGAAGCTCAGGAGTCCAACTCAATTTGCAGTTGATCAGATCTGGGCAGTCTATGATAATCTGGATGGGATGCCTAGATTCTATGCTCGGATTAGGCATGTATATGGCCCACCCTTCAAACTGCGCTTTACTTGGCTAGAGCATGAACCCACAAATAAAGCTGAAATGGCATGGTCTGATGAGGAATTGCCTGTTGCTTGTGGGAACTTCAGACTAGGGAAATCAGAAGTCACTGAGGACCGCCTGATGTTCTCTCATGTTATATCTTGGGAAAAAGGCAGAAAGAGAAACTCATATGACATATATCCTAGGAAGGGCGAGGTTTGGGCTCTTTACAAGGACTGGGATATTGGGTGGAGCTCTGATCCAGACAGTCACAGGCTCTATGAATATGAAATTGTAGAAGTTGTTTCAGATGTCACAGCAGGCACTGGCATAGCTGTTGTTCCATTGGTCAAGATAAAGGGTTTTGTGAGCTTGTTCATCCGAGCAAAAGGCGGAATAACAGCCTCATGTGTCATACCACCCAATGAAATACTTAGATTTTCTCACAGTATTCCTTCTTATAGGATGACTGGAGCTGAAAAGGGAGGCATTCCAAAAGGTTGTCTTGAACTTGATTCGGCTTCCCTCCCTAACAACTTTCAAGAGATTTTTCATTCCATCAGTCTTGACAGTTTAACAGTTGGAGTTGAAAAGTTGGATGATGAATGTAATGGTTCCTATCCAAAGACTGCACTTGATGATGAGAAGCTGGGAACTGTCAAAATTGGGGAAACTGAGAATATAAAATGTCTGAACTTCTCTTCTCATGGAACAAATGGAGTTTGTGAGGAGAAATATCATGCAAGTACAAGTCAGCATATGGCAACAACCGGTTCAAATCATATAAATGAAACAAAGTCATCCAGAGTAGAGATTGACAAAAATAATGTAGATCCTCAGAATGCCAATGCTAACAGTGATGCTGAATGTCATGATCCCTCTACATCATCATCTCAAAGCCCGATTACCTATGTATATCCAGAATCAGAGTTCCATAACTTTGAAGAAGGCAAGGCTATTGAAAAGTTTCAACTTGGCCAGATATGGGCATTGTACAGTGATATTGACAAATTTCCCAAATACTATGGTTGGATCAGGAAAGTTGAGTTGGAGGATTTTAGAGTGCATATGATATGGCTCGAGGCTTGTCCTTCAAGAGAGGAGGAGAAACGTTGGTTGGGAGAGGAGCTGCCAATTGGATGTGGAACATTTAAAGTTGCTTCCGGTAGCGTTACATTTGATACTACGGATATATTTTCTCATCTTGTACAGGCCAGACCAACTGGTAGAAAAAACCAATATGTTATCCTCCCCGGCATTGGTGAGATTTGGGCTGTATACAAGAAGTGGCGTGCAGGATGGACCCTCTCAGATTTAGAAAATTGTGAGTATGATATGGTGGAGATTTGTGAGCATACTGGTTCAGGCATTAAAGTTTCGCTTTTAACTAAGGTGAATGGTTATAGAGCTGTATTCAGGCCTGAAAGAAAAGGAAATGTTATTGCCATGATGGAGATTCTGGAAGATGAGTTTCTGAGATTCTCTCACCAAATACCTGCATTCCGGCTAACAGATGAAAGAGGTGGCAAGCTACGAGGATATTGGGAGCTTGATCCTGCATCCGTGCCAGAGATTTTTCTGTTTTAAATGTTGACTGAAACATTAGGCTAATTGGGGTTGGGGGTCTTTCACAAGTATAATTCTGATTCATGACCTTTCAGTTGATCCTTATCAGCTCGGGTTCACATTAAAAAGGCAACAAGAATGATTTCCAGTTTGCTTCAGAAAAAGCCGCAGAATTTGTGTAATTCTGCTGGATCCAATCTGGATCACAATTTCAATTGCCTATGTTTCGCTCTTGTTTTTGGAGGTTTCAAGCAGATACCAGCTTGGAAAGGTTGCAGATTGTTCAATTGATCCATTTTGCAAGTTGGAAGCGAGTGTTCTCCATCGTCACACTCGTATATATGTAGATCTATGATCATGCAACCAGAACTAGCTTGGCGACATTCTAATATTTAATGCTTGCCCTTAGTTTCATGTTAGAAGTCCTATTTGTTCAGGGTTCTGATGTACTGCAATCTGGCATTTTGGTACAATGAGACACCAAGAAGGCTGGCTGGTTAGATGTCGATAAGTTGTTGTGCCTTTCACGATCCTATCTCATTTCTCTGCTATTTTGAGTTATATTTTTGCTAGTAGTCTCCATAGTTTAGATAGAATTGACCTAGGAATTCATCTAGATCTTGCTATGGTGGTCATGTTTTTTTATGTGGTGGTATTGTTTAGCTTTCTTTTTTTTTTTTTTTTTTGCAAGGTTTGAATTTTCCCACCACCACTTCATACCTTGTTTTGGATTTAGGAGCCACTTCTCATTTTCTTCTCCTGCACTGTTGTATTTTGAAAAAATGTCCTACTCTCTCTATCCACAAGGGTTTCTTTAACAGTCTTAACAGATGATCGCATCAAACTTTTTTTTTGTCCAAAATTTTTGAATCATGTTGATGTCCCTGAGGCATTTTTGTACCAGCCATGCATGATTCTCAAGAAAATGAATTGATTAATCCTTGGTTTACAACTTGGTGCATGTGGAGAGGGCTACAACTAATTTTGACTCTAATTAACCTGGACTAGGCTAAGATGTATGTGCCATGGTCTTTATACTCCTGAGTGATCTGGTTTGTAGATTAGGCCAGTTGATTGAGCTCATGTTGTATCCCTTTTTCTGAACATCCACTGCCTGTACAAGAAGTTGTTTCTCTTTGATATTATGGACTTATCAAGGGTGTCAGAATGAGATTTAGTTATCAAGATTCCAGTAATCACTGCATGTTGATTTAGTAACAAATATCTGAAGAAAAAGGATCGGAATCAAACACCAAGGTCATGCGGTGTAAGAGTTGCAGTGTGCAGCAACTTAGAAATATTCCCTGGGGGCATCTCGTCTACAGATTCTTGGTGCCTCGCCATTATTATCAGGTCGGGACCTTAGAGTCTAAGCAACATGCTTTCGTCTAGGTTACAAACAGTGTAACCAAGATTTGCAGATGATGGAACCTTTGAATACATTGTCTTCCATTATAATGTAAAAGCAGCTGGGACAGTAATGGTTATTTGCTTATGAGATAAATAACGATCGATAATAAAAAGAGTAACCTTTCCTTCGGTTTCCAAGGTGCTGTGGTAGTTATTTTAGCTGGTTTTGTTGCAGGTTCAGGTCCCTATATTTTGAGCGCCAATAGCAACTTAGGCAAGGGTTAAGAAAATGGTGAATGGTGGGTGGAGCTCTCTCTTGGTTTTTATTTTACCTTCATCCATGAAGAAAATTTGATCAAATAAAGACTGCACTCCATTTCTGCCACTTGTTTGGCTGATCAAACTGGCTGTCAACTTTCAACCAAGCCATAACCAGAACCATCAAAACAAGGCTTGCAATAGAGAGAAAAAGAAAGAAATAAAGGGCTGGAAGAGAGAGAGCAGCCGCAAATGGCTTTTCCTTAACCCAACCCAACCTTCAAAATAATACCGGTCAACCCTTTTAACCAACCAAGACATTAGGACTGCAACTTGGGTAGGTTGGGTCGGGTTAAGGGCAAATCCGGACCCAACCAATCTTTAAAATTCTGCCAGGGTTAGAGTTTCTCTAACCCAACCTAGACTAGGGTTAGGGTTTTTTTGACCCAACATAACCCAATCCTATTATACACTAAATTTGGGTTGATTCTGGTTAGCCTAGTCGTGTCACATTGAATAGGAGTTTTAAATATAACGAAAATATGCGGGGTGTTTTTATTGAATTAATTAAATTGAGGCTTCAATTTGAACTTACACATAATTTAATTAGATTAAGGCACAATTATATAACCATATAAGTTACTTATACGACATATAAATATGAATTATTTTATTTACTTAAGTATTGGGTCAAATAGGTTTAAGTTAGGTTAGGTCGGATTCAGGTTGGGTTAGAGTCAAGTTCGGATTTAGTTGAAGATCAACCCTATCCAAGCTCTACTTGAGGTTGATTTGGGATTTTAATCTTAAACGTAATCTAAGCTTATAAAACCTCAGTCCAACTCTACCAAATAAACAGGTTGGGCTAGCAGATTTTTATCATGCTCGATCCAAGTCCTAGTCTCATAGCACATCCTCTATTATGACCCTAGTAGCCACATTCTAATATTCCAATTGTGTCCAACAAGAACTCCACAATAAAAAGGAATATAAAGAAACATAATCTTTGCAAATAGAGGTTTCTATTGCTCTCCTAATTGACATTTCAAAAAGGAGATAAACAATATTATGATTTGGCTACTTGGGAAAAAAAATCCACCAAAGGTCCTCTAAAACTTTCCAAACTATCTTCTAAACAATTAAACTAGTATATAGTCAAATCAGCAACCATTGTTGGCCATTGGATGAAAATTTGGAATGAAATCTGCTCCCAATCTTGGTCCCAAAACCTAGATAAGGCCCTAAAGATCCCCTTCTCGATCAATTGGCCTCCTAATTGCGCTCATTCGTTTCAAACACCGCAAATTAAAGGACCCACTAAATGGTCCTTGCACTCCCTCAAGAGACCGCGGTACTCCTTGAAGTATTTGTGCTGCTCTTTACGAACCCTAGTGCCCACCTTTACGCTTTAAAAACCTTTCCTCCACAGAAATTGCATCAAGAAGCCAACCCAAAAGTTAATTAGATTACTATCGCCAGGTCTTGTTCCTATACATGAAGAGATGCATGAGGACAATTTCTTTGGAAGACTGGTGGAATGAGGAAGTTTTGAGGACTACTAGAGCACCTAATTCAAATTGTTCCTGTTCTCTTTGGACCTTGCATCCCCTCCATGCTTCTTGGGGGTCCCCTCCTGCCCTTCCTTGAAGCCTGTAAAAAAATTATCTTGTTTGTTGGATCAAGATTTGGATTTTTTTTTTTTTGACCTTTTTGGGTGCATCATACTAGATATGTATGAGCCATCCGCTCTAGCAATAATAATAATAATAATAATAATGCTTCAGGAGACTAGCTTACTAATTTGCACTATTCTATTTCTGTTGACATCCGAAACTTACTTGCCTCTTGGTCAACTATAATTAAGCGGTCGACAACATTATATCAGCCAAGATCTAATTAATAACTTAATGACGTTGTCAGGGCAAGTACGGTGTGCATCCGAGATCATGAAATTCTCTGAAATTAAATCCCAGTTTTGTCTAGCATTTAAAAGAAGCATCTAACAAGTGCTTGTATATGATTCATATTTGGTGAGGAATCTATCTGTTGATGATAGAAATTAATGTCTGCTTTTGTTCCAGTGAGAGGAACCATGCGTTTCAGGTTTGTCCTTTTGACCCTATTGGCTGGATCAAGATGGTACCACCGTTTATTCTTGAAATAGAAAACATAGAGAGGAAGCGAGAAACCGAATACTCTTATTGTCATAGCCGAATACTATGTTAGAACTTTCATGGATCATTCTTCTAGATATATTAGATTTTCCATCAATTCCTAACTAAAATCAAGGTGAAGGCGAGATTTGAACCAAGATCTTTAATACCAACCCTACAGACTTTAGCAGCGTGGCACCTTCATCTAGTAGCATATCTGAATATTTAGAAAACAAATTAAAATTAGTCCATAAGATTTCAGATTTACAATGTACCAAACTGGACAGTTTGGCTGTAGTGCCTTATTGGACATCTGGGCATTTGGTCTAGTGGTATGATTCTCGCTTTGGGTGCGAGAGGTCCCGAGTTCGATTCTCGGAATGCCCCGAAATGTCTTTCTATAATATTTTTTATTAGCCTTCCTGAGCTTCAGACTTCTATAATATTTTTTACAAATCTGCTTTTTTTTATTCGCCATATAATATTTTTTTATATCATATTGTTTACAGATCCACTTTTTTGAGTCGATAGGTTCAATTGGGTAGATGGTTAATACACTTCTATAATTTTTGTACTAAACTCGCCTTTCTGAGTCGATAGGTTCAATTAGGTAGATGGTGAACACGAGTTTGGCGAGCTTGGAGATCAGTTTTCTTCCCTCTTAGCGATTGCTTTCCTAACACTAGAATATAGCACATGGGAGGCAATATCTAGTGAAAATACAAATAATAGAGAAAATATGGACTGCAATTAGACTTTTTATAGGTCTTCAAAAGAACCCATGGCCCAGATTCTAGACTTCTTGTTGCGGGCTGGTGCCCGAACTTCGCTAATTTAGTATTTGGAGTGGAATTGAGGGTCGTCTGGGCTGGTCTTAGCTATGCATGGCGTACTTTGAGAGTTTTTAGGGACATCATGTTTTCTGATTTTTTTTGGGATGTATTCATAGTAGAGTAGTGTGAAACATCCGTCTAAGCAAAAAAAAAAAAAAAAAAAAAAAGAATCAATGCCAAAAAAGTTCTCGAAGAGTTGCAGGAAATATGTCGTGTGTTTAACTAATGTGGAAATACTCACCAAGTGGTGCACGTCATGAACATGAACTATGGGGCTCGTATTGTATATTAGAATAGACTGGCAACTGAGTGCATAACATATGAGACACAAATATTGGAACTTGTTGGGGGAAAACCCCAAGTCATACCGCCACGGAGGCGCTCGGCCAAAGAGCGCCGACCGGAAAGGCGCTCGGCCAAAAAGCGCCGACCAGGAAGGCGCCGACCAGGAAAGCGCCGACCAGGAAGGCGCCCGACCAGAGAGCACCGACCAAAGGGGTGCTCGGCTAGAGAGCGCCGTTCCGAAAAGATGCTCGGCCCAAGATCGCCGACCAGAGGGAGCGCCAAGAAGAGGCGCTCGGACCAACCAACACAACCAAGTAGGGATGCTCGGCTAGAAAGAGCCGACCAGAGGACGCCGACCAGAAAAGCGCTCGATTAGAAGACGCTGACCAGAAGCATTAGAAGCAACCCCGCCACAGGGCGCCCCATTGGGCGACCAGCTCAGCTCGGCACCCCTGTCGAGCCGATTGCCTTGACCAAATGTTCAACTCCTGCCTAACCCCCTGAGGGACCTGACAACTCCACTACAACCTGCCGCTATCTCCAAGCCATCAAGGCATAAGATCTCCGCAGGTATTCGGCACGACCTGCCATTAATGCATGAGACCCCCTCAAGTCTCCGATGCACTCAGTCATTTAATGAACACGGCTCAAGACAATCTCCGGATCACTGAACCATCAAAGCGTAGGGCTCTCCCTGACCGCCGATTCACTCGGTAATAAATGCACTTACCATCCATGGACCCCAGGCCTACCACGGCCGGCGGTTCAACCACTCCAACAGGTCCGATCGACCGTGACAACTCCCTGGTTCCGGTCTGATTTGGCCTTATTTTCCACTACGCCATTAATGGGCCAAATCGTGCCCAATTATTACAAAAGAGAACAAACTCCCTGTCACCTCCCAGGCAACATAAAATCCTTCTATAAAAGGGAGCCTGGGAGGAAAGAAGGGGGGGACCGGAACACAAGTAAACAGCACAGACACAATTGAGCACAATATTCTCTCCATCTTCTCCACATATCTCTTCCTTGCTCTCTCCACATATTTGCCCCCTCTGACTTAAGCATCGGAGGGCCGGCGGCCGGGCTTTTTTGCAGGACAGGACAGGACGCACTCTCCCTCACTCGCTCACCCTCCAGGAGGACGCAGCCGGCCGGCGCACCGCCGTCCGCCCTCCCTGCGGCGGAGCTCTTCCTCTCCTGGTTTCGCGGCGGCCCCTGGGTCCAATTTCCAGCAACAGTTGGCGCTAGAGGAAGGGCCCGAGTCGCTGCCATGAAGCTAAGAAGCAAAGGGGCTTCCAACGCCTCTCGACGTCCTCCACCCAGTCCTGAACATTCTGTCCAAAACTCACCACCTCCGGCCGAGTCAGCACCTCAAGTTCGGCCGGAGCAGTTTGATGCCCTGGTGCGACAGGTGCAGGCCTTGGCCACCGCTGTCCAAAGCCTGCAACCCAGGGGCATCCCAACGGCATCACCTCCTCCGGCTCCAGTTCAACCGGAGCCTCCTACAAGCGGACTTCCCCTTCGAGGTCAGGACTCTCAAGTCCAGGCCTCCCTCTGGAGAGAGCACCCAGTCAGAGGCCACGGAGGCTGGCCACAACCTTCAGAAGCTGAGTCGGTTCCGGGGCAACTTGCACCCGAACGAACCGCTGCAGCGATCTTCCAGAATGACGAACTCGACAAGAAGGTCGAGAAGCTGGAGCGCCAAATCCAGGCACTCCACGGGAGAAAATCAGGACGTGACGGCGACTTCGAGTTCACTACGAAGTCACCCTTCTCCCCGGAGATCGAAGATGAACCGGTTCCGCTACGGTTCAAGATGCCCCAGGTGGAGCCTTACAACGGCAAGGCTGATCCCCTTGACCACCTGGAAAGCTACCGGGTCTTAATGGCCCTACAAGGAGCCTCGGAGGCCATGATGTGCAAGGCTTTTCCGGCGACACTCCGAGGACCAGCCCGGCTGTGGTTTACCGGGCTGAAGCCGAATACTGTCTCCTCCTTTGAGCAGCTCGGCAGACAGTTTGCTGGCAATTTTGCCGCCAGCCAGCCCCAGCGGCGGACATCCGACTCCCTCCTTGATATCAAACAAAAGGAGAGAAAATCCTTCAAGGAGTATTTGGACCGGTTCACCGCCGCAACATGGGAGGTCCGGGAGCTTGACCAGTCAATCGCAATGTCAGCACTGAAGACTGGAGCCCAGTCCTACAAGTTCCTCTTCTCGATCGAGAAGAATTTTCCTGCGGACCTCCCCGAAATGCTCGCCCGGGCGTGGAAGTACGCCAAGGCTGAGGAAGCCGTGGCCGTTAGGCGGGGCGGGACCGAGCAGAACCCCAGGAAGAGACGCCGCGAGGAGCGCGGCCAGCCCAGAAGCCCGTCTCTGCGACGAGCTAAGAATCCGCCCCGCCCGAAGAGTCCACCCCGATTGAGGGGACCGCCACAGCAGAGGTCACCACTCCGCCCGAGGTTCCAACTGCGGGCCCATGCACCCGAGGAGAGGTATGAAAAATACACTCCCCTCAATGCTCCTCG
Source organism: Phoenix dactylifera (assembly GCF_009389715.1). NCBI lineage: Eukaryota > Viridiplantae > Streptophyta > Magnoliopsida > Arecales > Arecaceae > Phoenix > Phoenix dactylifera. Next base: position 7,196,395 of record NC_052392.1, read on the forward strand.
GGCTGAAATCCTCATGGAGATCGAGGGTCGGGATCGCATCCGGCTCCCACCTCCGAAACAAGATACCAGAATCCGGCGTGATTTCCGGAAGTATTGCCGTTTCCACCGGGATCACGGCCATGATACTGAGGATTGTTATCAGCTCTGAAACGAGATCGAAGCACTCATCCGCCGAGGGGTGCTCGATCGGTTTGTGCAAGGCCGGCGTGAAGAGAAGAAGCCAGCCGAAGGAGCCACACAGCCTGAAGGTTCAAATGCCAACAGGCCCATCGCCGGCGTCATCAACACCATCCGAGGCGGGGCCTCGGTTGGAGAAACTTCAGAGGAAGGAATCTCCTCGAAGCACCTGCGCGCCTCTGAAGCCATCTCCTTTTCAGATGATGATCTAGAGGGAGTCGAAACTCCCCATGATGATGCCATGGTCATCTCCATGATCATAAACAAATTTGATGTAAAGCGCATCTTGGTCGATAATGGAAGCTCGGCGAATGTTTTGTATTATGGTGCCTATTGTAAAATGGGGATGACCAAAGAACAGCTACGGAGGATGAATGCTCCGTTAGTTGGATTTACTGGGGATTCAGTCCCAGTAGAGGGCGAGATTGACCTTCTGGTCACAGCTGGGCTCGCCCCCCGTGAAAGTACCGTGGGGATGAGCTTCCTCGTGATACGCCTTCCCTCAGTCTACAATACCATCCTCGGAAGGCCAGGCCTCAACGCCCTCCGAGCGGTGGTCTCAACTCACCACTTGCTCATGCGGTTCCCCACCGGCCAGGGAGTCGGCGAAGTTCGAGGAGATCAAATGGTGGCAAGGCGATGCTACCTGGCGACCCACGAGGCAAAGCGACCAGCCGAGGTGCCTGTCCCAGCGACCGACTAGCCCTCGACTAAGATTCTGGAGGCACGGGTCAACCCTCAGAAAAAGCGGGTAGAGCCTGGTGAGTTATTAATTCAAGTTCCTTTACGAGAGAACTCTCCCGGGCTAACCGTGCAGATCGGCTCTGGCCTCAACGAGCATGAGAGGGGTCGCCTCGTCAATTTTCTACAAGACAACATGGATGTCTTCGCATGGTCGCCTGCAGACATGCCGGAGATAGACCCGGAGATCATGGTCCACCGGCTCCAAGTGAAGCCAACCAGCAAGCCCGTGCGACAAAAGAAACGAGGCGCTGCCCCTGAACGACAGCGAGCAGCAGCCGAGGAGGTCAGCAAGCTCCTTGAAGCTGGCTTCATCCGGGAGATATCCTACCCGGAATGGCTCGCCAACGTGGTCCTCGTCAAGAAAGCCAGCGGGAAGTGGCGCATGTGCGTGGACTACACCGACCTGAACAAAGCCTGCCTAAAGGACAGCTTCCCACTCCCCAGCATCGACTAGCTCGTGGACTCCACCTCAGGTCACGAGCTGCTGGCATTTATGGACGCCTTTTCCGGATATAACCAGATCCGCATGGCGCCAGAAGATGAGAAAAAGACAGCCTTCATCACCGACGGGGGAACTTACTGCTACAAAGTGATGCCGTTCGGTTTAAAAAATGTCGGGGCAACTTATCAAAGGCTGGTCAGCCGGATCTTCAAAGACCAGATAGGCCGGAACATGGAGGTCTATGTTGATGATATGCTGGTAAAAAGCAAGGTGGCACAAGACCATATAGCCGACCTCAATGAAGCTTCTCCACACTCCGAAAGTACCAGATGAAGCTCAATCCAGCCAAATGTGCATTCGGAGTCACCTCCGACAAATTCCTCGGTTTCATTATTACACAACGGAGAATCGAGGCCAACCCCGAAAAGATCCGAGCCCTCCAAGAGATGACGCCTCCCAGGACGGTCAAGGAGGTACAAAGGCTCACAGGCCGAGTGGCAGCCCTTGGGAGATTCATCTCCTGCTCAGCCGAGCGCTGCCTTCCATTCTTTACAGCCCTCAAGAAGCCGAAGAACTTTTTGTGGTCGGACAAGTGCCAGCAATCTTTTGAGGAGCTCAAGCATCTACTGGCTTCCCCTCCCCTGCTCACAAAGCCTCAACAGGGAGAGCTGCTTTATCTATATCTAGCCGTCTCCCCTGTAGCAGTAAGCTCGGTCCTGGTCCGAGAGGAGGGTAAACTTCAAAAGCCAGTATATTACACCAGCCGGGTCTTGAGGGACGCCGAGACCCGATACTCCAAGCTGGAGAAGACTGTCTATGCTCTGGTCATCTCAGCTCGGAGGCTCCGACCCTACTTCCAAGCTCATACAGTGGCTGTACTGACCGACCAGCCGGTCAAGCAAATCCTGCAAAGATCAGACCGTGTGGGCCGGATCACTAAATGGGCCGTCGAGCTCGAGAAATTCGACCTCGAGTACCGACCCAGACCGGCGATCAAGGCACAAGCGCTCGCAGACTTTATAGTCGAGTGCACCATACCGGACGAGGCCGAGCCCGAACCTGAGCCACCAACGGTTCCGACCCCGAGTTTGACATGGACTCTGCATGTCGATGGCTCTTCAAACTCGGGGGGTAGCGGAGCGGGACTTATCCTCACCAGCCCGGAGGGGGTGGTCGCTGAGCAAGCCTTGCGCCTCGAGTTTCCTGCTTCCAATAATATGGCGGAGTACGAAGCGCTTGTCGCCGGGCTCAAGCTAGCCAAAGAGCTAGGAGTAAAGGACTTGAAGGCCTTCAGTGATTCTCAGCTCGTCGTCGACCAAATTATGGGCGACTTTGAAGCCAGAGACCCGACCATGCAGAAGTATCTTCAGAAGGTACGGAATCTCGCCTCGACCCTGGACTCTTTTCACATTCAACATATTATCAGGTCGGAGAATCTCAGGGCCGACCAGCTATCAAAGCTGGCGTCCTCTCGCATGAGCGAGCTTCCCAAGGAGGCAGTACTGGAGTACCTCCAAAAGCCCAGTACAGACGAGCCAGAGCAGACCCTCTGCACTGAGTTCGAGCCGAGCTGGATGGACGCACTCATCAGCTATCTGCAAGATGAAGTCCTTCCCACTGATGAACAAGAAGCTCGCCGAACAAAGCGCTCCGCCACCCGGTACATACTATACGAGGGAAAGCTCTATCGGAGATCTTTCACATTTCCCCTCCTCAGATGCCTTCGCCCAACGGTGGCTGATTACGCCATGCGCGAGGTCCATGAAGGGATTTGTGGAAATCATCTGGGAGGGCGAGCATTGGCCCATAAAATTCTGTGCCAAGGATATTATTGGCCGACACTCCAGAAGGATGCTATGGACTTTGTCCAAAGATGTGACCGGTGCCAGAGGAACGCCAATGTCCAACGCCGGCCCTCGGCTCCCTTAACTTCAATCAGCTCCCCTTGGCCTTTTGCCCAGTGGGGAATTGACATCCTAGGGCCATTTCCACTGGCCACTGGGCAAAGAAAGTTCCTGGTCGTCTCCATCGACTATTTCACAAAGTGGGTGGAAGCCGAGCCCCTTGCCCGGATCACCGAGCAGAAGATGCGGGATTTTGTTTGGAAGTCCATAATCTGCAGATTCGGGCTTCCCCGCATCCTCATCTCTGACAACGGTCGCCAGTTTGACAACATTCACTTCAGAGAATTCTGCTCCGAGCTTGGCATTGACCACCGCTTCACCTCGGTCGCGCACCCTCAGACAAACGGAGAAACCGAGGTAACAAACCGTACTATTTTGCAGGGTCTCAAAGCCAGGCTCGACAAATCCAAAGGACAATGGGTCGAAGACCTATACAATGTCCTGTGGGCTTACCGGACTACGTTCCGCGTCCCCACCGGCGAGACTCCCTTCAACCTGACATACGGGACGGAGGCTGTCATCCCACTGGAGATCGGGATTCCTTCTCCAAGAGTCGAGCATCACGACACCAGCTCCAACTCTTTGCAGCTCAGAAGCAACCTTGACCTAGTCGAGGAAACAAGGGAGGCCGCCCGAGTTCGTATGGCAAGGTACCAGCAAAGGACAGCTCAGTACTACAACGCCAGGGTCAAAGTCAAATCTTTCAGACCAGGAGACCTTGTCCTCAGAAGAGCTGAAGCCTCCCGACCAACTGAGCAAGGGAAGCTGGCCCCGAACTGGGAAGGACCATACCGAGTCACGCGCATCCGCCGACCCGGAACTTATAAATTGGAGTCTCTAGATGGGACTCCCATTCCGCGGAGCTGGAGCTCTGAAAATCTCCGCGTGTGCCACCAGTAGAACCCCAAGGGGTCCCTCATTATTCAACTATTGAATCTCATTCTATGAATTTCATTTCATAATAAACTTATGGTCTGAATACTCATTCCAAGCTCACCAATTTTCTTGGTTATCTCATGATCCCAGGTTTATTTCTCCTCCCCTGACCACGGTTGGGATGCCCCGATGTCTCGGGATGATGGGGGACTTACGAGGATTCCCTGAAGATGTTCGTGAGTTCGTGATACGCTCTCCATCGGCCAACGAGCTCGGCTCGTTCTCCTACCCTGACCACGGTCAGGATGCCCCGAGACGTCGGGATGCCCCGATCCGTCGGGATGCCCCGGCTATAGGGATGCTCGAGACGTCGAGATATGAGTTGCGGTCCTCTCTGACCAGACGAGCTCGGCTCGTTCTCCATCGACTTCCACCGACGAGCCCGGCTCGTGCTCCATCGGCCAACGAGCTCGGCTCGTTCTCCTACCCTGACCACAGTCAGGATGCCCCGAGACGTCGGGATGCCCCGAGACGTCGGGATGGCTCGAGACGTCGAGATACGGTCTTAAGTGACCGACGAGCTCGGCTCGTCCTCCATCGACTTCCACCGACGAGCTCGGCTCGTGCTCCATCGGCCAACGAGCTCGGCTCGTTCTCCTACCCCGACCTCGGCCGGGATGCCTCGAGACGTCGAGATGCCCCGATACGTTGGGATGCGGTCTTCACTGACCAAGACAAGCTCGGCTCATTCTCTACCGGCTTCAACCAACAAGCTCGGCTCGTTCTCCATCACCGGATTTCTCTGCCGACGTCCTTAAAGAGCGGACCCCGAGCAGAGGAAGCGTCTTCAGTCGCCTCGGCGCAAGGACGCACACGGTACAAGGTACCCATTTACTTAATGTTTTTACATTATCTTATCTATTCTTGGATCTCTGTCGACGTCCTTAAAGAGCGGACCCCGAGCAGAGGAAGCGTCTTCAGTCGCCTCGGCACAAGGACGCACACGGTACAAGGTACCCATTTACTTAATGTTTTTACATTATCTTATCTATTCTTGGATCTCTGCCGATGTCCTTAAAGAGCGGACCCCGAGCAGAGGAAGCGTCTTCAGTCGCCTCGGCGCAAGGACGCACACGGTACAAGGTACCCATTTACTTAATGTTTTTACATTATCTTATCTATTCCTGGATCTCTGCCGACGTCCTTAAAGAGCGGACCCCGAGCAGAGGAAGCGTCTTCAGTCGCCTCAGCGCAAGGACGCACACGGTACAAGGTACCCATTTATTTAATGTTTCTACATTATCTTATCTGTTTTGGATTTCTCTGCCGACGTCCTCAAAGAGTGGACTCCGAGCAGAATATTTTAGTCGCCTCGGCGTGAAAACACTCACGATACCAACAAACTTGGTATAAACCTAGTCTGTTGAATCCCCGTCACGAGCTGACGAGCATTGGACCCATTCGTTGGAAGAGAATCCGGTCCGCCCCGGCAACCCGAGGCTCGGATTCAAAGTTCACTACGCTAAAAAAAATCTAAGTCCTAGCGACCGCCCCAGGGCTTGGTCGAATTCTGGACTAGGCTCGGAAAAATTCTCCGAGCCCAAATCCCCTTGGTATAAGCATAAGCGTCGCTATACCACTGGTCGAAGGACCGAGCAATGGAGCTTGGCTAGCCAAACCTAAAACCAAACCCTGTGGCGGGTAAAGCTGAGGCCCTAGAGCCCATATCCTCGGAACCTAAAATGGATCCGAGCAGAGAAACTTGGACTACAACAGACGAGTTTCCAAAAAAGTATATTCATTTCAAAAAGCCCGTAGGCTGAGTACAAAAATTCGGGTTCGGCCCTTACAAGTATGGGGGGCCATCCCGACTTTACAAAATAACAAAAATTACATCAAGGCTCGAGCTCGACCACTTCGGCTTCGGCAGTATCGGGAGCGGTAGGCTCAGCAGTCGGGGCTTCAGTAGCCTCGGCAGCAATGGGAGTAGCCTCAGGGGCGGCTTCGGGGGCGGCTTCGGTCGCCTCGGCCGGACCTCCCTGGTCGGCCCCCGGAGTTTCTGCCTCCGCCTCCGGCCTCTCGACCCCTGCTCCCGGTTGGAGCAGGTTTACATCGAAATCCGGGAGAAGCCGCCGCAGTTGGTTGCGGAAGTCCCGGAAGCCCTGAATTAGCCCGTTCACGCCCTCCTCTGCTAGGAGGTCGTGAAACTCCTCCGACTCGCGGAAGAGCCTCACCGCGTTCTGGGCTTGCTCCCGAACCTCGAGCTCCCGAGCCTCGTGGTATGCGGCCTTCCGCTCGAGGGTTTTTATTTCCTGCTCGAGCTCTAAGTGTCGGAGGCGGGCATTCCCCACCTCCTGCTCGCGGGAGGCCGACGCCAGCTCGGCTGCGGCCAAACGAGCCTCGGCGGCGCGCACTTCGGACCTTGTTAGTGTGTGCGCGCCCTTCTCTTCATCGAGCTCAGCGGTCAGAGCTCGAATTCTTTCCTCGGATGCTCCAATTCTTTCTTGGAGCACCTGACGTTCGGCCTCGGAGGCCGGGTACCTCGCCTCGGCGGCCAGGTACCTCGCCTGGGCCTCCTCGTAACCACGCTGGCACCTCCGGGCCCGCTCCCGGTAGTCTTGGACTATGTGCATCAGTATTTCCGTCTCGTGCAAGTGCTGTAAAAGAGACGAAAAGAAAAACATAAGGCGCTGCGAGTAAAATTTTTTTACAAATTACACAGATGAAAATTTTTACTTACCCGGACGGCGTTGCAGCGGGTAGCGTCCATGAAGGCATTGTAGCTCATGGACTGTATCGTGGCCCGGTCGGCCAGGAGCAGCGCGACCCGAAATACTTCGCGCGCCACTCGAGGGTTTTCGAGGGCTGAATCGCCCTCGAATACCGACCCGATGAGTGCAAGAGGCACTCGCTCCCCCGAGCCTGATGGGCCCGGAAAGCCAGCATCGGCTGGCCTCGGCGGAGCCGACCCCAAGGCTCCCTGACTGCTCCCCGGCTCGGAGCTAGGGGGCTGGGGTCGGACAAGCGGCCGATCTGACTGCCGCACGACTTGTTGGGAATCCGCCCATGCCGCTGATATTTCAAAAATTTTTCAGATGGCAGCGGAATCGGCATGCGCGAGTTCGACGTTCATCGCATGAACGTTGTTTCGAGACCTTTCGTAATTAGGTAAGAATTAAAACTTTTAAAACTACTAGGAAGATCAAATCTTCACCTTGCGCGGGTAGATGATCACCGCGAATCTGAATTCGTGGTTTTAGGAAGAGGGTTCGCTTGAAGCCGTTCAAACGTCCGGCCTCTACGGGTATCCACACGAAGTAGAGAACCGATCAAAGCTTTCTTGTCTTCCTGGGGTGCTAGCTCCCTTGCAAAGACTCCTTTGATGGCTGATCTCTTCTCTTTCTTTCAACTCTTGAAAGTGCTTGAGAGGAGGAAGAAGAAGGATGAAGAAGAGGAAGTAGATGAACCCCTGCACAGCCTTCTTTCTGTTGCTTGCGCTGGATGAAGAAAAGGAAGAGGAGGAGGCCGCCAACACTTGGAGGTTCCTTCTTTCTTGCTTGCGGCTGCAACTAAGAGGGAGGAAGAGGGTGGCCACGGCACAAGGGAAGAGGGCTCCAATGCTTAGGGCGCCGGCCTCATGGTGCTTCTTATAGCTATCAAGGGCTCCTCCAAAGTTGGAGCCCTAGATAACTTTCCAAAGAAAGAAGGGGGCGCCGGCCCTAGCTCCTCTCTTCTTCAATCCGCACCATCCAAGATGAGAGGGGCTGATGCCCCTCTTACTTGGTTAACCTAATCCTCTTCCAAAGAGGATTAGGTGCCTCTCTCATGGTTTAATCCTAATCTAATTAGGATTGGCCAAATTGGGTTCAATCTATGCTAGTCCTGATCCAATTAGGACTTGAATGAACCATGACTCAATTGAACTCTTCAATCCTAATCCAATTATGAGTCATGTTGATTCATTAGATTAATAATTAATTTAGACTTAAAGAATCCTAATCCAATTAGGATTTGTTTTAATTTTAGTCCTAATCCAATTAGGACTCTATTTGAATCCGAAGTCCTAATCCAATTAGGATTTCTAGGAATCCTACTCCAAGTAGGAATCCAATTTTAATTCAAAACTCCTAATCTCATTAGGATTGAGGAATCCTATTCCAAGTAGGAATGCCAGTCCTAATCCAATTAAAACTCTAGGTATCCTACCCGAAGTAGGATTCTTGTTTCAAGTCCAATTAATTAATTCCTTTTCCTTCTTCAACTTCTTATCAATCAAATTGATTTCTTGTGATTCCTAATCACGATTTCAACCATCGGATCGGTCAATACTTCTAGTGTGTGTGACCCCATAGGTTCTATTCTGACTGGTAGTGAGATATATTGTGATCTCTATCACTATATCATTGAAAACTCCTTTCAATGGGTTGGAACGATTCCAACTCAACTCATTAGGGTTTATCGATCATCAAGATAATCCCTATGAGTCCCACCATCCACCAGTGACACCTAGCAGCATGTAGTGGCTACCCAGCAGAATGGAATGATGAACCTCTAGGTGCAGTTAACATGTGATACAGTCCTACTATCGTGGATCCCTACAGGACGGAGGTCATGGACAACTCGTCAAACCCCATCGTCTGTCATATGTCAAGATTTATTCGACTTGAGTTCGATAATGGAAAACTCTTTTTCCACTCTATATTACTGCCCTGGCCAAGGTCTTAGAACTCAGTCTAACAAATCACATAGGATCACTCCTCTTCTATCAAGGTCGATAGATTCCTTATAGGTGCATACCCTACTCCTACAGTGAACCTACTGCAGCCAATCTACACTGCATGGACCCATATGGCTAGAGACCATGTATGTGTGCAGTCAAACTACAATAACCTCACTGTGAGTAGCCGAAGCACCGCAGGTCAAAGGACCAGTCACACTACTGCAACATCAAGTAAGTCACTGACGAGTGGATAGACATCCAAGTGACTTCTTGTCTTGGTCACGCTCAGTACCCTTGTTCTCCAACAAGCACCTGCACTATCACTTCAGTGTCCCTACACTGTGGACTCAAGTCTCGTCCATCCAGAAGGAAAGTGATCTGTGCACTGATCGGATCGATCACCGTCCTCGTGATGATCCATTGATCAGGAGCATTTAGAAATTAATCACCAATGATACATGGCTCAAATTCTCAACTCTTGAAAATATGTATCATCATCTTATTAATTTCTTGGACGATTCATAGACACATAAACAATATGAATGAAAAAGATGCCTTTTATTTATTCAATAATAAATAGTCAAGTACAAAATTATGTCCCTAGAATCAACAATGTGTCAGCCAAATTGGCTTCTAGGGCATACATCTAACAATCTCCCACTTGCACTAAAGCCAATTGGTCATATATCTTAGGCCCATCTTCTCAAGGTGGGCTTCAGTCTTTTGCTGACTCAGCTGCTTAGTGAAAGGGTCTGCCACGTTATCCGCGGAGTCTACTCTCTGCACCTCTACATATTTCTTCTCCACATAGTCGCGTATGAGGTGAAAGCGCCGCTCTATATGCTTAGACTTCTGATGAGACCTTGGCTCCTTAGCAAGGGCTATGGCACCATTATTATCGCAGTAGAGTGTTATGGCATCTGATGTCATCACATCCAGCTCTGCAATGAATTTCTTGAACCAGAAGCCTTCCTTAGCAGCTTCAGAGGCGGCGATGTATTCGGCTTCCATAGTAGAATCAGTAATGATCGGTTGTTTAGAACTCTTCCAATTCACCGTACCACCATTGCACAAGAACACGTATCCAGATGTTGACTTCCTGTCATCGACATCAGTCATGAAGTCTGAATCTGTGTACCCTTCTACCTTTAACTCTGATGATCCTCCAAAAATCAAGAATAAATCTTTAGTTCTTCTCAAGTACTTAAGAATATTCTTCACAGCTGTCCAGTGTTCTTCACCTGGATTCGACTGATATCTGCTTGTGACACTCACAGCAAGAGCTATATCAGGTCGTGTACATAGCATGGCATACATGAGGCTTCCTATTGCCGATGCATAAGGAATCTTGCTCATGCGTTGAATCTCCTCAGATGTGTTGGGGCACATCTTCTTGGAGAGATGAATTCCATGCCTTAGGGGTAAGAGACCCCTCTTGGAGTTTTCCATGCTGAACCTCTTCAGCACCTCCTCTATGTACATTTTCTGTGACAGGCCAAGCATCCTTTTAGATCTATCTCTATAGACCTTTATTCCCAAAATATAGGATGCTTCCCCAAGGTCTTTCATGGAGAATTCTTTTGACAACCAGACCTTGACCGAGGTTAGCATGGGAATATCATTCCCAATCAGGAGAATGTCATCTACGTACAGTACGAGAAAAACGACAGCACTCCCACTAACCTTTTTATAAACACATGGTTCCTCCTCGTTTTTGATGAAATCAAACGTTTTGATTGCATTATCGAAACGAGTGTTCCAACTCTGAGAGGCTTGCTTTAGTCCATAGATGGACCTTTGCAGCTTGCAGACCTTGTGATCTCCATCACTGGAAGTGAAACCCAAAGGCTGTTCCATATAGATATCTTCATCAAGATATCCATTCAGGAAAGCAGTTTTCACATCCATCTGCCAGATTTCATAATCATGAAATGCTGCAATGGCAAGCAATGTTCGGATGGATTTTAGCATGGCTACAGGTGAAAAGGTCTCCTGATAGTCAATGCCTTCGCGCTGACTATACCCTTTCGCCACAAGCCTTGCCTTATAGGTCTCTACCTCTCCATCCGAACCTATTTTCCTTTTGTAGATCCATTTGCATCCAATAGGTACAATACCTTCTGGTGGATCTACTAAGGTCCAGACTTGGTTGGAATGCATGGAGTCTATCTCTGACTTCATAGCTTCCAGCCATTTCTCGGAATCGATATCAGATATCGCCTCGCTGTAGGTTTTGGGATCCTGTATGTGATCCCTATCTCCCACTAGGAACATTTCCTCGGTATCCTCTTCTAGTATACCTAAGTATCTATCGGGAGGATGGGAGACCCTACTAGATCTACGAGGTGGTCGAGGGACATCGTGTACTGGCTCTGTATGAACGGGTTCAATAGGATCCATGACTCGTTGCTTTTCAGAGACTTTCTCTTCAAGCTCAATTTTCCTCCCACTGCCTCTATCAAGGATAAACTGATTTTCCAAGAAGATGGCATGACGGCTCACAAACACATTGTGATCCTCTGAGACGTAAAAATTATATCCTAATGACTCTTTAGGATATCCTATAAAACGAGCACTTATGGTCCTAGCCTCTAACTTGTCCGCCTGTAGTCGCTTGACGTTGGCCGGACATCCCCAAATCTTGAGATGACCCAGACTTGGTTTCTTACCATGCCATATCTCATACGGTGTGGTAGGAACGGATTTAGAGGGAACTCTATTCAATAAATAAATCGCTGTGAGTAAGGCATCTCCCCAAAGGAACATAGGTAAATCAGTGAAGCTCATCATGGACCTGACCATATCCAATAGGGTCCGATTCCTCATCTCTGACACCCCGTTGAGTTGAGGTGTACCCGGAGGTGTCCATTGTGAGACTATGCCGTTTTCTTTGAGATAGTCCCGGAATTCCCCACTAAGGTATTCTCCTCCTCGATCTGATCGAAGAGCCTTAAGAGGTTTTCCAGTTTGTTTTTCTACTTCATTCTTGAACTCTTTGAACTTTTCAAAGGATTCAGACTTGTGTCTCATAAGATACACATACCCATATCGTGAATAATCATCGGTAAAGGTAATGAAGTATGAATAACGTCCCCTGGCTAGCACATCGAATGGGCCACATACATCTGTATGTATCAGGGTAAGTATTTCAGTGGTCCTCTCCCCATGTCCTACAAAGTGTAGTCTAGCCATTTTTCCTTGAAGACAGGACTCGCAAACTGGATATGACTCGGAAGTCAATGAGCCTAAAAGCCCATCTTTATCCATTTTGTTCATTCTGTCTTCTCCAATATGGCCAAGCCTGAGGTGCCACAAATATCTTTGGTTTATCTCATCTCTGGATCTTTTAGATCCTTTGGCACTCACATCTTGCTCGGTAACATTCACAGATACATCCATATGTAAATGATAGAGACTGTCAATCATGAAACCACGTGCGACTATTTTATTTCTTAAATAAATAGAACAGCAGTCTTTGTCAAATGTAAAAACATGACCTTCCTGTGCTAGACATGAAACAGAAATCAAATTTCTGCTAGCAACAGGTACATAATAACAGTCTCTAAGTATTAAACTAAATCCAGACGGTAGTCGCAGATGGTAGGTGCCCACAGCCACAGCAGCAACTTTTGCCCCGTTGCCAACCCGAAGGGTTACCGCACCTTCCGCCAGCCTTCTACTTTCCTTTAGACCCTGCATGGTAGTGCACAAATGAGCACTAGAACCAGAATCTATAACCCAACTAGAAGTAGAAGAAACCGTTAGATTAGTTTCAATTATGAGCAAGTCTATACTTTCCGAAGGTGTGTCACCTTTCTTGTTCTTCAGGCTCTCGAGGTATGAAGGACAGTTTCTCTTCCAGTGGCCTTCGACATTGCAGTGGAAACATTTTTCTTTGTCGTTAGCCTTTTTCTTTTGAACTTCCTTCTTTGGCTTCTTGTCTTTCTTCTGCTTCTTTGCAAGCTTCTTTTTCTTCCAAGTAGACTTTCTCTTGGAACCAGAAGTCAACTCAGCAGCGAGGACATTGCCCCTTGAACCTTTCAAGGCTCCCTCAGCAGTTACCAACATGTTGATTAGTTCAGTCTTAGTGCATTCAATCTTATTCATGTGGTAGTTTACTATAAACTGACCAAATGAATCAGGAAGTGACTGTAGGATCAAATCCACTTGCAATTCCTTGTACATGTCCATACCGAGCTTCTCAAGCTCCTCTAGGTCCTTGATCATGGTCAGACCGTGATCATGGACAGACTGCCCCTCGCGCATCTTCGCTTTGAAAAGCCTCTTGGACACTTCAAAACGAGCTGTGTGACTCTGCTCACCATACAACTCTTGCAGGTGTGCCAGTATGTCCCTAGCAGTCTTTATATTTTCATGCTGGCATTGGAGTTCATTAGACATAGATGCCATCATATAGCATTTTACTCTAATGTCATCGTCCAACCACTTTTTATGCATCTCACGCTGAACATCAGTGGGACGTGCTGGTAATGTGGGGATATCTGAATCGAGTATGTAGCCTATCTTCTCACAGTCCAAAACTATTTTGAGATTTCTAAGCCAGTCCTTGTAATTGGTTCCGGTCAGTCGGTTGGTCTCAAGAATACGGGTCAAAGGGTTTGAAGCCGACATTGTATCTGCAGAGAGTAAAGATTCTAGTTAGACTTTTGTACTTGATCCTAATCTGTCCTAAGGTCTTTTAGAACAAATTGTGACTCCCACTATTTTCTCGAATTCCTCACACTCCCCTGGTAGGAAAACAGAAATCCCACAGAAATAGGGTTTCTAGTGGGTACTGCGGTCCCACCGATTTACATGCCACCTCACCTAACAGTTATTGGTGACACATAGATGGATGAGTGTACAACTCTTGTACAATGCTTCTCAAGCATGTTGCAGTGTAACTTGGTCTCTAAGCCATGAAGACCTCACCTAACAGTTATTGGTCCCATTTCTTAGTTAAGTCAGACCCACCGTATAACCGTAGGAATAAAGTCGTCATTGGGTCCTCACCTAACAGTTATTGGTGCCCAACCCCACCTTTACCCTACAACATCTCATGTCTATAGAGAGGTCCAGCCCCCCAATGCAACTTGACCACTGTATCCAGCCGAGACAAGTCAACATCAGAAAGGCCTTAGCAGCTCTACTACAGTGGAAGACCTATTGACTTAATATTGGTTAATCAGGTCTTAGTGTTTGCAACTTGAGCCTTTCATAAGAGGTAATCGAACAATTGGCCAGGTAAGCAGGTGGGAGGCTCCCCTTACTCAGAGAGTAAGGTCCTAATTAAGTAACCACCTTTCATGCTTTCCTAGACACCAATTAGATCAATTAATCTAATATGACTTGCTCATGTCGGTTCACTCTCGACTTGATTGAGGAGGTTTTGATTTAGGTCTCAATTGGGTTTGCTACATCACATGTAAGCCTATCTACCCGACTCTCATTCACATCACATGCAAACGGCGCATTGCAGGCAGTTATAATCGCGGCAATAATTAAAGCTAAACTTTAACTAGGTGATGATCATGGATTCTAATTAGGTCGTATTACAAGCACATGCACATCAATCGATCAAGTGGTCTTCAACTCTTGAATTGATTCCAAGCTTCCTTGATTCGATCCTTGATCAACTCTTGATCCCATCGCCATCAACCGCTTAGATCACCTTTCATCTCATGCCTTTGCTTCAACTTGATCGTTGATGTACATCACATCACAGAAATACAACCAGATGTAAAATAAAAATAAAAATAATTTACATCTCCTTTTAGGAGGCACGCAGGCCTCTCAAAACATCAAATAAGATGCATGCAAGCATCTGAAAAATTACATGACATCGCAGATCACATCGCAGGTCATTACATTTGATACCAAAAGGGATTGAATCCTATGATCATCACCGTATGCTACAATTATAATTTTCAGATCTGAAACTTAACTGATTATATCATGACATAGGTTGCTGATCATGCTAATGATGATTCTAAACTTTGTAATCCCATTAACAATGCAATTAGAATCATCTTTTTATCACATAAAAATCAGCATGTAAAAAATCAGCACCCCTGAAAAATCTGCATGCAGAATTTTTCAGCATGCATGATCATTTAATTTTCAGATCTAATATGCCTTTAGATATTTAATTCTTACCTTAATCTACGAAACCTAGGCTCTGATACCACTGTTGGGAACCCGCCCATGCCGCTGATATTTCAAAAATTTTTCAGATGGCAGCGGAATCGGCATGCGCGAGTTCGACGTTCATCGCATGAACGTTGTTTCGAGACCTTTCGTAATTAGGTAAGAATTAAAACTTTTAAAACTACTAGGAAGATCAAATCTTCACCTTGCGCGGGTAGATGATCACCGCGAATCTGAATTCGTGGTTTTAGGAAGAGGGTTCGCTTGAAGCCGTTCAAACGTCCGGCCTCTACGGGTATCCACACGAAGTAGAGAACCGATCAAAGCTTTCTTGTCTTCCCGGGGTGCTAGCTCCCTTGCAAAGACTCCTTTGATGGCTGATCTCTTCTCTTTCTTTCAACTCTTGAAAGTGCTTGAGAGGAGGAAGAAGAAGGATGAAGAAGAGGAAGTAGATGAACCCCTGCACAGCCTTCTTTCTGTTGCTTGCGCTGGATGAAGAAAAGGAAGAGAAGGAGGCCGCCAACACTTGGAGGTTCCTTCTTTCTTGCTTGCGGCTGCAACTAAGAGGGAGGAAGAGGGTGGCCACGGCACAAGGGAAGAGGGCTCCAATGCTTAGGGCGCCGGCCTCATGGTGCTTCTTATAGCTATCAAGGGCTCCTCCAAAGTTGGAGCCCTAGATAACTTTCCAAAGAAAGAAGGGGGCGCCGGCCCTAGCTCCTCTCTTCTTCAATCCGCACCATCCAAGATGAGAGGGGCTGATGCCCCTCTTACTTGGTTAACCTAATCCTCTTCCAAAGAGGATTAGGTGCCTCTCTCATGGTTTAATCCTAATCTAATTAGGATTGGCCAAATTGGGTTCAATCTATGCTAGTCCTGATCCAATTAGGACTTGAATGAACCATGACTCAATTGAACTCTTCAATCCTAATCCAATTATGAGTCATGTTGATTCATTAGATTAATAATTAATTTAGACTTAAGGAATCCTAATCCAATTAGGATTTGTTTTAATTTTAGTCCTAATCCAATTAGGACTCTATTTGAATCCGAAGTCCTAATCCAATTAGGATTTCTAGGAATCCTACTCCAAGTAGGAATCCAATTTTAATTCAAAACTCCTAATCTCATTAGGATTGAGGAATCCTATTCCAAGTAGGAATGCCAGTCCTAATCCAATTAGAACTCTAGGTATCCTACCCGAAGTAGGATTCTTGTTTCAAGTCCAATTAATTAATTCCTTTTCCTTCTTCAACTTCTTATCAATCAAATTGATTTCTTGTGATTCCTAATCACGATTTCAACCATCGGATCGGTCAATACTTCTAGTGTGTGTGACCCCATAGGTTCTATTCTGACTGGTAGTGAGATATATTGTGATCTCTATCACTATATCATTGAAAACTCCTTTCAATGGGTTGGAACGATTCCAACTCAACTCATTAGGGTTTATCGATCATCAAGATAATCCCTATGAGTCCCACCATCCACCAGTGACACCTAGCAGCATGTAGTGGCTACCCAGCAGAATGGAATGATGAACCTCTAGGTGCAGTTAACATGTGATACAGTCCTACTATCGTGGATCCCTACAGGACGGAGGTCATGGACAACTCGTCAAACCCCATCGTCTGTCATATGTCAAAATTTATTCGACTTGAGTTCGATAATGGAAAACTCTTTTTCCACTTTATATTACTGCCCTGGCCAAGGTCTTAGAACTCAGTCTAACAAATCACATAGGATCACTCCTCTTCTATCAAGGTCGATAGATTCCTTATAGGTGCATACCCTACTCCTACAGTGAACCTACTGCAGCCAATCTACACTGCATGGACCCATATGGCTAGAGACCATGTATGTGTGCAGTCAAACTACAATAACCTCACTGTGAGTAGCCGAAGCACCGCAGGTCAAAGGACCAGTCACACTACTGCAACATCAAGTAAGTCACTGACGAGTGGATAGACATCCAAGTGACTTCTTGTCTTGGTCACGCTCAGTACCCTTGTTCTCTAACAAGCACCTGCACTATCACTTCAGTGTCCCTACACTGTGGACTCAAGTCTCGTCCATCCAGAAGGAAAGTGATCTGTGCACTGATCGGATCGATCACCGTCCTCGTGATGATCCATTGATCAGGAGCATTTAGAAATTAATCACCAATGATACATGGCTCAAATTCTCAACTCTTGAGAATATGTATCATCATCTTATTAATTTCTTGGACGATTCATAGACACATAAACAATATGAATGAAAAAGATGCCTTTTATTTATTCAATAATAAATAGTCAAGTACAAAATTATGTCCCTAGAATCAACAATGTGTCAGCCAAATTGGCTTCTAGGGCATACATCTAACAATCTCCCACTTGCACTAAAGCCAATTGGTCATATATCTTAGGCCCATCTTCTCAAGGTGGGCTTCAGTCTTTTGCTGACTCAGCTGCTTAGTGAAAGGGTCTGCCACGTTATCCGCGGAGTCTACTCTCTGCACCTCTACATATTTCTTCTCCACATAGTCGCGTATGAGGTGAAAGCGCCGCTCTATATGCTTAGACTTCTGATGAGACCTTGGCTCCTTAGCAAGGGCTATGGCGCCATTATTATCGCAGTAGAGTGTTATGGCATCTGATGTCATCACATCCAGCTCTGCAATGAATTTCTTGAACCAGAAGCCTTCCTTAGCAGCTTCAGAGGCGGCGATGTATTCGGCTTCCATAGTAGAATCAGCAATGATCGGTTGTTTAGAACTCTTCCAATTCACCGTACCACCATTGCACAAGAACACGTATCCAGATGTTGACTTCCTGTCATCGACATCAGTCATGAAGTCTGAATCTGTGTACCCTTCTACCTTTAACTCTGATGATCCTCCAAAAACCAAGAATAAATCTTTAGTTCTTCTCAAGTACTTAAGAATATTCTTCACAGCTGTCCAGTGTTCTTCACCTGGATTCGACTGATATCTGCTTGTGACACTCACAGCAAGAGCTATATCAGGTCGTGTACATAGCATGGCATACATGAGGCTTCCTATTGCCGATGCATAAGGAATCTTGCTCATGCGTTGAATCTCCTCAGATGTGTTGGGGCACATCTTCTTGGAGAGATGAATTCCATGCCTTAGGGGTAAGAGACCCCTCTTGGAGTTTTCCATGCTGAACCTCTTCAGCACCTCCTCTATGTACATTTTCTGTGACAGGCCAAGCATCCTTTTAGATCTATCTCTATAGACCTTTATTCCCAAAATATAGGATGCTTCCCCAAGGTCTTTCATGGAGAATTCTTTTGACAACCAGACCTTGACCGAGGTTAGCATGGGAATATCATTCCCAATCAGGAGAATGTCATCTACGTACAGTACGAGAAAAACGACAGCACTCCCACTAACCTTTTTATAAACACATGGTTCCTCCTCGTTTTTGATGAAATCAAACGTTTTGATTGCATCATCGAAACGAGTGTTCCAACTCCGAGAGGCTTGCTTTAGTCCATAGATGGACCTTTGCAGCTTGCAGACCTTGTGATCTCCATCACTGGAAGTGAAACCCAAAGGCTGTTCCATATAGATATCTTCATCAAGATATCCATTCAGGAAAGCAGTTTTCACATCCATCTGTCAGATTTCATAATCATGAAATGCTGCAATGGCAAGCAATGTTCGGATGGATTTTAGCATGGCTACAGGTGAAAAGGTCTCCTGATAGTCAATGCCTTCGCGCTGACTATACCCTTTCGCCACAAGCCTTGCCTTATAGGTCTCTACCTCTCCATCCGAACCTATTTTCCTTTTGTAGATCCATTTGCATCCAATAGGTACAATACCTTCTGGTGGATCTACCAAGGTCCAGACTTGGTTGGAATGCATGGAGTCTATCTCTGACTTCATAGCTTCCAGCCATTTCTCGGAATCGATATCAGATATCGCCTCGCTGTAGGTTTTGGGATCCTGTATGTGATCCCTATCTCCCACTAGGAACATTTCCTCGGTATCCTCTTCTAGTATACCTAAGTATCTATCGGGAGGATGGGAGACCCTACTAGATCTATGAGGTGGTCGAGGGACATCGTGTACTGGCTCTGTATGAACGGGTTCAATAGGATCCATGACTCGTTGCTTTTCAGAGACTTTCTCTTCAAGCTCAATTTTTCTCCCACTGCCTCTATCAAGGATAAACTGATTTTCCAAGAAGATGGCATGACGGCTCACAAACACATTGTGATCCTCTGAGACGTAAAAATTATATCCTAATGACTCTTTAGGATATCCTATAAAACGAGCACTTATGGTCCTAGCCTCTAACTTGTCCGCCTGTAGTCGCTTGACGTTGGCCGGACATCCCCAAATCTTGAGATGACCCAGACTTGGTTTCTTACCATGCCATATCTCATACGGTGTGGTAGGAACGGATTTAGAGGGAACTCTATTCAATAAATAAATCGCTGTGAGTAAGGCATCTCCCCAAAGGAACATAGGTAAATCAGTGAAGCTCATCATGGACCTGACCATATCCAATAGGGTCCGATTCCTCATCTCTGACACCCCGTTGAGTTGAGGTGTACCCGGAGGTGTCCATTGTGAGACTATGCCGTTTTCTTTGAGATAGTCCCGGAATTCCCCACTAAGGTATTCTCCTCCTCGATCTGATCGAAGAGCCTTAAGAGGTTTTCCAGTTTGTTTTTCTACTTCATTCTTGAACTCTTTGAACTTTTCAAAGGATTCAGACTTGTGTCTCATAAGATACACATACCCATATCGTGAATAATCATCGGTAAAGGTAATGAAGTATGAATAACGTCCCCTGGCTAGCACATCGAATGGGCCACATACATCTGTATGTATCAGGGTAAGTATTTCAGTGGTCCTCTCCCCATGTCCTACAAAGGGTAGTCTAGCCATTTTTCCTTGAAGACAGGACTCGCAAACTGGATATGACTCGGAAGTCAATGAGCCTAAAAGCCCATCTTTATCCATTTTGTTCATTCTGTCTTCTCCAATATGGCCAAGCCTGAGGTGCCACAAATATCTTTGGTTTATCTCATCTCTGGATCTTTTGGATCCTTTGGCACTCACATCTTGCTCGCTAACATTCACAGATACATCCATATGTAAATGATAGAGACTGTCAATCATGAAACCACGTGCGACTATTTTATTTCTTAAATAAATAGAACAGCAGTCTTTGTCAAATGTAAAAACATGACCTTCCTGTGCTAGACATGAAACAGAAATCAAATTTCTGCTAGCAACAGGTACATAATAACAGTCTCTAAGTATTAAACTAAATTCAGACGGTAGTCGCAGATGGTAGGTGCCCACAGCCACAGCAGCAACTTTTGCCCCGTTGCCAACCCGAAGGGTTACCGCACCTTCCGCCAGCCTTCTACTTTCCTTTAGACCCTGCATGGTAGTGCACAAATGAGCACTAGAACCAGAATCTATAACCCAACTAGAAGTAGAAGAAACCGTTAGATTAGTTTCAATTATGAGCAAGTCTATACTTTCCGAAGGTGTGTCACCTTTCTTGTTCTTCAGGCTCTCGAGGTATGAAGGACAGTTTCTCTTCCAGTGGCCTTCGACATTGCAGTGGAAACATTTTCCTTTGTCGTTAGCCTTTTTCTTTTGAACTTCCTTCTTTGGCTTCTTGTCTTTCTTCTGCTTCTTTGCAAGCTTCTTTTTCTTCCAAGTAGACTTTCTCTTGGAACCAGAAGTCAACTCAGCAGCGAGGACATTGCCCCTTGAACATTTCAAGGCTCCCTCAGCAGTTACCAACATGTTGATTAGTTCAGTCTTAGTGCATTCAATCTTATTCATGTGGTAGTTTACTATAAACTGACCAAATGAATCAGGAAGTGACTGTAGGATCAAATCCACTTGCAATTCCTTGTGCATGTCCATACCGAGCTTCTCAAGCTCCTCTAGGTCCTTGATCATGGTCAGACCGTGATCATGGACAGACTGCCCCTCGCGCATCTTCGCTTTGAAAAGCCTCTTGGACACTTCAAAACGAGCTGTGTGACTCTGCTCACCATACAACTCTTGCAGGTGTGCCAGTATGTCCCTAGCAGTCTTTATATTTTCATGCTGGCATTGGAGTTCATTAGACATAGATGCCATCATATAGCATTTTACTCTAATGTCATCGTCCAACCACTTTTTATGCATCTCACGCTGAACATCAGTGGGACGTGCTGGTAATGTGGGGATATCTGAATCGAGTATGTAGCCTATCTTCTCACAGTCCAAAACTATTTTGAGATTTCTAAGCCAGTCCTTGTAATTGGTTCCGGTCAGTCGGTTGGTCTCAAGAATACGGGTCAAAGGGTTTGAAGCCGACATTGTATCTGCAGAGAGTAAAGATTCTAGTTAGACTTTTGTACTTGATCCTAATCTGTCCTAAGGTCTTTTAGAACAAATTGTGACTCCCACTATTTTCTCGAATTCCTCACACTCCCCTGGTAGGAAAACAGAAATCCCACAGAAATAGGGTTTCTAGTGGGTACTGCGGTCCCACCGATTTACATGCCACCTCACCTAACAGTTATTGGTGACACATAGATGGATGAGTGTACAACTCTTGTACAATGCTTCTCAAGCATGTTGCAGTGTAACTTGGTCTCTAAGCCATGAAGACCTCACCTAACAGTTATTGGTCCCATTTCTTAGTTAAGTCAGACCCACCGTATAACCGTAGGAATAAAGTCGTCATTGGGTCCTCACCTAACAGTTATTGGTGCCCAACCCCACCTTTACCCTACAACATCTCATGTCTATAGAGAGGTCCAGCCCCCCAATGCAACTTGACCACTGTATCCAGCCGAGACAAGTCAACATCAGAAAGGCCTTAGCAGCTCTACTACAGTGGAAGACCTATTGACTTAATATTGGTTAATCAGGTCTTAGTGTTTGCAACTTGAGCCTTTCATAAGAGGTAATCGAACAATTGGCCAGGTAAGCAGGTGGGAGGCTCCCCTTACTCAGAGAGTAAGGTCCTAATTAAGTAACCACCTTTCATGCTTTCCTAGACACCAATTAGATCAATTAATCTAATATGACTTGCTCATGTCGGTTCACTCTCGACTTGATTGAGGAGGTTTTGATTTAGGTCTCAATTGGGTTTGCTACATCACATGTAAGCCTATCTACCCGACTCTCATTCACATCACATGCAAACGGCGCATTGCAGGCAGTTATAATCGCGGCAATAATTAAAGCTAAACTTTAACTAGGTGATGATCATGGATTCTAATTAGGTCGTATTACAAGCACATGCACATCAATCGATCAAGTGGTCTTCAACTCTTGAATTGATTCCAAGCTTCCTTGATTCGATCCTTGATCAACTCTTGATCCCATCGCCATCAACCGCTTAGATCACCTTTCATCTCATGCCTTTGCTTCAACTTGATCGTTGATGTACATCACATCACAGAAATACAACCAGATGTAAAATAAAAATAAAAATAATTTACATCTCCTTTTAGGAGGCACGCAGGCCTCTCAAAACATCAAATAAGATGCATGCAAGCATCTGAAAAATTACATGACATCGCAGATCACATCGCAGGTCATTACATTTGATACCAAAAGGGATTGAATCCTATGATCATCACCGTATGCTACAATTATAATTTTCAGATCTGAAACTTAACTGATTATATCATGACATAGGTTGCTGATCATGCTAATGATGATTCTAAACTTTGTAATCCCATTAACAATGCAATTAGAATCATCTTTTTATCACATAAAAATCAGCATGTAAAAAATCAGCACCCCTGAAAAATCTGCATGCAGAATTTTTCAGCATGCATGATCATTTAATTTTCAGATCTAATATGCCTTTAGATATTTAATTCTTACCTTAATCTACGAAACCTAGGCTCTGATACCACTGTTGGGAACCCGCCCATGCCGCTGATATTTCAAAAATTTTTCAGATGGCAGCGGAATCGGCATGCGCGAGTTCGACGTTCATCGCATGAACGTTGTTTCGAGACCTTTCGTAATTAGGTAAGAATTAAAACTTTTAAAACTACTAGGAAGATCAAATCTTCACCTTGCGCGGGTAGATGATCACCGCGAATCTGAATTCGTGGTTTTAGGAAGAGGGTTCGCTTGAAGCCGTTCAAACGTCCGGCCTCTACGGGTATCCACACGAAGTAGAGAACCGATCAAAGCTTTCTTGTCTTCCCGGGGTGCTAGCTCCCTTGCAAAGACTCCTTTGATGGCTGATCTCTTCTCTTTCTTTCAACTCTTGAAAGTGCTTGAGAGGAGGAAGAAGAAGGATGAAGAAGAGGAAGTAGATGAACCCCTGCACAGCCTTCTTTCTGTTGCTTGCGCTGGATGAAGAAAAGGAAGAGAAGGAGGCCGCCAACACTTGGAGGTTCCTTCTTTCTTGCTTGCGGCTGCAACTAAGAGGGAGGAAGAGGGTGGCCACGGCACAAGGGAAGAGGGCTCCAATGCTTAGGGCGCCGGCCTCATGGTGCTTCTTATAGCTATCAAGGGCTCCTCCAAAGTTGGAGCCCTAGATAACTTTCCAAAGAAAGAAGGGGGCGCCGGCCCTAGCTCCTCTCTTCTTCAATCCGCACCATCCAAGATGAGAGGGGCTGATGCCCCTCTTACTTGGTTAACCTAATCCTCTTCCAAAGAGGATTAGGTGCCTCTCTCATGGTTTAATCCTAATCTAATTAGGATTGGCCAAATTGGGTTCAATCTATGCTAGTCCTGATCCAATTAGGACTTGAATGAACCATGACTCAATTGAACTCTTCAATCCTAATCCAATTATGAGTCATGTTGATTCATTAGATTAATAATTAATTTAGACTTAAGGAATCCTAATCCAATTAGGATTTGTTTTAATTTTAGTCCTAATCCAATTAGGACTCTATTTGAATCCGAAGTCCTAATCCAATTAGGATTTCTAGGAATCCTACTCCAAGTAGGAATCCAATTTTAATTCAAAACTCCTAATCTCATTAGGATTGAGGAATCCTATTCCAAGTAGGAATGCCAGTCCTAATCCAATTAGAACTCTAGGTATCCTACCCGAAGTAGGATTCTTGTTTCAAGTCCAATTAATTAATTCCTTTTCCTTCTTCAACTTCTTATCAATCAAATTGATTTCTTGTGATTCCTAATCACGATTTCAACCATCGGATCGGTCAATACTTCTAGTGTGTGTGACCCCATAGGTTCTATTCTGACTGGTAGTGAGATATATTGTGATCTCTATCACTATATCATTGAAAACTCCTTTCAATGGGTTGGAACGATTCCAACTCAACTCATTAGGGTTTATCGATCATCAAGATAATCCCTATGAGTCCCACCATCCACCAGTGACACCTAGCAGCATGTAGTGGCTACCCAGCAGAATGGAATGATGAACCTCTAGGTGCAGTTAACATGTGATACAGTCCTACTATCGTGGATCCCTACAGGACGGAGGTCATGGACAACTCGTCAAACCCCATCGTCTGTCATATGTCAAAATTTATTCGACTTGAGTTCGATAATGGAAAACTCTTTTTCCACTTTATATTACTGCCCTGGCCAAGGTCTTAGAACTCAGTCTAACAAATCACATAGGATCACTCCTCTTCTATCAAGGTCGATAGATTCCTTATAGGTGCATACCCTACTCCTACAGTGAACCTACTGCAGCCAATCTACACTGCATGGACCCATATGGCTAGAGACCATGTATGTGTGCAGTCAAACTACAATAACCTCACTGTGAGTAGCCGAAGCACCGCAGGTCAAAGGACCAGTCACACTACTGCAACATCAAGTAAGTCACTGACGAGTGGATAGACATCCAAGTGACTTCTTGTCTTGGTCACGCTCAGTACCCTTGTTCTCTAACAAGCACCTGCACTATCACTTCAGTGTCCCTACACTGTGGACTCAAGTCTCGTCCATCCAGAAGGAAAGTGATCTGTGCACTGATCGGATCGATCACCGTCCTCGTGATGATCCATTGATCAGGAGCATTTAGAAATTAATCACCAATGATACATGGCTCAAATTCTCAACTCTTGAGAATATGTATCATCATCTTATTAATTTCTTGGACGATTCATAGACACATAAACAATATGAATGAAAAAGATGCCTTTTATTTATTCAATAATAAATAGTCAAGTACAAAATTATGTCCCTAGAATCAACAATGTGTCAGCCAAATTGGCTTCTAGGGCATACATCTAACAATCTCCCACTTGCACTAAAGCCAATTGGTCATATATCTTAGGCCCATCTTCTCAAGGTGGGCTTCAGTCTTTTGCTGACTCAGCTGCTTAGTGAAAGGGTCTGCCACGTTATCCGCGGAGTCTACTCTCTGCACCTCTACATATTTCTTCTCCACATAGTCGCGTATGAGGTGAAAGCGCCGCTCTATATGCTTAGACTTCTGATGAGACCTTGGCTCCTTAGCAAGGGCTATGGCGCCATTATTATCGCAGTAGAGTGTTATGGCATCTGATGTCATCACATCCAGCTCTGCAATGAATTTCTTGAACCAGAAGCCTTCCTTAGCAGCTTCAGAGGCGGCGATGTATTCGGCTTCCATAGTAGAATCAGCAATGATCGGTTGTTTAGAACTCTTCCAATTCACCGTACCACCATTGCACAAGAACACGTATCCAGATGTTGACTTCCTGTCATCGACATCAGTCATGAAGTCTGAATCTGTGTACCCTTCTACCTTTAACTCTGATGATCCTCCAAAAACCAAGAATAAATCTTTAGTTCTTCTCAAGTACTTAAGAATATTCTTCACAGCTGTCCAGTGTTCTTCACCTGGATTCGACTGATATCTGCTTGTGACACTCACAGCAAGAGCTATATCAGGTCGTGTACATAGCATGGCATACATGAGGCTTCCTATTGCCGATGCATAAGGAATCTTGCTCATGCGTTGAATCTCCTCAGATGTGTTGGGGCACATCTCCTTGGAGAGATGAATTCCATGCCTTAGGGGCGCGCAAGCGCGGGACCCACAGGACTCCTCCCCTGGTCGGCAACTGGAGCGTCCTGCCGACCAGGAACTTGTGCCAGGGGCACCGGGCATGGGAGCACCGCTGAAGCTCCCCGGGAGCCCGAGCCCCTGAAATCCGCGCCCTCCCTCTGACCAGCATCGGGGTGCGCGGGGCGAGAAGGACCCGCCTCGGCCACTGCTGTCGCCGGGGTCGCTGAGGTCGCCGAGACCTTCTGCTTCTTCCTCGGCTCGGTGGGCTCGCCCGAGAGCTCAGCTGCCCTCTTCTGGAAGCGGGCGTAAAGGACTTCGCTTTTAGTCACCATCTTTGCGATATCTGCAAAGGCGAACAGGATTAGAACATTAGAACAGTAAGGAAATAAAAGAGACTGTAACTATCCTTACCGTGGGGACGTGCCGAGCTCAGGCCCACGTTCACCAGAGCGTCCTCACATATGAGGCCGTTCAGCAAAATGCCGTCCCCGAGGCTGCGGATGGTGTCGATGATCCCCTGCTCACGTGGAGAAAGCTGGGGGGGTTTGTTGATGGACCTGAGCTGGGCCGGCCCCCACCTGGGGTCAAACCCCCAGGACCGTTCAGAACCTAGGAAGAAGAATTTCTTCTTCCAGTCATGAATGGACGAGGGGGCACCATGAAAGAGTGGCCGACCCGCCCGAAGGGCGATGTAGAGCCACTCACCGTCTCCCGAATTCGACTTAAAAATAAAAAGTCGCCGGAAAACGTTGACAAAGGTCGGAATCCCGTGCAGTAAGCACAGTGACAGGAAACCGATCACTGTCCTCCAGGCATTCGGAGCGAGTTGCGCCGGAACCAGCCGGCATACCATCAGCAACTCATTTACGAAGCCGTGAAGAGGAAATCGGAGACCGGCCCAGAGTGACTCTAGGTACACCCCAATCCGGCCTACCGGAGGATCGGTTACCCGATCCCCACGCCTGGCGGGTTCCAAACGGAACCCGTGAAGAGGGAAAAACCACTCTTCGGTCATTTCGACCTCCAGGACGCTCATGGTAGATACAACCTCACTGGGAAGAGAACCCATTGAGAGAGAGAGATTAAAAAAAAAAAGGGGGACCTGAGGAAGATGTCGGAGAAAAGAACTTCGGACTGTGAAAAGCTGGGGGAAGAAAAGCTGGAAGCAGAAGGCAATAGGAAGGGGACGGAGGGCCAGGGGAGAGTTTATATAAACCTCCCCAACGGCCCCGATCGGCAAAAAGAAAAGCCGCACCCCGTTGAGATGACCACACGTGTCGGTCCAAAAGACAGAACGACGCATTTAATTAGGGCTAACGCTTCGAAAGCCGAAGCGCCCCATCGGATCGTGCGGCCCCATCATGAGCCCACGGCGCGAGGACGCCTCGCAAAAGGTGTCCCAATAATGAGGATTTTTGGGAAAGAAGAGACGCCGCCTATTAAAGGCATCTCGAAGCGTCCGATAATTCAAAATGCGCAATAAATTAAAATTTTCGGAATTCATAATGACCCAACTAAAGCTACTTCCCGCGCTCCAGCTGGTAGCCAACTGGAACTCGGAAGTCGGGGGGTAGTGTTGGGGGAAAACCCCAAGTCATACCGCCACGGAGGCGCTCGGCCAAAGAGCGCCGACCGGAAAGGCGCTCGGCCAAAAAGCGCCGACCAGGAAAGCGCCGACCAGGAAGGCGCCCGACCAGAGAGCACCGACCAGAGGGGTGCTCGGCTAGAGAGCGCCGATCCGAAAAGATGCTCAGCCCAAGAGCGCCGACTAGAGGGAGCGCCAAGAAGAGGCGCTCGGACGAACCAACACAACCAAGTAGGGATGCTCGGCTAGAAAGAGCCGACCAGAGGACGCCGACCAGAAAAGCGCTCGATTAGAAGACGCTGACCAGAAGCATTAGAAGCAACCCCGCCACAGGGCGCCCCATTGGGCGACCAGCTCGGCTCGGCACCCCTGCCGAGCCGATTGCCTTGACCAAATGTTCAACTCCTGCCTAACCCCCTGAGGGACCTGACAACTCCACTACAACCTGCCGCTATCTCCAAGCCATCAAGGCATAAGATCTCCGCAGGTATTCGGCACGACCTGCCATTAATGCATGAGACCCCCTCAAGTCTCCGATGCACTCAGTCATTTAATGAACACGGCTCAAGACGATCTCCGGATCACTGAACCATCAAAGCGTATGGCTCTCTCTGACCGCCGGTTCACTCGGTAATAAATGCACTTACCATCCATGGACCCCAAGCCTACCACGGCCGGCGGTTCAACCACTCCAACAGGTCCGATCGATCGTGACAACTCCCTGGTTCCGGTCTGATTCGGCCTTATTTTTCACTACGCCATTAATGGGCCAAATCGTGCCCAATTATTACAAAAGAGAACAAACTCCCTGTCACCTCCCAGGCAACATAAAATCCTTCTATAAAAGGGAGCCTGGGAGGAAAGAAGGGGGGGACCGGAACACAAGTAAACAGCACAGACACAATTGAGCACAATATTCTCTCCATCTTCTCCACATATCTCTTCCTTGCTCTCTCCACATATTTGCCCCCTCTGACTTAAGCATCGGAGGGCCGGCGCCGGGGAGCCCGGCCACCGGCTTTTTTGCAGGACAGGACAGGACGCACTCTCCCTCACTCGCTCACCCTCCAGGAGGACGCAGCCGGCCGGCGCACCGCCGTCCGCCCTCCCTGCGGCGGAGCTCCTCCTCCCCTGGTTTCGCGGCGGCCCCCGGGTCCAATTTCCAGGAACAGAACTATCTATACTTAAGTGGATCTCCATTTAGGTCTAGTTAGATCTACATTGGATAATAATAATCACTAAGAATATGAGCAATTAGATGTGATCTGTTATATCTAAATTTCTCACATGCCAAAAGTCACATTATCTAAAAACCTCTATTCTATGCATCAAGTGATATATATATATAATTTAATGTTATTTAGATTGTTCAATTTTGATGAATGAGTTAGAACTTTAGGGGTCCCCAGATCACATAATTTTTAGTATGTAAATAATTTAATGGTAGTATATCACATCCAATAGCTCAGAACACCGATAAGATCCACTCGAGTATAGCCAAATCTAGCAGCATATATACATAATATTTATATTTATATTTATATTTATATATAGATAAATACATAATATATATATATGTAACATATGTAAACACATAATATATACATGATAAACACATAATATCTTTCAAGTATGAAAAAGGAATAATTTTTATTTCAAAACTATTATTTCTACATATCGTTAATTTGGTCTAAATTGCACTATTTCTAGTATGAAAAAAGTCTACGAAGGTGAAAATGAGAAGAGTTTATGAAAAAAAAAAGTGAAGAAAGATAAAATACTATACCAATTCAAAATATGTAAACATTTATTCTTGAAAAAGGATTAAGTGAAAATAGTTTTAGAAAAGTTAACTTGTGAAAGGAGACCAAAAAAATTGAAGTTAAAAAGTTAATTTGTTAAAGAAGACAAAAAAAATTAAGTTAAAAAGTTAATTGGTTAAAAACAAGACCAAAAAATTTAAGTTAAAAAGTTAATTTGTTATAAAAAAGTTAATTTAGGGGCATTCCGAGAATTGAACTCGGGACCTCTCGCACCCTAAGCGAGAATCATACCACTAGACCAAATGCCCGATTTATTTGTTGGCGCTCTCACATATTATTTATATTATTCTAATGTCTTCCTCTGCATCCCGCCAAATCCAGACGCTCTCATCTTTTCCTCCTCTCACCCGCCGCCTCCTCTTCTTTCCCCCAAATTCTTCCCGCCCTCCCCTTCTTTAATACCAAAACCACATCTCTTGATCTCCAAAACCCTCTCTTTTTCTTTTCTTTAATTTATCTCTCTCTCTCTCTCTCTCTCTCTCTCT
Organism: Phoenix dactylifera; assembly: GCF_009389715.1. Taxonomy (NCBI): domain Eukaryota; kingdom Viridiplantae; phylum Streptophyta; class Magnoliopsida; order Arecales; family Arecaceae; genus Phoenix; species Phoenix dactylifera. The sequence continues at coordinate 7,226,277 of NC_052392.1, forward strand.
CTCTGTTTAGTTCTTACAGATCCCGATCTCCTCTCCGTTCCATCAGTTTCCTTTTTCTTGTGGTCTTTCTTCAATTTCCCCTAATTTATCACCGATCCCCACTTGCTTTCAATTTCCCCCTTTTTTTCCTTGATTTTTCTCCAGTCTGTCACCGATTTCTTATTTCTTGTGATGTATTCTTCAGTTTAATCCGGTCTGTGCCGATCCCCATGGTTTTCGCCGGAGATCACGAAGAGACCCAGGTCTTAGACGCCAATTCCCCTCCACTACCGGGTAATGCCCTAAATATTTGATCTTTAATCATGTGAACCTTTTGGAATCTCAATCGTCTTTCTGATTCCATCCAGGAGTTCGATCTGATGATGAAACTGATGATGGTGGTTATGATGATGATGATGGGGTGAGTCCTGATCAGGGCATAATGCCGATGGCCGATACGCTTCCAATCGAGAGCTTGAGGGAGGTCCCCGACCAATATGGTGAGACCCAAGCGCTGGATGACCCCGATAATGATGCCGGTGATGGGGATGGGGGTGTCGATGGCTGGGGCAAGACGCAATTGGTTGATAGTGGTGATGAAGGGGCGGAGACGAAAGCAAATGACTGGGCCAAGACGCAATTGGTTGATGGTGGTGATGAAGGGATGGACACGAGCGACTGGGGCAAGACACAATTGGTTGATAGTTGTGATGAAGGGATGGAGATGACTGAGGTGCTGAGTGGCGACGAGGGGTTGCCCGACGATGGGGCTACTCCTTGTGGAGGCAAGAGGAAAAGTGGAGGTGTGGAGCTGTGGATAAAGAAAAGGGTGAACGGAGATGGTTCATTCTCGGATGAACAAGGGCACGAAAATGGTTTGGTGGATTCGGATGCTTCTACTGATGAAGACGATGGTGCAGGTCTGTTCCTTTTTCGGTTTCATGGGACATTTTATGCTGCATTACTTTTTTGTAGTTCAATGCTTGGGGTTTGTGCTTGGTTTTGCTTTAACTGATATATTTGGGAATAGAAAGATTTGATTTTGACACTCATACTTTCTTTGCTATTGTTTTAGTTGATAGAATGTGTTTCATGAATGGTTCTGTGGCATTACTCATTCTGCTGCCAAGTTTCTAAATTTTGTTTATATTTTACCTCTCAGCATCAATTTTGATTTTCATTTAATTTTTTTGATTGATATTGTTTATTTTCGGGATACATGAATAACTGGACCTAATTTTGACACTTTCATTACTATGAACTATGGGGGCTTTTGTACTTGCTTTAGGATCTTTTCTTTTGGTGCAACTGATGTAAATTCTGTATTCACATATTTATTGTTTCAGCCCTTCTAAAGAACTTGTAGCCAAGGTTTAATCAACTCATAACCATAATTGTGGTACTTGTAGGAAGCTTGTGTTTTACACTTACATTCCATATCTTTGCATCTTAACGCTTAGGAAGTTCAAGGAGGACCTTCACTGCAGTTCGTATAGCATCGCTGCGGTCTTCTGGTCTTGCTGCTGCTCGCAAATTTGACTCTATGATAAGTGGCACTGAATCACAATCTTCTCTTAGTAATGCTCGAAGTAGTAAAGAGCAAAATGGTGCTTTAGGCGGACAGGCTGGTGACATGGCCACTGGGAGGGATCCATGGCCAAATGGCAGAAATGATATCACCTCTCCAAGAATTGAAGCAGGTGAAATAGACCTGGACCATGAGATTGAGAACTCCCATGGGTGTACACTGGACTGCAATAAAAATGGGATTAACACAACAGTGAAAAAACTTTTTTATGAGGTGGATCCTTCTGAGGAGGATGGAACCACAGTTAAGTCTGACCACATTGTTGGAAAAGGGGACTTGCCTCATTCACTCCCAACTGATTCTGATCTTGCAGGATTAAGCTATGTTGGGTCACAAGAACCTGGTGATCTGTCCCAAGCTAATGCTTTAGATGTTGTAGATAAGTTTCTTTCTGTTAATTATATGGAATCGTTTCGAGAAGCTAACACTGGAAAAGCAACTGATATGATGAAGTCACCGCCCATTTCCAGTACAAAAGGAGCTCAGCGTTTGGCTGAAAAGACTGATCATAGAAGTCCAGTTGGAAAGGAAGGAATCTTTGACTGGATTGACAGTCTTGAGGATGAGGGTGGAGGTGAATTCTTCAGTAGAAGAAAAGATTCCTTCTTTGAAAGCAAAAGCAGTTCACGGAAATCACAAAGCTATCCCCCAAAAGCTAGACATCCTATCTCTGAAGTAACCAGAGGTGCATTTGATAAGAGTGGCGAGAAGGAACGTGCGAACCTTGATGGAAGGAAAATAACAATGTTAGCCCATTCAGATTCAAGATTGATGATGCACAATTCTACAAGAAGTAAAGCGATACGTACTTCTGAAACAAAGACAAAGAAGAGTCTTTTCAAGGATATGGATGAACAATCAAACCCAAAATCTCTAGAGCAGCATCCAGAAGCAACTCATGTTGAGGGTGGTATTGAAGATTTATATGATGTTGGCCCTGATACTCAAATGGCAGCTGAAGCTATTGAGGCCTTAGTTCATGTACCTCCTGTTGATTATGTAATGGAGGAGAATCAGCATGTAGTAGCTGAACATTTGAATGAGAATTCCAGCAAAGGTCCAAGTAGAAAGACGGCTTCATCAAAGAAAGATTTGCTCCAAAAGAGGGTTTCTGTTACTGATTTAGAAGGTACCATAACACGATCTAAACGTAGAAGGATGCTTCATACCAAATCAAGGAGGGGGGAAAGCCCAAGTTTTTCTAGGGAGAACTCGAATAGTTCAAGAATGAAAAAGAGTTCAGATGACAAAAGGAGGAAAACAAAGTCAAAGAGGGAAGTGTGGAATCAAGAGCCGCAATTAAATGGTAAAAATTCGGTCAATGGAAATGCATCATCTAAATCTCTTAAGAGAGAGAAAACCCAAGGTGCAATGGATGGAACCTTCATTAACGAGGCTGACAAATGTCACAATCCACTGACATCAGATGGCCAGCCTTCAGTGCACAAGGAGTTCACGCCAGGGGAGTATCATGCGAATGCTACACCTGTTGCACATCGAACCAGGCATTCCAAAAGACTGAACTTATCAAAACACCCTGAAGTTTCATCTAATGAATACAGGAAGGATATGAACGACCTAACAGGAGGAATTATTCCTGGGTCCATAGAAAGACAGGATATGCTTGTTCTAGATGCATCTGGACCATTGAATGCTAGAAAAGGAAGTGTGGATATGGGTCCAGATCAAACTGCCAGAGTTGAAAGGACTTCTACATTGCATACTGCCATGCAGAATATTGAGGGGCTACAAGAAGATGCACTTGAAAACAGTTCTATAACAAAAGATGCTTCGAACCACCCTAAACGGAGGAGAACCAGTCAGATTACTTCAGGTAACCCAAACATGACCAGCAACTTGAACGAACCATCTATAGCAGATGATAGCTTGCCAGCAACAAATAAGCAGTCCTGCAAACAAGGAAGAAAAAAAGTCTTTATCAGAAGTGTTTCTGAAATTTTAGATGCTGCCAAAAGGAAAAGAAGATCTGTTTTCACACACACAACATATAAAGCTGATGGAGGGCCTTCTGCTACAGGAGAATTGTCATTAGTATCTGCTGCGAGAACAAAGTCATCTTCGTTCAAACCATATTCGGAAAAGGATGCCAAGGGATGTTTGTCTAGGCCAGTTTCACATGAAGCTTGTTCAGCTGATGCAGCTAATAATTGTTCCAGTGGTGTCATAAGCCCTGTAGAGCATCCTAAAGAAGCGGCATTACCTAAGCAAGGTGTATATTCTACACCTCATGTGGAAGATGCTGAAGAACATGCCAAACCAGAAGGGACACCTGAAGAAAAGGTTCAGCCATCTGGTTTAGCATGCAAATCTCCATCTAAGAATGTAGATGCAATGTCTCCTGTTTGTGTGGCTCAAGATCTTCCTAGAACGTGCAATAAAGGCTTATCAAAGTCCCTATTTCTTAGAGAACTTCATAGACTGGAAGCCACTGAAGCAGCTTCAACTCCAGCTCTGAAAGATTTGCGAAGAAGAAAAGATATGTGCAGTGTTCGTGTTCTGTTCAGCCATCACTTGGATGAGGTTATGATCAAGCAGCAGAAAAAGGTTACTTATGCTATTATCATTTCTATGTTCTGATTGTTTCTTCAATTGATTTGCATTATGAGCGAGTTCATGGCATACATTAACTGTGTCGTGTTTTGATTGTAGATTTTGGGACGCTTAGGAGTTCCTATTGCATCTTCTATTTCAGATGCTACACATTTTGTCACAAATAAGTTTGTTCGCACAAGGAATATGCTAGAAGCAATCGCTTTTGGTAAACCAGTGGTTACACATTTGTGGCTTGAAAGCTGCGGACAAGCAAGCTGTTTTATTGATGAGAAGAATTACATATTGCGAGATGCTAAGAAGGAAAAGGAGATAGGATTTAGCATGCCTGTTTCACTGGCTCGTGCATGCCAAAGTCCGCTCTTGCAGGTAGTTGCTGATCGTTGTTGAATTAGTGAAGCTAGTTTTGCTGATTACTTAACATAGACTATAATGTTCTGGGGCATGCATCTATTTGCATTTTTGATATTTTATAGATTGTTCTAAGTCTTCATTCTTCATAACTCGTTGTAGGGTAAAAGAGTGTTCATAACTGCAAATGTAAAACCTACTCGAGAGCTTATTGCAGGCTTGGTTAAGGCAGCTCATGGGCAGGTATGTAATTTTATATGTCTGAGGTTGGTTATTTTTTTGATTGACTTCCTTGTTAGTTTTGTTGTTTCTTAGATTCATCAACACTGTCCTATGTCGAGAAGATCTTTGAAGGTCAAAAACACAGTGTGAAGTATAATATATTTTGGGATCTAGTTTATGATTCACGCTTGGTGTCTTGTCCTCTTTGATATTGGAGTTATGCTATGGGGTGCCAATTTTATGCACATCAAAAGTTCCTCTTGCCACATCATGCAGGAGCATTGGTGTCGCTCAAGGATTTAGTGTGATAGACAAGGGTGCTTATTTACTAAGTTGCCAAGTCAGTGATAGTGGATACGACTTTTAGCATGCACATAATAGGCACCATGAAGAATTTTCCTTGATATTGTTGCCATCAGTCTCAGTTGTGAAGAATTGTGGAGTGTTTTGTTAGGAAGTTGTGTAGGATTTACTAGCTTTGGAGCCATCCTTCAAGATCTATCATTAGAATCATCTAATACGTACGATAAGTCTATCTCTGGTTCTAGGCTGTCAATGTATGAGGGGTGAAAAGGTCCACAATCTCGGCATTGAGTACTATATCAGTATTTTATCGGTTTGGTATGGTACGGTATTCATCTTGTACTGAAATGGTTTTCTAACCATTTTTGTCAATTTTATCTCCCTACATCTTGATACAGGTTGGTACGCCTCGGTACGTGTAAGTACATATCTCGATACATCTCGGTATGGGTCGGTACGCCTCTCGGTATGGGGCAGTACGGTTGGTACGGTTTATACTGACTCAAAGTTAAGTTTTGTATCGATTTTCTACCGGTATGTGTACAGTACGCCCTATGTCGAACGGTATAGGGTGGTACGGCAAACCATGGGTGAAAGTGTCCTTATTATAGGTTTTTAATCTAAAGAGCATTTGCAACTTGGATTAAGCTTGAGGGAAAACATTAGGAAAATACTAGAATAGGGTCAGCATTCATTTTCTCCCAGCTGACCTAGTTTAAACATGATAAAGTTACTCTACCAAAAGTTGGAATAGGTTCTTTTTTTAAAAAAAAAGGTGAGGAAGCCTTGGAGCACCTCCACAGTCCCCAGGCAAGATGACTTTACTAAGACGATGCCTAGGCAAGCACCTGGGACAAAACAAGGGGTATTTGGGCAAGCATCTCTCCTATGTCCAGCTCTGTTCTTCCAATTCCTTCTGTAGCCCATTCTTTTAGAGTTGTGTGTTTTATTTTGAGGGTCATCTTGTTCTATTGGAGTCCTTGTAAATAAAGGGCTACTCTAGAATGTCTAATGATTAATATTTTGCGCTATGTGTTGCTTAGAAACATGAAATATGTTTTGGGAAGTGGTATTTTGCTATCATGTTTGAATTTTAAAGCTAAATAGGATGTCCAATGGTTTCTTTTGCTGATTTTTGCTTAGAAACATGTTATAGGAAGTGGTATTTCTATATGATGTTTTGGAAGATGTGAAACATGATATCTAACATTCAAGATAATTAGAATTTTTGATGCGGAACTTGAATAACTAATCTTATAATACTTGTATGGTTTCCACGTACATAAAATGTTTATTGCTAAATGCATTTATTGAAGTTTTCATAAGTTAATGCCTTGCTTTTTTCAGGTGAGTGCCTCTTTGGTGTCTAGCACCGCAAGCATTATAGGTGTCCTATTGCCTTAAGGATATCTTCTGCTTTTGGCAACCTTGAGGTTATCCTGGATTTTAAATCCAAAAAATGAGTTGGTTAACCTAGTTTTACTATTCCTCGGGTGAACAAAGCTTAGTAAATCTTTCAAATACATTAATGGTCATGGGAGTAAGAATATTAAAAAGCGGTAGGTTATCATTCATAATCATTCTTCCTTTTTGTTATAAGTGCGATATCTCCCTCACTTTGGTAATTTTATAAGCTGATGAAAGCGAAGGCTTTTAAGGGTCCAAAACCCCTTAGCTGATACATCCATGCCAAAATGAAGTGCTATAAAAATGCCTTCTTAAGGATGAACCCAATAGGGAATTCTGACAATTATGCCTTAGTGTAGAACACTTTGACTTGGAACCAGAAAAATCTGAGTTCTAGGAAAGTAGTACATGAGAGCCTAGTTCCTGTTCCTCTATGATAGGGCAAGCTGACCTATCAGGATAAGCTTAAAAGCACCAGATCCAAAATATTAGCCACAAACAAAAAGTTGCTCCTATGTGGCTGGCCCTTTAAGGGACTTATTCAAGATTTTGTTTTGTTTCATGTGAAGATCTGGTCTAAGCTAGGTTCATGTCACGTAGGTCTGGGCTGGTTCACCATAGGTCCAAATGCAGGCAATGATTCCAGCAAAAAAATAAAAATAAAAGTGGAAAAATGATCAGTATTAGTACAGCCTAAAACATTAAAATCCAATAAAATGGTCAAAATCTAGCAAAAGAAACCAATCGCATCACAATCTCCCAACTCTTTCTCCCATTTGGACTCCTTTTTCAAGAAGGAAGCAATGGCCTTATGCTGTCCTGTGCACCTTCACGGTGGACATGTTCCGACTTTGAATCAGTGCCCCAGCATTAAGTGGAAGATCCAACCAAAACAGGGATGTGAAAGAGAAATGGAGAGGAATGAGATGGGATTAAAGAGTTGCATGTCTGGCAAGGCAGCAGTGTTCAAGCTTCAAACAGCCAGCTGGTTAGCAGCTCAGCAATGATTTAGCCCCACCAGAAACACACCAAACAATTTAATCTTTTTCCCCTTTTTTTCAACATAGTGGTGTATTGCTACCATATTCAGTTGTAGACTCCAGATCCATGGATAGAGTCCACCTTTGCCCATGAATCAATCATCATCTTGTGCCAGATACCCTATGAGCAAGCAAAAGAAGAATTCTTTTTTAAAAAAAATTCATTAATGTAAAATAACAGAGAATAAGTTTTTCTTGTTTTTGCAATGTATGGACTGAAGGTGTCTCTAGTACCCACATTAGTTGGCATCAATCATAGACTGAGCACTGTGCTTCTCCATGGGTATAATATTGGTGGGTTTTTTTTGAGGGAATATTAGCGAGAAACTTGAATTGCATGATTACCGTTGCTAGGGAAGTGGACACAAGCAGAGCAGAGAATCTAAACTGAGGCTAGTGCTGAGCCACGTGAGGGGTATGAACACATAACGCCACCCCGAAAACCTGTGCTCGTTGATGGAAGTCATTGCAAACATGTGGATTAGTAAAGGACAAGAGAAATTTCATACTAATGCAGCTCCACCATTAGTACTATATGAATGGCTACACTCCTCGAGCCTTCTTCTGAGCATTATTTTATCCTGATTGGATCAGACTCCCATTAAGATAAAACTCCATCTCATTATATTTCCTAAGCACCCTTTGTAGATGGCCATGCATGAAATAGCCTCTAGGGCATATATGGTGCACATAGCCAACAATTCAAACCCACTGGTTTTAATGATGTGCAATGAGATGAAATCTTTCTTATAACTTTAAATTTATATCTTTCAGTGATTATGATCTTTACAACAGTAAGGACTGCCATGTTGTATGGTTCAAAGTGTTGGGCAAAAAAGAACGTACATGAAAACAAGTTGAATGTAGCAGAAATGAGAATGTTAAGATGGATATTTGGTAAAACTAGAAAGAATGAAATGAGAAATGAATATATTAGAGGAGCTATAGGAGTTGAACAAACAAAAACAAAGTGATGGAAAATAAATTGAGATGTTTTGGAGTATGGACATGTATAGTGATGATCTAAGGAGCTTCATTAAGGAGAGGTATTTTGGTTTATGTTAAAGATGGTAGGAAACAAGGAATGCGAAACCGAGCTGAACTGGTCGGTTCCGTCCGTTCCGAGTTGTACCGATAGCTCACTGGTATGGTTCAGTCATTGAAAATGGCTCGTGTCGATGCCGGAGAAGGAGAAGAGAAAGGGAGAGTAAGCGGGGGAGGGAGGGTGATCGAGGGGTGGCGGAGGGCCGGCGGAGGCTGCGGGGTGGGGGGAGGCCAAGCCCCCCCCCCCCACCCCCGCGGCCGCCGCTCGTTCTCCCTCCCTCCCCCGCTCTTTTTTTTTCCTTCTCTTTCTACGGCTCCGGCATTTTTCTCCATCAATACAGGCCCGATACGGCCCGTACCGACTTGTACTGCTGGAGAACCGGTACGGTACCCGGTACCGGTTCCTTTGACCTTGGTAGGAAATGGAGGGGAAGACATAAGATAACATGAATAGAGATGGTGAGAAAGGTTGGGAGAAACATGGAATAATATTAGAAGTGGTCTTAAATAGGAATACTTGGCAAACGAGGATACATAAAGCCAGCACCAAATAGATGGAAAAAAGCTTTATGGTTATGATTATGATTAGTAATTGTGATCTTTCGTATTTACTAAAATATATTTAGCGATCAATCCTGTAACCCGAAGTTATGAAAATGTGTATCCATGTGCAAAACCGGCCCACTTGACCAACTTAGCTTTACATCTCTCTTGTGCATTGTGAGCCTGATTTGCTCATTACTTGATAAAGGGAAGGAGTTGTGATGTGGTAATGACTTGATTTTTTCTGAAGAACTTGTAGTTTACTGCCAATTGGTGCTTGTAGCACATGGTGTCATCATAGATCTTATGGAACTGTAGCCTGTTGGTGCTGGTGAACAGCAAGGAGGAGGTAACATATGCAAGACGTAAGGACGTGCCATGATAAAATCACAAAATAATTGTGATTCTATGTGCTCTTTGAAACTAGAAGTCATAATCATCTAGAAGTTTGTCTTGGCATGTGTTGCTATGTTTTTTACGGAGATGGAAAATGTATACTCTAGGTGGATTTTTTTCCAAATTTCATTCCCCCCTCCTTATTCTCAACTTGCAGTTCTACTTTAACATTCCCTTTTCAAAAGTCAAACCCCTCTTTCTAAATAACTGAATAATAAATCATATACTTTGAATCAATTAAATGAAAATTAGATATATTGAATCAATGAAAATGAATTAATCATGTTTTACAACTAAAAGATCTCCAAGCACTTCCCATTTCTCAAGCTCCAATATACTCTCAAGAGTCTCAACCATACATTCTAAGTCATCTTCTTAAACAGATATTTACCCTTACACAAGTTAAAATGCTATCATTTCCTCCAGTTGGGTAGATGGGAAACGGTAGGCAAGAAGCTGGCATATAGTCTGTGTGCATAGTTGTTGTGACATAGCACTTTAGTCTTTCATCATCATTGCACCTTATTTCTGCATATGTAGTAAAAGACAATTTAACATTTTATGCAGCCAATGGAGAGAATTGGGAGATCTGCCATGAAGGAAGACAAAGTGCCAGAGGATCTTTTAGTAATTTCTTGTGAAGAAGACTATTCCATCTGCATACCTCTCATTGAGAAAGGTAATATATGTCTTTTATTTTATTATTTCAACTGGACAAACGGTTTCCTCAGAAGGCCAATATCTCGTCATTCATGTGGATTCAACATTCAGGAGCAGGGGTTTTCAGCTCGGAGCTTTTACTAAATGGTATAGTCATCCAGAAGCTGGAGTATGAGAGGTTAGTAGTACACCATTTGTACTCTCCTTTTTTTTTTTTCTGAAGGGCACCATTTTGTACTCTTTCATCACGTACAGTTAAGCACTTTCCTGAGTCCAACTTTCTGTTGTGTTCCTCCTATCTCCAGACATCGACTCTTTTTGGATCATGTTAGACAAACCCGCTCGACAATATGGTTAAGACACAAAGATGGAGGCCGGTTTCTTCCTGTCAGCAAGTGTGCATAGCTATTTCATCAGCTCTTCGTGGAGGGATTTCATTAAATTAAGAGCTAAGTTAATGGTCTCGGGTTAAGATAATGCAGGGTGTATTGTATGTATCATATTCATCTCCGCAGTTATCTTTTCTTTCTCTTTTTTTAACCTATGAAGATGTAAATTGGTTATTCCTTTTTCTAATTATAACGTTTGGTCCTCTCCAAGAGGAATTTTGTTAAATCTGTACCTATCTCTGCATGACCTGTAATCATGATTTTCTTCCTAAGGTGAAAAAGGTGAGCTTCCTAATGATTGGCTTGTATTGTATCGAGATGGTTGTTTCTTTCCTTTTTTTTTCCGTGAATTTTTCCCTGGAGAGGTTGTGATGCTATGGATCATCTTGCTTCCATCCTTTGTTTTCCTTTTCCCCCCTTGCTCTCTGATATTAGATTCCTTTCTATTCAGTCGAACAAAGCGGGCAAAATGCTACTCATATGGTTCCTTTGGCTAATTACAGAGTACGGTAATGAAAAAATTTTTGTGCACGCTAAGCAGGGGCTAGCAATATCCAGAGTTCTATTGAAAGAGGTGATTCTTGTGAGCAGGTCGTTTTGGTGCCCAGAACCTTGAAGTAGGAGGGTACGCCAAGTAAGAGATTGGCCCTTTAAATGCTGAAGTTATCTTTGTGAATGCTCCTCGTCGGTTTAAAGGTGTAATCGGGGCCAAATCTACTTTGAGAGCATCTACTCGCTTTGCAATGGTGCGTTTTGTTCCATTCCGTAGAGTAGCGGCTAGTTCTTTCCAAGGACAAGTCTCCCCACGGCAAACTTGGCGAACGCCTGGATGGTTGCCTCTTGCATGCCTGCTCCAGTAGGTGTGATGATAGGACCGGGGAAAGCATATCGCAGGTGTAAGATTGATTGAAAGGAAAGCATAGCGCCCCCTCTAGAGCAACATAATGATAAAAAACTTCGAACTTGGCCCCCATAAAAACTCAAATTTCTCCCTCGAGATAATATGAAAGAAACAAATATCAGGGGTATGAATTGTTTGCTCTTGAATTCTCATGGTTCTAAGCAAAAATTATAGCTTCCATATTGATATTAATTTATACAGGCATCTCTCTTTTTTTCAATAAGTATTTCAATCAGAAGCGGACGACCTCAACTTTAGAATAGAACTAATGAGGAAGTATTGTTCCATGGAAGGGAAAAGAGTCAAGCATCTGGTTGAAGGTCTGGCCATGTAGACAGATTACATATTACCACTAGGGGTGGCAATCGGATCGGATGAGGCATAAACAGATCGGGTCAGATACAAGTCGGGTTAGAAAATTATAAATCTGAATCCGACCTGTTTATTAAACAGGTCAGGAATTACAACCTGAACTCGATCTATTTAATAAACAGGTCACCTCACCCGACCCATTTAAAACCCGTTTAAGGAAAGAAAAGGGTGGGGGCTGGGAGGATGGGAGAGGAAGAGACTCGAGGGAGAGAGAGAGAGAGAGAGGCAGGAGGGTAAAGGAGAAAAAAAAACCCTAGCTCATCTTCTTCCCCGATCGGCTTCCCTCGCCATGGTTGCGCTCGAGCCACCACCCTGCACCGCCCGCGGCCTCCACCTTGCCACGTCGCTGCCAGAGCTTCACCGGTCAAACCACCGCCTCAAGATCTGCTGCGACCGCCGCTCTGCCGCCGTTGCAGCGCCGCACCGAGCTGCCACCGCTAAGCGCCATTGTCTCCGTCGAGCGCCGCTGTCTCTGCCGCTCCGCCGCTCGGATCTAACGCCCCCTTGCCTTCCCGATCGGACGCTCCACCGCCTTATCCGAGCCGCTCGCCACCCTCACTTCTCCGCTCGCTCGTTCGGCCACCACCCACAGTGCCGTCCACAGCAAGAGAGAGGTGGAGGATTGGGGTTCTAGCAAGAGAGAGAGGTGGGGGTTGGGACTCGGGATTTCTTTCGACAAGAGAAGGAGGGCCGGAGAGGTGGGAGGCCAGGAGGGTTCGACGGAGAGAGAGAGAGAGAGAGAGAGAGAGCGTTCTGTCGGATGATGACCGATCAACAGTTGGTGAAGACGATGAAGTTGGTCTTGGGGTTGCCGGAGATCAGGATTCTGCGGCCGTGCTCCATCGAGGGCGTGCACGTGTACGTCTCCAAGGGCTCTGCCATTCAGTGGCCGACGAGAGATGGCAGAAGAAGTGTGGATTAGGAGAATATAAAAGAGCTATGGTTTGCGAGGACCCTGCTGATTATAAACCGTCTGATGATCGAGATGGACGACAGCAGATCAAATTACAACCTAAACAGGTTAAACGAGTCAGACATCTAAAATATGTATCATGCCCAATTAATAAACAGGTTAAACGGATCAACCTGTTTACGACCCGAACCTGTTTAGGTCAAACCTAAACCTATTTATATCGGGTCGAACATGGATCGGGTCACATTTTGCCATCTTTAATTACCACTGTATTGCTCAAAAAAAAGACAGACTACAAATACAGATAAAAAACCTGACAAAGAAGCAAGATGTCCTCAATATTCGCAGACTACTTACTGTAGGAGTGTGGCACCCATCAAGCCACATACGCTTACAGAAAAGCGAATGGTCTAGCTAATTGGGTTGCATCCTATGCGGTTCACCATTTTGAAGACTTCGTATGGATGGAGCATGACAAAGTGCCGAGTTCTTTATCTGCTTTGTTATTTTCTGATTTTGTTGGCCGCATCCACACCCGCAGGGTGTGAACAGCCGTTGTATCAAAAAAAAAAAAAAAAAAGCAACCAAAAGACCATAAAGTATGAAGCAATTCCATGATCAGTTGCACCAACAGGCTAACTAAGTTCATCTCATTACCCTGAAGCTAACCTCATTTACCATGCTTGTTCGCTGTACTCTCTCCTTTACAGGAACAATAAAACAAAGTGCAATAGGAAACGTATGACAATAGAGGATGAAAAATGAAACTCAGTTCAACGAGATCATATCTTCAACATGCAAGATGTCCTCAGATACATAATTGGGTTGTGCATCCCTATGTCATAGATACATCTATGTTTTGAATCTGCTAAGTAATTTTCAGAGCTAAACTCTGTAGGGCAAAAACATGCTCAAATGGAAGTTTCAATAAAGATTGACCCTTTGAATCGAAAACTTTAATTATTCTTTAATGTTGTTTTTATCTAATAAGCTGGTTCTTGAGAAATACAAACCAAATTAGCCGATGCGAAATCTGTATTCCAGACAAACAAATCTCTATTTGGAACTGCTCAACCTAAGGGATGAGGTCAATTGATGGGGCCACACCTTTGACATTTGTTACATTATGAGGGTTTTTTGGCTTCTTCATCTATCTTTCTCCATGGATTAAGGGCTTCTTTGATAGCTTGAGCTTCTCGAGAGCTCTCCCATGCTCGCTTTTCTGACTCCAGAACAGTTACCTTATCATCTGCAAAAATGAGAGCACCCCATCATTCTGTGAATACGGTGGAAGTACAACTGTCAGGATTCAGAATTAATAGAGCTGCATTAGGTAGTCACAAGAAAATGGACACATAAACATGCTGCTTCATTTCTAGACCGCTGTTTTCAGCCTATATAATGGCACTCTTCTTGATTCCTAGTATGAAAATAGATAAGATGCATCAAAATTCATTATTGTTATTTTATTTGTATCACAATCCTGCAGCTTTTGTCTAATACATAACCATTATTGTAATTTTCATTTACACTTTGCTGCTGAAACCAGCAGTAATGTAGGATCAGGATTATCAGTGTTGCTGCGGTCTGTAGTCACAAAAGATGTAACATATGTGGTACACCATGGTATGCCGTACCCGCCCGTATGGGCCGGTACGAATCGGTCCGGGCTAGGACCGGTACCGGATCAGCGTGAGATTCGGTACCGGAAGCTTTTATTTGAAAAACCGGCCGATACGACTGCCGTACCGGTATGGAACCGGTACATACCAGTTCGGGCCGCCACCGGTATGCCGACCGGTACCGGCACCGCAGACCTTTAGTACACCATTCTACCTTCATTCTAGCTACTTGAATTCTAGCTCCATTCTTCATTCCCATGTGTATATACAACTTTCTAAATGTTTAGCAACTCCTAAATGTAGCAATCTGACATTTTGGAGCATGCTTAGATTTGCCTAAAGTTAATGTTTAGCCATGATACATTGATACTGCAAAAGCTTTTGGGAATAGGGCGTAGCCCAAGCTTGAAGTGGACGGATGTCAGATAATACCTCCATCCCTTGGATAAATTTGAAGGTATTACACCTTTGTATCTTAATCCAGATGGTTAATCAGTTTTAAAACAATCTCTAAGAACTGTTTGATAATTTTGTGTTTAATCTTATACGATAAATGTTATCAGTTTGTATTTGAGATTAAAAACATATCTTCTATAATTTTTTACTAATTCTGTGTTTAGTCTTGCACCAGTCAGTAATCAGAATTGTTTTCAGAATACTAACCCTTCTAAACTCTCCTATAGCTTGTCATCTTCTCCTTCAAAAACCCTACTTTAACCTCTCCAAATTCAAGAACTACCCTGGAATCTCAAGTCCTGGACTACGAACTAATTCCTCACTAGCTTTTTCCTCCTCTACAACCCAAATTCGGACCTGCTAAGCCCCCTCATAAAAATTTCCCCACACCCAAACCTTTCCTGATCCCCTACCCACGGCCCTACTCAATCCACAATACAAATACCAAGAAAATCTACCTTGGAAACTCATTTTCACCCAAAATTTCAAATCCAATTTTCATCTTTTCATAACCTAAACTGTAAAGAACTTCGGCATCATGTCTTAATTTTAAGTAGTTTAAACACATAATGTTCTAATAACAAATGTTCTTTTGGAGTAGACAAACCTACAGCTTCATAAATCATTTGATATTAAGCTCCTTTTTATAATTTATTGCCCAAGAAATTTGATTCAAATGACAAAGGCCTCTCTTGAGCTTGTAGACATATCTACAATTATGTAATGCTACTCTCTTTCTCTCTTTTATCCCTGAATCAGAAGAAGACACAAGAAAGCAAGAGTAAGACAAGAAGAAGAAGAAGAAGAAGAAGAAAGGGAAGGGTCTCATACAGAAGCCGGTGTGGATCATGAAGAGCTCCATCGCGGCTCCACACACCGCCGATACCGCCGCGATCTTCAGGTACCAATCCGCAAACTTCATCTCAAACACACCCCGAAGCCCCGCTTCTTGCCTCAGATTTCTTTTATTTTATCGTCTCCCCACCCTCCACCTCACGTCCCCGCCGAGAAGTTCCGGCGAACCGGCGGTGATGGCCGAGCTAGCGAACTCCCTTCAGAGCAGAAGGCGGCGAAGATGCTCCCCGCGGAGACGGATGGGACGGCGTGGAGGGGATGAAGATGCCGGCGGCGTTCTCCGACGGGGTTTGCGCGGCGGAGGAGGCAAAGAAGGGGGCGGACGCCAATCCAACTCATTTGAAGCTTATTTATTCCAAAATCGGATCCGACTAACGGAAATATTTTGCCGTCAATCTGCATCTCTCCCATTGGCACCAATCTTACAGACCTAAGTTTCATCTTACGGCTGACACTGCCTTGACCTACTCCCAACCCGATTCATATGATATTATTATATGATTAATTTATAATATTATAATGAAAATAATATAATGTTATAGTATTGATATTATTATACCATTAATATTATAATTTAGTATTCATAAAACGTAGTTATCAAAAATTTATAATAGTATTCCTAATATGTATTTTCACCGTAATATTGTATTTTAGGTGATACTATTAAAATTATTGTAGTTTCAAAAAAATTTGAATTCATCAAAAATTGGAAGAAAAAAATTGGCTGGTACCGGAGGACTTTAGGTGCATTCGAGGTTGTAAGGCAAAAATTAGCTGAGTTCTAAAAAATTTTGAATATATTTCTAATACCGAAGAAAAAAAATTGGTAAGATAATACTATAAAGATGGTTGATGTAATAAGTGAAAAAAACCTTGCATGTTGACCAGCCCCCTTCCCGTTCCCCTCCCACTCTTCCCTCAGCACTCTCCCTCTTTGACTTATCCTACCAAATTTCTCCTAAACATATGCTTAGCTTTACTATTATAAATTGTTTTACCACATAAATTAAGTTAGGAAATAAAATAGATAGGAGTATCAAATGAACTAAGCTGCTCCAGCTTACCATGAAAAGCTTAAAAAAAGATTGATTTAAAGCTAAGCATATATTGGAATTGCATAAAACAATATTTTTGTGATGTTTAAAAAATACTCTTTTTTACAAAAATAAATGCATTCGACAATATTATATTGAAAATGATTCTATAAAAAGAAAAGTTTAAAAAATATTTTTGGAACAAATAAGAAAACCTAGCAATTGTCATCTCCTTTTCTTTTGAACATATTAAATAAACCAAGCTTGAACTAATAAAAAAGACTCCAAATTATTTTAAGCTGAGACAAAAACTAATCCAACTTGATCAAATATAATTGTTATACTTGTTATATATTTCAAATATAATTGCAGTGAAATAAAGTTTAATTGGGATATTCTTTCATTCTTTGGTTTAATAACAAGTATTCAGTTTTGTTTGAGCTGGCTACATTTAGTTTTGAGTTGATCTAACCCAAACAAAAGAAGACTCCAAATTATTTCAAGCTGAGACAAAAACTAACCCAACTTGATCAAATATAATTGTTATACTTGTTATATGTTTCAAATATAATTGCATTGAAATAAAGTTTAATTGGGATGTTCTTTCATTCTTTGGTTCAATAACAAGTATTCATTTTAGTTTGAGCTGGCTAGATTTAGTCTTGAGTTGATCTACTTTATTATCAAACAAATTAAGTAGCATCTTGTTTGGTTTGATTTAAAATTAAGCTCGATTTGAACTCAAAATAATGATGTAGATGAATCTTGGTCTTAGAATTCAAGCTTGAAATTATTTTCAACCAGCTTGATTAGACCTAAATTTTATAAAGCTCAACTTAGTGACAACCTAGAAAAGAGTAACACATCTAATAGATATAACCTTAAGATTTAATTATATAAATTTATAATTATATTAATATATAAGTAAGAAAAATTTTAGGGAATGATATGCAATGAACCATAAGGGTATAGTTTCAACCTATCTTATTTATTAAACAATTAATATAAGAAAAAGTAACGATACAATGTCCAATCTTGGTACCAAAGCAAGCTCTATACCATATGATTGTTGCAATTCATATTTGGTGCGATGCCTGGTAGGATCTGAAGCACCAATCTCTCTCAAGATGTCACAATGGAGTTTTTTTTCTTTTTATTTTTTGAATACCATATTCAAGTTAATCCATTGAATATCTTTTCTTTATGTGGTTTAGGGTCTTGAATGTATACACTTACAAATATTACTTATTACATTTTTATTTTTAAAGTTACTATTGATTAACCCCTTAAATTAGTCCATTTTCACAACTATACCCTTTTGTTGGATTTTTTTGTTAACAATATTAATAAATATATTCTTTAAAGAAGGAGTAACTTAGTTATTCTTATGCATTAATATTTCTAAAAATTTATACAAAAAATATAACTCTTTACAATACAAACCAAATACTAACTTTAGTTGAAAAGGGTAATTTTGTCTATTTATAATTAAAACGGTTTGCAAAATAAAATATGCAATAAATCATATTTGTAGCGTGCCTCTACCTTATTTTTTTCATTCTACCATTAATATTTTTTACTAAAATTCCGAGTCTATATTAAACATAATATTTTATTATTTTCTATTGAAAATAAAAAAATTCAACCAATTGTGGGAATAAAAGGTCTGCACTTAGTCCCACATCGACTAGATAGCGGAGAGGTCTGTTGCTTAAATGGAGGGAGGCTATCCCTTTCTTTTCAGAGGGGCATTTTGTGGGGCAAAATCGTATATTAGTAAGAGACTATGAAACCTCCTTCAAAGCGAACAATACCTCTGAGGAGAAGCAGTCGCTTCCGCTGTCTGAGACCGGTGGAGACTGAGCTCTGAAACTCGGGGGATACTCTCCGACCTCATTAATGATGCTTTCGTTGAGAGCCCTTGACCCCGGCACAGACTCCTCCGCTGGAGAGGCTATGTTGTGGGAATAAAGGGTCCGAACTTAGTCCCGCATCCACTAGATAGCGAAGAGGTCTGTTCGTTAAATGGAGGGGGGCTACTCCTTTCTCTTCAGAGACGTCCTTTATGGGACAAAATCATGCGTTGGGAAGAGGAGCGGACAATATCTCCAAAACTCAAAGCCATGATGTTTCTCCCTTTATTTTTCATAAAAAAATCGTCCATATTTTCTCTCTCGTGTGCATAGCACGCACGTGAAACCGTATGACGACCACTATTTTTTACCATTTTTATCACCGTGGATGCGGCCGCCCCTTATGCGCGAGCTGCAGCGAAATGGAAAGCCCGATGCCAAACCCTCTCTTTCAATGAAATTCCCGGAACTCGCCTCAAGCTATCTGGCATCGTCGTCGTCGTCTCTCTTTCTCTCTCTCATAAGGTACGATTCGGACCATACAACCCTACTTCTCCCTCTTCTTGAAATCGATCTCCTTCTATGGTTGCCATCCAAGATCTCTTAAATTTTATGGGATTGTCTGCTGAGAGTGAAGATTTCCCCGAACAAATTGAAATCTTGTAGCTCCGATTCCTTCTTATCAGCACTTCTTCCATGTAATCTAGGGTTTGATTCTGGTACGGGTCTGCAGATTCCTTTTTCTTCCTTTCAGTGAGATATCCGTTGTTTTTTCCCCTAAATCAGTAGGGTTTACAATGAATTTAAGTTAAGAATTTTCTTATCTGGTCTGATTTCTTCAAGGGCTACATAAGCAATTTCCTTTTCTTTATGATGATATTAATTTCTCGATGCATTTGTGGAGTACGATAAGTATGCTACTTTTTTATCATTCAGAGCGAGTTCCGCTATCTATGAGATGTTACTAGATTTTAACTATTTTTAGAGAAAAATTAAACTATTTTGTCATAGTTTTTGCTGAATGTTTTGTTTGGTTGAATTGGTACTACTAGTATGTGCACCTGCAATGCATGCGACAGTTTCAAGAGGCAGGTGTGCCTGATTGATGGCTGTTATACTATCAAAATGTTTTTACCATGAATTTTGTAATCTGTATTAGTTGATAAATGTGCTCCTAGTCTTTGGTTAATGCATGTGATGCATGTGACTGATCCGACAAGCACAATTGTGATTTGTGTTGTTGTTGTCGTTGCTGTTCTTGCTGTTGTTTAGGGATAAACACCCAGTTCTGGTTAATTGCCTTTCTGCTTGTTCTCTGATGTACTCCGCCATGTTTAATTTATCGAAGTAAGGTCCCTTAGTTAATATTTTAGACTACTAAATTTGGAGTTTTAGGGCACTTGTCTTTTGCAAAATTCAGGAGAGCTAACCCACTTCCTTGGCAAGTAGTGCTATGACACAGTTTACCTTAATCATGTGAACAGCCAAAATCATGAATTGATAGTGAAATCAACCATCATGAGGAAGCAAACATGCCACTTTCTTAGTCAGAAAGCAATAAAAATTGTGTTATATTAGACTTTGAGAATCATAATAAGTAAAGATTTGAACTGGAGCCTTCATTACGACCTTTCCCACTTTTTGGTTCTGAATTTGTGCATATTTTTCGTGGTCCTACTGGCTTTTAATGATTGAAAGCTTTACGATTGTATTAACATAGTTTTCTCTCCTTACGTGTAACTATCTCTAGCATCTAGCTAAGATCACCATGCCCATTTGTTGCACATTTCAACTTGAGTCTAGGGAATAATCAAGTCATGTACATTAGTTTTTCTTCCTCTGGCGCAATTTTTTTTCCCTTGATTCCAGGATCAGTCATTCATGGTTAAGTTGCACATGTTTTATCAATTATAACTGTAAACATGTGATGCGCGAATGCAAGTTGTATTTTATCTTGTACCATAGACTCATGAAGGTACACACTCTTCGATCTAGACTCAAAAGTATAGTAGACATAGCTACTATTTCTCCACCTTGTTTGTTTCATGGAATGTTGCTGAGTATATATGCTTCTCAATCTATTTAAATGGCTTGTATATTCCTGAAATCATTTTTACTGTAGTCTAGTGTTGTTAAAGGGCACACCTAATCTGTACCTGAATCACAATGCATGCCCTGGTGCATGCTCAATGCCTTGCCTACCTCCGGCCGAGGCCTCAAAAAGCTGACCTTCTCTGCACCTTGCTAAGGTGCTGTGGCATAAGGCATCCTTTTAGTGCTATATTGATATTTATGACTCCGAATGGTTGCAAATGTGTTGTCTTGTGTGCTTTGATGAGCGTGTGCATATGTGTTTGTCTAGGTGTGTTTTCTGTTTCTATGTGCATGTGTATGATTGCCTGTGGGTGGCTGAAATTATATTCTTGCGTTTGTATGGGGATTTTTTGTGTATTCTGTTTGTTTATTATTGATATTTTTATATCAAACATATTTAACGTCATCAAGTCATTACATGTATATACATGTGCATAAATTATATATTGCATATATAAATACAAAAACACATATAAATCATGCATAGACCTGTGCAGAAACCAGCCTGGCCTGATTTTTGCTGGGCATGGGCTTAGTTTTTTTTGGCCTGATGGGCTGGTAGGGCCTAATTTTTTAGCCCAAGATCGGGCTTGCCCATTTCAAACCCAGCTTGGTCTAGCACAATCTAGTGAGTTTCTCCCTCCCCTCTCAGCTGTCATGCTATTACCTCCGTCCCCACCTCGACTTCCTCTCTCTCCCTTTGCTTCCTCTCTCTTCTTAGTCATCCTCCTCTATGGCTGGCCTCCTCCAATCGTCCTCTCTCTCTAGGCGCGAGCTAGAACCCCTCTCCCCCCAATTTTCAAAACCTCTACCATCTCTCGCCTTCAGTCGGTCCAGGCTCAATCGGGTTGGAATGAACCCAGTCCGGTCAAGCAGGTCAAGCCCGACCTGCCCAACCTATTCATGGCTCATGCCTGCTTGGTTTATATCATACCACTCTTAGGCTGGTCTCAGGCTTGATAAATTTGCCTTGATACTAGACAGGCCCAGCCCAAACCCAACTCGGCCCGGCCTATGCTCATGTCTAATCATGCATATACATGCATACACATGTTTGTAACTTTATATGCATATACATGTATATCTGTATGTATAAAAAATTGTATATATAGATATGTTCATACATGTATCTCTAAACATATATGTGCAAATACATATATGAATTCATGATGTTGAACATATCTGATAATAAAACTAACACAAACAAACACAATGTACGAACAAAATCACAAACAAATACACACTCACGCAAGCACATGCATGGTGTGCACCTTCCGTTGTGTCTTGCACCTATGTTGCAGGAGACCTCGACGAGCTGGTGTCTGTTGTGCCTTGAATGACTTTGCTGTCCTCAGTAATTACTCTATCCACAAATAAAGTGTAATATGTGTGAATGATGTTGCGCAGAGTTCTCTGGAACTTGAAACTAATTGTGGAGGTTGTTGCAACAGGAATCTTTAGGGGCTGTCTATTGTCTATTAAGGATAAATTGATGAATATAGACTCAAATACCAGCTTATAGCACAATTTATGTTAGCTAGTTCCTTACGAGATTGTCCATAATTTCTCTTTGTTTCCCTTGCAATCCAATGTTGGGTTGGTTTGAAGTGTAAACCATTGTTTGTTCTCTTTGGTCTACTTACCAGACAAACCATTGGGCTGGCTTGCAGTGTAAACCACTATTGGTTCTTATTGGTCTATTTAGCAGACAAACTAGCGGTATCAATTGACTTGACCTAGTACAAGCCAGTACAGACCAGTCTGAGCTAAAACTATTAGTGCGTATTAAGACTTATCTGTGTGTGTTATTTTGAGTTATAACTTTTAGAGTAAGATGTTTTTTTGTCATTTCATTTCAACATTTGATGAAGAAGGGAAAGAGGGAAGAACCTGACGAGAAGAAGAAATAAAAGTTAGAGAAAACAAAGTTCACTTAGAAGTGTGAAGGTGTTTTCTTTACTATAGGAATGTGATGGACTCATATATAAGGAAAGTGCATTTGAAAGTATAATCACTAATTCATTACAAAGTCAGAAAAATTTCTGAATTGATGTTCTAGATTTGCTAATTGCTTGCTGTAGAAATGATAAGGAGGTTTGTTTTATCTTTCCTACATGTTTAATGATGAAGTTTCCTATTCTTATTTTCTAATTTTTTAAATAGTTTTAACTTTTAACCCTTAGTTTATACCGACATATATCAGTTTGTACATGTTACCAAGGTCGGTGGAACTGTTCCGAATCAGGCGGTTCCGCCCGTTTTGAGCCGTATGGGTGGATCACTGGTACGGTTCCAGCTGTAGAAATGAGATGCATGCCGGAGCTGAAGAGGGAGAAGGAAAGAGAGAGCGAGCAGGGGAGGGAGGGAGGGAGGGAGAGGGAGATGTGGCGGACGCCAGCGGGGGGCCGGCGGAGGCCGCAGCCGGTTCCCCCTATTTCGAACCTCTGCCTCCTGCCGCGGCCTCCGCCTCCGGCCTGGGTGTCAGCCCTCTGCCAGCCTCCGCCACCCTCCTCTCTCCTTCCCTCTCTGTCTTTTTCTCTCTTTCCTTCTCCTTCTCTCCCTCCGGTAACGGATTTTGTTTCCGTTGCCGGAATCGTCCCGGTCCGCCGCCGGGACAGCTCGGTATGACCGGAACTGTCCGGTTTGAGACGGTTCCGCCGGCTATAGTGTTGCAGTAGCTTTTTATATATTGCAATTAAAAATGATTTGGCATTGTGTCACTGTATGACTGACCAAGACCTGGAATATTCATGAAAACAATAAGTGGACCTATAATATGTAAAGCTCATCTTCAAAATGAATAAACTTAATCTAGAACTAGGCAACCAAACTGTTTCCTTTTAAGTAATTTTGGAATAAAATAAAAAAATTGGATTTGAAAAGAATTTCAATTTTGATCATTTCTTTTCTTTTTCAATAAAAAGGATCTAATCCATTTTGGGGCGAACGACCCGATATTACCTTTTACTTATTTTTTTTTTTAAATAAGGAGATGGGAGATGCCTGTCAATGTTCGGATCAACTCCATAAAAAAGTGGCTAAGATATTAAATGAGGAGATCAAGGATATCAAACAGGACTTCGACCCCACTGAGATTGTAGAGCAGGTACTAATATTGCGGATTGATGCATTTCAGTTGAAAGACCCGACGTAGCGAAACCTTGAGTAAAAATAGTACTTGGGGTAGTTATTGTGCTTAAATCATTTTTATGCCAAATCACTGTATGATTTGGCATTTTTAGAATTAGTCTGTTTTATGATTTCTTTTCTTAATTTTGTAATACGTGGTTAGTGGGTTCTGAGTTTTGTGACCGTTTGGAGTGAAACAGAGTTCTGTCACTTTCTGGAATACTATGCTAGATCAGTACTGGACAAAGTCTGGTAATTAGTTCCATTGTTGTCGTCTGGCATTGCTCTTGTACATTTACTTCCCATTAATCTGTGTTGTTAAATATAACTGACAGGAGAATGAGTAGTCATAGTTGCCCCTTGAATATTAAACAATTTGAATATCAGTTCTAATGTCAAATATGATTGAAGTGTCCCCTTCCATTGAAGTAGATAGAGATCTTCTGTTACAGGTTATAACCCATTACGCCTGGCAATCATAGCTAGCAGATTAAACTATGGCCCCAGGAAGTAACAAGAGAAAAGGTGGGAATGCCATTGAAGTATCAAAGAAAGCACCATCTGAAACAAGAACATCCCAAGCACTGAAGCCTGAAACAAAAATTGCAAAGAAAGATCCAAATCAGAGCTTGGCCAAAAAAAAAGAATCCAAAAGATCTCCAGAGGTTCAAGTAAAACCTGAGAATAAGAATGAAGACTACAAAAACAAAGAAAAAGATGTGGCCAATAGAAAAGAGAATGGAAAGACACAGGGAAAGGACCACAGAGATCAAAATGATGAAGAGAAGCTTGGTGGGCTGATATTCATGTGCAATGGAAAAACCAAACCTGATTGCTTCCGTTACATGGTCATGGGTTATCCACCGAACCAGCAAGAGCTTGTAAAGAGTATCAAGCCTGGTCTAAAGCTCTTCCTATATGATTTTGATGTTAAGCTTTTGTATGGCATCTATAAGGCATCATCTGCAGGTGGGATGAAACTTGAGCCATCTGCTTTTAATGGGTCCTTTCCTGCACAGGTGCACTTCTTATTTAGCTTTTCCTATCTATAGTACTACTTCATAGTAAATACTGCTGAAAATAAACCAACTCATGCATTCAGAGGCACATGGTAGACTACAGAATGACAAGCACTGCTCTCTTATTTTCCTTGGGAAAATCTCTAATATCTTCCAAATATTTTGGCAGGTCCATTTTGAGGTTCACATGGATTGCTTGCCTCTGCCAGAAAGCGTCTTTAAGAAGGCAATCGAGGACAATTATGAAGGCAACAAGAATAAGTTCAACATTCAACTAACTGTCCAGCAAGTGAGGACCATCTTCTTTTCAGAAATCACGAATCGTGCAGTCATCTTAGCTGCTCTTCTTCTTGGCTTTATTTTATCTTGGACCTTTTTTTTCCCCTCCTTTCTTTCCTCAATTTCATAACAGGAAAACTTCCTTCACAGGTTTGTCTGACAGTAGGTTTGATGTGACATTTTACAGGTGAAGAAGCTTACTGTGCTATTTCGCTCTTCTCCTAAGCTCCAATCGAATATTGAGGTCCATGCTCGTACTCCACAGCCAGCTCCAGTCCCCGCACCACCAAGGACTACTAGGCCATCAGTAGAAGCACCTCTGCATATGCACCAAGAGACATTGGCCAGGGGTCCATATGGCCTTGATAAAGCCAGGAGCTACTATAATGCACCCCCTTACAAGGAGACTCCGCCAAGGGACTCTGTTCTATATGATCCTCTTTCTCGCACTGAGGAGCATCGAGAATATGGTCTCAAGCAAGATCCCCCAATGCCTGCTCCTGCTTCCATGTCAGGCTTGTCCCATGGAACCTGGGATGCTGCACCACCAAGGTCTTTTATACCAACAGTAGAAGCTCCCCTGCATCCATACCCAGAAACATTGGCCAGAGGTCCATATGCCTTGGATGAAGCCAGGAGGTATTACATGCCGCCTTTACACCTACAGACCTCTTCAGCACCAAGTGATTTTGCTCGACCTGATCCGCTTTCTCTGACCGACGAGGAGTATCGGAAATATTGTCTGAGGCGAGAACCACCTTCACACATACAGACCTCTTCAGTACCTAGTGATTTTGTTCAACATGATCCTCTTTTTGTGACTGAGGTGGAGTATCAGAAATATGGTCTGAGGCGAGAACCTCTGATACCAGCTCCTGCTTCCTCCATCTCTGCTCCTTCGACGTTGGACGTGTCCCATGGAAGCAGGGATCTTAATTATCCTAATGAAACTGTGCTATATCAATCTAGTAGAGCGCTATATCAAAATCCTTTGGATTATCAGACAGATCTCTCCCAGAGGAGAGTGGATGAGACACAGTATAAGTTACTGCCGGTGGCTGAACTTCCACTTTCCCGACCAGCATCTCGTCTTACCGACTTGTATGGTGTATCCAGGCGAGGTGAGGTTGAATATGGAGAGCAGGTCATTGAGCCTGAAAGATTGCATTCTACTCGTGCAGCTGATTCTCTCTCAGATTACAACCAGAGATACCGACATCTAGATAGCAGGACCGAAGTTCAGTCCCTGCCTGTATCATCTCGATACTC
Source organism: Phoenix dactylifera (assembly GCF_009389715.1). NCBI lineage: Eukaryota > Viridiplantae > Streptophyta > Magnoliopsida > Arecales > Arecaceae > Phoenix > Phoenix dactylifera. The sequence goes on from NC_052392.1 coordinate 7,252,566, forward strand.
CTTTACTGGTCTTCTTATTCGTACAGATGAGTCTTCGAGGTAGCCTGAAACAGGAAGATCCTGCCATTGCTTAAAGACTAAAGGCATTTGGTGCAATGTCCTAGAAAATGCCAATTCCAGGCACTTTGTTCGCTTATTGGATATTCTATGTATTGGTACATGCTCAGAATGTAGTATTCTATATTAAATTATTAGATGAGTGAGCCCCTACACGTGTCCTGTTAGCAATATTTATGGGCTGCAAGTATCTTATCTGCTGCGTCAGTGCTAAAAGTTCTCTTAAATTTTTTATTTGGAACTTGATCATTCAGTCTGTGACTCTGTTGACAGAAGTTGCCAATATGCTTGTTACATTTACTCTGATCCTGTACTGCAATTGTCCAATGGGGCAGAGTGGTCAGCCAACATAGTACATAAAACTGAATTAAAATTGTGCTTATGGCTTGGGTATGAGAACTGAATTCCTCTATTACATGAATGTGATAGAACTTTCTGTTGCTGTTTGTCTAGTATGCTTCTACACCGAAAATAGATTCACAAATGATCTAAAATGAATAGCTTTCATAAAATGGCTATTTGCTTTTCCAGGAAACTTGCTCTGCTAAAATTGGCAAGTCATTAAACCTGAAAAATCTACAGAAGTTTCATAAAAAATAGGTAATTCTCTTTATTTTCATGAAATGTGCTTCACAAAAAAATCCTGTTTTATTATTATGTGGTCTAAAAATACCTACGTGCATCCAATCAGCCGGAGGTAGCATCCATAGACAAGTTTAATGTCCTTTCATTGTCCCACGCTATTTGTGTGTTCTTGTCGAAGCCGTGGATGCAAGTAAATACTAGTTGGAAAACAATAATATGCATTAATTTAAGCCTCTTTCTCTGTCCACCCTATTTCAACAACTTAACCTAAATATAAACTTAGCCAAGAGCCCAACCCTTTACCCAGTATATTTCGAGATTTGTTATTTTTTGATTTTTTTATGTATTTATACCCGATTTGGATGAGGCATCCGCTTAAAAAAAGAAAAGAAAAGAAAAGAAAAGAAGGAAAGGGAGAAGGAGAGCCCAACCTTTCCAATCCAGCCCTAGTCCAATCCAACTACCCAAAGAACTGTCGCCTTAACGGCGTCATATATTTCCATTTTTCCTTCCTTTTATTTATATTTTGCTAATAAATTTTAGATGGATAATGATAATTATGGTTTAAGGGTCGTTAAGGCGTCATCGTATCCAGGAAATGGTACGTGTGTATGGTGGCGCAGACCAAACCGATTCCTCAAACCTCTCCGGGCGAAGGAGGAATAACGAAAACAAGAGTTTATTGTTAAAAGGAGGAATAGCAAAGCAGTTTTCTTATCAAAGTGGAGGAATAGATCATTTCCATCAGGAGGTATGCTTATTCCAATATCGATATTCCTGGTTATATATTTCTTGAAATTGGAATAATTTGAGCCACCTTGTTTTCTCAGATGTTTCAAGTTTGTTTTTTTTTTTTTGACGCAATTCTTGGATGATTTGCAGGGCTTATGGAAAGTGGAGGGAAGCAGAGATCTGACGTGTCGTATGCCCTTTACCACTTCTCCACCAGTGGTGCAGCGGTTGCTGTTGCCACCGCCGTCACCCATCCTCTAGGTTTTTTTTTAATTATTATTCTTGTTCCTATTCTGGCATCTTGATTGGATTCCATTTTCTTCTGAATTTCATATGAAGTGGATTGGTCTAGTGATGGATAAATGTATCTGGATTTTTTGGAATTCCTAAACTGGAATCGAAGAATAAATGTTATGATTGGTACGACTTTTTAAGATTGAAACCACCTTTAGTGCACTTCAATGATGGAGTTCTCTGCACTGTCCTGTAGGAATGGTTATGGATGTGAATAAAATGTGGATACTGTGAATTAGAGTTGAGTGCATATAGGGTTTTTTTTTTTTTAGAGATGTCCGTTATTTTGTAGGATTTATATAGCTTTGCATGTATTCTTATTGTTTTTGATTTTTTCAAAGATTCCTATTAACTCTTATTTTTCTTATCATTCATATATTTTGGGACGGGCCATGGTAAATCAAAATCCCACCACAATTTGTACATATCGTTTGCTCGTGATGCCCAAAGTGCATACTTAAATCATGTTTAGATCTTTGTTTTCTTTTTCTTTATATTTCTTCTTCTTCCTTTTGATTCCCAGGGATAACTCAGAATCTTCTAACTATTTTTTGATGCTGTGGGATGTTCAACAACCTTCTGGTTATATGAGAAATATGATTACAAATGCATGTTGTCATGGATATGCACATAAATTTTTAAAAATTGACTCTGAATAATCAAAAGCCATTGAATAAATACATGTAAGGGGGGGATAATATTATTAGACAATTGACTTCTAATTGTAATTTATTTAGACAACTTGAGAGAAGATTTAGTTCCAAAATTGCCTACACAACATAGCAAATCTTTTTTAAAACCTGTTGGAAAACAAAAGGACTCCTGTGGGATGTTTAAAACATTCTTTATTCCACCATGGTTATCTAGAAATTGTCGTCAAGTATTTATATGATAAACTTAGATATGAATCGATACAAGTCTTATGATTGAAAACCATCATTTAGAGTCCCTTTAGTAAACAAATGTCTTTGTCTTTCCGTTGGACACAAAAGACAAATGGCTACAAAATTTGTGTCAAGTAAACGCTACTTCCCTTAAGGATGGATGCCCTTCCCTTAAGGAGTTGGTCGACTATGGTTGATGCTGTGGTAGAAGAGGGACTACGGGTGTGCTACCTCCTCGCACCAAGAGGGGCAGAGTGGGATGAAGCTAGGCTTCGACAGTTGTTTTGGGTGTATCTTGCTTAGAGGGTCCGGTCCCTCCCCGTTTCGATTTGTGTGGGACTAGATATCCGAGTTTGGAGCACCTCGTGCAGTACCAGTGTTAGGGTGGGAGATTTCTCCCGAGTTATCTGGCGGGAGCGCGAGCTAGGGCCGGACTGCACTTGAATTTGGAGGTTCAGACTTCACCCAAAGGCATCACTCTTCTTATGGAAGGTGATCTGGAAACGCCTTCCGACGAGATCGACGCTGAGTAGACGTGGTTTGAGGATCCCTCCTGAGTGCGGGAGGTGTGGCGTCGATGAGACCGTGGACCACATGCTATTTCAGGATGCATGGGCGAGGTTGACGTGGCAGTGGGCAGAGTCTCCGCGGGAGGCCTGGAGTCAGAGGGTGCTGTTCTAACAGGTGATTCACCAGTGGTCGAGTAGCCTACAGACACGCCAGAAAGCCGTCAGAGTGACTTGCACAGCATACCAGAATTTGCTGGCAAAAAATACTCGTACTTTTGGTAAGCGCAGGATGTCACCGAGGTTTATGGTGGAGTACGCCCGGGCGCAGACGGCGGAGATCAGTCACACCTCCTCTTCTGATAGACCTTTCGCAGCTCAGGATACTTGGGGTTCCCACTCTGCTCAGGCAACCTCTCATATGGTGTTCTTTACTTGAAAGCCCCCACCCCCAAGCTTTCTCAAGGTTAACTCCGATGGGTCTGTTTTGGATGGAGGCACGAGGGGAGGTGCGGAGTTTGTCATACAAGACCCAAATTCCAAGGTGGTGGTAGCGGGCGGCTGCTAGTTATTCTACATTTTGGTCCCCAGGGCAGAGTTGAGGGCTGCTAGGCGGGTCTTCAACATACACAGCGAGTGCTACAGGCCAGCTTGGTTACCTGGAGAGTGACTTGGCCACGGTGATCAGTTAGATCCAGGGGGTTCGAGGGATGTGGGCTCAGACCATCCTTTGCTTTGGGACATCTGGATGATGACGAGGAATGGTGGGGCTTTTCAGGCCAAGCATGTTTTTAGAGAGGCCAATGGGCCCGCGGATTGGGTGGCCGGTCATGTGGCTAATCATTCTGAGAGCATCTTGTGGGCAGGAGAGGGAGAGTTGCCTCGGGCACTCCGTGATCTTTTAGTTTTTGATTTCATTGGGTGTATTTGTACACATATTATATGAAGAACCTGCCAAAGCAAAAAAAAAAATGCTACTTTGGTGTCAAGAACCAAATTAAGTCAAATTCCTGAAATGGATGGAAAGCATATGTTTAACGAGTTCTCATCATTGTTGACTTCATCAATGCTGACAATATTTAAAGAAGTGAAATTTGATTTTGTCTATATTTCCTAGTGTACTAGATATCTACTGGAATTAGACACAAGTAAATGATGTTGCATAAAGAAAGAAGTAGGAGCAAGACTTAAACATAGAAGGGGTGTTTCAGTTATTAGATTTTCTAAAGACTGATTTCAATGACATGGTACGTTGGTAACTGAAATTTAACAAAGGCAAACACAATATTGCTCTATGTTGATTGAAGATTTAAAGTTACATTTATGAAGCTGAAGGAAGTGAAAGTGTGTCATAGACGTACACAGAGTGGAGCAATGTTACATGGGCCTTATGTCCAGCTCAATTTTCTACATTGTACATGTATAGGTGAGTCTGATACACATCCAACAGTTTGGTTACTTAACAAATTCTTTTATTGCAAAGCCTAAAGACTGCTCAAGGTTTGGGCTCTTTAGCTATGAGTTCAATCCACCATAATGACGTTGGAAATGAGCTCTTGCTATTGGAGCTTGGTTAAGGATAGAGGTATTTAAAAACTTTTAGAAATGTGATATGATTCATCTATAATTTGGCCGACTATACCATTGCTTAGAACTGCAACTCTGGCATTTTAAGTTTTTGGAGGCATATAGAAGATTACATGGTAAACATGTTTTTAGTATCTTCTCATATTTTTAATATTTAATATCCCTTGTTTGAAATTGTGTACACCAAGTGAACTATCTTACCTGCTGATACATGTGTAAAATGAAACTGGTGGTGCAGATGTTCTCAAAGTTAGACTTCAGATGCAGCTTGCCGGCCAAAGAGGAAATTTGGTTGGGATGGTATCTTCCATGGCTGCTAGCTGTCTCAGGAAGCTTTTAGATTTCTTTCTTCTGATATTGGAGATAGTTGCTAAACATAATCTTTGAAACCTGCAGGGAGAACTTTCTGCACAAATAATAAAAAGTGAAGGGCCTCGAGCACTATATTTGGGCCTTGGACCTGCATTGACTAGGTCTGTCCTTTACGGAGGTCTTCGGTTAGGCTTATATGAGCCTTGCAAATATATTTGTGACTACATGTTTGGGTCAACTAATTTCCTTGTAAAGGTTGCATCTGGAGCATTTTCTGGTGCGATAGCAACTTCCTTGACCAATCCAACGGAAGTTTTAAAGGTAGAATACTGCACACTGTGAATTCTTTGGAAAAATGTTGTTATAATCCTTACTTAATGGAGAATTTTCTTTACCTGTGCATTTATGCAGGTGAGGTTGCAAATGAACTCAAACGCCAGAAGGGGCCCTATTAGAGAGATGCATAAAATCGTGTCAAAGGAGGGCATAAGAGCACTTTGGAAGGGTGTTGGCCCAGCAATGGCCAGAGCTGGTTGTTTGACTGCATCACAGATGGCAACATATGATGAATCCAAGGAGGTTTAGCTCTTCATCAGATGCTCCACCTTTTTTTCTCTACTTATTAGAAGACATTTTACATTGTTTTCAAATATTTAATTGAACAATATATTATCCTTTATCCTTTTTTTTTACTTAGGCTTTTGCTTTTGTAGATAACTTCATTTACTTTTCTCCGATTCAGGCCTTGCTCAAATGGACACCCCTTGAAGAAGGTTTCCATCTACATCTCATGTATAGGGAATTCCTGGTTATTTTTTGTTGTCTAGATCTGCAAAGTATATTCTGAAGCTGCGTTTAGATTAGAATGCTTAGAAATAACTAACATCAGTCTGTGCCTATATGAAGCTCAAGTTGCATAGCTGGAACAGTCGGAAGCCTTGTAACAGCACCAATGGACATGATCAAAACCCGCCTTATGTTGCAACAAGAATCCAGGAGTGTCAGAAGTTACAGAAATGGATTCCATTGTGCTTACCAGGTATTAAACAGAAGGCGTCACGATGCAAAGTTTTTCTGCACATTGAGCAATATTGCTCATATGCATTTTGTGTTGAATATCCAGTATAAGTTGGTACAATCCTGTAGTCTATTCATTTTATTTGCTCATTAGTGGCCTAGCCTTATTGCCCATTGAGGTCTGTGCAATGACAAAATTGTGTATATGGATAAATATGAAGTCATCATCATCATACAATCACAGCAACCCACCTGGGTAGCTAGCATATTTACATGAAAAATTATACCGCATTTCATAATCATTAGCAGTTGGAAGCCTGCAATCGTCATGCTCAATTAAGATGTAATTCAAAAGCATCAAATTGTTTGATTTGTAATTTCTGATTTTCTTTTTTAGAATTAGGATGGGTGGAAGCCTGGCTGAAAGTTGAAATGAAAGTGGGATAAAACCTACCTAAAAGCCAATACTGGCTTTAACTCTCACTGCCTTCCTAGAAGCCAGATATTTTTGGGTTGCAGAATACCTTCTTCCAGAATATAATGGTGGTTGAGATCAAGTAATTGAGATATATTAAGGATGTGAAGTATGTGAACAGTATCAACAACTCCTACATGGTCATTGTAGTCCATCCAAAAGCCAACAAATTGCTGAGTTAAGACAAATGTATAATAAAAATGTATGAATGATTACAAGGAACCTATGCAGCACGCTGAGAAGTCTTAAATTTATACTTTACCTGTGAAAGCACTAATGGGCTTGAATTTGTAGTGTAGAATTTGTAAGTAAACAGTATAATTTATATTTTTGGAGAAATATATTTGATATAGATACAGTCACGAGATGTTTTTATTATACATTTTGTATGAATCAGACTCATATCTGTCATGCTACTGAGGGCAACATAAAAGGAAGCAATAGATAAATTAATCTTGAGGTATAGGGAGGGTCGATCTCCATTTGCATCTTCTCCTAATTAAGAATTAGCTGTTTTCTGGGAACTTTTAACCAAACGCTGCCTTTGTTGATCGTACTGCAAAAGGCTTAAGTATGCTTCTCATTTGAGAAAACCTTAAATTCCATCTCCAATATCTTGTGGATGTGATTTCAACAATTTCTTCTTTAAGTAACATTCTGTAATTTTTGAAGAAGATTAAGAAAAGTGTAAAAATGCATGTCAACAATCTAATTTTGGGTCGGTTGTGCTTTAGCCTACTATATGGACAGAAATACATTACTGATCTAATAGCCATGTACATCATCACCTGTTATATGGAATAGAAATCCTACATTTTTTTTTTTTTGGTACAACGGTGGCTCACACTCGACGGGTCAAAATCAGAAAGCAAAAGACTAGATAAGGATTCCGGCACTGCACCGTGATCCATCCATACGAAACCTCCAGAGTGGTAAGCCGCAAAGGAAGCAACCCAGTCGGCGGCACCGTTTGCTTTCCTATAGACGTGCATGGCCTAATGGGAGCCATACTCCTCTAGTAGTCTGCGAATGTCGTGGCGCAACGGTCTGCCCTCACTTGCGCGTCTCCGGCCCTGGATCCAATCGATCACCGTGGCCGAATCCCCCTTGAGGAGGAGCCGGTCCGTGCCCAGTGTCCACCGAGCATAGAAGATACTCTCTCAGGTGGCTCGCCGCCACTAGTATGGCGTCGTGATCCCTGATAACGAAGCCTGCACCTCCGCATCTTCTGTCGTCAACCACGCTACCATCGAGGTTCACCTTCAGAAAGGCAGAGGTGGGGGCACCCAGGATACGAGCACATACTTGGATGCTGCATGAGCAGGAAGGGAGCCCTAGATGTTCCTGGCCAACTCAATAGGTGAAACCTCAGTGGTACCGATGAACTCCGCCGCATGCAATAGCACTTTAGCCGCCACCACCTTCGAGGGTGGGTTGCTGCCCTCGAAGACTCGAACATTCTTATCCAGCTAGTAGTGGTAGGCCAGGTAGGCAGCACGAGTCCCCCTCTCCTCCACCCCAGACCCCGTGCTGAGGCCTTTAGAAAGCGAAAGAACTCCTCGATGGACACCCACCTCTGCCATTGGCCAGGATGGACCAAGGCACACCTCCAAATCTGACTGGCCCGTAGGCACACGATAAGAGAATGGTAGATGGACTCCTCCACCTTCGGACAGGCCACATAGGTTGTAGGACACCTCACTCTCCGCCGCACCAGCACGCCCCTGGTAGGTAAGCATTCCCAAGCCACCTTCTATAGAAATAAAGCAACACGGGGGTGGATGCGCATCCTCCAGATCCATCCGCCATCCATCTGCTGAGACACTGATCCCCCAGCCATCCTCGAGACGTCATGGGCGCTCACTGTCGTCCTCCTAGTCAAGCTCCATATCAGGGATCAGCAGGGATAGTACCCGCTCGGCAAGCTGCTCACCAAAAATCCGCCTAACGAGATCCGAGTCCCACCTCCGCTCCCTCCGGACAAATAGGTCACAGACTCTACGACCCTCCAACCACCCGTGGTTGATCAGTGTGGACTAGCCCTGCAATGTATCCTCGGATAGCCACCTATCCTCCAAGATATTGATGGCTTGACCATCCCCAATCTCCCACCTGGTCGCCGGAAGCACCCTCGGGGTGCGGGCACAAATCTCTCTCCAGATGAAGGAGGAACCTCGTCCAGCTCGAAAGGCGAACGGGGTGGCTGGGTCCCCATACTTCACCCTCAGTAGCGTAACCTAGAGACTCCTCGACTCCAGAAAAAATCTGACTGCCATCCTGGTAGCAAATGTCTCCCTACACTCGACCAGAGAGTGGACTCCCAGCCATCCCCGGCTGGTTGGCTGACAAATGGTCTCCCAAACAGAGCCGACCAGAAATCTTACATTCAGTACACATCTCCTTCAAACTCGAGACAGACTGCAGATTGTGTTTGCGTCTAAGAGTTTGTCATTTGTCAAGGAAGAAGCAGTGATGCTAAACATGAAACTTCAGGTACACTATACATAAAAATACAGATATATGCATGTACGTATGCTGATATGGTAGCCATAATTTCATATTTTCAAGTCCCCTAATTTTTCAGAAGCTATATTCTGATATCCTATTGAGCAGCTCTCTGCCTTCTCAATGAAAAAGCATGCCTTTGCATGCTTTTGATTTCCACTGGTTAAACTCTTGGTCTATGATGTGTATTTAATTAGAGAGGCCAGCAGGTAGGGAGGTGTTGGTGATCAGGAGACATTGGTTGAATTTGAAAGTATATAGAGTGTTACCTTACCTCTTGTAGTGGAAACATAACATCTCAGATAGGTTTCAGAGAAGAGCTTGTTTCTTGATTCTAGAATGTCAATAATAAGTGGACCCATCATTTGTTCATGATATAATTAACATTAGAAATAAGCCTTTTTCACTTAATAAAGGTGACAAGTAATTTAGAAATCTAGAGGATTCTTATCAAATTCTGATTTTATCTTTTCTTAGGGGATTGACTTGGAAATATCGTTCCTTGGCCACTACTTTGGACAATGGAGTTAAGAGGAATAAAATCTATGACACTGAATCAAAACTCATCCTTCAATTTGGAAATTATGTTTTTTTGGAGAGGGGAGATTTAGTAAATATGAAGGCCATATTCCAATGGTGGAGAGGCTATAGATGATGTCAAAGGTATAGCAGTTTGTGTTCTTTTTTTTATCTTTTGTGCTGTAAAGGATGACTTTATTAGGTGTTTGCTTGTGTTTGCTTGTGCTCTTCCTATTGAAGTGGTTAAGCTAAAACTCTACAGCTGCTCACTTGTTGCCCTCCTTGTGACATGGTTAGCATTTTCTGTTAGTTACCAGACCTCCCTCTTGTAGAGAGGCAAGTTTTAAATTGGCTATGTTCATCTTATAAATGATATCAGATCATTTAAAACTCATCGATCACTCCTTTCAAAAATTATCCACATATAGGCAGTCTTATGATGATATGCTATCACAAAAAGGCTTGCTACCCTCATGATCTATCTACAAGGTTAGTGATAGTATCATCCAAGGATTAAAGTACAAATCCTTATCAGTCCGTACCAGCCATATAAGATTGTACCAATAAGGTACCACCCCCATATTGTGATGACATTAATTTACATGGTATTTTACATGCATTTTGTTGTGCAAGCACCAAGGGAGATACCCTCTTTCTCAGTTCACTACCGTACCATACTGGTCCATACCACACCAGTACAGGTTTTGGTACCATTACTTCAATCCTCCTATTGCTCTTAAAATAATTATTTCTCTTCCCCATGCTGGCCTGAATATTACCTGATTGCCTCATGGTTTGACTACATATTAAGTCTGACACTCCGACTAGCTAAGCGAGTGAAACTATTACTTCAAATTTTTTTCAGCTTCCATGCTTAGTTGGCAAGCAAGTCAAGATAATGAGTGATTCTTCCCTTCTTTGCTTGAAGCAATCTAAAATACTTAACTCTTTGTGGTTGATATTAAAGGGAATAGACTGAAATGCCTATAATATTTTTGGTCGTATCTTATGTAAAATTTTGATTCTGATCTAGCATATAGCGTGAGATGAACTTTTTGCTAATAGTCCATGCTTTTTCCCCCTCTTTTAGTTGGCTTTATTCATAATTCTGAAGTATCTTCTTCTTAAAAGTCCAGATGAGAAAAAGACACTAGTGGTTTTACCGAGCTTTTACTTCTCTTTTTTCTCCTTATTTATTTTTTGGTTTGCTTTCAGGTTGTGTTTACAGAGGGCTTCAGAGCACTTTATAAAGGGTGAGGATCATTTGCAAACTTTATCAAACATCAGAGTATTTGATGCAAATATTGATGGCACACAAGCATTCTTGGGTGTGCCTGATGTTCAATTAGTCTTATTTATATAATTTGGGGAATTTATCTTTACTGGTGTTGAACAGGGTTGTACCGTTTTAACCTAGCTACGATTTTTTTCAGGAATGCCATTTTTCTTGTGTAATGTTTTGCTTAACTATGCACACTACATCAAATCATTTCAACATGTTGCGTGTAATGATTTCAATTGAAGACCTTCCATCAATTCTCTCAAACTTCATTACCATTGGCCTTAATGAGTTTGTATTTTCTTCCTTCGAATTATCTTATTAATTGGGTGGGTTCTCCCTCCTTGTTCTTCCAAAAGGACGGGAAGATACAACTTATCAATTTTCAAACCCTTTTTTATTATCCTATTCTATCATGTGCTTGACTTGAAACATAGAAATGAAGATAACAAAATAGGAATTTAAATGGATCGGAAATCTTGAAGAAACTTTAGTTAAAAACCATGTAAATATGATCCTTGTCTTGTCTTCGCACAAGCCATACAGTGCGGAAACATGCTGAGAGATGGTCTAGTAGTTAATTTGCCACTATGGCAAAGAGAGAAAGGAATGCATGTGGATGTGCCGTATGTTGCAGGTTGACAGGTTGAGAGCAGTAAGAAGATTTGCTGCTGAGGGAAGGGATCGAAGTTGTGGATGAAAGAATGATCTCATGAGTGAAAATTAGCCACTTTAGTTTCAACATTACCATTCTGTGAATGGAGTTCTTGAAGTACTTCTCCAATCCATTCATATCCCAATAAGGATTGCTTCCTTGATTGACAAGGACAGCTTCCTTATTTAGCATGAAAATTAACTTTCTAAGATATCTAAAATTTGCTTACTGGACAAAACCAGTCCGAGAATCCAAACTGTCATATGAGAATGACCGAGTTTAAGAGACAAATAGCAGAGTTTTATAGTCTTTTTTTTTCCCCCGAAGGGGGGGGGGGTATCAAGTTACAAATATAGTGTTAAGATAATTAGATGTATTTGTAACTAGACATTTGAGTTTCTATTTTAAAAAGAATGGAAAGATCCCATTTTATCATTTACCCCTATGCTTTGAGTAAACCGTTTAATTATAAAGAAACGATGGATTCTACTTGAGAAGAAAAGAGGGGAGAAATACTCCAGGCTTTGTTTGTCGTATCTCTTTTGGCACCCCAAAGGATCATTCCTAGCTGTCCTTGGAGGCTGAACTACCAAATTCCTCCTGATCAGTCCATTTCAATTTTCAACCTCATCTTTTCTTTTCAGGAGTGTGTCTGCAAATGACATAGACAGTGCTATCTCATCATGAATGAGATCAAATATCTCATTTGCAAAAAATAGGGTAAGCCTTGTTTTTTTACACTGTTGATGGTTGTAATATGTGAAAATTATGTGAGTATTATTTTCAGAATGACCTTCCTAGATAAAGGTAAATTTTGATTCATTTAGATACAACTGACTGACTAACTACATGGTATCACGATTATTAAAGGTTGATCATTCCATTTTTTAATTCACTTGTAGTAACTCTTAGTTATTTTGTCCTGTAAGAAACTAAGTAGTCAGACACCTTCTTTGAATATTTAGTCATGGTAAACGTGCATACCAAGCAGAGAAGTTTATGAATAGAATCCACTTCAAAACTAGGTTGGGATGAGATCTTCTTGTTAGCAATTTAGGATTTTCACATCCTTTTAAGTGCTTTCTTCCCCTTGAGTCTTGTCTGTCTGCTCTTTAAATGTATCTTCCTTCAGGACCTTTTGTAGCGTCCTATCAAGTTGCCACAAAATAACTTTATGGGGAATATTTACCAAATATTTTTTACTCTTTCTTCAAGATTTCCACAACAAAGTCAGTAGTAACAAAAACATCAGGCAGTTTATTAAAATGATGGCTATCCTGAACTATATACTGATTTGGAAGGATATGGATGAAGGGATTTGGGAAATGGGAACCTTGAAAACAAGAAGCAACAACCAATGTGATGAGCCAGTGAGACTTGGGTCTTCTAGTTGGCACCCATCTCTCCCACACATGTGCTGAGGAAAGGTTCTGGGTCCAAACAGAGAAGGTGGTACTCCGACCATCCTTCTCAAAAACAAAAGAAGAAGGTAAGATGTATAATACTGGATTTTACCTGTCTGCTGATTGCTTCAAAAAATCCTATTATGTTAGAGCGGTCAATGCCTGCAATTAAAAAATGCAATAATTGAACTTTTTTTAGTTTTGTTATTTAGTATGTGCCAGGGTCAATGATGTTGGCTCTTAGGGTCTAAATTTTGCTTGGCATGCAGCAATAATCATGATATTTTCTTGGTTGAGTCCCTTTCTGTTATGATTAGATAGGAGATGTTGACATACTATTTTGATTCTTGTCTCTGGAAACGGTAGAGACCTGAAAATTACTAAAAGAGGAGGGATATCTGATTAGAATGGTGTCATGTCGTTGTTAAATGGGATGGCAACTTTAATAAATAAATAATTTTCTAAATGAAGATAGTTGAAGATTTCCATCATTATCAGCATAGGGTCCTATATGCCAAATCTTCAGTCCATTCAAACCGACAAAATAATAAATATGGTATGCTGTACCGATCGGTACAGGTCGGTACCGGGCGTACCGTATCCGTACCGATAGATACCGGTATCGGTACGCCAGTGTCGGTACGCCTGATGTACCGCATACCGTACCGTACCGACATTCGGTACGCTTATGCTAGTGCGGCACAGGTACGGGGTTCGGTACCGGTACGGCGAACCTTGGGCGACATGTAATGGCTATCTGAACTGAGTGCCTTAACTACCATGGATTTCCCTTTATTATTTGAGCAAGTTGTTGTCTGCCTCTGGATTGGCATTTTATTTTGATCCATGGCTCATGCATAAATGTGTCTAAACCATGTACAGAGACAGGCCTAAGTCCTATGTGCAAAAACTGGCCTAACTGTTTGCAAGACTACTTGTAAAGTGGCTGCGTGAGGACTAATCATCTGATGCCAGTTAATGAAAGAACTGGGTGTGAAGTTCCCCTGCATTGGTTTATTCAGCTGCAAAGAGGCAAAAAATGGTCACCCATTTGGCATTTGATGCCATCTGGAACTTTGAGATTCATGGTGAAGCATGATTTTTATTTATATGAACCCAATGGCAGAACCATTAAATATTGTCTTTCAGAAATGTAAGTACTATTTTCTGTGGATCAGTAGCGGTAAAAGCTTACTCTTTGCACTTCATGGCAGAGCTTATCCTTACCCAACCTAAGCTAGTTAATCCTTTTGCCGCCTTAATTTATTCATAAGCCATGCATTGTCTACTTTCTTTTGAGCTTTCATTTATCCTTGATGGGCACGAAAACATGCATTCTGTTATATACGATCAGCAAATATTGCTGCCCGAATGCTCTATGTTTAAGAAATCTCTAAAGAAACTGTTGCTTGAATAAATTTGTCTTCCAGGAACATATGACATTCAGCTGGGAAACTTAAACGAAGAATTTGTGCCTCTGAATACTTATGTAATGGTTTCTTTTGCATCCATTTTTTGTGTATCAGAGGTTTTGCTACCTTTGCAAGATTAGGTCCCCAGACCACAATCACATTCATTGTCTGCGAGAAGCTACGGGAACTTGCTGGAATGAAGGCCATCTAATTGTGGTGGATATTCCAAGTTAATGGACTGCCATTTTCCGAATGCGAGCTCGTTGATATGTTCCAACAAGCAATGCCGCCATTCCTTCTGTGATTGCATTCAGAGGCTACACCAGATCTATCACAGATGCATGGCGTTAATCGTACTTGAATAGTGGTCTTTCCTTTACCAATTTGGTTTGTAATTTATATTGCATTATCTGATTTGATCATTCAACTTGAGTTGTTAATTGTACATGGCATTCATCATTCCGAGGAAATAAAAAATGAATTCAGCTGTTATGACGTCCATTTGATTACCTGAGGAACACTAAGTCAAGAACAAGAAACTTTAGCTTCCGCGCGAAAGCTTGAAGCCTCGCCAACTGATGAACCTCCAGGTTAAGCCAAGAAACCACTATGACAAGATCAGTTAAAATGGAATCACTTGAGATAACATAGTTCAAAATTATAGAAGATTCGGTCACCCTCTTTCTAATTGCATTTGGGCTAGCCATGACTGAAGGTCAGTCTTGAGATGTGCATTATTATATTCTTGTTTAATATATTCTGCATATAGATAAAAGTATCTGGCTTATAGTATATCAATTGTTAAACTGATGCTCATCTCTTCTTCAGATATATATGAGCTCGTAGTTAGGTTCATCTTCATTCTACTCTCACCTGTTTACTTATTATGTATCATTATTGATGTATGATGATCATGCTTCCCTTGGTGCTACAACATACATTGCTTGCTGTTTCTTAGGCAAGGTCGTGAGGAGAATCAACTGCAGGTACAAGGTCATGCAATGCCTGTTGGGTTGCAAGAAAAGACCAACGAGAGCTCTACCAACGGTATAATCTTCTAGATTCTGCAAGTACTGGGACTGAACAAGGTTCAGTTCAGCTTCAAAAGAAGTGGGGTGAGGATACTTTAAGGTTATACTCCACTTTTGATTCATAATTTCAACTTTCAGAGACAATTCAGCCAGAAAATCTGAAAAAGAATGCATAGAAATTGCATGAAGTCCAAAAAAGATTATGATAAAAAATTAAAAATAAAACTGGGAGATATGTTGTGTCTAGGTATGTATACCTAAAAGCAAATGTGAGGGAAGTGAACATTAAATCATAGTTTAAAAACTCATTGAGTTGACTCAGGACTCGGCCAAGTTAACCCAGCAAGTTGTTGAGCTGATTCGGTAGGAAATTCAGTTTTTGTAAAACTCAGATATTAGATTGGTCTTGACTCGGCTAACTTGCCTATTTACTTGAAATTTGCTCTGCATTGTTTGACTCGATCAAGTTTTAAACACTAAACATTGTCCATTTTAATGTATTTTTTTCTAGATTTTCACTGAAAGCAAGTTATTGAAAAATTAAGGAGTCGTCTTTTAGTATATTTAGTGTGAAAAATATAACAATGTAAATTGAAAATAAGGAGCTGGGGCTTCAATTCCTCACCAACTGCAAAACCCCTTCATTCCCAGTTCTTTCGCCCACTCCTATAATCCCTTTGTTCTCAATTCCTATAATGCATTGAGGGTGTTATGTTGGCAATTTCCTCCTAGCGTTCGATGCCAACATGCAAATAGTAGTTGATAGCATGTCAAATAGTCATTGATATCTTTATTTTTTTATTTTAGTTATTAATTTAATATATTGATTAGATACTAATAATATATTATAGATTTAAGGCTTCCATGTATAAACATATCTCTATCTATATTTTTTAAAATAAATATTCAACAACAAACATGGCCATTGCTTGGTGCACTGGTAAAAGGATTAGGCCGACAGGGGATATAGTGTGGGTTCGAGTCCTGGGGTAGTCACAGTATTCATATTGTATGAATATATGACATTGTAAAGCTTGGTTTGCCTCTTCTAGGATCTCAGATTGCTAAGACTGTAACTAAATAATGTCCCTTTTAGTCTTGATGCCCAAAACTCACTAGGTTCGAGTCCACTTGAGTTTTGGGTTTTTAAGCTATGCATTAAACAATAGCTAAAAAAATAATACTACTAACAATGTACACGTAGTCATTTAATTAAGTTATGTTCCTTGAACTAGTTATGAGTAACTCAATTTCAGTTACCAAAGAGGCAATCATTCGATTGGAAAACCATGAAAGAATCAAGAGGTTTTCAAAGAATTATGAAGAACAATGTTGTCATGCCTACTTAGTTGTTTAATATGATGTCTAAACCACTTTCTAATCTGGTATTTCAGCAACCGGAGATTAGCCTTCTCCAAGAATGTGGCAGTCGCAGTTCTACGACTTGACTCAATCTATGACTAGGTTGGCTGAAGATGGGATGCTTACTGATAATTGAACAAAACAGGAATGCACAATTTCTTCAAGATGCATAGGCTCATGTACACTCTGTAACAAGTCGCTTAAAAAGTCCAGCCAAAAAATGCCTCTTCAAGTTTTCCAAATATACAGCAATGCTTAACAACCTAATGAAATTATGGTTGATGATCATCTAACAATACCATTATGAAATTACAATGATGTTGATCATGTATAACTTCTTGGCCGCTTACTGACCATGATCTCCATCTTTTTCATACCTTTTTTTCGATACCGCGACCTCCAAGAAGTTCCTGGGTAAAATCTGAGAAAACCAAGATTTACATTTACATCTCTGAGAACTTCCCTTGCCAGAAAATCTCTATCACAAGATTTGTTACTATGTACTGGCTCAGCCTTATCATGTGGTAATCAGTAGTCTTATTGCCCGAGACAAGCTCAATTCTGATATTTCAGCATAGCGGAAGCCTGTGTCATATCCTATTTAACCACAGCCCTAGGAGACCATCAAAACTCTTCCAAAATAACCAACGACACAGATGATGCAAATTTCTGTGATCTTTCTATCACAAAGATTTCTAAGCTGGTTCAATCAATGCAGTTAAGATGCCCTGCTGTCCAATCTTCCAAGAGGCAGTGAAGGTTCTCACTACTTCCATTTCAACATGCATATATCAGTCACAAGAGTACTTGTATCATATAAAATAGATATAAACTTGAATATATAATAAAGTATATCAAGACATAGAAACAGCACAATAGTTATGTTAGCCCTTACCAAGTGTAACTAATTTGCCCATCTACATGCGTGCTTTCTTTCCAATTGAACTATCAAGAACATCTGAATACAACATGATTGGCAGCATTTTATTGCAATTTGTATAAAATTAGCGTCTGTACAGTTACAACGACAAAATTGATTCCTCCTGGGGTAAAATCTTATCTTAGCACAACATTCAGTTTACTCTGCGCTGCTTCTCTAACACGCCACTGCAACCACAGAAAATCAGAATCAGTAATTTCTTAGATTTTGCATCCTAATAATTATTTGTTGAGGAAACATTTTTCATACCTGCAGTTGGTTAATCTCCTCGTCTGTTAGTGAACGTTCCATTGACCTGTATGCAATTCTGTAACAGTGGCTGGTCATACCCTTTTTATTAGTAAAATTGTCGATCAACTGCACCTGCAAGCAAACAAGACTTCAAATGAGCAAAAGGCTAGGTGCTCAGTTTGTGATAAGACCCAAGTGCACTGTCTGTTCAGGTTCAAACACAGTACTGCAAATAAAGTACATATTATACAATGAACAGACCCTGTACTTGAAAGTGAAATCACTGATCTCACAATGTAGATATGTGATTTCTATCATAAGATGGTCTACGGTAACTAGCAGACATGCACACAGAAAACAAAAGTGTAATAATAGAAGATACTGTTGATGCAGACGTAGAGAGCTCAAAATATCAGCGGTTCACATGAGTACCTCAGATTAGAACTAGTGCCAGTTAAGGACAAAAGTGAGGCTGTGCTAGCGTTTATGCATAGGTAATAATGTTAGATACAACCCTGGTGTAAAAGGTAAGATATAGATTTGATCCATCAAAAAGGAGAAGCTATAATTAAAAAAAAAAAAAAAAACCTTTGGATGGAAATAATGATGACCAAGAAACCTCCAATCATAACAGACTTTGAATTCGATAGGGTTTGGTAGCAAAGTAGATATGACAAACTGAACCAAAATGGATGGAATATTGCTTGTTGACTTCTTGTTCAACATCTTACAATGCACAATCTGGATCTCCAGTTGCTACTTTTCAAGGCACTTACTAGGATTTGTTCATGGATTCTCATGAATAAAAAAAAATACATATTAATCAAGGTAAAGATAATCTTTTAGGAATCATGCAGAGTACACCGTGGCCTGACCCTATCAACTATATGCTGCATTGCATAAGTTATCAAAAGCAGGTCAACATACCAATTCAGGAATGATGCAGCTGTATGCCTGCCCTGAGCAAAAATGTACTGCAGAGGTTGTCAGAGTAGATTAACATATTCTCAATCTGGACCTCAGAAGGTTTGTAATTAAATGGTAAGTTACAGAACATTGGGGGCAAGAGGTTATCCTCATCTATGATTTACCGGTTCATATTGGTCAAAGCTACAGTTACATAATTTAAAAATCAAACAATGACTGATAGGGAAGAATCCATTGACAGATATGTGAAGTAGAAAAAACAGCGCTAAGTCATACCTCCTCTACAAGATCTCCAGCAATTCCTCTAACAACTTCACATAAATTATTCTCAGTAAAAGAATCGCTGATCCAGAAACTCATATCTTTGTAGCAGGGAGGATACTGCAAGAAAAGGAAATGATTATCATAAGTAAACAAAAGTACACTCAGTTCTGATGAGTTTAAAAAACGTAAGAAGGTTACTATAAAGAATATAAAAAATTCCCCTTGTAAGTATTAGTAGTTGCTCATTTTCATGATTTATTTTTTTTTGATGGGAATACCATGTCAGTAATAATGAAATGCAGTCATATAAAGATTAGTAATTGAGCTTTGGCTAAAAAATCTGCTCAACTTTGCTGATATTCATATAACATATTTCAAATACCAGAAAAGCCAGAATTTTGTAAATTCAACTCAGGATTTTTTTTCCTTTGAAAGAAAATAAGGATATAATGCACATATCAAAGCTGTTGTTTATTATTGCATAATTATATCGATTTTAATGTTGAGATATATGCCTACAGTAAGAGTTCAATATATGAACGCTTAATTACTAATCTGTTCACGGGACCTTTAAGATTCTGCATACATTGGATTAAGCCATGAAGTTCATCACAATACCTTTGAAAATGGCTTGAACTTGATCCCGAGTTTTCCCTCAGAAAACTGTACACAAGAAGCAAAATGTCAGAGTTTAATTACATGATGTTGAAGCTTATAAACTAAACAGAAACAGTGGATAAAAGCACATCTTGGTCAATGGGTTCCTAACGTCAACTCAATGGAGAAACTACCAAAGTTATGTATTCATATTCATATTCACTTAGACTGTGTGTAAAATGATGAACTCTAAGCACAAGAAATTAGTGAGAGCACAAATAGGCTTCAAGTTGTTGATGTACATGCTTGCTAACTTCACCACCAGCACGCCAGCAATGCTCTATCTCCTAAACCTGGATAACTTCATATCAAGATAACCTCCTCCATATCAAGATAACCTCCTCCATATATTTGTCTTTACATTTTTTACCAAACTCCTCTAGGTGGATGTTGCTTGTAGTATGTACATTTGAACATGCGACAAGATACGCATATCTACGTACTTTATATATATATATATATATATATATATAAAGATCTAGCAAGAAATCCTAATTCTACCAGCTGCATATCAGGTCGAGAAGTACTTGTGATGTAAATCGCTGATCAGTTGACCAAAAAAGTCGAATGTCCGGAATATCAAAGAGAACCATTGCAAGTCGTTCCAACCCTAGTCCAAAGGCCCATGCAACACCATCCGTTCTACCACTTCTTCTGAGAATCTCCTGCTCTGTCACTCCACATCCCAACACTTCCATCCATTTCTCCTATAACAGCATTGGAGAGTAACAAATAAGCTTCAGATAACACTAAAAATGAAGAAAACCATGTGAAGATATATTAGATACAAAATTATAAAGGAGAAAGTGGTAAAATGGTGAAGTGGTAAAATGGTAGAGTGGGAAGAGAAGCAAAGTTAGCAAAGTGAAGCATAAGCCAGAGCCTGCACTTATCTTTAAACCTAATTCTTCCCATCAAGGAATTCCAACTCCATTCAATTATACATCGTCCATCCATTATTGGAAGGTTAGGACTCAAATAACACTAGCACATTTGTAAAATATCTAAACTTTCAACCATCCAGGTTCATGTTATTCATTAAGCATCCAGTTCATGTGAAGCAATACACAACAAAAGACAAATTAGGCAGGACAAACTACTTATAAGCATATAAAAACAATTCAAGCAATGCGTAACTAACAGGATAAGCAAATTACATCAATTAGAAAGGGCAGTTTAAACCTTTCTTTAATGCGTAACTAACAGGATAAGCAAATTCATTTTCTAAATGCTCAACTAAGAAGATATGCTAGCCTTTGCATTGCATTATATACCTGAAGAAGGTAGAGGTATAAAATGGAGACATTCACCTGAAAATATATCTCCAATTCAAAGGATGGGTTAGTGAAGGGAAAGTAAGTATCAACCCAGCGCATATCCACAGTACCTGCACATTTCATAGGGTATGTCAGACTGGAACTTCAGGTTAGCAGGTCCTTCAATAACCATTACAAATAAAAAATGCAGCAGCAGCTAACAATCAATGTTAGAAAAAGCAAAAAAGAAAGTTATGGGTTCAAAAGTACCAAAAAGATGCTTTGCCAAACCCTCAAGAGATTTCTTTAAATCCATGGCTGCAAAAGATGTTGCATCCATGCCAGAACCCGCCCAGTCATCAGGAGAGAAGACACGAACACCTTCCATCTGTATTTGTGGGCACTTATAAAATAATTGATAGAATAACGAAAAAGAATTTCTAAAAGTTGAAGTATGAAAACCTGATGAAAGACAGGATAATGAGTTGAGTCAATCGAGTCCCTGCGATAGACATCCCCAGTTACAAGAAATTGGGTATGTCCTTTCCTCAATAACTCTGCCTGATGAGCACTTGTATGACACCTCAAGACGGTCTGAGCATCAACATAGTATGTATCATTATAACTCCTGCTTATATGATCAGCAGGAACCAGTACATCATCAAAATTCTGCAAGAAGCAACATTTATGGTCACTATGAAGAAATGATTCATCAATTATATGGCCCTCAAAGAGTACACATGCTCATGAATTTGAATACAAAGCTACTTGACAGCAGGTGACAGTAATGGAACAGGAAATCAAAAAATGTTGTAGCAATCTCATTAGTGCGTAGCTTGCTCATCAAAAGCACTTTGATTCTGCCTTTATGATATAGCTGAAATGTGTCTGCGTGAAAGCTGCAGCTTAAGATGACTCAAAAATCAATCATCCAAGAAAGTTCTCAGAGCTCCAATATCATCATAAAATTCCTTTATATTGACACATATATACATCTCATTTTCTTCACGCTAAATTTTTCTTTTCTTGTTGATCATCTGAGGAGAAAAGAGGACAAGACCTAATACTTTGTACTTGAGATAAATTTTTATTAGTTCATTAAGTTCATATAAAAACTAATGTGAAAAGTATATATCAGAAAAAGGACAAATCTGTTATTTTCAAGATATCCAAAATTCTGAGATGACTAGCAATATATTTCTTGTTCATCATCATGAGCTGCTGCGGAGATAGGGCATAGGGCGCCATTAGTATTTTGGATATATTGAGCTGGCTGTACAATCAAATATCGAATACAATTATTTTCTAATTACACTTATATCATTAGCTGAATTTAAACATATGCTTTTAATTCATTCTACTTTGTGAACTTATTTACAGCATCACAGATTCACCATTAAAATTGTAACTTCATACAAGGCATTCACAAGATCAACTAGTTATACAGCAAATTTAATTTTTAAAAATAACGCTATAAGCATGAAATAATCAATCTGTTCCACTGTAGTAAAGAGACCGAAGAGCCTGGCTACTTATAATGTATAGATTACAACTGCATCTGAAACAAAATGTATAAAAATATGTGAGGTTTCTTTGGCACCTATAGATGGCTTATCACTGTTACCTGCACATTTGGCATGGGTGCCAAGTGCCCAGGTGTCCCCCAATTATTGGACATGGCAACATTTAAAATCTATATACTGGGACGAAGCACAAGTACACATACACATGTACACATATACACGTGTATGTATATGTGCATGCATGTGCATATGTTTGTGCTTGCTCATGCGCATGATAAGACATCCCTTAGGTCTATATTGGTCAAGTTGATAATTTAGAGGTCATTTGGTATTCCTTCAGTTTTCTGTTTTTGTTTTCAAAAGCCCAGGAAGAAAATGAACAAGACCGAACAACATGTGTGATGAAACCTATCTAATTTTTGAATTTTTTGTAAAATCTCTATAACTTCTGGAATCATAGATTTATTGATTTCAAAAACCAGAGATAATAAAAGCAAGGAGCAGTGGAAGTTTTGTGCAAGTGCTATCTTCAACGTGCATCTCTGAGTGCTATGTCATTAATTTGGAGAGAACAAAAACCTAAAAACAACAACGACGCCAAATGAGCCCTTAGTTATTTTAAGTTATTTCTTGGGCATATTTAGGACCTTTTGGATGCAGGAGCAACTTATCCGGCAATAATATATGCTTTCCTGGAGAACATGAGGGAAGGAGTGACACTCGAGGAGAAGAATCTTAGAAAATGAGGGGAGCAGTCAGCAATCCCCAAAAAATAGGATGCTACCTTCCTTTTAAAAGGATTTTTAACTTATACAGACTGCCATGAATAAAAGTTTGCCTTATAGATTATACTTCTGATTTTTCGGCTATATAGATTAAAACATAACTTATCCCCGGATAAGATGCTCCAGCATTCTGATAGGGCCTTAAGGTTAAAGATATTTAAGTTGATAAATAGCTACAATGACTTTATATTAAATGTTAGGCACTTGAATGAGTCCCCTGCATGACACTTAAAAAAATAGTGCCATGTCACAACACTTTTTGCTGATGTAAGCAGGACACAAAGAAGTACCCAGCTATGTGTCGTTGTATCGTGTCATGTTAAGTATCAAAAAGTGTCGACACTTACAAAGCTTGAAAAATGGAGTTGCCATGTAACACAGCTTATCATGAGTCAAAATATCTAGATATCAAACTCATCATACTCCAAGTAAAATTTTTCACTCTTACAAGGTGAATGAACTTCCCAATTAGCGTACAAATCAACTCATGGAAAGACAGATCATCTTGCAACACAATACAATGATCGTTATGAAAATGTGAGGTGTATGGAGTCCAACTTACAAAAGCGCATATTCGAAGATCAACCCGTAGTTCAGGGTATTGGTTGCAATTAGTTGGTTTAGAACATTAGATTATGTGCATAAATCATAAGCTTAATGATGTTATATATCATATATGATGGTCATATATTACTATATTGCTCTAGTGGTGTTGCCCTACCCACCAAAAGGGGAAAAAAAAGAAAAAGAAAAAGAAAAAAATCAGCTAGTTACAAAAGAATATGAAAGGAACTAATTAGGCAAATTGTAGGCTCCTATTGTCCCAAAATCTTCAACATCTGTTGGCATTTGATGATGATTGATGTTTGGCCATTAGACAATAGGATTTTGGAATCTAGTTATCTTACTTCCTTCAAGAAAAGTTAATAGATTTGACTGCCACTTTTTTCATTTTTTTCTTTCATGTTTATAGAGTCCCGAGTGGAGTCAGCAATCAATATATCTGGCCAAAATATTTAAGCAGGGAGGAAGCTGGCTGCTAAGAATCACTTTGGCTAAAAGGGAGTGATAGTTCTAGCCTCAGAATTTCCTTGAAACTCTCATTTTATTTATTTTGGAGAAGATGTTGTGTGATGTGATATTGTTATATCATAAAACTACCGCTTTTTGGTTCTTTATCTTCTTAAAGCCTGTGTGAATCATAAAAAATTCAAACAAACCCTACACCATGGACCTAAGGTAACTTTTGCTCCATATTTATTCTTTTATTTCCCAGCTTCTATTTTTGAGTAACAAAATGTTTACAGACCTGATCAAGGTTCTCAACAAATGCCCATAATAGTCCACCAAAGATCTTGGTTCGCTCCTTACAATGCTCATTTTCTTACCAACCTTTTTGACTAATTATTTTCTGCACCCCTGAGTGTGGGGAGATTAAGAGTCAAGGTATTGGATTAGACATTTGGATTGATTAGTGCATTCTTTCGACTTGACCGCCCATCGCTTTCTTCACCGATGACCGAGCGACTCTTGCCCCTCGACTTTCATACTTGAAAGCCCATTCGTTCGTATTTGACTTTCACCCTTGTAACCGTCACCTGTAATCCGCGCATGTGTGTCCGCACCCCCTGGAGTGGACGAGAAAGAAAGGATTTCTCGGAGCAACCCCCCTGGTTCCAGTTTATACTTTGACAATCACCTAAGTTATGAATAATCATCTGCTTTGTTCGTATATTACTAATCTCCACTTCCAAATTGTGTTGACATGACCTCCTCTCCATGTCAGCAGTGTTGTCATGGACACGAGAATTGGATTCGGACATGGGCCCAACTATCTGATGTAGACAGAGGAAAATAGGAGAAATAGAGAATCATGTAGAAAAAATAATTTTAACTAAAAAGTTATATATTTAAGTATTGTCTAATTGTCTAAAAGAAAACAGTATAATTATTATTTGTTAATGTCTTCAAATATGCATGTTTCGCATCCAAACTTTTAATTAGCTTAAGATTCTTTTTAAAAAATTGATGTTTTATGAAAGTAATTTAGTTAACTGCATTCTTGACCAATCTCTAAGATGAACAAAAGCTCACTTTTAATATTATTATAGTGGGTCGAACTCATTGTTGGAAAAGTTCAACTTTCTACCAATTTTTAAAAGTTATATTTACAAGAATTTAATAAGTATCCAAGTGTTTGATGCGTATCCCACTTGGATACATATCCATCAAGGACGTGCTTGATGTGGGTGTCAGGTAAGGCAGCACACCAATACCTTGTTGAGAGCTGAGACTTTGAGATTTTTTTCCCCTCCAACTGACTCCATTTAACCCAATTACTCTGGACTTTTTATTCTGCTTCCAAATGCAGAAGGTTGGTTGTTGAATAAGAACCAAAGGCAAAAGTCAAGGACCTGATAATGAGGACACTAGGTTCACAAATTCAACTAGAAGGCAGCTGCCACTTTAGAATTCTGCAACATCAACAATTCTATATCCCACTACTGCTAAAGGTTTTCTCACTAACATCTTCTGGCATAATACCAACATAAACAGATAACCTAACAAAGTTTAGAGCATCTTAGAAATCATTTTTAAATAGGTCATTACAAAAATCCTGAGACATGGTTATTATATAAATCCACACCTGTATAATCATTTGTTATGCCCACCTTCTTCATGAGTTATTCTAAGAAAACAGAAGTGTTAATACCTGCTACACACCACCATATTTGTATGAGTGAATTTTCGCTAGGTAAAGAAACTTAAAGACAGAATTTTTGGATCTTGAATTAAAATTTATGCACAAGTTCTAAGACGACCAAGCATAGTATGAATAGATCCATAAAAGTAATTCCTTGGTACCTCTTTGACGGAAACAATGGGACATAAGTCATCAAATTTGACAAACTTAGCCGAGATATTAGTGTCAAAGTAATCGTAGATGGCATTCTTCAAAATCCCGATCGGATGGTTATCTCGTCGGTGAAGCTCCGTTCCGAGCTTTGAAAATATTGTGTCCGGGACATTGTTCGCGGGATCACTCTCCTTTACCACATCTAACCCATCAACCAAGAAGCAGAAAGAAAACCAGAAAATCAAGTCAATGCTACCAAATCGTCAACTTTGTCAAAGAGCAAACACATCAAACCAAGAATCATAAAGAAAAACATCGAGTCAATGAATTCAAAAATACTATCTAACCAAATATCAAACCAACAATGCGAATATTCATTTTTTACAAGAACGAAAACATCAACGACGAAACGGAAAGGAAAAATACAAACATCGAGTCAATTATTCAAAGGCGCTATAATTTTCTGACTCAAACATCAAACATGCCATAAAAATGTGATGTTTTGACATAAGAAATGCAAGAAACGGAGAGGAAAACCCACAAATCGAATCAATGGTTCAAAAAAATAGTCTTTTGAACCAAATATCAAACCAATGACACAAAAATGTGATCTCTTGAAAGAAGAAGAAAGGAGAAGTAGCTACCGTCTCTGGCGATCTTGACGCCGCCGATTTCGAGGAGAGCGGCGATTGGCTGCATCCATTTCTTGCTGGATCTATCGGAAGAGAGTGAAGAAAAGGGGCAAGAAAGAGGAGAAGAGAAGGAACGGAAGGAGGAGAAGCAGGAGAGAGATGGAGGAGCGAAGGAATGGTGGCGGAGAAAGAGATAGGAAGGGGATTTGAGAAGGGGCGAATGGGAGAGAGGCGTCGCCATTCGGAAGGCGAGGGCGGGATGGGTGGAGAGAACTCGGATAAGCATCCTTTAACTCCGGAGGTCAAAAAAAGCTGGGATTTTTTCCCCCGGAGCCTCCCACGGACGCTCGCAGAGCCACAGAGAAGACTGCAGCCGCGCTGTAGAAATTTATCAAAAAGGAGGGTACAAAGAGATGACGGATGCCTCTGAAAATAGTTATTTACTGTTATTTTTTACTGTAAAAATTCAAAATAATAGTAGCAGTATCAGCTGTTATTGATAAGATAATAATCATTTATGTAGAAGTATTTGCTCCAATACATTTATCAAATAATCCCCTCAGACCAATGGTGGGTTCAACATGTTGATGGGCAATCACTAAAAGATAAATTATTTTCAGGAATATGAGAAAAAATTAAAAAAATGCTAAAGTGAATTAAGTTTTACTATTTATCTAGACTTTTCTCGAGTGCATACTTTGATTATTCTTTTATGTTCCAGAGATATATAGAGGCCGTTAAAACAAAAAAAAAAAAACTAGCTATACCTATTGCAGTAGATTTTTATTGTTTTGCTAGAATGTCGGCATATCTCATTTTTTTATTTTTTGAATCCCACCTCTAATTTTATGTTCTTCTTAGTAAAAAAATAAGAAAAGACCGTCGCACATATTACTTGATATAATATACGTACAAAAGTAGGATGAAGAAGAAAATATTAAAGAAAATAGAAAGAGATAATTTGGAAAAAAAAAGAGAGAGAAATAAAAAATGAGAGGCTAATCCGGCGAAATATAAATCAACTCCATAAATTTTTTAAAATTTGAATGCTTAGGTATTGTATGGGAGGCATTTTGACATTTGAATTTAAAATATTAGATTTTAAGAGATCTTTGTTAGCCAGAATGTTGGAGGTTTATAATATTTTCAGCTTTTTTTTCTTCTTGTACTCTTTTGGATCATTCTTATTCGAGGTTTTGCCTCATCTGTTTTTTGAAAAAAAAAAAGTTCAATCTCTTTCCTCTTCTTCCACTCCAAGTTTGATATATTCTTTTTTTTTTTTCTTGTCATATTATATTTAGCTTGGTCTCCTCCTCCTTCTTTCCTTATATTTTTAGCATCCTTCTTTTTTTTTGATATAACAGGAAGATATTTCTAACCTCCAGCTAATTTATTAGGATAATGAATTTTAAAACGTGCAAGTAGAGTCCAATTTAAATCACTAACAAGTCATGATAATAATGATTTGGTTTTAGTTAATTTATTTTTCTCTAAAATATCTGTTTGACGACCAGTTAATATATTAAAATAATGCTTTATTCTAATTAATTTTTTTAATCTAAATTTTTCAAATTCATCTATCTATCTATGGGCAGAAAAACATCACGCGGGCCTGCGTCTTGTCCCAAGTGTAAAACCCAACCCAAAACCCCTCAAAACCGTTGGCTTGCCTTCTTTTTCCTCGCAGGCAACCTCCACTGCCCGCCCTCCCTCCCTCTCTCAAACACCTTCCCTACAAAACAAAGAACGCCTCTCTCTCTCTCTCTCTCTCTCTCTCTCTCTCTCTCTCTCTCTACCCCCTCACCCGCCGGCCTCCGGGCATGAATCTCGTGCGGATCTTCTCCTGTAAATTGATTCCTAATCCAATACTTTCCATCTCCCCAATCTCTCTGCTCAACCCTCACATAAAATCTCTTTTCCCCCCTCTTTTTTGATCCATGACAGCTCAGAATCGCCGCTCCCTGGCTCTCCTGAAGCACTCTTCCAGGCCTTTCTCGGCGGAGACGGCAGAGTACGCGAAGAGGAACTACGCCAGCAACATCTCCGAGTACAACACCGTCATCAGCTCACTCATCGCCCAGCGAAGGCAAAGCTCCGATCTTTCTTGCCTCCTTCGCTTTTATTGCCCCTTAGATCTCATTCTTGATCGGTTTTGTGGAATGTGGGCTTCAGGAATTACTTGCTGAGGGATGCGTACGATGACATGTTGCTCGACGGCGTCCAGCCGGTGCGCGACACATTCCACTCTCTTATTGTGGGGACCATGAAATGCAGCCGGCTCCAAGATGGATTCTTCTTCCGCGAACAGATGAATGCCATGGGCTTGCACCCCGATGTCGGCTCTCCTGTCCTATTTGCTCCTTTTATCTTTTATTGTACCGTGAATTCTGGATATAGTTGTGGATTGGTCACAAGTGACCGTAAATCTTGTAGGTTTAGAAGCTTTAAGAGTTGGAGTCTTGGATGGAAAGGGCTTGAAGAAGCCTTCTTGGTTTTGCAGGTTAATCTGTACAATTTCTTGATCTCGACCTGTGGGAAATGCAAGAACTCTGATGCGGCAATAAAATGTGTTGTTTTTTGCCTGACATCTTTTTTTGAAATTTTTCTTGTTTAGCAATGTTTGAAACTGATCTGGAAATACTTGGTGGGTGTAGTGATCGTGATGTTCTTTTCCCTTGTCAGTTATCACCTTCTATATTATTACTTGATAGTCATTTTTTTAAAAAAAAATTATAACGAAGCTTTTGGAAGAAATGAAGAGGCATGGGGTGAAGTTGAAAGGAGAGACTTACATTTGCCTCCTTAGTGCTTGTGCAGCAACTGGACGTACAGATCAAGTGTATGTTGTAATTGGTGATTAAATGCCGCTTAATCTTAATTTAATTTTATCAATATTGTTTTGAATTTGTCAGTCTGTTACATGAATGGAAATTCTTATAAACTTGCATTGATAGTTTTTCTGTAGTTGGTTTTTATGTGAATGTGGAATATTTATTGTCAGTGTAGGCGAGCAATGGAATTTAAGAATCCATTTGCTAAAGCATAATATCACTGAGTACATTTCAGGTGTTATTTTGTAGTGCATGCATCTAGGCTCTGTTAAGTTTCAGGTTATCTAAATGCATTGAAAATCGATTGATCATTAAGTTGAATCAATTTATGTTACAGCTATGCAATTGTTCGTGATATGACTGCTGCTGGCCTTGGATTAAACAAATTTTGCTATGCTGGACTTATAACTGCATTTAAGAACAAGTTACCAATCACCAAGGAGACTACTACAAAAGTATGTGATTCATGCTGTTATAAATCTTCTTCTTCTTCTTTACTGATATTTGCTTCCATGCCTTTCTAAATGTGTGCTCTAATGAAAAGATCATCGAGTTTGTCTAGCAATCCAAGGGGTGGTCATCAATTGAAACTTCAAGTAATAGTGGAGAAAATGTGATGATGAATGTTTCTGAGGAGGAATTGTATAATATCCCAACTGGAGAATATGTGCACAGACGGGGATTTATAAACAGATAGTTAACAGTTTATTATGTAGCTTTACATGCATGCGCAGATTTAAAGAGTAAAGAGGTATTATTTTTATCTTTTCTTAAAACTGGAGCCTGTTATTGATCAATATTATGGATAGAGTGTCTAGAATAATAGTGTTATTATGCAAAGTCGGAGCACTGTAGTGCTTGGGCTGTAAAAGAAGATGTTTTTAGCAGGAATTAGTTTTTGTAAGTTTTGCCTCTTAAACCCTTTCAGTGACTTGTTTTTATATGGTTATAATGCATATAATTTAGAGTGCTTATAGAAAATGCATTTATTTTGATTTTTTGCTTGAATAATCCAAAGTAGTTATTTGGTTGTACAACTAAGAGTTCTATAATTTGGGCCTTTGGGCTGTAGCTGAAGCATATACAGATGATACTTCAGGCTATCAGAAAAGAATATGCTATATTAGATCGTAAGAGAAGTTGAATGCAATTTTCACAAATTATTGGGTTTCATTCTTGTATTGATGTGGTTGGTCCTAACTACATGACTGAAGTCGATAAAGTCAAATATGTCAAATATGCGACTTGAAAACTTAGAATTATTCTGTTCTTTATTTTTATGAACAATATTTAGTGATGCAGATGTATTCTGTGGTGGCCTAAATAGTGTGATGGTTAATTTTATTTATCTGATATTGGGAATGCAGATACCTTTTTCCCCCCTTTTAAAAGTTATGCCTACCATGAACTTGTTTCTAAGTAAGTATCAGTTGGCTGTTTTCCGAGTTCTATGCATTTTTGATTGGAAGAGTTTGGTTCAATGTTAAGATCATACTTTGTACGCATTCAGATAGGTGCACAAACATGTTGAATCTTAAAATCTGGGTTCGGAAGCATTCACATTTAGCTTGAGCTGTAGGGTATGATGCTTTCATGCTATCACTTCGTCCTAGTGCAGGATTTTAGTGGTACTGTAATGAAGGGCTCTGGAAGTTGGAACAAAATTCTGGAGCTCTAGCAGAAGCATTTGCAAAAGATGCTTGTGCCTAGTAAAGAACGTTCATTGGTTGTACATGATCTATGTATGTTGCGGTCATTTTGGATAGTTCAATAGACAATCCATCTTATTGGGCTGCAAAACGTAGTTGTAAGGGGTTGAATTTGCATTAACTGATATCCCTATAAAATATTGAACCATTTATGCTAAGCCTTCAACCTTTGACACCAAATTTTTTGATGTAGAGAAAAGAGAATAGAGAGAAGAAGAGGGAGCAAGAAAAAGAGAGGAAAGAGGGGACATGTGTCCTCAACTTCATAATATGTCGAAACCCCACCTATAATAAAAGGATTTATTTAAATTCGAACCTGGTATTCAACTCTCCCTAGTCCCTACACTAAATGAAAGCTTATTCTAGATGAAACTCAGTACAAGTCTAATAAACCTAAAGCTAATCTTGGCCATTGATTTGAAAGCTTAAAGAATTTTTTGTATTTCTACTAGTAAACTTAATGGTGTTTCATGACCTAAACAAATTGGTTGAAATTACAAAACTCAAAAAAGTCCAAAACAATAGCAAAAGCAGGTTAATTTCTTCTCTCTCTCTCTCTAATTTGCAAGTGTGAATGCCTAACCATCTAGTGTTCTACATAAATAAGCCTGTAATCGGCTCAAGACGCCAAACTCCTATGTCCAAACTGTCGGTGTTTTGACTATCAGCCTTGAGCACTATAATGATCGTCTATTACTTTCCATTTAGACTTAAATTTGCATGATTCTTGATATGCTTGAAATCTAATCAAATAACTATCTAATAAATTTTATCTCTATCCTCATTCATCATATTTTTTTTCATGACATAATCTTTTGGCTGCTATTAATAAGTACAAGATACGTGGTCCGTTGCTAGTTTTTCACCAAGGTACGCCGTTCCAGTCCGAATCAGGCGGTATGGGACGTACCGTACCATTCCAGTTCGGTACCGATATCCGGTACGGATGGTGTACCGATACTCGGTATGCCAAAAAATTTTGTACCATACCATACCAACACTATGTTAGTGTGGCACTGGTACGGAGTTCAGTACTGAGGCGGCGAACCTTGTTTTTGACCATGATTGTTGCTCGTGGATCAAAATTGCAGCCAATGACTTGCATCCACATGCTTGTCGCTGAACTCAAGCTAGGCATACTTTCCCTGACCTTAGACACAAGATCTCCTAACAGAGCATTTTGGAAGCGTGATCAAAATTACCTCGTATCTACATCTTAAATACTGGTCATGGATATGTCAATCTTGCACTGATAAACAAGAATCATGGAGCCTTGTCATATAGGTTTTTTGATTCTCCAAATGATGGAAATGCCTGTGTCTAGAGAAATTATATATCTCTGATATTTTATTCTAGGCTTGCTGAAAATCCATGTAGTTCTTCCATTAATTTCTTTGGTAAATTTAAATATTTGAGTTGGTTTAAGGCTTGGAACATCTTTTCCTATAAAAAATTGCTACTCTTATTTATGATTATCAAGCCATTTGACTTATCTTGCTCTCAAATTAAATATATTCCCTTTGACATTTGAATTTTTTTTGTCTCACATAAATGTATTCCCTTTGACTTTCTAAACCATATCATCAAATTGTTCATTAATCATTATGATTGTAAGGATGGGGGTTCAACTTTCCTTACAATATTAGTTAATGTATAACATATAATCTTGACCTGATATTCACATTTTGATCAACTTACTTTTTGTAATGGTGCAAGACACTCAAGAAAGGTTAGTAGAAGGTTACTCGTTGGGGTCATGGACCTTACTTAAGTACCCAAGACCTCCCAAATGCATCCGATGAGCTAAACATATGCTCGTGCAGGTCCTGACGTACTTTTCTTGTTTAAGCCCTAGTGCCCTTTCTAGGGGGAAGGGTCCAGTTAGAAACACTTGTATCATCTCCTGGTTTGCTCCAAAAAGGCCTATGCTGCAGTGCTTCCTAGCCACGCATAAGCTGTAGGCTGGGTTGGCTTTGATACCATTTGTGATAACCCAGGAGCTTACCTAAAAAGGGATAGCTAGAAGGTTATTGATTGGGGTCCTTGGTTTTGCTTAAGTACCCAATACCGCCTTAGCAAATATCCGATGTGGGACTCAATATCGGACTTTGTGGTTCCTCGCACTTTGTCGATCATTTTACTGACTTCTTTTCCATGTAATTAATTGCCATGTTTATGCCTGTGAATGTTGTTATATTTGTTAAGTGAAACCTCCTTCATTGTAACATAGATTTTAATGATATAGCTAATATGATCTTGTTATGACAACTGGCTAACATAATTAATATGTAGCTTGATGATGCTTTTGATTTGGCTTTATAGTTACATTATAATTTAATTGTTTCCTTGATTTAATGGGACTGGTTATTTGATCAATAAAGACTTTCCCTTGCCTTGATTCTTGGCTTTATAGTATTAGTATTCGTGAAACTGTAGACTGTAATTGAAATGTTGATTCTTGATGGCTGATTATTGAACTGTTGGTTAGTAATTTGAATTTTATCTTGTTATTACAAAAAAATAATTGAGGGAGCATGAATTCAGTGTATAGTGGACTATATGACCACAGCTCATAAATATCAATTCATGTATTGCTGCAGCAGGAGTTGTTAACTGACTCCTGCTTTCTATTCTTTCTGCAGACAATGGAAACAATTCTTGAAATGCTTAAAAGAGATGGCTATTCTTATGATATCTTCATTGTCATGCAAGCAATGAGGTATTTTTTCATTTAGATGCCTTGTTTTGTAGAGTTACTTCTAGCTTGTAGATTTATATGTTCTTTATCAAGGATCCTGCAACATCCTTAATGGTTAAACTTATGCTGGCCTTCGTTGTGGTGTGTTTTCATCTGATGCAAGAGAATGTAATCTCAGTGTTTACATTGGTTGATGTATTAGTATCACTCTTTTTTTTTTGTGGTAATATGCCTCCTTATTTTACCTTGCAAATAGAATCAGTTATACGAAGCTATACGACTTTAAGATAATTGCAGACCTGGTAATGTTTCAGTTTATCAATTTGCTAGTATTCAACAGCTAGCAGTTTTACCAACTCAGTCGCTTTGCAGCCTCATTCCCCATCACATACTAATAGTTTGCGAAGGCCTGATTCAGCCCAAGTCCAAGCATTGGATGAGATATGGTCTATCTGTGAAATTGGGTTGGGTTCGGAGTCCATTGGTTGTTTTGTTTAGGTTGGGTACTATAGCTCACTGATCAGCTCGATTTTCTCAGTCTCAGAGCAGAGCACTCTATTTTAAAATTTTAGCTCATATAATATGATCCATTCCCATGCTATATGCCTGTTGAGTTCTACAAACTCTTTTTGTTAACACTAGTTATAGTGCATGTGTAGAGGCACATAGTTGCTAAAGATTCTATGGCATTAAAAGCCCACACGGGCTGCCCCGCATGGGCTTGTTGCCCCGTGCGGCGAGGCCGCGCGGTTCGCACCACGTGGAACGCGCGTGGGCGCGAGTCGGGGTGCGTTTCCCCACTCGCGCCCCCACATGCGGGCGCTATTTCCCTAGCCTCTCTCTTCTTTTTTTTCTTTTCTTTTTTTCCCTTCTCCTCTTCTTCTTCCTGAGCCGCTCTTTTCTTCCCCTCTCTCTTTCTCTCTTCTCCTCTCTTTCTCTCCTCCTGCGAGCAAGGAAGGTCTTCTTCCCCACAAGGTAGTCTTCTTCCCCGCGAGGTGCTCGGGAGGAAGAAAGAGGCCCGGTAGTCTTCTTCCCTACAAGAGAGGTCTTCTTCCCCCCTTTGACAGGTAGTGTTCTCTTCTTCCTCTTCTTCCTCTTCTTCTTCCTCTTCTTTCTTCCTCTTTCTTCTTCTTTCTTCCTCTTCTTCTTCCCTGTGGTGCGGTTCGCACCGATATGGGCTAGGAACCATTCGGTTCCGACCTTTTTGGGATGGAAACCGAATTCTATGGTTGTACCGTACCGGTGCCGGCCGGTACCGATACGGTATAGGCTGAACCGGTCGGTTCCGACCGGTTCAGCAGACCTTATTTTAAACCTTTTCAAAAAAGAAATTTAAAGAGTTGTTATATGATTTTTTTTAATCTTTAATGGAGTATTCCAATTAGGGTTGTTTGTATAATTGAAAATTTGGGAAATTAAACCACTTTTATATAGTTTAGGAATTATGGATTTTGGAATTACGGATTTCTTTTGTCATTTATTCATTATTGCCATCTCGATAGCAATTTCTCTTGATTAAACTTAGACTTGGTGCGCAGAAATCTGAGAACACCATATTCTAAAAGAGATTTGGGGGGAATAAAGTTTTTTGACATAGGTTGTCAATCTTGAATCTATGACTAGATTGTCTTATGTTCAATTGTCGTCAAACAATAAAATGATGTGATATACATATGATCTTTTTAAACATTATATTTATTCTAACTAATATTTTTCTAAATGACTATCTCATTGGTCCCATCAAAATGATACTCCAGATGTCCCAAACACCATATATACACCTTAAAATGATGTCTAACTTTTTTCTGGGTAGTTTATTGTTCTTTATTATTCTGAAGTTTTTTCTTTCTTTCTTTTTCTTTTTCCAACTGAGACTGACTGAAGCTGCAACTACTGAAATTGCCAAGAATGAAACTCATTTGACCTATTTGAGATATGTCATCCCCATGGGCAAAATCCTTTGCTATTCTTAATCCATATTTTTGAGCCCACAGTTTGAAACTAGGTTTTGGTTATGTTTCAACATGCATGACTTTGGAATTGTCGTACATTTTACAAATAATCTTTTCTCTATATTATATGCAATGTTTGAACATAATGCTTCTGATGTTCAATTCTCAAAGCTCAAATTAACTGAGGATAACTCATACAAAAAGAGAACAACTATTGTGAGATATGTCCCGAACTACTAACAACATATTAGTTTGGACATATTACATGCATTGTTTATATTGACTAAAATTGAGAAGCTATAGGTGAACTAATAGATGAGTTATTGACTAATATGTTCAGTTAAATATCTGATATTTATAATCAATATTTATATTATCTGTTTACTCAGCATAGAGAGTACAAAGGGAAAATCTTTGAGCATTTGTGTGTGAGAGAATAATATGGCATACATATGCTAGCCTTTGAGGATTGCATGAACCTATTTTGCAGTCATGCGCATACAAATAATTTTTAGGGGTTTTCGCTTGTCCAAACCCAATTGCATATTTACGGCTGCAAACTTGCCATTTGCATATTTACTCCGACATCGAGTTCTTTTTGCATATTACCCCTGCCATCACTCTTTTAGATGACGCTATTAAGCTTTCATCAAAGTGTTAGTAAATTTATGAAACAACATTTTTACCCCCATAGAACCAACTCTAAAAATTCAAATTAAAATATTGTTCAAGAGGTCCTAACCATCAAGTTAAAACAAACCTCTTACCACCAAGGCAACATTTAGTAGTGGCATCAAGTGATGATTCATTTTGCTTATGCTGATTGAATTAAATTTTTTCTATTGGTTTATAACATTTGAATGGTCATTTTTTCTTTTTGACAAAAATTGACAAAACACAAACTCCATTTTATTCTTTTGGATTTTTTCAAAACATTACTACTTAAAATTATTAAAATTTGTTAATTTGTTCAATTAATTATAAATGTTTTTACATCATATATTAAATTTTCATGAAACTTTTTCTAAAAATTTACATGATTTATGATTATTTTATATTTATTCTACTATTAAAAAAATAGTGTAGAGTGTAGATCCATGTGATTTAAATTGTAATAATTAAAATGAATATCTATCGATAGCTATAAATATTTTTTCTTTGGTAAAAATAAAAAAAGTAAATATACTTCATTTTATTCTTTTAAACATTTTGAAACTTCGTTATGTGAAATCCAGTTAGTATAAGTAAAATGAGTCCTCACTTCAAGCCATCAGTAAATGTTGCATTGGTGGTTTGGAGGTTTGTGTTTTACTTGATGGTTAGGGGTCCAATTCATCTCTTAAAAGGTTTTAATTTTATTTTTTAAGAGTCAATTCTGTGTAGGCAAAAGTGTGATTTTGTAAATATAACAATACTTTAATGGCAGTTTAACATCATCAGTGCAACGGTAGGAGTAAATATGTAAAAAGAACTCAATCTAGGGTGAATATGCAAATCACAACTTTGCAGGGATAAATATGCACTTGGGAATTTTTAGGGGCATGACCACAAGAATCCCTAATTTTTATTTCCTTTTAAACTATAAGATTTACTAACATCTTACTATTAGTGAGGGGAAACAATTTCGTGTGCTTGAAGTAATTAAAAAAATCAAAGAAAATCCAAATGTGACAAATAAATTCATAGAAAATATAGAAACATGCAAAAAGATAAATAAAGAAACATAGGATCAGATATCCTAAATTCTGATAAATAAGCACATGCGAGTAAACAGGAATATTCTATGATAATACTATGCGGTATGCACATTGGCAACTTATGATGGAAGAATGCCAGAACATAAGTTTTTTGTTGTTTGAACAGGCCATGGGCATATGTAAGCCTTTACTTGCTGCAACTAATGAGGCTTTTGCCATTTTTACATGATATGTCCAAAGATCATAGGTCAAGACCTAAGACTTTGGCCAATTGGCCATATAGGTTAAATTAGAATTGGCATATGAACTTGACATATGTCATTTGTGCTTGCAACTGCTTCATCTATGCTAGTTACAGTTGGGGTTGGATCCAATTCATCCGGATAAAGTACTCAACTTTGACCCTTCATTTGTATGAACTAGGGATTGCAATGGATGGGTTTGGGTTAGCCTCTATTACCAAGGTCCAATCAGTCTGATCTGAACCCGACTTCACATGCCAACTGATCATGCTTCCTCCATCAAACTTGTTGGCAGGTAAATTTGATTAACTGGAACCTGACCTGGGTAAGTAGGAGAGGAGAGCGAGAATGCAGCAGAGAAGGGGCCAATTGATGGTGGTGGGGCAGTGGGTTGCAGTGGAGTGATAAGCAACTGTAATGGAGATGATCTACCATGAGGTAACAGATCACGAACTACAAGCGGTGGGCTGCAGATGGGTGAGGGGCAACAGTAGGTGAGAAAGTTGTAGGGGTGATCGAAGTATGACAATAGAGTGCGCTGCAACAGTGCAGGCCATGAACTGCAATTGGCAGGCTATGGAGGGGAGATTGGCAACAGTGAGTGACCAAGTTGTGGTGGAGGGCAAAGAATGACAATAAAGCATGGGGCAAAAGATGATAACAAGGACATAAGAGTCAATGAGGTACCATGGAGGTGATGTGACCTGGGCCGATGGGTAGGGAAGAGGTGTTGAGAAGAAGAGGAAGGTTGAAGGGGAGGAGAGGCTGGAGGATGGGAGTGGAGAGAAGGTAGAAGAATAGAGCAGAGTTATAGGAGAGAGGGAAGCAAAGGTGAGGGGAGGAGAGAAAAGGAGAGGAGAGGTGTAGTTGAAGGGAGGTTGGTAGATTTGGAGAGGAACAGAAGATTAAAGTGTTTTTTTGGATTATAGATAAGCATCTTCTTTAGGGCTGCAAATGGGTCGAGTCAACCTGTGACCCGACTCAGTCCCTGCCTGATTAGACCCAACCTGATCTGTATTCGAAGACCAATAGGCTAGGTCGGGTTTTGAAAAATGGATCCCATCTAAATTCTGGGTCAGGTCTAAGTCATGTAGTCTCAATCAGACCTAGCCCGATCCGACCCGTACATCATCCAGATCTAATTTGGTCAATAAAAAATGGGCGCGACCTGACCCAATCTAAAAATCCGATTCATATACACCTCCTTCTCCTTCACTTTAAATATCTTTTCTAATTCATTGAATAAACTTTCATTCAAATTAATTCCTCTTTTTCATCTCAACAACTGTATCTCTCTTTTATTTTTTGTTTAATTATATTTAAATATGAATATTTCATTATTTGTTTTGGTGGATTCTAATTTGTAATGTCCTTAAGTATATCTATCTATCTAT
The DNA here is from genome assembly GCF_009389715.1 of Phoenix dactylifera. NCBI lineage: Eukaryota > Viridiplantae > Streptophyta > Magnoliopsida > Arecales > Arecaceae > Phoenix > Phoenix dactylifera. Next base: position 7,291,776 of record NC_052392.1, read on the forward strand.
CTATATATATATATATTATGTAATTACAGTTTGTAAATTTAAGAATGGTAAATTACTTGGATGAAATTAAAAAAAATTTTGAATGAAAATTCAAGTTTCAGTTCGCTCTTTTTAGTTGTATTTTTTTAATGATTTTATATTTAAATATCAAAATTATATTTTAGCTGGGAAAGAATAGCTAGATGGTTGACTTGAACGGCAAACCTAACCGAACCTAGACATTTTGGGTTGCGTCTAGGTCATACTTGATCTCGACCTGACTTGAACAACCTGCTGGTCTAAAGTTGTTTCTGTAGATCTGATCCCACCTAACGCAATTAGCTAATGGATTGGCGGGTCTAAACTCATGACCCAAATATGAAATTCATTCAGGTGAGGTTGGGGTCATGCATGCCCTAGTTTGACCCAACCCATATGCAGCCTTACTGAACTTTGATAACATATTCGTAAAAAAGTATATAGTAACCCGACATGACAAAGTACCTTAGCTTAAGCTTGACCTGACCTGTTGATGGGTTTGCCATTCTTGACCAAAACTTGAACCATGGAACAGTTAGTTGGGTGAAGTTAGTCTAACAGTTTCATGTCAAAATAGCCCTAAGTTCAGCTTGTTTTGGCATTTGTACCACCTGTTTCCAAACCATCACATCATGTTTGACCTTTCCATTACTTGAATTTCCATCAAGATCCACAACACCTAAGCTCAAAACGCTTGAAGTACATTCTTGGGGATTTGAACTTTGGGTTTCCTCTCAAGGAGGCAGATGCCATACCCCCATGCCAACTCAACAATGAGTTGGGTAGCATAGTCACATAGCTTGTATGATTAATTATTGTCTGCTTCACTATCGATTTTTTGCTAATATTTTAGTCATAGTTATTGAAATTCAACATTGTCAAATCAATCCTTTTAGTTTGCAATTATTTGAAGAACTTGTAATATTGAAATAGATTGTTTTGCATGGTTGACGAAGGAAGTTCTCTGCAAGAGTAATATTTATCCGTTTCCATCTTTCTGAAATCATTTACAGCTTGTAGAATGTAATCTTGGACATGATATGTAGATATGTTCATTGAGAGATGTGCAAGATTTTCAATTAGAATCTTGTTATTCTTCCAAAATTAATAGAGGGAAAATGGAAGGGAAGGAGATAAAAAAGCTAAATTTATTAAAAAAAATAGGAGAGGAAGAAGAAAAGAAGATCTACTTGTAATACTTGTGGTCTAGTTTCCTCTTTGCTAGTGTTTTATGATCTTCTTGTGGTCTAGTTTCCTGTGTTGCTCTTCATGTTGCAACCAAATTTTGCAAAGTTGATTTTCTGCTTGAATGATCTACTTCATAATACTTGAAAGATTGTTTGTGTTAATTTCTTGTACCTCGGATTCCATAGACAGTAGTTGACGGAGCAATGGTTGGTTATACTCCTCAAGGGATGCAACTTGCACAAGATACCCTGGTAATTGATTCCTCTGATCTTTGAGTCTGCTTGTTACTTCTATCAAATCTACTAGGCTTGCATATTAAATTTTACGATCTCAGGGAAAAATGAATGCAAGAGGATTTTTCTTGAATCCCAAGATGGGAAGTGATCTCCTCCTGGCAGCTGCAGGTAAAAAGGTAAGCAGATGGATATAATTCTGATTACCAAAAAAGGTAGTGATTTTCCTGCTTTTGTTTCTTCCGAGATATAGTTCTTATTTCTTTGAAGTTAATGATCATATTATCCTGAGAATTTTAGCGCCTAATCTGACTGTTGGCTGTCGTGAAGTAGTGCTGAATGCATTGAAGGTTTCTGTTAGGTAAACTAACTGCATGTAATATTGGATGTGTAGAAGGTTTTTTAAAAAAGGGATGACATTAAATAATTGATCTGTTTGAATTTTGATGCTCTGTAATGGAATGTTGTAGAGCTCGAAACTGGTACTTTCATGAACTCTAGTAATACATTAATCTGTAAACTGTGTGCAGACGGGTGGATACACCACTGCCAATTATATATGGGATCTATTACAAAGCCGCAAGATTGATCCTTCTCTTCCTGCGGTGGAGGCCTACCACAAGGGTTTGAAGGTACTGTTTTCCTTCTACTGTTGCATACGATGCTTCAACATAGTTGAGTCGTTGTGGAACAAGTAGACAAACGATATATAGAGAGTTTATTTTCTAATAGATGCATGCATATGATTTTACGGCCTAATATGTCAAACTGGCCTTAAAATGGTCAACATATGACTGGACACACCATTGTTATGTGCCATTGTCTTGAGATAATAGATTCCTATACAGAACACACTGCCTATAGTGCCTTGAGAAAATATTGGATGCTTTTTCTTTATTCCAGCAACGGGAGATACCAGTAGATGATCCACGGCTTCTGATGGTTTCACGCACGCTCGATAATCTCAGGCTTAGATTTGGAGGAAGAAGAAATGCTTAGAGTGGCCAGTATTTTGCAGTCTGCTTTCAGGGACCCCCTTCTCTTCCCTGTATGTTATTTGGGTGCAGTGCTTCTTAGCTTTACAGGTGCAGTCATCTTCAGTTAGAGGCTACCGAAAGTAACATTGTAATATGAATGAGGTCTACTTGTACAAGATATTCAGAACAGAGCACAATTTTAGTGTTAAATTATAGATAAAAAAATTAATTTACATAATCTTCTATAGAGCAACAACTTGATAGTTAATTTTTAATCGTAAGAAAGCTAACTTTACTAGCATATTTTTTTCTTTTAGTGAGAAATGTGGTGGGAATGCCACCACCAGGGTTTGAACCTTGAACAGTGGATCTCGTCCAAGTGGAGGGAGATGAAAACCAGCTAAACTAGGACTGTTGGCAACTGTACTAGCATTTAAGCTCCTGATTGCATTATTTCTCATATCGCACTGACCTGGCAGTGGTAGGGCCAGCAGCTTTTGTTCCACAGTTTTGCTGAATTGTGGTCAATCTAGAATCCTATGCTCATTTCAATGCAAAAAGAATAAAAGAAAGGATAAAAAAAGAATTCTATGCTGATAGCTAAAGTGATTCTTGGGTTTTATGTCTTTCTGTGATCTGCTAATAATTCCTGAAGATTTAGGTGATGATCTTCGTCCCCTGCAGACAATTAATACATAATTGCAATGTGAACCTCGTGGAAGTTTTGCAAGAAGCATTATCTATATATTATCACAGGCACAGCCAATTAAAAATAGCTGCTTTCTCATGTAGTCCTATAATCACTTCTTTTTGGTAACATAGGAACTGAAAAACTGACAACTCCTGAAATGGAACCTGGCGATTATAATCGCAAAGGAATGGTTAAGGGAATGCTTTGTTGATGGGTTTCTTTAGGCTCCATTGTCTCCAGTTGGTTATACTTGATTCTTTTCAAGCCTTATATGTGATTAGAAGCATCTTCAGATGTTGCCCATTTGTAAGAGCTTCTTGAAAATGGCCACAGTTAGATTTTATCTGGCCTTGAAAATTAAAGAATTATGTATGACACGAGCTAGCAACTCTTATGGCTCAAGCAGTGAGCATGGCAGAACATAAAGGTGTTGCAGCTTCATGTTTGGCTCTTTCTCATCTGGCAGTAAGATTGAGAAGCTGGCTACATCCATTAAAACACTGGGGAATGATGGGTTGGGGACAATATTATGACCTAAAATCTGATTAGTCTTCCTCATACAGTTATCAAAGGAAGCATCGGTCTCTTTATTCTTCTCTCTCCTCTTATTCTTTCCTCTCATATTCAGCCTGTACCTTGTAGAAATTCTAGTGAGGGTCTCATATTCAGTCCCATAACAAGACCAAATTTCTTGATGGTTCCAGGTTGAGTTTGGGTTTGGCTCTAAAGTTTATGAAGATCAAATTGATATCTCGGTTATATCTAGTCATGCCAATGCCTGTCAGTTTTGCCCAACTTTCCCCTAGGCTGATATTTGACCTAATCCAGGAACAAGAGCTAAACTACTGGCTGGAATATATCATTGCATCATATCCAAATCAAAGCATGTTCTACCATGAAAAACTACGATTCATAATGATTTCAAAATTCTAGTATTTCGTACTCTATGCCTTTTTACAGTAACTAGGTCAATTTAGCAAGTAAGAACTTTTACTAATCAGTGTCTTGTTTCTCCCATCACTTGGTTACAAAGCATACATAGGCCATTTTGTAATTAACACTAAACGCATACTAGGGCGACCGTGATTCATATGCCATTTATTTATAATTTACAACATGATTAGAAAAGTGTCAAACCATCATGATGGTCATGTTTTATAAAGCATGCATCAATTTTTTCTCTTTGGTTGTAGCATCCTAGTACAAGGCTATGTTTGGATACCTTGTCACTGGAGAAAAGGCTTCATATTGAAGTAGTTACAATGGAGTGCTTGAATCATAGTCATGTACCATTCATGATATCCATCCATCCGAATCTCATTTTTCTCAAATGCCATGCTAGTTTTTAACAAAGTAAGCTGATGATCATGCTGGAAAAGCATGATTCAGATAGTATAATCTATGATTACCTTTGACCACTGTCCTTCCAAGGCAACTAGAATTCTAGGGTCCACTTCACCTTCTCCCATGCTTTCTTCTACAGGCAATTCCAGAAGAAAAAGAAGAGTCCGTTTGCTTTTCCTCCATTATTGCTTGTCTTGGTTGGCATCTCTTGAGCTTCTTCCAGAAGGGCGGCTCCCATGGACCACTGTTCGCAATCCCATATGGCCATATCCATTGTCACCGTTTCCTCATTTTTAAGTCATCAGCATTCACGTTGGCAATACTACCAGAACCTGCCTATCTACCTACTGTTTCACCCACTTTGCCTAATCTTGCCTCTTTTTTTTTTTTCCTACTACGAAAACCTTTTAGGTACAAATATCAAAAATTTAAAGGGTTTTTTTGTATAAATATCCTTCTAAAAATTTAAATATACGTGAATACCCTCTTAAATTTATATTTATTTCTGTACCCTCATAAAATACTGTTTTTGTACAAATACTTCAATACAATGGTTCTCTAACACCGTTAATAAAAATCATATTTATTTTAATTAAAAATAAAATAAAATTTTGAAATTACTTTTTTTTGTCCTCCATCGTAATCGCCTTATAAATATTTTTTTTTTCACATTTATCCATTAAGGATATTTTAGTCATTTTAATTTGAAACCATTAATTTTTTAATGGTGTTAGATGACGTGGGTACATATGCGAAAAAAAGATAAAAAAGGATAGAACAAGAAAACAAGTATTTTGCGAGGGTATACATGCAAATATCAATTTTAGAAGGATATTAATATAAAATTCGATATTTAGGAGGATATTCATACAAAAAAAACCTAAATTTAAATTAGAAAAAGTTTATGTAGAGTACTCTATAGTCAGGTCTCAAAGAATCCTTTGTTTTTTTTATTTTTATTTTTTGAGATTAAGGTTTCAAAGAAATTAATCTTGGCTGTCAATACTCATAACAAGATCAGTAATTTTGCTGATAAGCTAATTAAATGGTTATATAGAACTTGTTGGAATGTGTGTTTGGTTTCTCTTTTCAGCTGAATATACTGTTAAAAGCTGATAGTGTTATGTTTCAGAGATTTTAAGAAAACAATTATTTTAGCAGAGAAGTGGTTATACTCGATCTTAGTAGTATCATGTTAAACAACTGCTATAGAGGGGCTTAACTGTATTAAATTAAACATTCATTTTCATTCGATTATTTGGTTGATAAGGTAAGGCTTCCAAAGCACATCAATTTCCAAAAGTAAAACCATAGAGCTAATTGGATCAGATAACCTGATCATTAACCTGATCAGATAACTGTGACATAGCTAGATGATCTCACCTTAGATTAACCAGGAAATTAAGCTCGTTGATGCATCCCGTACCCCGACATAATAAGTTCGCTACAAACCTAATTAGAGGAAATTTCTTGGTAGAGACTACGATATATAACAAGTATTTCTCAGTTAGGCTGAAATACTTTTTAGTATTTGGCTCCAAATATTTTCTAGTGGAAATCATTAAAAGTCCCCTCAAAAACCAAATCTGTTCTATTGGTCATGTTCTATGACATAAAATATATAGAAATAAAAAATCATGAATTTTTGAGATCTCCTACTTATGCATACGGTCAGCAAGAAACAAATGAACGATAGTAATATAATTAGTGAGCAGAAATATAGCATAAGCTATTTAATTTGTAGATCTAAAATATTAATTCGATATAGAATTGCAGTTAATTTGCACGTTCATAAGCTAAAGATCAAACTACAGCATGCTATCATATTATTGAAGATGTCAATTTTATTTTCATTTGATGCATGAGTAGAAAATTTTAAAAATTTGTGACTTTTTGTTTCTAAACATTTATGTACATCATAGGTCAAGATCTCGGTTTTTATTCTGAAAGATCCTTTATTGATTTCGACCGGGAAGAATTTGGAACCAAAACGCTCCAAAAGCATGTTAACCTAACTTTTATTAGTTATACAACTCTACCCACATTTAATTGATCAGAAACTTATGTTAAATAGAAAAAGAATCTCATTTAGATTTTTTTTTTAAGTCTCTAAGGTTACCGAGAAACCCTAGTTGCATCTCAGCAGCATGGTGTAAAACCTAAGAATTAATTCCGAAGCCTAGCTAGTGGGGACTCCAAGGAGACTCCTCTGTTACTATATCCAGCTATGAATGCGGTGGATCTACACAACTCTTGTTGGACTTGCTAGGTGTCCTATATGCAGTTTTAGGTGCTTCCATACTTTGCCAACTATCATTGTTATGGACGAGCAGTGACCCTTGGCATCTGCAACCAAAATCCTTTTCATTGTAGAATCTTTGATTTCTTTAAATCTATCTAGCGGTATTATAATTATCGAAGTCTAAATACTTGAAAAAGGTAATAAATTATCACTACTGTAACAACACAGGACTTCACCCAAAATGGCTCGTTGGAAAGTATTATTTGAATTCTTTAGTTCTGTATAGGTACCCAAAATCTCCTCGGCAAATAACCGACATGGGATTAAACACACGCCCGCACGGGTCCTCACATACTTCCTTCGTTTAACCCCTGACATCCTCGTTAAGCTAAGGGTTCAAATTCATTCAAATCTAATCATATGCACTACGATAGGCTCGTGGTTAGCCTCCATTAACCCGTGCTGCAGTATCCTATAGTCCACATAGACTATAGACGTGTGTTTAGTCCTACATCAGTTATTCGCCGAGAAGATATTGGGTACTTATACGGGACTAAAGAACCCAAATAATACTTTTCGGCTATCCATTTTGGGTGAGGTCCTGAGTTGTTATAAATGGTATCAAAGTGGATCTAGTCCATAATCTATGTGGACTAGGGGACACTGCAGTACAGATCCATTGGGGATGACCATAAACTGATCGTGATGTTTGTGATTAGATTTGAATGGATTTAAAACTCTTAGCCCAATGAGGACGTCAGGGCTTGAGCGAGGGGAGTATGTAAGGATCCGTGCGGGTATGTGTTTAGTCCCACATCAGTTATTCGCTGGATAGATCTTGAGTACTTATACAAATCAAGGAACCCAAATAATACTTTACGACTAGCTATTTTGGGTGAGGTCTTGGGTTGCTACAACTACTAGAAATAATTTATTGCGCAAGAACTCTCGTCAATTCACACTCTTCTGATTATGATGTGTACCACATAAATTTGGTCTGATGGCACCAGGGTTGCCAATCTATGATGTGGTCATTGACATGGGTCTTTGTTTTTTTAGCTCCTGTTAGAAATGCAATGATACAGATAAGAAAAAAAAATACCTCTCCAAAGTCACCTCTTTTTAGAAAGAAATATTATAGGCCGGTTTCTTTTGGACAGCAATATATTTATCCAGAGGAGATAATTTTGGTTCAGATTTTGGTATGACCAAAGTCCTCATATAGGATTTGCAAAGGTAATTCTCACAACTAGGATTCTGGAGGACTTGCAGTTTATGTGTTAGCTATGAATCTATGATTCAACTAACTCTGTGCATCTATCAGCTATATAACTTTTCACCTTCAGATCTCTTTGCTGCAAAAGCATGAGTTATTTGTAACTTTTTTGTACAAGATTTTTGTGTCACTAAAGCATGTCTCATGCTTTAGTAACAAAGCAATCTCAGAGAAAAAAAGGTCATAAAGGTCATATGTAGCTTTCAAAAGGTGCTAATGGAAGTCCAAGAAACAGGAAACTACACTTCATCTGGGCAACCTTTTTTGAGGTTCTTCTTAAGCTTACAAGTGCTCTTTTCAGAAAGGTGAGATTTAAAGGTTCAGATTGGTCGGGAACTATATCTTTGTTAGGATAAGGATCCCAATCCCCAGTGAATAATGTTTTCATTAACAATTCTTTTTCGCTTTAGATGAAGCTAAATATTTCTTTTACTGGCTATGCAAGACAGAATTAATTTTTTACCTTTTTTTCCTGTAAACAAATAAGGGTTTAGATTCTGCTCTCTCTATGATAGGGCAGAACTGATTTGAGCAGCTTAACTTGAAGTTTAAATAAGTATAAATTGGGTTTCATTCAAATGTTATTCAACTGATCTTGAACTCTAACATAAGCTTGAAATCCAGTTCGAGTTGAATCGATACGAATCCAATTTGATCAGAATTGGCTTGATGAGACTTAAACTAAAACTTTATATCTGATATATTTAAGTTATTATTATATAATCAACCATTAGATCTAGTTAAATAATTAAATGCCATCTTTAGTTGTAATTGGGGCCTACCTGCAACCCTTTGCTTGGCAGCTACAGGTTCTGGGGTCAGTTCTTTCTTAGTACATCTGAAAAAACTTTGGATGGGTTATTACAGTGTAATTGGATCTCCTCCTTTATCTCTTTCTCTCGGAAAAAAATTGCCACCTTTGTTTTAAGAAATGATAGAAAGAAAGATCGAGCTTGAACCAAACTTGAATCAAGCTTGGCTTGAGCTCGAACTGAGCCTGATTGGCCCCACCTAAATTGAAATGGACTCATCATTTTTGGCTTGGTTTGAAATTAAACTCGAATTAGACTTGATTAGCTATTAAAATAGTTCAGCATCGCAACCCTCCACCATATTTGCTCATTTGAAATCTAGTTTGGTGAAATATAGAGAGAGAGTAAACTGAGTTGTGGCCCACTGAATTCCTCCCTCCTCCACATGATTTAAATTATGAGGTATTATTCTTTTTAAATGTCTGAACTGGATAATTCTATTAAATATGCTTCTATAGTTGCTTTTCTTTATAAAAAATAAATAATAACATTTTTTTTTTCTAACAATTATTTCCTTGTTATCTTGCATCATTGTTTTCCACAAAGCTTCTTGTAACTCTTCACAGCGTACTCCGCATATGTATGTAGGCAAATAGAAGGCATTGGTGGACTTCTCCATTCTTCTGGGTCACTCTTCCCATCACATCAACCATGGCCATCTCTGCCCCTTAAAGCCATTACATGTTCTGACTCCATCAAGAGCTGAGCCATTTACTCCTGGTGACCGGCAATGGAAGCCAGCGGCGACTCGGAGGCCGACTTGGATCCCCTCACCGGCCGCGCCATCCTAACCATGGAGGAAGACGCAGCAGCCGATGAAGATGACACCGAGTCATGCATCCATGACCCACATGACAACGTCCACACCGATCACAACAACTTCAGCAATGATGATGATGATGATGATGATGATGATGGTGTTGATGATGGTGTTGATGATGGTGTTGATGTTGTTATCGATGATGATGCTAACATGGAGCACGAAAGAGTGATGACATGGTCGCCAGGGGAGGTGACGGCATTAGAGGAGGAAGAGGTGGTGGATTCTGCTGAAGAGGACCGGCTATTCTGGGAGACCTGTTTGGCTTCTGGCTATCCTTAGATATTTGCCTTTTTAGTAGCATTTGAAGTGTTCTTTGACATTGAATTAGTTTGTGTCCATACTAAATTTTTTCCTTCATTTCAATCACTTCGTTGAATGGAAGGGTGTTTCTCTGGTGGGGGCTTGCATGTTTTATGTAATCACCATGGTTTAAGCTTAATCATGCATATAGTTGATGAGGGCTCATTTATTTTGTTTTCTTGTTTGTGTTGCCAAAGGAGCTTTCAACTAAGCAAGCATCGAAGAAGAAAACTACTTGTATATTTTTGTGATGTCCTTCATGGGGATATTGTTGATTTGGCTTTTCTCATGATTTACCTCTGATTGTTATCTTTTGCTTCCCCTCTTCAGCTCCTTATTTTGGTTTCTTTGGGTGTTGTTGTTTGGGCCTGGCACCAACAATAGCATATCTCACATGGATGTGGTTCCTTCAAAATCTTGCCATCTTTTTTTTTTACTTGTCTCGTTATGAATTCTTTCAAAATTTAGAAGATCTATGAAAGCTTTCCCAATGCTTGCTAGATCGTAGACTCTGAGAAGTAAGTTTCCTGTCTTTTTTTGGGTAACAAGGTAAGTTTCCTTTCTTGGAAATTGACTTTTTATGTTTAGTGGCATGTCATTGGTTTAGACCATGCTAGGAATCTAACAGGAGGGCTAATTTTCAAAGCCTAGAATTAACCAAATATTTTATAGTTTAGAATTAACCATGTAAATTGAACTAAGGCGGACATGTTTTAGAGGATTTTTTTTTTGTTCTCTTAATTTCAAAGGAAAAATGTAAAAGAGAAAATACATACTTTTTTTTTTTTTTTGAAAACAGTAGTCTCAAGCTGGAGAAAGAGGTATTTGTTCAACATGCATAATTTTCAAGCTTTTGCTCTGTTCCGACACTTAGCCCCCTTTTTTTTTTCCTCCCCTCTCTCTTCCTCCCCCACCCCCTCCTTTCATGCATGATTCCATTTCACATAAGATAACATCCTATAAAAGATCGGTCATCCCGCATCCTTCATATATATATATATATATATATATATGATAAAGCAAACAGATTTGCAGCACTTTTGGTAGTTTAAAAGAGTACCACACCTGTACAAATATTGTCATCAAAATGTGCCCTTAGACACAGGTATCACTTATTCAGATGAATAAATTCATTGCCTTGGTCACAATTACCTGCTTCCATTAGCCTTGTGAAGTGCAAGCATGCAAGCTAACTTGCTTAGGACAAGAATTGATCAGGAGTTAACAAGATGAATGGGATATGCTGGCTGACCGGTCATCAAAGCATGTATATCGATCACAAACTTGCTAAAACAATTGACAACTCTCAAAAAACAACCTTGATTAAAATCAGAGATGGCCCCTGTTTAGGGTCGAAGGGCTTCTTTCCTGGCCAGGCAAGGCAGTCCCTGTATGAAAAAGTTTTGGATGCTAGCCACCTAACCCTAATTTCTTCAAGGTCATTTTTAAGAGAGACCGCCAATTGATGGTTTAATTGCACAGCTGAATGTTAAACCTGTATTTATACAAGATTAGACCTGCCAATACACATTGCGCATGGGCCAGAGATCAAACATAAAATACCCGGCTAAATTAAGGAATGAAAATAGAATTTTTGGTCAGCAAGAACTAAACATAAATGAAAATCAATCCTACTAATAATTTGCACATCGATCTTTTCCCCACTCCATGCTCATATCCTCCCAAGGCAAGGGAAGCCTCGATGCAGCACCATATGAATATAAATGGGTCATTAAACTCGCAAGAGAAGATACATTTAAGAGACAATATATACATGTATATATGAAGTCTAATCCTGAAACACTACTAGCTTTTTGACCATGGTTTAATTACAGTTACAATTATAATGATGACAATTATGAGAAGGATTAATATAGCTATGCATATCCATTTACGGGAGTTTTTCTGTAGCTTCTTTGCTCTCTGTAGAGCAGTTGCTCCAGACTGGACATGGTCGATCGCACTTGAAACCTGCAGAAAAGAAAAGAAAAACATGCTGCAATGACAAAACATTGCGAGGAGCTTCCTTTTTTTACTATTTATGTCAATTATAGTAGTCCCTAACTCTACCATGAACGACATGTATGGTGCACCAGGAATATGACAAATGGCTCCATTCCGATAATGAGACAAATGATACCTATAGGTACCCAGTACTCATCAAGAAGATGGCACCATACCTGGGATTCAATGTTATCCAAAATGTCACCTTGTGCCTCAACCAATACTGCCATGTCGAGGAAAATCTACACAAGAAATTGGATTTAGATGATTTCGATATGAGATGAGAAAGCAAGAAAAATAGCATCAGAAAGAAACAAGAAAAAAAGGCATAGATTTAATGGATGAATCCTTGGAGAACTTCACCTCCCTTCAGATTTTCCCCTTCCAAGTGTGATGAAATGATGGAACTCACAGATCACAGACATATCAGCATACTATGTCCTTCAAAATTATAGTTGATTTTTTCTTCCATCCACTCTTCAGCTAAATATCATCACTTGCTAAGGGATTCCTCATCCATGATTTCTTGCTTCGTCCAATACTGAATACTCTGAAACCAAAACTGAAAAGTTTCAGTTTTGGCCAGAATTGATCCAGAACTAGGGTTGTGTGGGGTTATGCTAGTACTAATTTATACGAATCTTTTTCCATTTCTTCATTTCTTTATATGTTGGGAAGCCATTTCTCTAAATTAAACTAAGAATCCGCGAGTTTGAGTTTGAGATAAGATGGAAACATTCTGAAATTAGATTCCAAAGAGATATAAAGTATTACTATTAACATTGTTGTTTGCCATATTGCAATCAAACAGCAAATAATATATTACACTAAAGACTTTAAATTTTTAAAAATAGTTTTTTTTATTGCCTCAGTGTGAGATCAAAATAATCCAAAAATCTTACATTATACTTTAAAATAAAGTATAATTTATTTTATTAACTCATTTTTTTTATTTTTTATTCCTCGTTTCAATAGTCATCTTTTTATTTCCATATGACTTTCACCAAGAACAGAAATCACCAAGATTCCTGTTGCCAAAGATAACAACCCAAGAGAGGGGGAGGGGGGGGAGTGAATTGGGTTTTCTAAATTTTTAGGACCTTAATTAAGTTGATAGATGGGTGAATTGTTTTGGCTTATGTTAAAGTATATAAGTACAGTGGAAGCAAAATAAACACAATACAAACACAAAAGAGCTATAGTGGTTCGGTGCACCCCAAGGCACCTACGTCCACTCCCAAGCGTTCCCTTGAAAATTCACTATAATCCCTCGGATTACAATTGGATTGTTTTACCGGGCTCACAATCCAAAAATCCTACAATTGGTTTTACAGGATCACCAATTAAACCTAACCGTTGGTTTTACGGGCTCACCAACAACCTACACCATTGGTTTTACGGGCTCACCAACAAACCTTATAAAAAAAAATAGGGAAGAAGGTTAAAGCTCCTAAATGAGCAGGTAATACAATTATGCACTTAAGGAAGAGGTAAGAGAATAGTTATCGCTTTGTAGATTGCTCTTCTCTTCTTTGCCAATGTTGCTTCACTCCTCAAGAGGTTCGTAGAGCTCTTGAAGACACTTTAAGACTGCTCAACCACCTTCTTTCAGAATTTGAATAAAGCAAATAATTGAAGAACATTCACCCAGGAACGTGTATGCTTATGTATATGGAAACCTGGCCACGTCCTTGCTCCTGAATTGCTCTCTGAAAAATTTGCTCGCCGTTTCCAGTTTCTATCCATCGGTCAATTGTCTGTAAAGTCAAAGCAACAATCCAGTAGCATAAATATAAAATTAGTGGTAGTGCTACCAAAAATTTGTCTTTTATAAAGAATTACCTCACCTCCTCATCAGCATGATTGCATGTTACTGTTCTTGTGGAAATCCAGAAGGAAAATAGAAGCAGACAGCGAATAGAGTAGATAAGAAAAAGCCTCAGAAGAAAATACATAAATGCCATGAATATTTTGATTTTTGATACAACTACAAAAAACCTGTAAAAGCCCTTCTCTCAACAACCTCCCGGTATTCCTGCTGGATTGTTTCTCTCAGAGCCTGCATAGAATATTTGGACATAAGCAACTGAAAATATAATCTACTGATTTGGATTTAAAATTTCCTGGTAATTTTAGGAATTTATCATCTTGCATGCTTGAAATCAGGATGATAAGTTTCTCCATGTTCTTTTATCACTCGAGTTAGGAAACAAAGTGTAAGCCTCCGACCAGAACAAAACTTCTTGGCTAAAACAAGCTGGTTTTAAAGGAGAGACTCCAAAACTGTCCCCATTTTCTGGGTTCCAGTTGAAATGGGTCAATTTCAATTGGCTAATTTTTGCTAAAAAGTACCTCTGACTGAAACACCCTAAAAAGCTTGACTTTGTGTCCATTTTTTCCTCATTTGCACCGTTTCTTTAATTTAGTTTCATTAGAAACTAATGGAAATCTACCTCTAGAGCTTAGATCATGTTCTAAATACGTTTATTTGAAAACTGCTGGGCAAACTATTCAGAAATTTTGCCTCGATTATGTTGAAAGTAAATACTATCAACAAATGTTGCAACAACCACATTTGAAAGAAAATACAGTCCGAAAGGGTCACTAGAAAGCCTAGTTTTTCCCAATCAAGGTGACTAAAAGCTAGGCATTGCAAGATTTAGTAGTATGTTTCAAGCAACAACAAAACCTTAAAATTCTATATGCTGCTCCCACATACCCGAGCACCTGCCATCACACATGCATGCACACACCCATATATGTAAGTGCTCATTTATGCATCCATGTAGTTGTGCCAGATGTAGCTTGTAAATTTATGGATAGAGAGAGCTCAAGGAAGAAGAGAAAATCCCTCAATTACCAGATGTGGGTGCAGTTTGGGGTCTGGTAGCAGGGAAACCTAGTTCTAGAGAAGAAATATTTTGCACAAGGAAACACCTAGAAGGGGGGTGTAACACTCTATGGAGAATATTTAAGCCAATAGGAGAAATTCCATTTGATTGGATTGCAAAAGATAGACTAATGTGGCATTGCAGCAAAGCCACTGATGACATGCTCAGATGACCAACAGCAAGAAAGAGAATAAGTAGTCCTCGGTAGTGTTGTTATGGAATCAAACAGGAAGTATGGCATCAAAGAGATTCCACATCACAAATAATGACCTCGAATGGTATTAGCTAGCACAACTCCTGTAAACCAAGACAAGATGTATTTCCCCCATAGATGTCAAATACCCTAGGAGGCTCTGGGCGATAGACTAGCCCATAGCCTAGGCAGTCACCTAGGCATCTAGGCAATTGCCCAGGCAATAGACTTTGTACATATTCACTCAATCATTCTCCGATTCAAGTAGTTTATTTTCACAATTAGAATTTTAAACTATTTCAATAAGCTAACTTTTTAACGTACCTTAAGGAATACGTTATGAACATAAACAATTCTCTTTCAAGATATATTATAATTTGTTAAACTTTTACTAAATTTATAATAAATGTTATTGAAGTAACAATATATTTTGTTGTTGTTGTTGCTGTTTTAGCTCAATTGGTGGAGTTTGTCGAGCTCCCTTAGTCATCTGTCTTGCTACAGATTGAGTAAAGTGGCGATTGTTGAATGAACGAACCTTTTGTGGTTACTTGTTTAACACTTAAATCTAAGTTAATTTATTTTTTAACATTATATTATTTTTCTTGAGGTTAATATAAAGTTCCTCACTGCCTTATCAATATGCATGCGTCATATAAGAAAGGAGCACAAGAAAATACTTTATACTGTATATATGTGCTTGTATACATATTCAGATACATACATCTATGAAGTTGTATATACACATATATGTATACAAGTGTTCTTATGTATTTTTTAACCTACACTTCATTTATATATACAAACTAATATTATATTTGCACATATGCATTTATATATAGTATAAATTCATACATATATGTATATATAATGTAGATGTAGATACATTTATATATGCACGTATATATGAATCTTTATGTATATGAATGTATATATAAATGATGGCCCAGGCAATCTCGCCTAGGCATTAAGAGGTCTATTTGTAGCCTGGGCAGTAAGTAGCCTAGGCGCCTGCACTATTGCCGGTAACAACTATGCTTTCCTCTTAACTTGTGTGAAGGAATTCTTACAAGGTTTCTCGTGCCTGAAAAGTGAGAGAAGACTTATGCTCTTAATTGGGTCATCAAGATTAGAAGTAGATCAGGATCCTTCTGTAGATATTGTGTCTTGGATAAGTTCAGAACATCTTTATTATTAAAATTTGATGGAAACATTTATAAGATGGAACAGATTTTATGCACTTGTTTGGTGGTTGCAGACAAACTAATATTCAAACAACAATCAGCTAAGTTTGGTGAATGTGTTCCATGTTACCCTTTCACTGTTGGAGCATTGTTTCATTGCGTTGTTTGCAATTTTGAGTGCACCAAGAGTTGGGTAAGAGGTTCCTCTAAATTGTAAAGCACTCCTATAACCATGTTACAGTGGAGTTTTAATGCAAATAAACAAAACTTTGTCAAATGGGTAGTAAAAAAAATTATGCAAAGTCTACATCTTAGTCGAGTATCAACCTAGTAGAATTGGACAATAAGTGGAGCTGCTTTTGGGAGGGATATGAACAGTTAAAAGAGAGGACAAGATGGATCAATGATCTCATTTCATTAGGTGATTAAAAAAGAGGTCTACGCAATTCTTCATTTCCATGCAAATGCATGAGAAAAATGAATGTTACAAAGCATAATATATTGTTAAATTGTTCAAATTTCAAATGGATGATGAGTAAGGCATGTCACCACCCTTATAACTCCATTGACTTGCTTCAGTGATTTATTCTTAGTTGAATCCTCAAATGACCTCCTCTCCTATGTCCTTTTAGGTGATAACTCATCTGTATTGTTTTTATATGTTGAAAAGGAACTAAATTATTCTTTTTTGTATTTATTGTAAGATGCCATCATTGGAGGTAAGCCAATTGTTACTCCTTCCTGGAGATGAAGTAGAGTGATGTGGCACAATGCGATACTCATATCTGTCCCATGTTTGTCTATCTTAAGAGTGATGGGAAGGGAAACAGGTGTGGTTAAAGTCTTTTCATGGAGCAGAAGACACAATGGAAGTTCCACAAACATCATAGAACCTAACCTCCTATGCTCTTATTGACAGTCGTTTGAGACATAGGGATAAGAGGAAATTCCCCAGTCTTTCTTTCACTCAACATTGGTTAGAGGTACTAATGACTCTTACGATGCTTAAAACCATCAAGGAGGAGATGGAAAGAAATATAACACTGACCTTCTTTGCTCCTATTACTGATTGTCTATCATAATAAATATAAAGGAGGTCATTCTCCTAATCGCCTCTCTTCTAATCAAGACTGGATGGGGAGCTTGATGATCCTTTTGATACCTTAACCTCAGGGTGAATAGAGGGCAAGACGCTTGCAACACTTTCAGACAGTAGAGATTTTTTTTCCAAAAAAAACAAATGATCAAGCAAAGCAGATCGTTTTCAGTAGGAACATGAAAGAGGATACAGAGTGTAAAGATTCTCAATCAGGACAACTATGGGAATTCATGACAAAGCACTCTTCTTTGGTTTGGAGTTTATCATGGAGTCAACTTTAGGAAGATTTTCAATGCCAATTTTCTTATAATGTTTAAAGGCGGGCGGTTGTGTACAGCGCAGGTGATTTCCTGGGGAGCCAATAGAAGAGATCTTTGTTGTGTAGGGTGGATTTCTTTTGTTCTAGTTAACTTCTAAATAGTCTTTTCTATATTTCTGGAAACAAATCATGAAGAGCAATTTTCCTGAAGAAGTTTTTCTTAGGGTTTTGTCTTGCATTCATCCTGCTTTCAACTATAATTTATCACGACGGTTGATGGTGAGCCAGGGTAAACAATCTAGTCAAAAAAGAAAAGTAGAATGTCCTCATAAATTGGCAAAAGAATTATGTTCCTTTCTCTTGTCAAAACACTTAAAGCCATCTTCCAGTGTCAATATCGGTATTTTGATCTTGTATGCTGATAATTTTTATAAGCATGGAATGCCTAATGAGTAAAATGGTGTGATTTAACTAATTTCTGCAAGATAGTTAAAAATATTATGCTACAATAATAAGAAAATTGTCTCACAAAATAAATAAAGAAGAAGAAAAGCATTTTCTTTATTTTGCTTTCAAATATTCTCTTCTGTTACAATAACATTTTCCATGTAACTTTATTACAAGGTCACTAAAATGTTGAATCAAAAGATTGAGATAAACAGGTTCCATCAAAATGATTGCTTTGTTATAAATTATTGGGAACAAATGCACTACCTGAAAGTCAGACATCCGTTCTTTCAACCTCTTTTTCAATGCACTGCATTCAAAGTCAGTAAATGAGACAAATGTAACCATAAATTTACTTTTAACAAAAAATATTAAAGAAAATGAACATGTATTTTGGCATGAAAGTTTCACATGGTAGTTGCAGTTCTAGATCGATCTACGCCTGATCCCTTTCCACATCCAGGCTTCTGTCTGTTAGCTAAATTCTGAAGTTAGAAACAAAGCCCAATGTTAGTGAGATTCAAGGTTAACATAGAGTCAAACTCTCATAGCTCTGACATAAGTGAAAAAAGCAGGAAAAAAAGTGGCACAAGTGACTCAAAAAATCATTTCCCTAAAATTTAGTTAGCAATGTTTCAAATTAACTAAACCAAATAACTTTTTCTTCTTCAATAACAAATCATGTGGTAGCTTCAGAACTTCTACTAGAACTAATGTGCACTTAGTTAACTCATAGTGAAGAATAGAAGCAGCATTAATTGTAAGTTGAAAATGATCCAAAAGAATCCATACAAGAAAAATGGTCAAAAATGGTAATATTTTGCAGTGCAATATAGAAAATAACGAAGATCTTCACTAGAAAGAGATCAAGAAATATAATAATCAAAAGAGAAGCAATATAATATAATTTTTTGTAAGAAATATAAATAGTGACTGATAGCTTCAATTTCCTTAAATTTTTGGAGAAATTTACCAATTAGATAGAATGCCACAAAATGAAGAATAGGTAGATTAAACTTATACAAACGTTCAAGATAGTACAAGTTTATTGGTCAAAACAGAATTATGAAAATATCTCAGAAAAGGGAAGACAAAAACAGCCAAAATAATCCAAAAAAATGTTCTAGAGTGCATAATAAATTGAATTTCAGAAATGAGGTTTTACTTGCCAAGATATGTTCTGACTTTTACATTAAAATATTTGAAAACTTTGAAACAAGACATGTTGCAAATTTCACTGCCTTCCGTTTTCACTTTAACAGGCCAAAAATGAAGCCTCGTACCTCTCTGTCTAGTTCTTCAAGTTTTGATTTTGCTAGGCGTGCAATTTTCCCAACTTCATCAATATCTTTCTCCATGCGCTTCTTGATGGCTGCAACCAGTTATGTACTAATTGTGTTATGACTGTTAAATAGATAACAAAATTGAATCATAAAAAGCATGCAGGCTCCCTTTGGAAGATCTCTGCTAGCTAATGATTATATTGAACTTACCACATTACCTTTCATGGCAGCTGCCTTGGTAACAGCTTTAAACTCCTCATTAGCATCCTGCATATGTAACCAGAAAATTAGCGACAGGAAAAGAACAAGAAGCTATCATGAACAAACAGAAACAGTCATCAGATATTCGCCATCTGAGCTCTAGAAGTACTTGAAATAAACTGTAGTTTCAAATTTGTACATTAATTTTATAAAATAAAAATATTGTATAAGGAAAAATTAAAACCAGGAAGAATAATATCTAAAAAGTCACCCAAAAACAGAGTGCAAATAAGAAATTCAATCAAACATCCACATCATATGGACCCTGAAATGATCTGAAAAATCAGCTAGAACTCATTTTTAAAATATATACCCACTCCATCTTTCATAGTTATTTCCTTAATGCAGTTGCCATGGTTAATTTGGCAGCTGGTAGTGACCTGTGGTTAGATGTGGCATCACACAGATGGTGCCATACATCATAGTGCAATTCAAAGGGACCTGATAAGCAAATAATCTACTTCACATACCACTTACTAATTGGTAACAAAAGTAAAGCCTTCAAATTTTAAAACCCAAGCCTGTTAAGCATTTCTAAAGTTACCACAACCACTTACCTATGATAACCCAAGCCTGTTAAACTTCCAAGCTTAAAAGTCCAAGCCCAATCTCATTAAGCACTTCAAAAATCAAGCCTCATTGTAGCTAAGTCTTAGTTACTTGAAGTGGGTGTAGATGCAGATTTGGGTGTGGGTATGGGGAAGCAAGTTTCTCTAGAAAAATCTGAAAGAGGAAATCCTTAGGAAGCAGATGCAGGGATGACTTTCTGGAAAGATTCTGGAGTGTGTACACAACCCTATGTGGAAGTTTCCTACTAGTAACAACTAAATAAAGTCTTTTCTCTGTCTCCAAAAGGAAGAGTTATGAAAATCTCCCAAAGTAATTTGGCTTCTTTCAAAACAAAAGCCTGAAAAGAATAAACACAGGACAGGACAAGCTTTAATATACACAAGCATATAACTGTTGAAAAAAAAAACATTATGCCTGCGAATGATCAGCTATTGCTCCACCAGGTCTACCATCGGATTACAATCATTAAAAGGCTTATCCAAACATAAATGAAACTCAAATTGGGTCTACAAGTTTTTCCACATCACAAACAATTACCTAGGCCAAAAGGTTCAGAAAGAACTTTACATCTCTAACAAAATAACAATAATAAATATTTTCAGAACATCCAACAAGTCCTAGCCTATAAAAATTGGTATAACATGATTGATAATGCTCAATGGAAAGTCTTACAGCCCCATGCTCAAATACCTTCCCTGAAAAGGATAAATTAAATACCAACACTATCACATTCCTAGATTTTATCAAGAGTCATGACACCTATTCTCTTATAAATTATATAATCTATAATTCTGTATAGCCATTACAACTGGATTTTCAATATAAAGGCCTGGAATCAACCTGTATTTAAGCTTCAGAAATTAAAATCCAGAGTGAGTAATCAGATGAATTTTTTACAGATCAGACAGGGTTGGTCACACAAGCCAGACAAAAAACAGCCACCTTAATTACACCAATATTTTCAAATGTTGTGATTCCATATTGAGAAAGAATACAACTGATCTAGTTCTGATCATGAATAAGTTCAGATGGTGCACTGGAAGATTATTGAAGCCTTGAAACTGAAAATGGATAACATCTCAAGCTATAATGAACAAAAACATAATCCAATGGCCTTTTCTGAACCGGAAATAACATGAAAGCCCATACCTGAAGCTTCTTCAGTAGTTTTGATAGCGTCTCAATTTGCTTCTCGATCTCTTGAACCTACATGAGAAACAGAACAAGGGAAAGTATCAATAGTACATGAGAAACAGAACAAGGGAAAGTATCAATAGTGTAATACTGCTTATTAATGTCTGAGACAGTCACATATGTACACATAATTTGTCAAAAGAATAATTGACAGTAGTCATCTCTCATGTAACCAAAAATAAGCCATAGTTATCTGTTGGAAGAAGTTTCCCAACACCAGTTCTCCCGAATTTGTTGGAACCTGGATTCCTAATTCAATATCTCCATGTCTTGAAGCTTCAACTCAAGGGAGCTCAAAGGAGTCCTATCAAACAACACAATAAGAAGAAAAGGTAAGATTTCTTTGGCAAAACTAGCCAAAGAAAAGAACAGAATTAAAAACAATAGGCAAGTTCCTCTCAGAAAAGGGCAAGATCCTCTTCAGATAAACACCATCATGGAAAAATCTATAGTTCTATGTTATCTGTCCATTGCTTTCTCGACTTCCAAATAAAAGACAAATTATAGAAAGGACAAACTTATATGCCACGTCATTTTGAAAAATTAAAAGACTTATACCTGATCATGTTCTAGTTTTACATACAGTGTCAAAATCATTTTTCTACAAATAATTGAAGATAAATATTAAAAAAAAGGTTCTTTAGAAGGTTCAAATAACATTAGGAGATGCTGTCCTAATCATGCGTACTTGTTGTCATGCATGCTGTTAACAAGAATCTAAATCTAAAGACATGAAGGGGAAAATGAATAAAAGGGTTCTATATTAGAAAACAGTATCTAGTAGCTTTTGACCCAGATCCACTTGAATGGGAAGGCATCAGGATGTGAGGCTTTTTCATATTAAAAAGCTTGTAATGACCCATTTCTAAGGTTCTGTATGCTCAATGAGTCTCAATAGAATGAACGAAACTCGTGCAAGTTTTGTTCAATATAGTTGAATCTACCACATCCAAAACAATCAAAACCACATTTGCCCGGTACTAATTAATGCAATTCCATCTCAAGTATTACACAAGAACTTTATAATATGATGTGTTTGAGCCAAACCTTCAGACATGGATGCAACTCCTTCTTGGTGAACCCTAGAAAACCCTGGATCTTAATTGGGGCACCATTCATCTTGTTGAATTATAACCACTAAAAGATGCAATCTATCTAACACTAAGGCGCCGTTTGTTATCACTTTCATTTTTTTTATTTTCAGATATAAAAATAGAAATTTTGCTTCTATTTATTTCTAAATTTCTAAACATATAAACATGTTTGGTAGTCGATTATTTTAAAAAACATAAATATGATAATGGTGGCCAGGGTAGTGAAAGTGGTGGCTGAGACAATGAAGGCCATAGTGCCCTGGTGGTCATGATGGCAGTGGTGCTGGGGGCATTGACAATGTGGTGGTGGCGGCAATGATGGCGGAGTGGTGTGCAGGGGGCCATGGTGGCAACGGAAGTGTGGCAAAGACTGTGCGAGTGGTGGCGACAATGGTTGTGGCGGCATGGCGGTGGTGATTGATATGGCCACGGCAGCAATGATGGTGGCAACAATGGAGGTGGTGTCCATAGTGATGGTAAAAGATACAAGTTTCCTATTTTTGAAAAAGTGAAAACAAGAATTTCTTACATTCCTTTTTCTAAAGACAATGAAAACGATTTTTGAAAATTTAAAGATAAAAATAATAGCAACAAACACGTTTCTAGGCTTCTAGCCTCAATTTCTATGATTTTATTTTTAAAATAAAAATAAGAAATAAAATTCTAACCCTAAGTAATTTTGATTTTTACTAAAGCACATATTTCCATGTTGGGTTGTGGGTACCATAAAAATTAAAACCCTACTGACATAAACCAAGGGTTTATAGAACTTTATGGCCCAAAATTATATCCTTACATGAAAACCAAAAGAATTGCAGGGATTTATATTGAAGGAAAAGAAAAATACCGTGAGAAGATTGTTCATCTTGGAAGAAACAATTCAATCAAGGAGATGGGCTCCAGATACCAAAATTCCCGCAGTAAATGCCCAGATCTAGAGCTAGAATCGGCTCCAGGAGCCAAGAATTCAACGCGATATCAATGTAATAGACCTGGTCTCCACTCTCCAAGGGGAGACGAGCGAAATCCAAGTCTAGGGTCCCAATTTGAAAACCGAGGAAGGACGGACGGAAGGCCTCCGCGGGGATTTTTTAAGGCTTCAGATCAGCTGCTCCACATCAAAAAGCACGCGGCACAGTCAGCGGACCATTAGAAGCACGCCATGTAAGCAAATACAGAGAAGGAAGGAGTCGATTTTAGCGGGGGTCACTCCTCCAGGATGATTGAAGTCCACTCAACGAGAAATGCTTCCTTAATAGAAAGATTTATTTTAGTTAACAGATATTCTGGAGCCACCAAGGTGGTAGTCTAGTGGTATTGGACGGAGATTCTAACCTCATGATTTCAAGTTCGAGTTGGACATGAGGTATAGAATCGCTCTTGGACCGCTAGTAGCCGGGGTGGTGCCAGGTGTGACGTACTCACACTTGGGACTCGAGCCAGAGCTCAGAGGAGTAGCTGAGCCGGGCCCATGGGTGGGAAAGGCATGAGTAAAACTGGTCGGGGTGCCCAACACACGGCCATTTCTGCCCGCATCGAACATTCTCCTGGCAGGCCCAGTGGGGGCTGCTACGCGGGGGTGTGCTTGCCCCTTCCTCCCCTATCCCTTTTGGTTTAGAAAAAAAAAAAAAAAAAATTCTGAAATAAAAAATAAATAATAGGGGAAGGGAGACATAGGGGCAATTTTGTCTTATTGGAAAAGACTTCGTTTTTTACATGGCTAGGAGGAGACATCTGTCCTTAGAGCTTAAGAGTAAGATTTGTGGGACCCAACATTATTGAGTCCATGAGAAACTTAGTTAGGATTTGCTCTAGGACAGAAGACAGTCTTATATTGCAGGAGAAAAGAATTTTTTAATATATTCTACGGGGAGTTTGGTTTGATTATAATGAATGTGAGGCGAGGAAAAAAAACAAAATAAAGATGGATAAGATTGATGTAGCATATTTCCTTTTACTAAAGTAAAATGAGGGGCAACCGAGAAATTTCATGGCTAAGACTGGTTATCGCACATCAGTGCTACACTAGTACAATATCGATACAGTATAGTATTGAATTTTTTTTACGTATCGAGTATTGATATGCCACCCATATCGGATATCAGTCCTGAATCAGTACAGTACAATACGCTCCGTACCATTCGGTTCGAGCCGATATGGCGTACCATGCTCCATGAGTTATAATAAAGTTTGTTTTACGACAAAGTTGACTATTGTCCATGTTTAATTGATGAATTCAGATAGTAGCTTAAATCAAGTCTAAGCCTTTGAAGATTTTACTAAATGAGCCAAATCTAACCCATAATCATGTGTATTAACTATGCCAAGTTAACCACTAATTACATATTAAAAGAAGTCAAGTTCAAGATCCAACTAAAATATTTATAGACTGTTATTTGGGGTGTAAAAGAGGGTCACAAACTTTTAGTCCCACATCGGTTGAGTAGTGGAAAGGATTGTGCCTTAAATGGAGGGGCAACACCCGTTCCTCCTAGAGGCGCCTTTTGAAAGGCAAAACCGTGAGAGGGAACACCGCCCTGAAAAATGGGTGCTCTTTCCTAAAACAGACAATACCTCTGGATGGGATGCAACTCACTTTTCCTGCTCCAACAGATAGGGCGCCCCGGGTGTGTGGATCTCTCCCCCGCACAATCCTTCCCACTCGGGGGTAGTATTAGGGGTGTAAAAGGGGGTAGTGTTAGGATGGTATTAGTCCTATATCGGTTGATTAGTGGCTAAAATTGTGCCTTAAATAGAGCGGCAACACCCCTTCCTCCTAGAGGCATCTTTTGAAAGGCAAAGTCGTGAGAGGGAACATCGCCCTGAAAAGGTGGGTGTTCTTTCCTAAAGCGGACAATACCTCTGGGTGGGACGCAACTCACTTTTCCTACTCCAACAACTATGATGACTACCAGCAAAATCATAGGATTATAGGTTGGGCTATACCTAATATTTATATAAGTACCCAGAAATAGCTTTGAAGTTGACCCACTCGAATCCTATAGAAGAAAAAAAATAAACCTTTTTTATACTAAGTACTTATGAATATAGGTCTAGCCCAGTCTATAATCTTATGTTTTTACTGGTTGCACATGCTCAACCCACCAATCTAGTAGGATTTTCAGCCCAATCATCCAAATATGTCTTAAAGTAGGGTATAGCCCTATGGTTGCACCTCTCCTATATTTAAAAGAGGTTCCATGTTCAAAACTCATCTTTTATGAAACCCTTAATCCGGTCATCCATTCTTCCCTTAATTATAGGAGAAGAGGTCTAAATGTAAAAAGAATCACTGATCATAGGTAGGGAATGAGATGGAACAATATGTTAAGCAATTTATCATGAACACCAAAACATGTTTCTTTAGCCCATCTTTATAAATTCTTGAACCCAACAACAACCTCATTGCTTATTGGACCCAAACTACATCCAGCTTCGAATCCAAGCCCAACTTGACTTTTAACCAGGGTGTGAATCATACAACTTAGACAATCCCTTTCTCTAATGTCCTACTTTCGATGAGTCTCTTTGACTCGTGTATCATGGTCGTAGTGGCCGCCACAAGAGTGCCTACTTTCCACGCAAAGATCTTTAGAAAGATAGGCTTAGAAAGAATTCACTAAAAAGTCTAAAGATTGTTTCCCCATTGTAATAAATATTTTGTTATGCTTCCAAAACTTTGCTTGACTTATTGAAAGGAATTTTGACTTCTTGAATGGAATTTCTAATAGCATTATTGTGATGGTGACAATAAAAGAAAAAAGAAGAATAACTACAAAATAAAACTCACATTAGATAGAATTTTTGCAATGGTTTGCAGACCTTAAACTAATTATATCAAATATTTGTTTTGTATCTAATGCACCTTGATGCATAGTATGGAACTAATATTATATAAATTTGTTAAATTATCCAAGGAGCATCACTGCATCAAGCTTACTCCCCCCCATGCAACCATTTAGTTATTTAACGAACTGAAAAATCAGAGGCTATTATTCTCTATAGTTAGCTGATATTATTGTTGCAGGGTTGCAATTGCTATTTTGGATTTAGTCCCAACACTTGTAGATAGAATAAGAGAAATAGGTAACTACCTTGTAATGTAAAGACATGTCATGAAACTAACTCAAGTCTTGATTGAAGGAATCTGTAAATGGATCGATAACTTAAACCTAAATTTGATCTCGATTAATGCTATTATTGTCAAGTTGTAGACATCTCAAATTTGGAACTAAATTTGCTAGCAATTGTTTTCAGAATTCATTTACTGAATTTTGACATGCTAGTGTTCTTTCTCTAACACAATTCCAAAATAGTACTTTAAAAAAAAACTTGTAGCCATAAATTCGTCTCAAAAAGTAAGATATTCTTTGCACAAATTGGTCATTAGTGTTCCTACAAGTCAATATGGTTTGTTTGAAATGCTATTGTTGCTGGAAATTGGACCCGGGGGTGACCACTGGCTGAGAAGGAGGAGCTCCAGCAAGAGTAGCGGGCGGCGGTTCGTCAGCGGGTTGTGTCCTCCGGAGGACCTGCAAGAAGCCGGTGGCCAGAGTTTCTGGCGCCAGCCTTGCGATGCTTAAGTCAGAGGGGGCTATTGTGTAGGGGGAGAGAAATTATCTTCAGGAGTTTTTTTAGAGTCCAGCCCCCTTTCTAAGAGGGAGATGTTTCCTTTTATAGAGGAGTATAGGATTACCTGTGATGTGACGGGGCAAACGAGTTACCGTCATGATTGAGCACGATCATATGAATTAATGCATTGCCGTGGGAGATCAGGCTAGGGCCAATGAGTCGTCGTGGGTGATTGGACGTAGTCGAGTGGGTCAACTGGTCGCCGTGGAGGGCCTGAGACCCATGGATAGCAAGCGCATTAATTGTTGAGTGAACCGGAGATCTGCAGAGGCCATGCGCATTAACTGTTGAGTAAGCCGGAGATCTGCAGAGGCCATGCGCATTAACTGTTGAGTGAGCCGAAGATCTGCGGAGGCCATGCGCATTAATTTAAGACAGCGGTAGCAGGGCATGATCCCTGGTCAAGCTGCAGAAGGATGTGACTGCAGCGGGTGGATGGTGAGGTCGGGCTTCCGAGGTCAAGAATGCTGAGGTCGGGAGTCTCGAGGTCGAGCGCCTGGTCGGGCGCCAGGTCGGAAGCTTTGAGGTCGGGCGCCTCCAGGTCGGGCGCCTTCAGGTCGGGCGCCTCCAGATCGGGCGCCTTCAGGTCGGGTGCCTCCAGGTCGGGTGCCCGGGTCAGGAGTCTCGAGGTTGAGTGCCTCCAAGTCGGGCGCCCCCAGGTCGGGCGCCTCCAGTCGCGTGCCGGCGATGCGTTCACATGTTTTGGGGCGATCTATTTTTCCTTAACACTACTCCCCGACTTCCGAGTTCGAGCCGCTTATGAGCTCGAGCGAGGAAAGTAGTTGCCTTTACTGTACTAGTGGGGGCCAGAAAGCTTCAAATTATTCTGGCGTTCCGCGTGCTTCGGGGCATCTTTAATGAGAGGAGACGGGGCGACGCCCTTTCATTTTTTGAGATTGCTTCATGTAGTGGGCTCATGATGAGGTTGCAGGATCCAATGGGACGCCGCCTCGATTTCGCTTCTGAGGTGTCGATCCAGGTTGGTACGCCGCTTCGATTTTCGGAGCTGACGTGTGTCACGATCTGGACAGAAGGCGGAATCCCGTCTTCTGATCTAGGCCGTTGGGAGGCTCTATATAAACCCCAGACCTGGCCCTAAAAGTTCTCATTTGGCCGCCGCATTTGCTGCTCCCCTCTTCTTCCTTTGTCTCCTTTCTTTCTTTCCCAGTCGTGACCGAGTCTTCCCGGCAGTGCCCTGAGGCGATTTCCGGCG
Source organism: Phoenix dactylifera (assembly GCF_009389715.1). NCBI lineage: Eukaryota > Viridiplantae > Streptophyta > Magnoliopsida > Arecales > Arecaceae > Phoenix > Phoenix dactylifera. The sequence continues at coordinate 7,320,004 of NC_052392.1, forward strand.
GCTCCACAGTAGGTCATTTTCCTACATTAGCTCGGAGGATTTTTCCTTTTTCTTCCTCTTTTTTCTTCCTCCTTCATCCCTTGTTTCCTTCTTCGTCTTTCTTTCTGGAATGGGTCGTGGTCCAGGTGAGGTCGGGTCTAGCCTGACCGAGGAGGAACTGGAGCTGATCCGTTCCAAATTTTTGTTTCGGACCAGATTTCGTCTTGAGCTTGCGGTTCGGTGGACCGGGTGACGAGACCTCCTCCAGGTCGGGTCGGGGCGTACATTGAGACACTCTGGGCCGGCGTTAGGTTCCCCCTACATGAGTTTGTGAACGAGTTGCTGGTGACGTACCAGCTCGTCCCAGCACAACTCGCTCCGAACTCGTGGAGGACCATCATTGGGTTTCTATCCCTTTGCCTTGCGCACGGGATATCGACCTCGGTGAACGTCTTCCGCCGGTGCTTCATGTTGAAGTCGAACCAGGCGGACAGAGAGTGGCTCTACCTCGCCTTTCGGGCGGTAGGCCACTCTTCCGAGGTGCCCCTTCCTCCATTCACGAGTGGAACGAAAAATTTTTCTTTTTTTCCTCCAAGCTCTCGTGCGGATTTGATCCGAGGTGGGGGCAGCCCTGGCTGAAGGCCCTGAATAAGCTCCCCCAGCTTTCGGCGGACGAGCAGAGGGTTATCGACGCTCTGCATGGCCTCGGAAAGAATATCCTTCTGACCGACCTCCTGAGCGAGGAGGCCTTGATGAATGTCGGCTTGAGCTCGGTGCGCCCCGAGGGTAAGAGCGGTCGCACTGCTCCTTCATTTTGCTGTCTTTTGTTTTATTCGTTTCTTTCCTTCTCTTTTGGTGCTGATCTCACACTTGAAAATTTTTTCTTCTTTTCAGACATTCCCAACATGGTGACCAGCAACATTGCACTTTTCGCCCGACTAAAAAGGAGAGCGGCTGAGGCCGACGGCGCTCATCCTGAGCCCAGGAAGAAGGCTAGGTTGGCCTCGACTTCTGCTCCTACCGAGGCGAGGGGCCCTGGGGCTGGAACTTTTGGATCCGTCCGGAAGGAGACTCTAGCTGCCGAGCATGCGAGCTCGGATTCTAGGAGGGCAAGGGATTCGGCACCCTCGGCCTGCCCCGTCCCCGTTTCCCAGCGGCCGGGGCGGCTAGTCGTCCGCCTGCGATGCTCGGGCCCCGAGCCGAGCAGGGTCCTGAGTGCGCCTCGTCCCGCCGTTCCGAGCTCGGGTAGGCCAAGCTCGTCGGGGGCCAACATCCCGAGCTCGTCCGGGGTCGGAGATCACCCCGGAAGGTGGTCTGATAACCCGAAGTCTCCGATTCATGAGGGCGATTCGGCCCTCCGTGATAGCAATGTCGCGCGCGAGGTATTTCGCCGCGCATTGCTCCCAGTTGACTGGGCCGAGTTCGAAACCGTCGATCTCGGCAATCTTGTCGATCAGACTTACTGCAATGCCGTCCGGTTAAGTCGTCTCCTCTTTCTTGCTTCGATTATTGGCATTTCCTTAACTTTCACTTATCATTGCTTTTCCTACAGCATTTTCATGAGATCGACATGCTGGTGCTCATCGCTTCGGAGTGCCAGAATGAGGCTCGGAGGGGCCAAAGGCTGCTGGAGGGGGCCGAGAAGAGGCTTGCCGACTCTGAGGCCGTGCAGTTGGAGGCCATCGCGTGGATGGACGCTGCCATAGCCGAGCGGCGATCGGCGGTCAACCAGCTCGAGGAGGAGAAAGCCTCGCGTACTCTGGCGAGGTCGGAGTTGCGCACCTCCGAGGCGCATCTAGCCGAGGCCCGCTCCGAGGCCGCCGGCTATAAGTATGAAGGGGGGTTCTCCGCCTGAAGGTCGAGCAACTCGAAGCTCGGAAAAAAAGAGTGCTGGAGCAGGCCCGAGATGCGGTGGCACTCTTCAAGGAGTCGGAAGAGTTCCGCGATCTGATGGAGGAGGAGGCCGTGGACGGATTCCTCCGCGGCTTCGAGAACTTCCGAAGGAAGATGCAGCGGTTCTGCCTCCAGCTCGACCTTAAAGATATTCGGCCAAGAATGGGGGTCGAAGTAGAGAGCGTGCTCGGAAGCTCCGACAACGGGACCTTCATGTTCCCGCCATTCTCGAGGCGGAGCAGGAGGCTGCTGGGGCTGAGGCTGATGCGGCCGAGCAAGCGGCGCAGGAGACTCCCTCTTGGGAAGTGTCACGACCCCCGCCCCGTTCCCGGCGGGCCGCCGCGACGGTCCTAGGGTGCGGGTAGGCATAAGGCCACCAGCCACCGCGTAGAACCCTACTACCTATCAATCATCAATGAATCTTGAAAAATTTGGCATGATGCATGCACAAAATGATCACTTTTCCTATAGTGACCTGTCAGGATTATCTCAATACATACAACACACTACCTGTCAGAGCAGCAATCACATAATCCGTCACATAATGAACCTGGACAATATATCAATACATTATCTCAGGCATATAACTCATATGTATAAAAATCTGGTTCCCATTCCATCTATGGTCAAACCCATATCCACAACAGGATCTACGACTGTAACTATACACTATATACAACAGAAGGTTTATAATATACCAAAAGGGTATAAACCTCTATCTACATTATACTATACTATACTATGGAGCGGCACAGTAAGCAGACAATCTCTAACCCTGCTCCTCTCTATACAATACCTGCCCTGCAATCAAAAACACCAAACTGGGGAGTGAGTATATGAATACTCAGTGAGTGGAGTAGAGAGTACTATGCACATGAGACAAGATATAATCATGGCTCGAGGTAAAATCTCAAGATCAATAACAAGATGAACATGAACTCAACATAAAGAATATGGAGTAAATCATCAATATCACCACAATCAATATCAGCTCATCTGAAGCATATATGGAATAATCAAGTCAACATATATGCTACTCATGAATATGTTCAACAGGTCATAGTACTGAATCATATAAATCAGGTGTCAATAGGCTGAATCATCAACAAGACAGCTATTGGGAGGTGGGTTTTACGCCCCAGGCGAACTAGCAACAACTCCCTACTGCCATATGCATACATCGAATATGACACCACACCAATATGTAAATCATCACTAGACAGCTGTCGGAAGGTGGGTTTTACGCCCCAGGCGAACCAGCAACAACTCCCTACTGTCACATGTATATGCAGGATAAGACACCATACCGATAACATAAATGCTAGACAGCTATCGGGAGGTGGGTTTTACGCCCCAGGCGAACCAGCAACAACTCCCTACTGTCACATGCATATGCAGGATAAGACACCACACTGATCATATAAATGCTGGCCAGTATCCAGAACAGAAATCCATCTCACATCTACATACTAAACGGCACCTCGCGGAAATTCTACATCCGCGGAAAGCCATACTGCACCTCGCGGGGTCTTACTATGCCCGGCGGCAAGCAGAATATAAGTCGTAGGACCGGCCGATCCTACGCCTAGGGCCGTGTCCCCCCCTAGGAAGGGACTGGGCTCCGCCCACCCAGAAGGCTACTATGTGCACAAAGGCCGATGTTCAACCCCCATCGACTATAGGTGTCCTGTAGATACTGCCAAGCCATGCATAAATGCCATAATGCACCCTCCTAATACTCTACTAAAAAGGAGTATGATCAAGACTACCATTCACTCAACTCCGACCCAATCATAAACTAACATCAGGGTTGGGAGTGAGGGTCAAGGAAGTGCAATACAACTCAATATACCACTAAAAAGGCTCTACAAATCTTTGAAATAGAGGAAATGGAATCAATTTACAAAAGAAGTCATTTCACAATTCAGATCAAATTGATTACTCATCAACCCCTCATATTTCCTCTCAATGTTCCCTCAAATGCATGTACAGAATAATCAAGCATGGAGAATCAAAATATAGAGAAATCTACAACAACAATTAATCAATAGGCTCAGGTGGAATCAATTCACACCTGGCGACATTCATGAAAATGAATTAAGGATGCTCATGGTGCAAAGTACATGACTCCCACTCACCTGTTGTTGGGGGAAAAACCCCAAGTCATACATCCACGGAGGCGCTCAGCCAAAGAGCGCCGACCGGAAAGCTGCTCGGTCAGAGAGTGCCGACCAGAGAGCTGCTCGGCCGAAGAGCGCCAGCCGGAAAGTTGCTCGGCCAAAGAGTGCCGAACGAAGAGCTGCTCGGCCAAAGATCGCCGACCAGAAAGCTGCTCGGCCAAAGGATGCCGACCAGGAAGGCGCTCGACTAGAAGGCGCCGACCAGAGTGCGCGCCAAGAGGTGCCCAACCAAAATAAGCTGCCCGGTTAGAAAGTGCCGACCAAAGACAGCGCCGAGGCGCTCTGCTAGAAGGTGCTCGCCTAAAGGGCGCCGATCAGGAGTACTCAAAGCAGCCCCGCCACAGGGCGCCCCATTGGGCGATCAGCTCGGCTCGGCACCCTTGCCGAGCCGATGCCTTAACCAAATGTTCAACCTCCGCCTAAAGTCCAAGGGACTTGACAACTCCTACGGCTTGCAACCTGCCACTATCTCCAAGCCATCAAGGCATAAGATCTCCTCAGGCGTTCGGCACGACCTGCCATTAATGCATGAGACTCCCTCAAGTCTCCGATGCACTCAGGCATTTAATGAACACGGCCCAAGACGATCTCCGGATCACTGAACCATCAGAACGTATGGCTCTCCCTGACCGCCGGTTCATTCGGTAATAAATGCACTTACCATCCACGGACCCCAGGCCCACCACAGCCGGCGGTTCAACCACTCCAACAGGTCCGATCGACCGTGACAACTCCCTGATTCCGGTCTGATCCGGTCCCGTTCTCCATTACGCCATTAATGGGCCAAATCGTGCCCAATTATTACAAAACAGGACAAACCTCCTGTCACCTCCCAGGTAACAAAAATCCTCCTATAAAAGAAAACCTGGAGGGAAAAGGGAGAGAGGACCAAAAACCAGAGAAAAAACCCGGAGCTGGAGAGAACCCTTCTAGACCGGGGGAAAAAGGAAGAAAATAGCACAGACACAATTGAACACGAGATTCTCTTTGTCTTCTCCACATACTCTCTCCCCTGCTCTCTCCACATACTTGCCCCCTCTGACTTAGGCATCGGAGGGCCGGCGCCGGGGAGCCCGGCTACCGGTTTTCTTTGCAGGACTTGCACACCCCCCCGCAGCGGAGGACGCAGCCAGCCGGCGCACCGCCGTCCGCCCCCTGCAGCAGCGGAGCTCCTCCTTCTCCGGCTTCACGGTGGCCCCCGGGTCCAATTTCCAGCAACAGTTGGCGCTAGAGGAAGGGCCCGAGTTCGCTACCATGAAGCTAAGAAGCAAAGGGGCTTCCAACGCCTCTCGACGTCCTCCACCAAGCCCAGAATGTTCCGTTCGGAACTCACCACCCCCGGTTGAGCCAGCACCTCAAGTTCAACCGGAACAATTTGATGCCCTGGTGCAGCAAGTGCAGGCGTTGGCTACCGCCGTCCAAAGCTTGCAACCCAGGGGCATCCCAGCAGCACCGCCTCCCCCGGCTCCAGTTCAACCGGAGCCCCCTACAAGCGGGCTTCCTCTTCGAGGTCAGGACTTTCAAGTCCAGGCCTCCCTCTGGAGAGAGCACCCAGTCAGAAATCACGGAGGCTGGCCACAGCCTTCAGAAGCTGAGTCGGTTCCAGGGCAACCTGCACCCGGAGGAACCGCTGTAGCGATCCTCCAGAATAATGAACTCGACAAGAAGGTCGAAAAGCTGGAGCGCCAAATCCAGGCCCTCCACGGGAGAAAATCGGGACGTAACGGCGACTTCGAGTTCAATACGAAGTCGCCCTTCTCCCAGGAGATTGAAGATGAACCGGTTCCCCTCCGATTCAAGATGCCCCAGGTGGAGCCTTACAACGGCAAGGCAGATCCCTTTGACCACCTGGAGAGTTACCGGGTCTTAATGGCCCTACAAGGAGCCTCGGAAGCCATGATGTGCAAGGCTTTCCCGGCGACACTCCGAGGACCAGCCCGGCTTTGGTTTACCGGGCTGAAGCCGAGTACTGTCTCTTCCTTTGAGCAGCTCGGCAGACAATTTGCTGGCAACTTTGCCGCCAGCCAGCCCCAGCGGCGGACATCTGACTCCCTCCTTGACATCAAACAAAAGGAGGGAGAATCCTTCAAGGAGTATTTGGATCGGTTCACCTCCGCAACATGGGAGGTCCGGGAGCTTGACCAGTCAATCGCCATGTCGGCACTGAAGACTGGAGCCCGGTCCTACAGATTTCTCTTCTCGATCGAGAAGAGTTTTCCCGCGGACCTCACCGAAATGTTCGCTCGGGCGCGGAAGTACGCCAAGGCAGAAGAAGCCGTGGCAGCCAGGCGGGGCGGAGCCGAAGCAGAACCCCAAGAAGAGACGCCGCGAGGAGCGCGGCCAGCCTAAAAGCCCGTCTCCGCAACGAGCTAAGAATCCGCCCTGCCCAAAGAGTCCACCCCGGCTGAGGGGACCGCCACGGCAGAGGTCACCACCCCGCCCGAGGTTCCCACTGCAAGCCCCTGCACCTAAAGGGAGGTATGAAAGATACACTCCCCTCAACGCTCCTCGGGCCGAAATCCTCATGGAGATCGAGAGTCGGGATCGCATCCGGCTCCCACCTCCGAAACCTGATACCCGAACCCGGCGCGATAACCGGAAGTATTGCCGTTTCCACCGGGATCAAGGCCATGATACCGAGGAGTGTTACCAGCTCCGAAATGAGATCGAAGCACTCATCCGCCGAGGGGTGCTCGATCGGTTTGTGCAAGGCCGGCGTGAAGAGAAGCAGCCCGCCGAAGGAGCAGCACAGCCTGAAGGTTCGAATGCCAACAGGCCCATCGCCGGCGTCATCAACACTATCCGAGGAGGAGCCTCGGCTGGAGAAGCTCCGGAGGAAGAAACCTCCTCAAAGCGCCTGCGCGCCTCTGAAGCCATCTCCTTTTCAGATGATGATTTAGAGGGAGTCGAAACTCTCCATGATGATGCCGTGGTCATCTCCATGATCATAAATAGATTTGATGTAAAGCGCATCTTAGTTGATAATGGAAGCTCGGCGAACGTTTTGTACTTTGGTGCATATTGTAAAATGGGGATGACCAAAGAACAGCTGCGGAGGATGAATGCTCCGTTGGTTGGATTCACTGGGGATTTAGTCCCAGTAGAGGGCGAGATCGACCTTCTGGTCACAGCCGGGCTCGCCCCCCGTGAAAGTACCGTGGGAATGAACTTCCTCGTGATACGCCTTCCCTCGGTCTATAACGCCATCCTCGGAAGGCCAGGCCTCAACGCCCTCCGAGCGGTGGTCTCCACTCATCACCTGCTCATGCGATTCCCCACCAGCCAGGGGGTCGGCGAAGTCCGGGGGGAACCTACTGCTACAAGGTAATGCCGTTCGGCTTGAAAAATGCTGGGGCAACCTATCAAAGACTGGTCAGCCGGATCTTCAAAGATCAGATAGGCCGGAATATGGAGGTCTATGTGGATGATATGCTGGTAAAAAGCAAGGTGGCGCAAGATCATATAGCCGACCTCAATGAAGCATTCTCCACACTCCGAAAGTACCAGATGAAGCTCAATCCAGCCAAATGTGCATTCGGGGTCACCTCCGGCAAATTCCTCGGCTTCATCATTACACAGCGAGGAATTGAGGCCAATCCAGATAAGATCCGAGCCCTCCAAAAGATGACGCCCCCCAGGACGGTCAAGGAGGTACAACGGCTAACAGGCCGAGTTGCAGCCCTCAAGAGATTCATCTCCCGCTCGGCTGAGCGCTGCCTTCCATTCTTTGCAGCCCTCAAGAAGCCGAAGAACTTTTTATGGTCGGACGAGTGCCAACAATCTTTCGAGGAGCTCAAGCATCTCCTGGCTTCCCCTCCCCTGCTCACAAAGCCACAACAGGGTGAGATCCTCTACTTGTATCTGGCCGTCTCCCCTACGGCAGTAAGCTCGGTCCTGGTCCGAGAGGAGGGCAAACTTCAAAAGCCAGTGTATTATACCAGCCGGGTCTTGAGGGACGCCGAGACCCGATACACCAAGCTCGAGAAGACCGCCTATGCTCTGGTCATCTCGGCTCGAAGGCTCCGACCGTACTTCCAAGCCCACACAGTGGCTGTGCTGACCGACCAGCCGGTCAAGCAGATCCTGCAGAAATCAGATCGCGTGGGACGGATCGCCAAGTGGGCCATCGAGCTCGGCGAATTCGACATCGAGTACCGACCCAGACCGGCGATCAAAGCACAAGCGCTCGCAGACTTTATTGTCGAGTGCACTATACTGGATGAGATCGAGATCGAACCTGAACCACCAGTGGAGCAGACCTCGAGTTTGACATGGACTCTGCATGTCGATGGCTCTTCAAACTCGGGGGGTAGCGGAGCAGGGCTCATCCTCACTAGCCCAGAAGGAGTGGTCGCCGAGCAAGCCCTGCGTCTCGAGTTCCCTGCTTCCAATAATATGGCGGAGTACGAAGCGCTCGTCGCCGGGCTCAAGCTAGCCAAAGAGCTAGGAGTGAAGGACTTGAAGGCCTTCAGCGATTCTCAGCTCGTCGTCAACCAAATTGTGGGCGACCTCGAAGCCAGAGACCCGACCGTGCAGAAGTATCTTCAGAAAGATTATTTCTCCTACCCTGAGACGTCAGGATGCCCCAATATATTGGGATGCCCTGCCGCAACGGGATGCCCCGATCCGTCGGGATGGCCCGAGACGTCGGGATATGTGCTCCTACCCTGACCACGGTCAGGATGCCCCGAGACGTCGGGATGCCCCGATCCGTCGGGATGCCCCGAGACGTCGGGATGCCCCGGCTATAGGGACGCCCGAGACATCGGGATATGAGTTAGCGGTCCTCTCTGACCGGACGAGCTCGGCTCGTGCTCCATCGGCTATGAGTTAGCGGTCCTCTCTGACCGGACGAGCTCGGCTCGTGCTCCATCGGCTATGAGTTAGCGGTCCTCTCTGACCGGACGAGCTCGGCTCATGCTCCATCAGCTATGAGTTAGCGGTCCTCTCTGACCGGACGAGCTCGGCTCGTGCTCCATCGGCTATGAGTTAGCGGTCCTCTCTGACCGGACGAGCTCGGCTCGTGCTCCTACCCTGACCACGGTCAGGATGCCCCGATCCGTCGGGATGCCCCGAGACGTCGGGATGCCCCGGCTATAGGGACGCCCGAGACATCGGGATATGAGTTAGCGGTCCTCTCTGACCGGACGAGCTCGGCTCGTGCTCCATCGGCTATGAGTTAGCGGTCCTCTCTGACCGGACGAGCTCGGCTCGTGCTCCATCGGCTATGAGTTAGCGGTCCTCTCTGACCGGACGAGCTCGGCTCGTGCTTCATCGACTATTGAGTAGCGGTCCTCTCTGACCGGACGAGCTCGGCTCGTGCTCCATCGATTATTGAGTAGCGGTCCTCTCTGACCGGACGAGCTCGGCTCGTGCTCCATCGATTGTTGAATAGCGGTCCTCTGACCGGACGAGCTCGGCTCGTGCTCCTACCCCGACCTCGGCCGGGATGCCTCGAGACGTCGAGACGCCCCGGTTCATCGGGATGCCCCGATACGTTGGGATGTTGTCTTTATTGGCCAAACGAGCTCGGCTCATTCTTTACCAGCTTCAACCAACGAGCTCGGCTCGTTCCTTCATCGAGGGATTTCTCTGTCGACGCCCTCCAAAAACGGAGTCCGAGCAGAGAAGCGTCTTCAGTCGCCTTGGCGCAAGGATGCATACGGTACAAGGTACCCATTTATTTAATGTTTTTACATTACCCATTATTGGATTTCTCTGCCGATGTCCTCGAAGAACGGAGTCCGAGCAGAGAAGCGTCTTCAGTCGCCTCGGCGCAAGGACGCATACGGTACAAGGTACCCATTTATTTAATGTTTTTACATTACCCATTATTGGATTTCTCTGCCGACGTCCTCGAAGAACGGAGTCCGAGCAGAGAAGCGTCTTCAGTCGCCTCGGCGCAAGGACGCATACGGTACAAGGTACCCATTTATTTAATGTTTTTACATTACCCATTATTGGATTTCTCTGCCGACGTCCTCGAAGAACGGAGTCCGAGCAGAGAAGCGTCTTCAGTCGCCTCGGCGCAAGGACGCATACGGTACAAGGTACCCATTTATTTAATGTTCTTACATTACCCATTATTGGATTTCTCTGCCGACGTCCTCGAAGAACGGAGTCCGAGCAGAGAAGCGTCTTCAGTCGCCTCGGCGCAAGGACGCATACGGTACAAGGTACCCATTTATTTAATGTTCTTACATTACCCATTATTGGATTTCTCTGCCGACGTCCTCGAAGAACGGAGTCCGAGCAGAGAAGCGTCTTCAGTCGCCTCGGCGCAAGGACGCATACGGTACAAGGTACCCATTTATTTAATGTTTTTACATTACCCATTATTGGATTTCTCTGCCGACGTCCTCGAAGAACGGAGTCCGAGCAGAGAAGCGTCTTCAGTCGCCTCGGCGCAAGGACGCATATGGTACAAGGTACCCATTTATTTAATATTTTTACATTACCCATTATTGGATGCTCATGACACCGACACATTGTTGCAAGTCCGGTGAATCCCCGTCACGGGCTGACGGGTATGCAGTCCATTTGTAAGAAAAGAATCCGGTTCGCCCCGGCAACCCGAGGCTCGGATTCGAAATTCGCCGCATTAAGAAGTCCCGAGTCCTAACGACCGCCCTAGGGCTTAGTCGAATTCTGGACTAGGCTCGGAAAAACGTTCCGAGCCCAAACCCTTGGTATAAGCACAAGCGTTGCTACACCATTAGTCGAAGAACCGAGCAATGGAGCTCGGCAAGCCAAACTCTAACTCAAAACCCTGTGGCGGGAAAAGCTCAGGCCCTAGAGCCCATATCCTCGGAACCTAAAACAGATCCGAGCAGAGAAACTTAAACTACAATAGACGAGTTTCCACACATGAATATTCATTTCAAAAAGCCTGGAGGCCTAGTACAAGAGCTCGGACCCGGCCTTAACAAAGTATAGAGGCCGCTCCGGCTTACAAAAAAGAAAAAGAAGATAGGAAGCTGGAAGCGGAAAGCAATAGAAAGAGGACAGGGGGCCGGGGGAGAGTTTATATAGACCTCCCCAACGGCCCGGATCAGCGAAGAAAACGCTGCGTCCCGGTTAGATGATAACACGTGTCGGTCTAAAAGACAGAACGACGCATTTAATTAGGGCTAGTGCTTCGAACATCGAAGCGCCCCATCGGATCGTGCGGAAAGGCGTCCGCAATCGAAGATCGTGCGGCCCCATCATGAGCCCACGACGCGAGGACGCTTCGCAAAAAGTGCCCCAATAATGAGGCTTTTCGGGAAGGAAGAGACGCCGCCTATTAAAGGCACCTCGAAGCTTCCGATAATTCAAAACGCGCAGTAAATCGAAATTTTCGGAGTTCGTAATGACCCAACTACAGCTACTTCCCGCGCTCCAGCTGGTAGCCAACTGGAACTCGGAAGTCGGGGGGTAGTGTTGGGGGAAAAACCCCAAGTCATACATCCACGGAGGCGCTCAGCCAAAGAGCGCCGACCGGAAAGCTGCTCGGTCAGAGAGTGCCGACCAGAGAGCTGCTCGGCCGAAGAGCGCCAGCCGGAAAGTTGCTCGGCCAAAGAGTGCCGAACGGAGAGCTGCTCGGCCAAAGATCGCCGACCAGAAAGCTGCTCGGCCAAAGGATGCCGACCAGAAAGGCGCTCGACTAGAAGGCGCCGACCAGAGTGCGCGCCAAGAGGTGCCCAACCAAAATAAGCTGCCCGGTTAGAAAGTGCCGACCAAAGACAGCGCCGAGGCGCTCTGCTAGAAGGTGCTCGCCTAAAGGGCGCCGATCAGGAGTACTCAAAGCAGCCCCGCCACAGGGCGCCCCATTGGGCGATCAGCTCGGCTCGGCACCCTTGCCGAGCCGATGCCTTAACCAAATGTTCAACCTCCGCCTAAAGTCCAAGGGACTTGACAACTCCTACGGCTTGCAACCTGCCACTATCTCCAAGCCATCAAGGCATAAGATCTCCTCAGGCGTTCGGCACGACCTGCCATTAATGCATGAGACTCCCTCAAGTCTCCGATGCACTCAGGCATTTAATGAACACGGCCCAAGACGATCTCCGGATCACTGAACCATCAGAACGTATGGCTCTCCCTGACCGCCGGTTCATTCGGTAATAAATGCACTTACCATCCACGGACCCCAGGCCCACCACAGCCGGCGGTTCAACCACTCCAACAGGTTCGATCGACCGTGACAACTCCCTGATTCCGGTCTGATCCGGTCCCGTTCTCCATTACGCCATTAATGGGCCAAATCATGCCCAATTATTACAAAACAGGACAAACCTCCTGTCACCTCCCAGGTAACAAAAATCCTCCTATAAAAGGAAACCTGGAGGGAAAAGGGAGAGAGGACCAAAAACCAGAGAAAAAACCCGGAGCTGGAGAGAACCCTCCTAGACCGGGGGAAAAAGGAAGAAAACAGCACAGACACAATTGAACACGAGATTCTCTTTGTCTTCTCCACATACTCTCTCCCCTGCTCTCTCCACATACTTGCCCCCTCTGACTTAGGCATCGGAGGGCCGGCGCCGGGGAGCCCGGCTACCGGTTTTCTTTGCAGGACTTGCACACCCCCCCGCAGCGGAGGACGCAGCCAGCCGGCGCACCGCCGTCCGCCCCCTGCAGCAGCGGAGCTCCTCCTTCTCCGGCTTCACGGTGGCCCCCGGGTCCAATTTCCAGCAACAGTTGGCGCTAGAGGAAGGGCCCGAGTTCGCTACCATGAAGCTAAGAAGCAAAGGGGCTTCCAACGCCTCTCGACGTCCTCCACCAAGCCCAGAATGTTCCGTTCGGAACTCACCACCCCCGGTTGAGCCAGCACCTCAAGTTCAACCGGAACAATTTGATGCCCTGGTGCAGCAAGTGCAGGCGTTGGCTACCGCCGTCCAAAGCTTGCAACCCAGGGGCATCCCAGCAGCACCGCCTCCCCCGGCTCCAGTTCAACCGGAGCCCCCTACAAGCGGGCTTCCTCTTCGAGGTCAGGACTTTCAAGTCCAGGCCTCCCTCTGGAGAGAGCACCCAGTCAGAAATCACGGAGGCTGGCCACAGCCTTCAGAAGCTGAGTCGGTTCCAGGGCAACCTGCACCCGGAGGAACCGCTGTAGCGATCCTCCAGAATAATGAACTCGACAAGAAGGTCGAAAAGCTGGAGCGCCAAATCCAGGCCCTCCACGGGAGAAAATCGGGACGTAACGGCGACTTCGAGTTCAATACGAAGTCGCCCTTCTCCCAGGAGATTGAAGATGAACCGGTTCCCCTCCGATTCAAGATGCCCCAGGTGGAGCCTTACAACGGCAAGGCAGATCCCTTTGACCACCTGGAGAGTTACCGGGTCTTAATGGCCCTACAAGGAGCCTCGGAAGCCATGATGTGCAAGGCTTTCCCGGCGACACTCCGAGGACCAGCCCGGCTTTGGTTTACCGGGCTGAAGCCGAGTACTGTCTCTTCCTTTGAGCAGCTCGGCAGACAATTTGCTGGCAACTTTGCCGCCAGCCAGCCCCAGCGGCGGACATCTGACTCCCTCCTTGACATCAAACAAAAGGAGGGAGAATCCTTCAAGGAGTATTTGGATCGGTTCACCTCCGCAACATGGGAGGTCCGGGAGCTTGACCAGTCAATCGCCATGTCGGCACTGAAGACTGGAGCCCGGTCCTACAGATTTCTCTTCTCGATCGAGAAGAGTTTTCCCGCGGACCTCACCGAAATGTTCGCTCGGGCGCGGAAGTACGCCAAGGCAGAAGAAGCCGTGGCAGCCAGGCGGGGCGGAGCCGAAGCAGAACCCCAAGAAGAGACGCCGCGAGGAGCGCGGCCAGCCTAAAAGCCCGTCTCCGCAACGAGCTAAGAATCCGCCCTGCCCAAAGAGTCCACCCCGGCTGAGGGGACCGCCACGGCAGAGGTCACCACCCCGCCCGAGGTTCCCACTGCAAGCCCCTGCACCTAAAGGGAGGTATGAAAGATACACTCCCCTCAACGCTCCTCGGGCCGAAATCCTCATGGAGATCGAGAGTCGGGATCGCATCCGGCTCCCACCTCCGAAACCTGATACCCGAACCCGGCGCGATAACCGGAAGTATTGCCGTTTCCACCGGGATCAAGGCCATGATACCGAGGAGTGTTACCAGCTCCGAAATGAGATCGAAGCACTCATCCGCCGAGGGGTGCTCGATCGGTTTGTGCAAGGCCGGCGTGAAGAGAAGCAGCCCGCCGAAGGAGCAGCACAGCCTGAAGGTTCGAATGCCAACAGGCCCATCGCCGGCGTCATCAACACTATCCGAGGAGGAGCCTCGGCTGGAGAAGCTCCGGAGGAAGAAACCTCCTCAAAGCGCCTGCGCGCCTCTGAAGCCATCTCCTTTTCAGATGATGATTTAGAGGGAGTCGAAACTCTCCATGATGATGCCGTGGTCATCTCCATGATCATAAATAGATTTGATGTAAAGCGCATCTTAGTTGATAATGGAAGCTCGGCGAACGTTTTGTACTTTGGTGCATATTGTAAAATGGGGATGACCAAAGAACAGCTGCGGAGGATGAATGCTCCGTTGGTTGGATTCACTGGGGATTTAGTCCCAGTAGAGGGCGAGATCGACCTTCTGGTCACAGCCGGGCTCGCCCCCCGTGAAAGTACCGTGGGAATGAACTTCCTCGTGATACGCCTTCCCTCGGTCTATAACGCCATCCTCGGAAGGCCAGGCCTCAACGCCCTCCGAGCGGTGGTCTCCACTCATCACCTGCTCATGCGATTCCCCACCAGCCAGGGGGTCGGCGAAGTCCGGGGGGAACCTACTGCTACAAGGTAATGCCGTTCGGCTTGAAAAATGCTGGGGCAACCTATCAAAGACTGGTCAGCCGGATCTTCAAAGATCAGATAGGCCGGAATATGGAGGTCTATGTGGATGATATGCTGGTAAAAAGCAAGGTGGCGCAAGATCATATAGCCGACCTCAATGAAGCATTCTCCACACTCCGAAAGTACCAGATGAAGCTCAATCCAGCCAAATGTGCATTCGGGGTCACCTCCGGCAAATTCCTCGGCTTCATCATTACACAGCGAGGAATTGAGGCCAATCCAGATAAGATCCGAGCCCTCCAAAAGATGACGCCCCCCAGGACGGTCAAGGAGGTACAACGGCTAACAGGCCGAGTTGCAGCCCTCAAGAGATTCATCTCCCGCTCGGCTGAGCGCTGCCTTCCATTCTTTGCAGCCCTCAAGAAGCCGAAGAACTTTTTATGGTCGGACGAGTGCCAACAATCTTTCGAGGAGCTCAAGCATCTCCTGGCTTCCCCTCCCCTGCTCACAAAGCCACAACAGGGTGAGATCCTCTACTTGTATCTGGCCGTCTCCCCTACGGCAGTAAGCTCGGTCCTGGTCCGAGAGGAGGGCAAACTTCAAAAGCCAGTGTATTATACCAGCCGGGTCTTGAGGGACGCCGAGACCCGATACACCAAGCTCGAGAAGACCGCCTATGCTCTGGTCATCTCGGCTCGAAGGCTCCGACCGTACTTCCAAGCCCACACAGTGGCTGTGCTGACCGACCAGCCGGTCAAGCAGATCCTGCAGAAATCAGATCGCGTGGGACGGATCGCCAAGTGGGCCATCGAGCTCGGCGAATTCGACATCGAGTACCGACCCAGACCGGCGATCAAAGCACAAGCGCTCGCAGACTTTATTGTCGAGTGCACTATACTGGATGAGATCGAGATCGAACCTGAACCACCAGTGGAGCAGACCTCGAGTTTGACATGGACTCTGCATGTCGATGGCTCTTCAAACTCGGGGGGTAGCGGAGCAGGGCTCATCCTCACTAGCCCAGAAGGAGTGGTCGCCGAGCAAGCCCTGCGTCTCGAGTTCCCTGCTTCCAATAATATGGCGGAGTACGAAGCGCTCGTCGCCGGGCTCAAGCTAGCCAAAGAGCTAGGAGTGAAGGACTTGAAGGCCTTCAGCGATTCTCAGCTCGTCGTCAACCAAATTGTGGGCGACCTCGAAGCCAGAGACCCGACCGTGCAGAAGTATCTTCAGAAAGATTATTTCTCCTACCCTGAGACGTCAGGATGCCCCAATATATTGGGATGCCCTGCCGCAACGGGATGCCCCGATCCGTCGGGATGGCCCGAGACGTCGGGATATGTGCTCCTACCCTGACCACGGTCAGGATGCCCCGAGACGTCGGGATGCCCCGATCCGTCGGGATGCCCCGAGACGTCGGGATGCCCCGGCTATAGGGACGCCCGAGACATCGGGATATGAGTTAGCGGTCCTCTCTGACCGGACGAGCTCGGCTCGTGCTCCATCGGCTATGAGTTAGCGGTCCTCTCTGACCGGACGAGCTCGGCTCGTGCTCCATCGGCTATGAGTTAGCGGTCCTCTCTGACCGGACGAGCTCGGCTCATGCTCCATCAGCTATGAGTTAGCGGTCCTCTCTGACCGGACGAGCTCGGCTCGTGCTCCATCGGCTATGAGTTAGCGGTCCTCTCTGACCGGACGAGCTCGGCTCGTGCTCCTACCCTGACCACGGTCAGGATGCCCCGATCCGTCGGGATGCCCCGAGACGTCGGGATGCCCCGGCTATAGGGACGCCCGAGACATCGGGATATGAGTTAGCGGTCCTCTCTGACCGGACGAGCTCGGCTCGTGCTCCATCGGCTATGAGTTAGCGGTCCTCTCTGACCGGACGAGCTCGGCTCGTGCTCCATCGGCTATGAGTTAGCGGTCCTCTCTGACCGGACGAGCTCGGCTCGTGCTTCATCGACTATTGAGTAGCGGTCCTCTCTGACCGGACGAGCTCGGCTCGTGCTCCATCGATTATTGAGTAGCGGTCCTCTCTGACCGGACGAGCTCGGCTCGTGCTCCATCGATTGTTGAATAGCGGTCCTCTGACCGGACGAGCTCGGCTCGTGCTCCTACCCCGACCTCGGCCGGGATGCCTCGAGACGTCGAGACGCCCCGGTTCATCGGGATGCCCCGATACGTTGGGATGTTGTCTTTATTGGCCAAACGAGCTCGGCTCATTCTTTACCAGCTTCAACCAACGAGCTCGGCTCGTTCCTTCATCGAGGGATTTCTCTGTCGACGCCCTCCAAAAACGGAGTCCGAGCAGAGAAGCGTCTTCAGTCGCCTTGGCGCAAGGACGCATACGGTACAAGGTACCCATTTATTTAATGTTTTTACATTACCCATTATTGGATTTCTCTGCCGATGTCCTCGAAGAACGGAGTCCGAGCAGAGAAGCGTCTTCAGTCGCCTCGGCGCAAGGACGCATACGGTACAAGGTACCCATTTATTTAATGTTTTTACATTACCCATTATTGGATTTCTCTGCCGACGTCCTCGAAGAACGGAGTCCGAGCAGAGAAGCGTCTTCAGTCGCCTCGGCGCAAGGACGCATACGGTACAAGGTACCCATTTATTTAATGTTTTTACATTACCCATTATTGGATTTCTCTGCCGACGTCCTCGAAGAACGGAGTCCGAGCAGAGAAGCGTCTTCAGTCGCCTCGGCGCAAGGACGCATACGGTACAAGGTACCCATTTATTTAATGTTCTTACATTACCCATTATTGGATTTCTCTGCCGACGTCCTCGAAGAACGGAGTCCGAGCAGAGAAGCGTCTTCAGTCGCCTCGGCGCAAGGACGCATACGGTACAAGGTACCCATTTATTTAATGTTCTTACATTACCCATTATTGGATTTCTCTGCCGACGTCCTCGAAGAACGGAGTCCGAGCAGAGAAGCGTCTTCAGTCGCCTCGGCGCAAGGACGCATACGGTACAAGGTACCCATTTATTTAATGTTCTTACATTACCCATTATTGGATTTCTCTGCCGACGTCCTCGAAGAACGGAGTCCGAGCAGAGAAGCGTCTTCAGTCGCCTCGGCGCAAGGACGCATACGGTACAAGGTACCCATTTATTTAATGTTCTTACATTACCCATTATTGGATTTCTCTGCCGACGTCCTCGAAGAACGGAGTCCGAGCAGAGAAGCGTCTTCAGTCGCCTCGGCGCAAGGACGCATACGGTACAAGGTACCCATTTATTTAATGTTTTTACATTACCCATTATTGGATTTCTCTGCCGACGTCCTCGAAGAACGGAGTCCGAGCAGAGAAGCGTCTTCAGTCGCCTCGGCGCAAGGACGCATATGGTACAAGGTACCCATTTATTTAATATTTTTACATTACCCATTATTGGATGCTCATGACACCGACACATTGTTGCAAGTCCGGTGAATCCCCGTCACGGGCTGACGGGTATGCAGTCCATTTGTAAGAAAAGAATCCGGTTCGCCCCGGCAACCCGAGGCTCGGATTCGAAATTCGCCGCATTAAGAAGTCCCGAGTCCTAACGACCGCCCTAGGGCTTAGTCGAATTCTGGACTAGGCTCGGAAAAACGTTCCGAGCCCAAACCCTTGGTATAAGCACAAGCGTTGCTACACCATTAGTCGAAGAACCGAGCAATGGAGCTCGGCAAGCCAAACTCTAACTCAAAACCCTGTGGCGGGAAAAGCTCAGGCCCTAGAGCCCATATCCTCGGAACCTAAAACAGATCCGAGCAGAGAAACTTAAACTACAATAGACGAGTTTCCACACATGAATATTCATTTCAAAAAGCCTGGAGGCCTAGTACAAGAGCTCGGACCCGGCCTTAACAAAGTATAGAGGCCGCTCCGGCTTACAAAAAAGAAAAAGAAGATAGGAAGCTGGAAGCGGAAAGCAATAGAAAGAGGACAGGGGGCCGGGGGAGAGTTTATATAGACCTCCCCAACGGCCCGGATCAGCGAAGAAAACGCTGCGTCCCGGTTAGATGATAACACGTGTCGGTCTAAAAGACAGAACGACGCATTTAATTAGGGCTAGTGCTTCGAACATCGAAGCGCCCCATCGGATCGTGCGGAAAGGCGTCCGCAATCGAAGATCGTGCGGCCCCATCATGAGCCCACGACGCGAAGACGCTTCGCAAAAAGTGCCCCAATAATGAGGCTTTTCGGGAAGGAAGAGACGCCGCCTATTAAAGGCACCTCGAAGCTTCCGATAATTCAAAACGCGCAGTAAATCGAAATTTTCGGAGTTCGTAATGACCCAACTACAGCTACTTCCCGCGCTCCAGCTGGTAGCCAACTGGAACTCGGAAGTCGGGGGGTAGTGTTGGGGGAAAAACCCCAAGTCATACATCCACGGAGGCGCTCAGCCAAAGAGCGCCGACCGGAAAGCTGCTCGGTCAGAGAGTGCCGACCAGAGAGCTGCTCGGCCGAAGAGCGCCAGCCGGAAAGTTGCTCGGCCAAAGAGTGCCGAACGGAGAGCTGCTCGGCCAAAGATCGCCGACCAGAAAGCTGCTCGGCCAAAGGATGCCGACCAGAAAGGCGCTCGACTAGAAGGCGCCGACCAGAGTGCGCGCCAAGAGGTGCCCAACCAAAATAAGCTGCCCGGTTAGAAAGTGCCGACCAAAGACAGCGCCGAGGCGCTCTGCTAGAAGGTGCTCGCCTAAAGGGCGCCGATCAGGAGTACTCAAAGCAGCCCCGCCACAGGGCGCCCCATTGGGCGATCAGCTCGGCTCGGCACCCTTGCCGAGCCGATGCCTTAACCAAATGTTCAACCTCCGCCTAAAGTCCAAGGGACTTGACAACTCCTACGGCTTGCAACCTGCCACTATCTCCAAGCCATCAAGGCATAAGATCTCCTCAGGCGTTCGGCACGACCTGCCATTAATGCATGAGACTCCCTCAAGTCTCCGATGCACTCAGGCATTTAATGAACACGGCCCAAGACGATCTCCGGATCACTGAACCATCAGAACGTATGGCTCTCCCTGACCGCCGGTTCATTCGGTAATAAATGCACTTACCATCCACGGACCCCAGGCCCACCACAGCCGGCGGTTCAACCACTCCAACAGGTTCGATCGACCGTGACAACTCCCTGATTCCGGTCTGATCCGGTCCCGTTCTCCATTACGCCATTAATGGGCCAAATCATGCCCAATTATTACAAAACAGGACAAACCTCCTGTCACCTCCCAGGTAACAAAAATCCTCCTATAAAAGGAAACCTGGAGGGAAAAGGGAGAGAGGACCAAAAACCAGAGAAAAAACCCGGAGCTGGAGAGAACCCTCCTAGACCGGGGGAAAAAGGAAGAAAACAGCACAGACACAATTGAACACGAGATTCTCTTTGTCTTCTCCACATACTCTCTCCCCTGCTCTCTCCACATACTTGCCCCCTCTGACTTAGGCATCGGAGGGCCGGCGCCGGGGAGCCCGGCCACCGGTTTTCTTTGCAGGACTTGCACACCCCCCCGCAGCGGAGGACGCAGCCAGCCGGCGCACCGCCGTCCGCCCCCTGCAGCAGCGGAGCTCCTCCTTCCCCGGCTTCACGGTGGCCCCCGGGTCCAATTTCCAGCAACACCTGTCAATCTGGCACAGCCCTGATACGCCTCCAAAAATCTACAGCTGGCAGTGGGGAACTTCTTCCTCTTGTTCCCTAGCTTCTTGCCCAACTGTGACATGCATTTACAATACATTTAGTCCTGTATCAAGGGCTATAATCTACGTGCCAATTATAATATAGGGAACTTTAATTGATTCAACTCCCCTGTTCCCTAAATCTTTTCTTTTCTTTCTTCTTTTTCTTTTTAATTAATTAACTCACCATTTATGTGTATTAGGGACTCCTTTGCATGAGTACAAGGTCCCTTTTAGCTTGATCTAGGCTTAATACTCTATTATAGCATGAAATCCCCTATTTTCCACCCGGATGAACAGTAATCCGAACTGACAGTGGGTTACTTCATCCCGGTTTTGATCCACTTTCAGGACTCCAAATTTGATGAAATTTTTACCTAACATTCTACACTCATAGAGGATTCCAAAGAGATAACATGCATCATCATCGGAGGCCGTTTGACCCCCTAAATAATTCGCCGAAGTTGGGACTTTGACACAGTTTTTCCGTAGTGCCGGAAAAATTTGTCAAAATCCGATTCTTCTTCTTTTAACCACCTCTACAACCCTTATCCGACCCCTCTAGACTATATCCACCCTTTGTATAGCCTAATGTCATCAAAAGACTAGATAGGGATGGATATTTACCTTTTTCTTTTTGGAAATCGAGGTCCTTGCGTAGAGGGGAAGGAGATCTACGTTTTTCCCTTCAGCTAGAAATGCAACCGGGATCTCCTTCCTCTTCCTTTCTTCCTTTTCTTTCCTCTTCCTTTCTTCCTTTCCTTTTCTCTCCTTCTTTTTCTTCCTCTCTGTCCGTCTGAGACTCCCCTGTGACTCTCTCTCGGTTTCCATCCAAAAGCCACAGCAAACCCCCCAATTAAATCACATCAAAACACTATTCACCCTTTGTTTAATATTATTAAATTTCCATTTTGCCCCTAACACTTCAACATATCTACCGTTATGCCATTAACTTTTGATTCCTTCCAATTTTACCCTTACCACTTCAATGCATCTACAACTATGCCATTATCTTTTGATTGCTTCCAATTTTACCCCTTATATCAATTTTAAAGGACTATTCTATCCCTTTTTATATAAAAAAAAAATTTGGGGTTATTACAGGAAGCCACCGGGGGCACTCCCGAGGCCACTGGCGAAGCCCCATCTGAGGCCGCTGCGGAAGGTCCCGAGATAGTCTTTGTCGAAGTCCCCCAAGTGATCATCGTGGATGACCCCAAGGTGGATGCTGAAGCGGCCGCCGCCCCTTAGAACTTAGCCTCTTTTTTCCTTTCTTTCTCTTTGTTCTTTTTTGTAAGTGAGGTTGGCCTTCGAAGTCATTGTACAGCCGAACCTTAATTTTGTACTTAGCCTTCGGACCTTTATCAATGAGAAGTTTTCTTCTTCTTCTTCCATTGTGTGTTTCCACTTGTGTAACCGATAAACTATTATCATTGATCGCCTGAGTTGAGTTCCTATTCGGCGAATTTCTTCAAGTCTCCAAGCTCGGCTAAGTCTTTAGACCTAGGTTCCGGTAGAATTCGCTAAGTCGTTAGGCTTAGCTCCAAGAGGGATCATGTTGAGAGGTTCTAGGCCTAGACTTTAGGAGAACTCGCCAAGTCGTTGAGCTCGGCTCCCGAAGAAGTCCTGCTAGGCCTTTAGGCTTATCCTCTGGAAAATTTTGCCAAGTCCCTGGGCTCGGCTTCCAGAATAAGCTTGCCGAAGCTTTGAGCTCGGGCTTAATGATAACATAGGCCGAGGCCGGGCTATCATTGGAGCTTTAATGCTCTTTGACCTCGAACTTGGTTGGAGTGTCGTCAGGCAGAATTTGAGCTTATGGCGAGTGACTTGGCACTTCCGAGCTCGGCCAGAGCACCGTTGGGCAGAGTTCGAGGTCGTTGTTACAGGCCGTCTCGACTTGGGTCGGCGTTCGGACTTGGCCGGGCCTTCGTCCGGAGGAGTTTGGAGTAAGTGAAGATCGAACTGGAGATTGGTGGTAAGGAGCTTTCTCGAGCTTGGCCGAAAGATTATGCGCGAGCTCAAGGGAATCTCGACTCGTAGTCGATTCAGGAGGGTGTCCCGGCCTTGGTCGGGGGGTCCTGAGCTTGGCCGGGGCTTTGTTGACCGTTCTGTAATATAAGTAAGTAAGCGTAATAACGTAGGTGCTGGGTGGGATATACCTCTCGCACTATCGGAGCCGAGCATCTCAGGTTGAGGTAAGCGACTCCGCTCCGAGGTCGACTTTCAGTGGCGTTCTTTGGCCTGTAGTCGACCCGGCAAGATGCCCTCATTCAGATCGGGGCGTATTGTCGTAAGGGGCGTCGAGCGGTGCCGAATGTCGTCGAAGTGCCATGGGGATGTTGCGGAGATGTCGTCACGAGGTCGAGGGAGACTTGGCTCGCGGTCGACCCGACGTTGTTCGGCAGTGCTTCCCGAGGTCGAGGGAGCTTAGGCTCGCTGTCGACTCAGCGGGGCATCCCGATCTTAGTCGGAGGATCGAGCACGAGGTCGAGGGAGCTTGGACTCGCTGTCGACCCCGCGATGCTTCCCGAGGTCGAGGAAGCTTGGGCTCGCTGTCGACTCAACGGGGCATCCTGATCTTGGTCGGGGCCTTTGATGGAGATCGAGACCGAGCTCGATGTCAATGTAGCGAGGTATCCCAAACTTGGCTGGGGCATCTGAACTTGGTCGGGCACTCGAACTTGGTCGGGCATCCGAGCTTGGTCGGTCATCCGAGCTTAATCGGTTATCCTGAAGTTCACAAGTGTCCCAATATTAGGAAGAGCATGGAATAATTAAGGAAGAGCTGTGAATGAATTAACATAAGAAGGGGACGAGAGTTGTGTTTTCAATCGTCGAGGGCCTCTGGGGGCTCTACTAGTAATACATCCGAAGGTTTTCGAAATTCCAGCTTCGTGGAATGAAGGTCCCTTCGAGAGACTCCAACTTGTATGCTCCGGGCCGCTGGACTCGAGCAATCCAGTATGGCCCTTCCCAGTTCGGGGCAAGCTTTTCCTGCTCGGCAGGCTGAGAAGCTTCAGCTCTCTTGAGGACGAGATCTTCCGCCTTAAAAAGCTTGGTCTTTACTCTGGAGTTGTAGTACTATGCCGCTTTCTGTTGACACCTCGCCATGCGGACTTAGGCGGCCTCCCTTATCTCCTCGATGAGGTCCAAGTTGCCCCGAGCTGGGAGGAGTTGGAGGTTGCATCGTAGTGCTCTACTCTTGGTGAGGGAAGTCTAACTTCTAGGGAGATGACAGCTTCCGTTCCGTATGCCAGGTTGAAGGGGGTCTCGCCGGTGGGAAGTCATAATGCCTTGAGTTCCTGAAGGATGGTGCGGTTCGTCACCTCGGTTTTTCCATTTGTTTGTGGATGGGCGACCGAAGTGAAGCGGTGGTCGATGCCAAGCTCAGAGCAAAATTTTCTGAAATGGACGTTGTCGAACTGATGGCCGTTGTCAGATATAAGGATGCGGGGGAGTCCGAATCTGCAGATTATTGACTTCCAGACAAAGTCTCGCATCTTTGGCTCGGAGATCCGGGCCACTAGTTCGGCTTCGACCCATTTGGTGAAATAGTCGATGGAGACAACCAGAAATTTTTTCTGCCCGGTGGCCAGAAAAAATGGTCCCAGGATATTAATCCCCCATTGGGCGAATGGCCAGGAGGCACTGATCGAGGTCAGCGGGGCTGAGGGTCGGTGCTGAATGTGGGCGATCCGCTGACACTGATCGCACTTTCGGACGAAGTCCAATGCGTCCTTTTGAAGTGTGGGCCAGTAGTATCCTTGGCGCAGGATTTTATGGGCCAATGCTCGGCCTCCCAAGTGGTTCCCGCATATTCCTTCATCAACCTCCCGCATAGTATAGTCCGCCTCTGACGGGCGGAGGCATCTGAGGAGGGGAGAGGTGAATGATTTTCGGTAAAGCTTGCCTTCATATAATATGTATCGGGAGGCTTGACGCCTGATTCGGCAGGCCTCGAGCTCATCATTGGGGAGGGCTTCGTTCTGCAGATAGCCGGCAAGCTCGTCAATCCAGCTCGGCTCGGTGTCGATGCAAAGGGTTGGCTCGAGCTCCTCTGTGCTAGGCATTTGGAGGTATTCGAGCACTGTTGCCTTAGGGAGCTCGCTCATGCGGAAAGTCGCCAGCTTCGACAATTGGTCTGCTCTTATGTTCTCTGTTCTGAAAATGTGGTGGATATTGAAGGAGCCCAAGATGGTCGTGAGGTCTTGCACTTTTGGAGATACCTCTGCATTGACGGCTCTCTTGCTTCAAAGTCTTCCAAAATCTGGCTTACGACCAGTTGGGAGTCGCTGAAGACCTTCAGGTCCTCCGCCTTCAGCTCCTTTGCCAATTTGAGCCCGGCGATGAGTGCCTCGTACTCTGCTTCATTGTTCGAGGCAGAAAATTCGAAACATAGAGCCTGCTCCGCGACTACCCCATCTAGGCTAGTAAGAATAAGGCCTGCTCCGCTACCCCCCAAGGTTGAGGAGCCGTCCACATATAGAACCCATAGTTGCCTCGAGGTCTCCTCCGCTGGCATGAGTGAGAGCTCGGGATCGTCCGGCAAAGTGCACTCCACGATAAAGTCAGCGAGCGCTTGGACTTTAATCGCCGGCCTTGGACGGTATTCAAGATCGAACTCTCCGAGCTCAACTGTCCACTTCGCAATCCTTCCGGCACGATCCGACCGTTACAGAATTTGCTTCATAGGCTGATCGGTCAGTATGGCCACAGTGTGGGCCTGGAAGTAAGGCCGGAGCCTCCGAGCCGAGATGACCAGGGCAAAGATTGTTTTCTCCAATTTGGAATATCGGGTCTCAGTATCCCTCAGGACCCGGCTGGCATAATATACCGGTCTTTAAAGCTTGTTCTCTTCTCAGACCAGGATCGAGCTTACCGCGACCGGGATGACGGTCAGGTACAAATAGAGGAGCTCACCCTGCTGGGGTTTTGTGAGTAATGGAGGGGAAGCAAGAAGGTGCCTAAGCTCTTCGAAAGCTTGCTGACATTCCTCCGACCATAGAAAGTTCTTTGGTCGCTTGAGGATTTCGAAGAATGGGAGGCACCGCTCGGCCGACCTGAAAATAAATCTTCCCAAAGCTGCGACCCGCCCAGTGAGCCGCTGTACCTCCTTGAGCGTGTTTGGTTGCACCATCTCTTGCAGCGCTCGAATTTTCTTAGGGTTTGCTTCGATTCCATGCTGGGTTACTATGAAGCCGAGAAATTTTTCCGAGGTGACTCCGAACGCGCACTTGGTAGGATTGAGCATCATTTGATACTTTCTGAGTGTGGAGAATGTCTCATTGAGGTCAGCTACATGGTGCTCTGCTGTTCGGCTCTTCACCAGCATGTCGTCCACATAGCCTCCATGTTTCGGCCTATTTGATTTTTAAAGATCTGGCTGACCAGCCTTTGATATGTTGCTCCGGCATTCTTCAACCCGAACGGCATCACTTTATAACAATAAATGCCCTTGTCGGTGATGAAGGTTGTCTTCTCCTCATCTTCTGATGATGAAGGATTTGATTATGTCCCGAGAAGGCGTCCATGAAGGTCAGCAATTGATGTTTCGAGGTGGAGTCAACAAGATGGTCGATGCTGGAGAGAGGAAAGCTGTCCTTTGGGCAGGCTTTGTTCAAATCGGTGTAGTCTACGCATATGCGCCACTTTCCGTTAGCTTTCTTCACAAGGACCACGTTGGTGAGTCAGTCCGGATAGGAGACCTCTCGGATGAAGCCAGCCTCGAGAAGTTTGTCCACTTTCTTGGCTGCTGCTTGTTGTCGTTCTGGCGCGGAGCCCCATTTCTTCTGCCTCACAGGTTTGCAGGTCGGTTTCACCTGGAGTTGGTGAACCATGACCTCGGGGTCTATCCCTGGCATGTCCGCGGGCGACCAGGGGAAGACGTCCATATTGGACCGGAGGAACTCGATCAGGTGGTCCCTCTCGCGGGAGCTCAGGCCGGAGCCAACCTGCATGGTTAGCTCTGGGCAATTTTCTTTTAAAGGGATCTGGGTAAGAAGCTCACCAGGCTCTACCCATTCTTTTCGGAGGGCGTCCCGCACTTCCAAGGTTTCAATGGGCAGCGTCTGATCTAACGTTTGGGTTGGCGTCTTGGCCGGTTGCTCTTCTTGGCTTGGTGCTTCAGCCGGTTGTCTTGCTTTGTGAGTCGCCATATAGCATCGCTTAGCTATTGACTGGTCTCCATGAACCTCGCCTACTCCTCGGTCAATGGGGAACCGCATGAGCAGGTGGTAGGTTGAGACCACAGCTCGGAGGGCGTTAAGCCCTAGCCGTCCAAGAATGACGTTGTAGGCCGAGGACATGCGGACCATAAGAAAATCCGTCCTCACAGTGCTTTCCCGAGGTGCGAGCCCGACCGTAACAAGAAGGCTTACCTCGCCTTCAACCGGGACCGAATCTCCGGTGAATCCGACCAGCGGAGCATTCATTCTCTGGAGCTGGCTTTCTGTCATCCCCATTTTTTGGAAGGCATCATAGTACAGAATATTTGCCGAGCTTCTATTATCAACTAAGACGTGCTTTACATCAAATTTATTTATAATCATGGAGATGACCACAGCGTCATCATGAGGAGTCTCAACTCCTTTTAAGTCCTTGTCCGAAAATGAGATGGCTTCGGAGGTACGCGGGTGCTTCGGAGGGGTCCTTCCCCGGTTGGTTCTTCAGCCGAGCTTCCTCCTCCGATGATGTTGATGGTGCCGGCGATGGGCCTATTATCATTTGGATTTTCGGGCGGCGCGACATTCTCCATCGGCCTCTATTCTTCATGCCGGTTCTGTACAAATCGGTTAAGTACTCCTCAACGAATGAGTGCATCGATCTCATCTCAAAGCTGAAAGCATTCCTTCGTGTCGTGGCCGTGATCTCGGTGGAAGCGGCAATACTTCCTGGGGTTGCGCCGAGCCCCTGTATCACGCATCGAAGGTGGAGGTCGGAGGTAGTCTCGACCTTCTATCTCCATTAGGATCTCTGCCCGGGGTACATTGAGGGGAGTGTAGTTCTCATACTTCCCCGGGGGCGTTCGTGGCCGCGGTGGAGATCTCGATCGAGGCGGGGACCTCGGTCGAAGCTGTCCCCGCTGTCGAGGTGGACTTCTTAGCCAAGGCAGGTTCTTATCTCGATGGGGGGACCGACTTCTCGGGCGGCTGCGCTCCTCGCGGCGTCCCTTCTGCTTCTTTGAGGCCCGCTTGGTCGCACCCCGCCTGGAGGCGATAGCCTCTTCGGCTTTTGCATACTTTGGAGCTCGGGCCAACATCTCAGTGAAGTCGGCGGGGAAACTCTTCTCAATAGAGAAGAGGAACCTGTAAGATCGAGCCCCAGTCTTCAGTGCCGACATGGCTATCGACTGGTCGAGCTCGCGAACCTCCCAGGTTGCAGCGGTGAAACGGTCAAGGTAGTCTTTGAGGGATTCTCCCTCCTTTTGCTTGATGCCGAGGAGCAAATTCGACGTTCGCCGCTGGCGTCGGCTGGCAGCAAAGTTGGTGGCGAACTGCCTGCCGAGCTGCTCAAAAGAAGATACCGTGCTTGGCTTCAGTCCAGAGAACCAAAGCTGAGCCGTTCCTCGAAGAGTCGCTGGGAAGGCCTTGCAGAGCACAGCCTCTGAGGACCCCAGCAATGACATGAGGGCTCGGTAACTTTCCAAGTGGTCGAGGGGATCGGTAGTTCCATTGTAGGGCTCCACATGGGGCATTTTGAACCTCGGTGGGACCGGCTCATCCTCGATCTGGCGAAAAAAGGGTGACTTGGTGGTGAACTCAAAGTCAACCTTGCGCCTTGCCTTCCCGCTGTGGAACGCTTCAATCTAGCGCTCAAGCTTCTCGACCTTCCTGTCGAGCTCCCCACCCTGGGGGATTGCCACGGTAGTCTGCTCCGGTGTGGGTTGGCCCGGGGCTGACTCGGCTTCCAATAGTTGCGGCCTATCGTCTAGGCCTCTCCCTATCGGCTCTCTCCGGTGCAGCAGCATCGTTCTTCATTGTTGGCCCTCGAGGAGCCATGGAGATTTCGACCTTGGGGTGCCGGTCCGTCTGGAGGGAGCACTGACTGGACCTGGACTTGCAGAAGCGGCATAGGGGAGGCCTCCACGCATTGTGGGCCTTGGATCACTGCGGCCAAGGCTTGGACTTGTTGCACCAGTATGTTGAACTGTTCCGGCTGGACTTGGGGGACTGAGTCTGCCGGAGGTCTTGGTGGTGAGTTCTGGACAGAGTGCTCAAGGCTTGGTGCGGGACGCCGAGAGGTGTTGGAGGCTCCTTTGCTTCTCAACTTCATGGCCACAACTCGGGCCCTTCCTCTAGCGCCAACTGTTACTGGAAATTGGACCCGAGGGCGACCACTGGCTGAGAAGGAGGAGCTTCGGCAAGAGTGGCGGGCGGCGGTTCGTCAGTGGGCTGCATCCTCCGAGGGACCTGCAAGAAGCCGGTGGCCGGGGTTTCCGGCACCGACCCTCCGATGCTTAAGTCAGAGGGGGCTATTGTGTAGGGGGAGAGAAATTATCTTCAGGAGTTTTTTTAGAGTCCAGCCCTCTTTCTAAGAGGGAGAGGTCTTCTTTATAGAGAAGTACAGGATTACTTGTGATGTGATGGGGCAAACGAATTACCGTCATGATTGAGCACGATCGTATGAATTAATGCATTGCCATGGAAGATCAGGCTAGGGCCAATGAGTTGTCGTGGGTGATCGGACGTAGTCGAGTGGGTCAACTGGTTACCATGGAGGGCCTGAGACCCGTGAATAGCATGCGCATTAATTGTTGAGTGAGCCGGAAATCTGCAAAGGCCATGCGCATTAACTGTTGAGTAAGCTGGAGATCTGCGGAGGCTATGCGCATTAACTGTTAAGCGAGCCGGAGATCTGCAGAGGCCATGCGTATTAATTGTAGACAGCGGTAGCAGGGCATGATCCCTGGTCGAGCTGTAGAAGGATGTGACCGTAGCGGGTGGATGGTGAGCTCGGCTTTCGAGGTCCAGAATGCTGAGGTCGGATGCCTGGGTCGGGAGTCTCAAGGTCGGGCGCCCGGTCGAGCGCCTCCAGGTCGGGCGCCTCCAGGTCGGGCGCCCCCAGGTCGGATGCCCGGGTTGGGAGTCTCGAGGTCGAGCACCTTCAGATTGGGCGCCTCCAGTCGCGTGCTGGCGATGCGTTCATGTATTTCGAGACGATCCATTTTTCCCCAATGGCTATGAATATGTATAATAAAATTGCGAGGAAGCTTAAATAGGATACAATACAACATTACTCGCTGAAGTTGTGAAAAAGAATATTAGACAACTTAAAGTGTAAATGGATGCAGCGAAGGATAGCTATTTTAATGGCAACCAAAATAATTCTCGACATAATAACATCAGATCAAAGAAGCCTTCTGATAGGATAATTTTGGTTTCAAGTAATAAACTTAAGGCCTATCCCACTCAACTGTGAGGCATACTATGACTGTAGAGTTGTCTTGTACCCAAATTACTATTACAAGGATGACCTGGTTCGCCAATAGTTTTGTATATCTTTCATACATTTAATATGAAAAGTATGCACTAATATATTCACTATAAAAAAAGTTGGCTATCCCGCCATTTACATGCCGATGTTTAGTAGAAACGTCGGTAATTTTGGCTCTAGTGCCAAAATTTGCCAACATTTTAAAATAGCGTCAACAGTGATGATACAATGAGCATATTAGATAGCGTCGTGGGCCAAATGAAATGCTTAGACGTCGCTTAAAAGCGTTGTCGGAATCCAACCGAACTCCACCCACAACGACGCTTTCTCTAAAGTATCGTCAGAGTTCAAATAAATCCCCACCCCCACGTCGCTTTTTCTAAAAAGCGTCGGAATAGACTATTTTTTTTGTAGTGATTTGTAGGACAAGCTTAAAGCCCATGCAATGCACCGGCACATGTTAAAGAAAAAACAAGATTTTGAACAAAATCTAAATAATGCAAGTACATTTTATTCAAAATAAAATAATATATTTAGTTTTAGATTTATTCTGTTACATGCAAAGAAATTCCATGAGTTGCACTATAATGAATCAGAAGCATATAAATTTTTCTAGAAAAATAAAAAATGAAGGTACTGAAATATTAATTGATTAAAATTGTGAAATTAATTAAAAAATATCCATTGTATCCAAAAATGCTATTCATGAAGATACTTGCAGGGAAATTATAATTTATCTGTCTGATTTTATAATTTGAATGGAAGATAATAATCAACTAGTTTAGGAAGGGAATTTATATGTGTTTTAGAGTTGGTAATAAAGGTTTTAAATACCCGGGAGTCCGTATTATAGTTAAAAATTGGTAGGAGAACCCTTGTTATAGTTAGAAGCCATGCCAATTTAAATTTTCTGTATCATATAATTTAAAGTTTCCCATGGTGGTGAAAACATGAAGTGACTTTGTAGAATAATTTAATTTTTTTACAAATTATGAAATTTTCTAGTAACCTATGTGATTGTGTGTTCTAAAGAAATCCTTTTTTCATCCGAGTGCTATTTTAGCATCGCAGTAAAATTATGATGCGGTTTCCTGTATAATATTTTAGAAATTTTAGTAAATTCTGTGATTTTTTTACGAACCTCTCTATAATACATAATAAATACTAATTTAAACTTTCTCTATTCTATAATTTAAATTTAGTTCAATAGTAAAAGGGCGAGGTGCTTTAGAAAATTACAGAATTTTCTAGTAACCTGCATGATTAAGAGAGCTATCTAGAGATTATGCAGGAGAGACTTCACATATAATTTTTAAAAAAAATTAATAAAATTTAATATTCCTTCAAATTTTTTTAATATAAAAATATATTTCATTTGCATGAATTTTGTTTAACTAATTCTCTTGTTAAAGTTGTAATGCCAGCAGGTTGGTTAACCCACAAAGTTGTCTCATTGAGATTATGTAAAATTTTCAGTGTTTCTAGAAGGTCATCTCTCCCATCAGAGATGGTCTTTTTTTAAAACAAAACGAAAAAAACGTTGGGTTAAGATAATCCCGGCTGGACTTAGCTGGCTGACCGGAACTGGCTAAAAAGGACCACAACCGTACCATCCTCTATCCCTTTCATGGCACCCAAAAAAATAAAAAAAAATCCTCCAAGCCACGTGGTACGAAAAGACTGCCTTTGTTTTTTTTCCTCCTAAAACAGAAGCATCACGGCAGATAGAAAATATCCAAAAAGTTCAAAAAATAACAGTTTCCAAAGCACTCCGAAAACAAAAGATCTCTTCAGAATAGTTAACCATGTAAGAAACTACTCAATCTGCTGTCCGAACGATATACATGCTTCCACACATCATAGTCTGAATACTTTTTAGCAATGGGTGGCTCTTGTCCACATGCTCTCCCGGGCCGGCTCGAGCCCTAGGCGACCGCCTCAGTCGCCTAAAGCCTCGGGCCAATGGAAGGCCTCGGGGAAGTTGACCAAAACTGAAAAGCCTTTTTATCTGGGAGCCCTTCCTTAAGCATAATTATTTTTCCGTGCTTTCATTCAAAAATTATATTAAACTGAAAAGGCTTTTTATCTGTCTTTGTTACATATCTGCATTTTTGTTGAAATAATGTACTTAATGGCTATCTATTTTCATATCTTTTTTTAAGTATTTTATACTTATTAAATTTTTTATTATTAAAAAAAAAGGCCTCATTCATTGAATCCGTTTTAGGCCTCCAAATGTATTGGGCTGCCCCTGATGCTCTGGCTGAGTCGCCCTCAAGATTATCTATATATTGGAACGATTCAAGTATTCTTTGGCTTTTTCCAGGCAAATAATCCTGGTCAACGGACACGTCCCAGTGCCCTTATATTCTTCGCACGTTGTCCACGCCGTGTGAGTTGGGACATGGGACCCGAACCTTACCGGGATATCACGTGACTTTTGTCCTTTCCATGCACTCTCACGTGCGATGTTACCCGTATAACTACCTGCCTCCGTGGGGGAAAATTTAGGCCCCCCACCTCCTGGATTTCCTGTCGGAAAGCATGGAGGATGAGTCCTCTCCGGCGACCTCCGAGGCCAGCGGCGACTCCGAGGCCGATTCCGTTTTCATAATTCCGTCGACGGCTTTCGAGTTTTATGACGATGACGATGCCGAGTCCTCGAGTGGTGGCTGCGAGGACGAGAACGATGGCGACCGAAGAGATGAAAGATGGATGTCTTGGAGGAGTTGGTTGCTAGAGAATGCCTCCCTGCAGAGCGAGCATATGGAGTATGACGATGAGCAAAGAGAGGATGGGTTATCTACTCAAGATATAGAAAAGGATGGAACGATGCCGAGGGTGGAGAAGGAGTCCATGGCGAAGGAGGAGGGGGAGAGCAATAGGCTTTTCTGGGAAGCTTGCCTTGCTGATGAGTATCCATGATTCCATCAAAGGTTGAATAGGCATACTGGTTTTCTCAAAAAAAAAATTATATTTTAATTTAATTCCATAAAGTGAGTATTTATATAGTTTCTCAGTGAGGAATTTTAGACATGTTGGAGAAAGGAGGTATGTTTTTTTCCCTTTTTTTTGTAATTTTTATGATTTTTAAACAGAAGACAAGCTCATGGAGGAAGAATTTAATGTTATGTGGTTGCTTGCTTTTAGATTAAGAAATTTTACAGCATTTTTTTTCTTTTTGAGAATAAAAATAAGTGTAGGATTGAAATGAGTGAGGTTGCAGGATTTGCATATATTTTATCTTAGTTGCCACAATTTTGCGTGAACTTTAAAGTTTGTCGAATGCATGCATTGAAGATAAAATAAATAAAGGAGATTTAATTTTGGCCCATCCAGCTATTGAAAAAAGAAAAAAAAAGGGGGGAAATTGTATTGAAAAATATATGATCAAATCCCCCACCAGCCATCTGCACTCAACGCAAAGCCTCCCAAAAGGAGAGATGATGTGTTTAGGATTTTTGATTAAGAAAAGGTTCCATATCTTGCTTCTTTTCACATATCTTCCATGGAAACATTTGGTTTGGTGACATGACATATAGCAATTGAATATAATCTACAGTGATGTACCTAAGAGGTAGTATGGGTATTTTTCATATAATTTGATGAACATGCTCTCAATTATGAGTTTCTCCATAGTTTCATTTTAGAAGATATGGAAATTATGCCTTTCAAGAAGAACCAAACACCAAAGACCTTTCTCTATCTCTCAAGAATTTAACCACATGAGATATGCTTGATTAAGAGTAGTAGTCATAATAGCATGAAAATGATTCTGAAAAAAATAAATAGCATGGAGATGACGACGGCATGACGGGAGCCTCACGAAGGGTGTGTCAATGGATCTAGTTCAGGACTAATATTAGAATAATTAAATAAGATTTGTTAATTGTAATCCTCCAAATCTAACCACCAAAGACATGACTTTAGATTTTTTTTAGGTACTGATGTAATTGTTGAAGAGGGTTGGGTTGGGGCAAAGTTTCAACATCAGGTGGCTAAGGAATAATATAGTGGCTATAGAGTCCAAATGAAAGGTACCTAATGGCCTCCATCTCAACAGGCACCAACTCCTTGTCATCAACTACCAGGAAATAAAGAAGATGGCAATATTGAACAGGATGGCCTAGAAAATAGGCTAGTATAAGTATCAATCCACAAGTCCAGATCAGGTGAACCTTGAGTACTTAAATGCCATTATTTTGATCTGAACCATGTCATGACCATGCCCATGCTTTTAATACAATTTAATTATGATAAATCTACAGTAGTTATAAGAAATGGTACATAATTTCAAGGTAATCTTAAAGAGTACAATCTTTTAAGCAAAATAAATTGACCAAGACTGACTTGTCATGGCCACCATCCCTTCCTTCTAGAAGCCAGCCATTAGGGGTAGGAAGAGAACAAAGAAGAGGAATTTTCTTCCAGTTCCCTGTCCTTTCTTTGAAACAACCAAGTGGGGATGGGGTCCAACTCTCTGTCCCTGTCCATGACCTTAGTTGCCAGCCTTTCTATTCTATTTTTTTAAAAGAAAGAACCCTTCTGATTCTTTCTTCTCATAGCTTTTTAAGCCAACCGTTCTGGTGACCAACCTTTCTTCCCTGACCTGCAGGCCTTATACCTGCTCTACCCTTGTCTCTCTTTCCTTGATTCACCTTTCTCTGAAGAGAAGATCAAACAAGCAGTTTTGACCTTGATCAGGAGAAAGCACGGAGTCCCAATGATTTTTGCTTCTCTTTCTACCAAATATTTCCTTTGCGACATCATTAAAAAAGATCTCCTTGCTCTATTTAATTCCTTCTATATAACAATCCAGAACCTCACCTAAAAATGCTAGCCGGAAGGTATTATTTGAGTTCCTTGATCTTATATAAGTACCCAAGATCTATCCAGAAAATAAATGATGTGAGACTAAACACATACCCGCATGGTCCTCACACTCTATGATAATGTCGAGCAGACATAACTACTCGTCTCTTATCATTTTGCTTGCCTTAAAAAGGAGTATCTTTAGTCGAGAATGTTAGACCAATCAGCTTGATCAATGGTATTCTCAAAATTATCACCAAGGCCCTTACTATACATTTGAAAACTGCTTGGT
The DNA here is from genome assembly GCF_009389715.1 of Phoenix dactylifera. Lineage (NCBI taxonomy): Eukaryota > Viridiplantae > Streptophyta > Magnoliopsida > Arecales > Arecaceae > Phoenix > Phoenix dactylifera. The sequence goes on from NC_052392.1 coordinate 7,355,037, forward strand.
TTCACTTGAGAATGTTTGACCTTACTCAGTCAGCATTTCTTCACAACCTTTTTATCCTGCATGGTTTCATCTTAGCTCATGAGATCATCCACTAGTGTATATGAAAAAAGCTTGGTGGTGTTCTTCCACTAGCCTTAGCACCGGTAGAGTTAGAGACAGGAGCGGCCCAATGTATTTGGGGCTTAAGGCTGTTTGTCTTTAAGGCCATTCCTGTAGTGGGCTGGCTTAAGGTGAACTCATAGAGAGGCCTTTTTTCTTTCCATTTTGTCTTTGAGGTCTTTCCTGCAGTGGACCTTCTTTGGGCCGGGGCCTTAGGCGACCACCTAAGTCACCTAAGGGTTGGGCCGGCCCTGGTTAGAGAATGCACTTGCTTGCTTCACTTTGCAGACAGTACCCTTCTATTCTGTGAAGATTCGAGGAATAGTTAGATTTTTTTCCCTACACTTTGGAGTTTCTCTATGCTCTTGCCAAAAACTATGCTAAATCTACATTAGTTATGATTAGCAATGACCAACCTCACAATTGGTCATTGAATAGACCAATCAACGGAGACACATTCACTGTTATAAGTTGTTACCATGAGATTTCTTTATTAACATAGCATTACTCTTCTAAGAATATAAACCTACTACATATAAATCTAGTAATATTATACAATTGCATGTGAAGTTAGGTTTAAAACCTAACTTCAATATTTTGTCTTCTTTTAGATAATGCTCTATTGTTGTCTCTTGAGCAGAGAGGCCGTGGCTGCACATATCATGATGAAATACTAAAAGGCATTAACCTTCCAAGATATAAAGATTGAGTACATTTTATCTTTGCACATTAAAACCCGAATCTCACAAGTAAACAAACCCGCCCATAAAAGTAAGCAAACATTTGAAAATTAGAGAAATTTCTAGCCATAAGGAAGAGACGAAGGTGATTAAGAGAACCCATTTCTAAGAGAACGACATAATGCCTTGACTTAGGTCGAGTAAGTAAGGTTTTTCAAAATCCTCTATCACAGACATGTTGGTGGGCTATCAATGTCAAGATGATCTGGTGTATTGATTTCTGCATGTCTAAACAGAAGGGTGGAGAAATTTTAAAAGAACTAAGATATCTTGACCACCTAGACATCAAAGTTTTGACCGATTTACATCGTAAAAAATTTGCTAGGAAAAGATTATATACTAGCAAGATAGATTAGACATTACCTCCAATTATTAAGTAACATAATAAATAGCCAAAAGGCGATCGAGATTATTTTCTACTGGATAAGTATCATGTCTACTAATGCTCTTAAGAAAAAAAAAAGAAAAAATAAGTATCATATCTGCTAATATGTTATGGTACATCACTTCCTACAGATAAAGATAATAAAGCATAATGTATATATATATTATATTTGCAAATGCATGATATTGATACTAATCAATGTCTAAGTAGAGATGGAAACCAATGTTAAGGGAAGCATCATGTCAAACATGCATAATTGTAAGAAGGGTTCATTTGGGTTAAAGGCTACCAAGAACTGACTCAATTCCAATCTGTACTCAATTTTTAGAACTAGAATCAAACCAAACAATATCAGAACCAACCCAACCTGGTCCAATTAATACTAGTATGGTTTGTGGAATCGCCAAAAAAGTAAAAAAAAAAAAAAATCAACATATGAATTACTGATTTTATTCAAAATATAAATTAACAATAAAATATGAATTACATGAAGGAATATATAATATATCAAAGTTTTCTGACAGCAACAAAGTCCATAATAACTATAAGTTCAGAATATTGCATGATACAAACTACAATCATGAACCAATACTTTATTAAAATATAATAATAGTTAATCAAACATGGGGTGAAGAATTTATGAAAGTCAACCATATATTATATAATATATAGCTAATATATTACTATATATTAATTTTACACATACACAGACATATGTGGATATGCGGATCGGGTCGATTCGGGTTTGAGTTGCACACCTCCTTAACCCAACTTATATTGATTCAGATCAGGTTTCTGAAAATTGGAACACAGATTAATTTAGTCATATTTTGAACCCAAACCAAACTAACCCAATAGGCTGATTTGGTTTGGTTCTTGGGTTGAACCAAACCACATGTTCATCCCTTTTTGTAAGGTAAGAAAAAGTTAACCGTGAAATCTAATGTTTCAAGACCAGCAAAGATTGATCAAGTAAACTCATTCGACCTATGACCATGAACCGTTTGTTGGTCATCTCAATTCTAAACTCGCAAATCATAAAAAATTGTAGAGTTGATGATTTAGGGGGTCCAACTGCACAACATGTCCAAGTTAACTTGGTTTTTTGTCAATTTAGATTTATGTTGCTGCCATGAGTCAGAAAAGTTTGGTAGTACAAATCTTTTTTCTTAAAATAAAAAAATGATTTTTTTATCATTTTTGCAGTAGAAAATATTATATCTATGTAATGACAATGTTATTATAATTTTTCTATATTTCCCATATTTTTAAAATTTTTATTATTTATTATTTAAATATTTATTTATCTTTATCTTTATTATGTCATGGATCAGTAGGTGCCATAATCAACATATGAACCAAAGAACAAACTAGGTTGGAGCTAGGCCAATTTTCAGAACATTAAGGAACATCGGCGGGGCAAGTACATATATCCTTTCTTACAGAACTTCTATCAAGATTCATATACTATTGGGGCTAATGCTGGATTTGTGCAGGTTTATTTATAGCACAATCTTGAATTTGTGAGCCCAGTTCCAATTAGGAACGGCAATTGGGTCGGGTCAAATAAGATACAGATTGGATCATATATAAAAAATATCCAGGATCTGTCAATTCGTATTTGCTCTATTTATTAAATAAATTAAAATTTCAGATTCATACGTAACTATTTTATTAAACAAGTAATCTAATTTCATCTATGATAAGATGAAACAACTTAAATGGATTAAAAAGTTAAGGATTGCAGTCCCTAGTCCTAACCCAATTTCTCGTACTAGACCAGCCCAAGTTGCAGCCCTGCCAGTCTGCCACCGTTCCACTTTTAAAAGGAAACGTCCGTGTCATGTCTCTCTTTCCGAGATCGGGAAAAGTTGCAACGGTCGACCCAATTCAAACCTGGCACGGTCTTCCACAGTTCAAGTCCGGGCCTGCCAGTATTAGCCCACTGGAGACACTGGGAGTGGTTTCCTTAGGTTCTACCTCTCACCATTGCAGGTTGAGATTTAGATTCACCAACTGTACCTTCTGATGCTCCCCTAATTGAAGCAATGCCTCCAATTTGTCACCGATATGATCGAGACCAATATATCAAGCTTATGCCTCATTTTATCATGGCTAGATTGTTCGGCACGATCGATCGAATGCTTTGGTTATCAAGATGTGATCTATAAACATATAAGCCAAGTCACTAACTGAGATGGTAATCTTTGAAGTAGACATCATCAGGGTTTCCACCTTTATGTCAAATTTCATGTATTTGGTGGAAAAGTACATGCAGAGAATGTAACCAGGAGCATGACGAATCCTACCATGATATTAAGGAATGATAAGTTGAAGAGTTAGGGAAGAAAATGAACGAATGAGGAGGAAAGGAGCATGGTCTTGAGAACAGAATGAATACTCGACTTAGTCTTGGCCTCATTAGCACTACCACTACCACTACTTCAGTCTTCTCTAATAATTGTTGAGAATTATTTATGTAACATGACACAGTATAATTCATTCAAAGATCTGATAGTAAAAATGCATGGTTTCTGACCAGGTCAGGTTCTACCCTGTCAGAAGACAGATATGCTTTTGGAGTTATTTTTATTATTCGTGTAGCATGGCATTTATACATGAATAGGTTATTGAAACATAAACTAACTTTTTCCCCATGTTTTATTTCCCTACTTTTTAACAAATATCTTCCTACTTTAATTTTTTAATGCATTATCATCACCAGTTTTGAAATTATCTGGCACGGGCTCCAAATTCCTGCAGCATAGTTATAAGTAGTGCATGCATACTTTAAAAACTACTAGTCAACTAACAAACAAGTTCAGCCTGCAAGCTGAATCTATTCACAGTCTCATAACAAACCACTCTCAACCCCATGTTGACAAGGCCCACCAAGTCAAAGCCAATTACACACAAAACAATGGCACACACAAACACCACACTATCAAGTCTCCTCAGCAACTTTGCTTAACGCAGAGAGCCCCCTTTTATGGTGTCCACTTGCACCCAACCATTTCCACTTGATTGCCACCTATCTGTTTTGCTACATTTTTTGCCTCAGCGACCGATTCTTTGCTATCTATCTGCTTCCATAGATTCTTTGCCTCGGCAATCACATCTCTGATAACACTGGTTTCTGAGTCTGCTTCACAACTTGTACCTGAGCTCCCTTGTTTGCTTTCAGATACTGAGAGGCAGGATCCAGTGTTGTAGTCAGAGCAGCTCGGTTGTTTTGCTTGGCCACCAGATGACAAGCCCTGACTTATGCTATCTTCTGCAACATATCCATTTTCTTCCTTCCATTCTAGTTGCCTCAAGAAGCATTCTTCAATGTCTTTCAGAAAGTCCTCATCATCCTCGCTAATGTTACTACTGTGATGTGAATGGCTATCAACCGAGATGCCTCTCCCTGATTCACCACTTGCTTCCACTTCATGCCGACTGTATGCATCATGGTCATCATCTGAAGTGATTTCCTTCGACTCGCCGCTCATTTTCGTATCCGGTTGGCTATCCAAATCATCATCATCATCATCATCATCATCATCTTGTTGATCCAGTGAATGCGAAGATGAGAATGGTGAATATCCTCCTTCCATGGCTGCCTCTTCACGTTCCCTTAGTGTTTTCAGAATTAGAGTCTTGAGAAAGTTCATTACTTGAACAGCATGCATTAGAGCTGTCAGAGGGTCTGACATCTGATGGCAAAAGAAGGCCATAGATTAAGTAATGGTACAAGCATTATAGGTATAATAATGGTGAGTAAGGTGATTTGGAGGAATACCTGAGTCATGTTTGGAGCAAAGACCATAGCAATGTTTCGTGCATTCATTTTATTTGACTCCTCTTCTTCGACGACATCGGCCATGAGATCAACTGCCCAATTAAGAAGTGCAGCCTGTGTTGGAAGAAGCAACTTCAGGAGCTCCACGCATTCCTCCTCTGTGGTGCACTGAAGAACTTGCTCTGGGGAAAGACAATCCAATACACCCTCTGGAAGTTCTCTGAACCAGGCCTGAGTACAATGAAATCATGGATGTTAAGTATCATAAGATGAAAGATTTAAATGTCTTTGACTAACTAAATTATGCAGCATTCTCTTCAAGAGCACAATCTTTGATTGGACAAGCAACCCCTACAATCGATGAACGACCGTCATTCAGATTCTGTATAAGTTGAACCAAAAATTACAGGACTTCTTAATGCAGCTAGAAATAGTTATCACTTTGCTGTTCTACTTTCACATAAGCTATTATACATGTTTATCACATATGTACAATTTTATATATCCATAACGATACTTATCAAAAACAAGTTGTTCCTAAATGGCACTAGATCATAACATAAGATGAAGAATCAAACATTCTCAAAATATGCGAGGAATTTACTTGTTCTCTCTGACATCCAATAAAAAAAAAAAAAAGCTTAACCAAATTATACATTGTTTTATACTCCTTAACAACATTCCAAGCATTGTTATTTCCATATCTATAAGGAAACGCACAGAGAGATACAAATTATCAAATTAAAAAGCAAATATACTAATCATATAAGGCATCATTTTGCTCTCATTCACTTCATGAAAGATAATTTCTCAACCTTTACAAGCTGTTGGCCAAGAGTTCTTTAGTGAATTGAGCATACATTAATTTTGTGCAGGAACAAGATGTTGCCGACTTTATATCCATGTCTTCTATTGTAGGATATTAATTAATCTACAAAATTTTAATAGCAAAGTGAAAGGAGGCAAATTGGCATAGTTTTTGTAGTTAGTGAAGTATGAAAAAGCTATATCTATCGAATAGTGCAGTACCTTAGGAGCAACCCTATCGAAGGTCAAAACTAGTAATGCAGAAGGATTGCTTCTTGATATTCTACAGATAATAAGAAGATCCCAGAGTGAAGAAATAATCACCCACCACTCTTTGCTTTCTGTTTAAAGAAATCATAGTAGAAAAAACTCTTGCAGAGAAACCAAACCATTTCTGACAAATAATGAACCGCACGCTTACCTTTATCAGTCCCGCCAAACAGTGAACATCAATATCATCTGGCACAATGCCCTTGTTCAGCTGCTCTCTTACATGTTCCTCTTGGCCATTCTCTGGGTTTATACGAAAAATCCCTTCTGCCTGTGAATTCACAACCACATTAAGATATATGCCATCCTTGAGGTTAAAATAAGGCATAACTTGGTGCCTAGATGAACTGAAGGATCAGTCAATACCTTGAGACCTCCTTGTTGGTATAGCCTTTCCTGCATAAGTAAGAGGATTGTGGGCACACTGTTGCCCCTCGAATCATAAGAACACTGCATTGATTCAGATGAGACACCAAAGACACTGGCACTGCACACAAGCATACCCCACTGTTAACCTACAGAATGATAGTTATTGCAAAACTTTCTTGCTTGTCGACAACATATGATCACTCACATGATCTAGGTGTACAGAATAGATGTTGCGTATTTGCCCAAAAGAATTCGAGAAAAAAGGGCTCAATTGTACGTAGATCTAAACCACCAATAGATCAGACATAGCACCAAGAGGCTCATGCCACAGTTGGAATTTCATTATATAGACATTTCCTGGACACTTTTTTAAAACTGATGATAATAAGAAAGGGAATATAAACTCATTCAAAACCAACTTGCATTTCTTAAGCAATTACATAAAAGCAAAAAAAAAAAAAGGACAACTGAATGGATGTGCTAAGACTTTCTATCCTTAACCTGAAAGCATTAGATAATGGCCAAACAAGTCATCTAAAACTGGACCCATGATGAGGAAACAAATGCAGATTGCACATATATATGAGAAGAATTTTTTTTTAAAAAAACACCAAATTAACCAAGGAAGTTCTACAAATTCCTACCCAAAATATCTAGGATTTAGGATAATTGACTTATTTCCCCATTTCAATCTAATATGAGGCCCAAAAAATCCAATTTTTACAGTTAAAACCGCATCAAGTTCCAGAACTTTAAATTTAGAAGAAACCCGAGAGAGTAACAGGTCAAATTAACAAAGCTCCATGAATTTTCAAATAAATTCTTTTAATTTCAGAATGATCCACTTACTACCTCATCTTAAGGAAAAACTCAGGAAACCCTTTTTTCCCCTTGTTCTCCCAGTAAGAACCACATCATATTTCACAAGAGGGCAAAGGAAGAAATGTTTAACATTTTTTTTTTTTTTTTTTTTTGTGATAAGGAAATGTTTAACATTCAGAATAACCATCTTACTACGTCATCTTAGTCTACTAAAAGTCTAGCTTTTGTTTTTCTCTCTCTCTTGTAAAGGAAACTCCCTTTTTTGACAAAACAAAATAGAAGCCTACATGACATTTTTCAAATTTAGAACGAATTCATGAAGGAAAAGCGATGGGGAGAAGAAGGGGCGACCTTGCGCTTGGCACTCGGCAGGGGATCTCGACCTCGAACTCAACCGGGAGGCCTAAGAACCCGTTGAACCGATCAAAGGTGACATGGGCTACATGGCGGACATCAGTCGGCCAGCCTATCTCCATCTGCTCAAGGACCGGCATGACATCCTCGGCCTGCCTGTCCATTCTGCAGGCGACCATTGACCTCCTGATGGCAGCAAGGAGCAATGCCAAGAGAGAGATCTGGTTCTGCCTCTCCTCTTCCCCTTTTCCTCTCTTCCCTTCACCCCCTTCCCCTCTGCACCCACTCGAGACCACCACCACGCCCGTCATCTCTCCTTCCCTTCCCTTCCTTTCCCTCACTCTTCCTCTCTCCCTCTCACTCACTCTTTCTCTACTAGTATAGATCTATGTGAGGGTAGTACACGGATGGAGTAAAAGAGATGGGGCAGGCATCTTAAATCCAGAAGTGGAGTTATGCGTGATCCAGATCTATTTGAAGTGACTTTGAACTTGGGATGGAAGTCCGGACTTCAGACGGCCAAGAAATTCAAATTCTAACGCCTACTTTACTGCGGGGCCAGAAGCAATACCCCTGGATTTCTTGTAAATATCGAAACTGCCATTGCTTTCCTCCGGGAGGACCACTTAGCGGAAGGCGTAACACTTTGGAGCGCCCGGCGCAAACCCACCATGTATGGCATGAGGGCTTTGGTGTTGAAATATGATGGGTAGTATCTTTCATTAGAATATAGTAGTAGCTGCCATAATAAAAATCGAAAAACTGAAAGCAGATAAATAATGATAAAAGAAAGAAGCTAGAGATCATCTTATTTCATTATTTCGATATAGAAGCCGATGATTGGTGATTGGCGGGGCTCAATTTACACCACCAACCCTATCATGTATTACATTAATCTTCAAGTGCCGCATCAATCCAGTACGGTAGGCGGAGATCTGGCATTAGCCATTCATGTAGTAGAACTGAGATTTGACTATATTATTATATATTGAGGTTTAAGGTAATGACGATTATAATATTATAGCCCGAGCTCTCTATTTCGTTGGCTCTAAATAATTTGCGTTCAACTCAGTTATAAACTTAATTAGGCTTGGTTTGATGTTGATTGATTTGAGCTTGAGCTTGGTATTCAAGCTCAAAGCTAGTTTCAAGCCAGGTATGCAAGAAGATTCGGTCAACTAATTCTAACTCAGAATTAGGATCGGGTGTTCTATATTATATGTATGTACGTAATGATGAACCTACTTATGTGATGTTGCACAGCTTCTTATTTTTGCTATCCATGTAAATATAACAATATGTGAAATTAAATTTCCATGATAATTTTCAAAATAAAATTTTTATTCACTGCCCAATGATTAAGTAAATGATATTGTTTTCCTCCTATATTCTTCATTAAATAACATGTAACAATGATTTGTAACAATCACGTTTTGTCCTTAAATAAATGAAATTCACCGCAGAACTAATAAATACTGGTTGTCATATAACTAATCAACAGACTAGTTAGCAGATTAGGAAACGCAAGAGTATGAAGCCCGGTATTTAGATCGAGCCATTTCTACATGCTTACATATCCTCGCCTAGGTTGATATGAATACCTCTTTTACTCCTTAACCATGAGAAATTATCCTTCTCCTCACCAACAATAAATAAATAAGAAACAGAAAATACAATGCTTGTGATATTTTGTATAAATTTGTTTTTGAAGCTGCTGATATTATAGGCAATAGCAATAGATGTCTCCTTGTCCCATTTCTTACAACCAGTCAACTCAAACTTGCATATTTACACCAAAAATACATTATTTAATTGAATGAATAATGCAAAGGTTGATAGATGTTGTTATTTCAGTCAGATAAGGCCCCTAAAATAAGATAATGGATAAAAATTGTCTTGTTCCTCTCATGAGTGGTATGTTTACACTGAATCATCCCCATAAATGTGTAAAGCCAACACACATAGGCTAGGTTAACAATTAGGAGGCAGAAGAATACTGATTTTTCACTTCTCAGTTGTAAAAAGATAAGCTTAGGATTTACAACCTTCTGAGGTCAATATTCTTTACAATTGTCCAAGTCCATGACACAAGAAGTCTGTGAGATAATGACAACGGTTATTGTTTTGAATCATGGCACATACTCCTAATGCATAAGACGAGGGCTTTTTGGAAGTTTTACGCTTGGGCGAGGTCAGTTTGTTACTAAATTTATTTAAACGGGGTGAAGAGGACGACAGTCTGGTAAATAAATGGAGAATTTTTGGCAGAAACCGAGGCGTCCAAATGCCTTCGGTCCGCGCACAGTCCGGCACGTGCGAGGCTCCCGAGGTACGCGCCACTCTATTTATTTTTGACATGGATAATGACAATCATGCCCTTAGTTTAATCTCAACCATCCAATTAGTTGGACAACTACAGTGGTCCTCTAGTCTTGGCAATGTCCTTAGCCCTTTCCATGCTAACTATTCTTCAGCTTGCTGACCAGTGTCATTAGGGTGTGATTAAGCATCGATTGAAGTGTTAATAGGCGTAAATTTTGAGCAGATTTAGGCTGACCTCGAGCTAGGCGTATGCCGATGCGAAGTCCCGTGAGCAGACCTAGAACATCTCTGCTGCAAAAAACGAGAACCATCGACCGAGAGCATGCGAGGTATTGGATACCTAGAAGACAAAGAGAAGCTTAATTTATGAGCATGATCTCTTTTCATTTCCTTTGTTATTGGATGAAGCCTTGGTTAGCCCGAAATGTCTCGTTAAATGTTGATGTGCCTCAATAGGATGGATAGATGTAGGTATATATTATTGGACCATGAACATAATGGAGAAGAGCGTGAATTATCGATGGAGCCGAGTTGGAACTCGTATGTTTGTTGTGAGGTTCTTTAGATGTCTTAAGACTATTGTATAGGATTTGATTTGATCCCGTACAATATGTATTTTTCATTCTTGATGCATATTGTGTGGGATTTGATTCTGTCTGTCATATATGCGAGATTTAATTCTGTGCAATATGTATTTTCTATTATTGATGGATATTATGTGGGATTTAATTTTCTTTTTTTGTATATATATGGGTATTCATGCCACATGAATAACATTAAAAACTTTTCTTCTTTTGGTGCCTCTTGTTACCACTTTTATCGATATGTATGTTCAAAATTGAGACCTATGGTTCAGTTCAGGTCCAAGATATAGGACTAAATTATGGGACTTGTGGACACTATGGAATAGGATACAAGATGTTTGGATCCGAAATGTTAGATCCAATCCAATAAAAATTAGTTCGAGTCTAGATCCAGGTCCAGCTCCAAGACTTCAAATTTAAATTTAACTCGGTAACTACATGGGGATGATAAGAAGGTCTAATTCTTGTTAGATATGGGTCATACTCGACCAGACCAAAAGATCCACAAGTATACCTAGTTGTGTGACCATGAATGCCACCTTGCGAGATAAATGATCTCTAACCTTTTTTCCATGTTCTTTTAACACAACAGTATTGCTTTTTCTCTAAAAAAGCTGGAGATGTACATTGATGGCAGGCAAGAGGACACATTGTCAATGTCTTGCTGGATCTATTACTCCATTCTAATCCACTGGTTTTAAAATTCAAAACTCTGGCTGGTAGTAAAGTGTCCCTCAAAGCCTGAGCTGAAAAATTAATTAACTTTTGTCCGGCTCGTGTCCGGATAGGGTTCGGATTGTATCTTCCGCGTGAAAAAAATGATTCTCCTTCTCTTGCAATATCTACCATTAGATTTTATAATAACTGCTTTGAGATCCATACAACTCTAGCTGATTATGAGCTAGGCCTCGAGCCTCAACTCTATTCATTTTTAATCGGATGTCAAGCCAAAATAAAATTTGATATTTTTTATGCTTAAGCTTGACCCACGATCGGCCAGACGGGTAAAAGAAAAAGTTGAAATGCTTTGAAATATGTGTAAGATGCGACTCAATAGTTGGCGTTGTAAAAAATGTCATTCTTTCACACGAAAGATATAACCCGAACCCATCTGCATGTGAGCTCTAGGAACTCCTGGTCCTCCATTAGATCTTTAGCTTTAGCCCGGACGAGTTTTAATAGATCTAATTCATGTTGATTTATGTTGGTCCAGTGAAGACAGGTGGAAACCTGGACCGCAGTTGTAATGGCCATTAATTAGACTATTAATTAATGAAAAGCAACTATTGTTATTAACTACAAGAGGGGAAAAATCAAAATAGCTGTTATGATGGGTTTAGAGTATCTCCATTATTTAATAAATAAACATAAATAATGTTTATAAATAACAGCTGTTATTATTTGGCTTAAGTGGTTATAACAATGTTTTATTACATGGTGAACCGAACACGATATGTATATATTTTTTAAAAAAAGGCTCCTTCGTTACTAGATTTAGGTAAAAAGTTGTTCCTATATTCTAAATCTATGACCTTCAGATCACAATGGAACAATTTTTACTATCACACCAAGAGTAAAGGTAAGCTTGGGCTTAAAAAATATCATATTTTATATAGGCCTGATCCGAAGTCTGATTAAAAATGAATAGAGTTTAGGCCCGAGGCTCGACGCATGATCAGCTCTAATCAAAATGAGCCGCATCTTCTCAAAAAAAAAACAATATTTCCGCAACGGCTGACAAAAACTTGCATTTTGTTTTACACATTAGCACATCTATAAAAAATCTATAGGATTAAAAATTTAAATGCATAATATGTATTTGATTCTGTTATTCTGCTGTTAAAGCAATATATGCCACTATATTAGCAAAAAACGATCATCAACATCTTGGTGATAAAATAACTCAAAATAGATATTTAGATAATTCAGACCATTTTTACTTTGCCAGTTCATCTTGGCACCTGAAACCATGTTGTTTCTGGTGTTATTCTAGACATAACAACATAATGGGTTTCCCTTCAGCTCATGCCTGATGCTGACCCTATTTGTCCCATTGCACCACAGCAAACCATCTTATGCTGCTAGGCTAGCCCAGATCTGATCCAGATTTAGATCTGGTCAATCCTTTCACTTAAGAACCCAAATTAGCTATGGGCTCATGCCCATCCCATCTTTGAGAACTTAATAGCATTTCAACAAATTAATTTTATGAGTGATGTATTTTCCAATTTGATTAGTAGTTAATAATAATGTAATATGTTCACATATTGTCTCTGAAACGGCATCCCTCCCTTCCTTAAAGGCGTCGACAAACTAGGTGCAATACTTGATGAGGGGCCTTTAGTGACTCGGCTCCCGACCGGTCCACACAATCGAGTAGTGTCCCTTGATCGGTGCCTGCTAGCCCCTATCGACAAACCTCCTAGTTGCTAGGATTGTAAAGTTTAGGTGTCCTCAAACTTTCATGAGCTGGTTGTCACAAGCAGCATTAACGGATGCCGCGTTAAAAATGCTAGGACCATATTCTCTCCAACAATAACGACAACGACGACAACGATGATTGCAAGAAAAATAGTAAAAATAGGGTCATATTGTGTATAACTTCTCTTAAACGAAAAAAAAACTTTTATAATTATTATTTTTTTAAAAAATCTAGTCTATTAGTATCTTTAATGATAGATAATGAAGAAAAGAATTAAAATGATCATTCCCATCATCATATAATGATGCTTTCTTTTAGTTTTTCCCTAATTCTAAAATCGGTTAATTAAACCTTCTAATCGTTTTTTTGATAAAAATACCTTTTGGAAATTGAGTATGTGAGGACCCGTGCGGGCGTGTGTTTAGTCTCACATCGGTTATTCGCTGGGTAGATCTTGGGTACTTATACAGGATCAAGGAACCCAAATAATACCTTTCGGCTAGCCATTTTGGGTGAGATCCTGGGTTGTTACTTTTATGGTATCAGAGCATAATTGGATAAATTATGAGATAAGAAAATCTAACATGACATGAGTGTAAGTGGGTAGACACTAGGGACATTGGGACGTTAGTTTATGATGATTGTAGCAACCATTCTATGTACTTGTAATGAACTGGTAAGCTTATTATTGGCATGCTGCTATCTGATAGACATAGGTCAGGATGCCTCCACGTCGGAAGAGAAAGACTACTCGCAGAGCTACTAATAAGGCACCCAACCCGTAAAATGACAGCACACCCCAACAAGTTGGTAACACCCCTCAGCAGGAGAGAGTCGTCAATCCTGCTAGTGATACTCAGACAGGACAACAAGAGCCGGCCTAGGCCAGGTTATGCAGACCATAGTGGGCCTTATGCAGATGCAACAGCAGTTGCTCCAACAACAAGCGCAGTTGCCCCAGACACAACCACAGCAAGGACGAGGGGAACAGTGTGAACAGCGTAGCAGTATAGCTGAATTTAAGAGGCTGGCTCCTCCAGCTTTCAAGGGGACTACAGAACCGTTGGAAGCAGACAATTGGCTTACAGAGATGGAAAAAGCATTTACTGTCTTGAGATGCCAGGCTGATGAAAAGATTTTGTTTGCATCATACATGATGCAAGGTGAGGCATTCAACTGGTGGCGGATGTTGGAACATAAATATGAGCAGGATAGGGAGCCACTCACTTGGGAAAAATTTCGAGGTGCATTTTATGATAAGTATTTTTCTCGGAGTGTAAGGATGCAAAAAGAGCAGGAGTTTATTCATCTAAAGCAAAGGAATATCACTGTTGCAGAATACGAAGCTAAATTTACCGAGTTGGCGAAATTTGTTCCAAAGTTAGTTGAGGATGAGCTAGATCGAGCGCATAAATTTGAGATGGGACTAAAAACTGAAATTAGAAAACAAGTGGTACCGTATGAATTGACTACCTATGCAGCTGTGGTAAATAAGGCTTTAATAATTGAAAGGGAAGTAAATGATGAACGGTTGGAAAGGGAAAGAAATCAAAAGAAGAGGAATAGGTCAAAAGAATTTCAGGGGCAGAGCAATGAAAACACCGAGAGTTCAAACAAGAAATCAGCAAGTGACAACCCTAAGCAGATAAATATAAATAAATGTTCCAGATGTGGTAAGGCTCATGCTGACAAGGATTGCCATTGGAACACCGGTGCCTGTTTTAGATGTGGTAAGATAGGTCATAAAATTGCAGACTGCCCACAAAGAAACGAGAATAGATCTACTCAGGCAATGGAAGGAAGCCAGGGGCCAAAGACTCAAGGAAGAGTATTTGCACTTACACAGCAAGATGCACAGGCTTCTGATGTGTTGACGACAGGTATTAATCTAGTCCTAATATTTATTTCTATTTATTGTTTTGCCATGCCCACTGCTCTTTGTTAGATAACTCATTATGCTGCTAGAAAAGATTAAATAGTTACATAACATTTTTTTGATTGATTGTCAAAAGAAGAATATAAACTTTTAACTTTCGAAAGTGTTCACACGGAATAAGACATAATAATGAATGTACCAACAAGCAAGTAATTCTTAGAAAAAAAAAATCTAGACTTGACACGGGTACGTTGAGGTTTAAATCAGAGTGTGCAGAGAAAGTATGGTGAATAGAATTATTTGACATTGGTCAGACAAGACGACTTGGATTTGAAGAGTGTTATGACTTGATTTGGAAGAAGTATTCTCAATTTTTTTAAAAACTGCAGGTACGCAAATTTTGGGGACGAAATTTTTTTTTAGGAGGGTGGGATGTAAGACCCCGGAACTGGGCCCGGTCCAAATGACCGGCCCAGTCCCAAAACCCCGGCCTCACGTGCGTCGGGATGGACTGTTTCCATCCCGAAGAAGAAGGAAGCCCTGTTTTTAGGGCTTCCTCTCCTCCTTAAGACCACCGAGAAGAGCCGCCAGGGAGAAGGGGGGATCCTTCTTCCTTGGGCTACTGGCCGAGAGAGAGGGAGAGAGCCATTAAAATCGGGATAGCTTTGGCACGGGTGGTCTTCCTCTTCCACCATTGCCGCCGGAGAGGAAGGAGCCGCCGGAGAGGGAGGCAGCCGCCGGACCTTCACCGGGGCTGAGGTAAGAAATCCTAATCTTTTATCTCTTTGCAGTACCATTTGATAAAAAAAAAAAGAAAGAAAGAAAGAAGAAGAGAGGGAAGAAGGAGAAGGCTGACCGTCGCGGGGTCTTCTTCTCCTCCCGTCTGCATGCCTCCTCTGCGGGAAGAAGGAGCGGGCCGGCCGTCGCGAGCACCGCCGGCCTCGACTTGGCTTCTCCCGAGCTCGCGACCTCCCTTCGTGGGAGAAGAAAGAAGAAGAAAAAAAGGGGGGAAGGAGAAGAAGTCGGGAGAAGAGGAGGAGGAGAAAGAAAAAGAAAGAAGAAAGAAAGGGGGGGAGGAAGAAAGAAGACGGGAGAAGATTCTAGAGACGAGGAGAAGAAAAGAAAAAAAAAAGGAAGGGAAGGGAAGGAAAGAAAAGAAAAGAAAAGAAAAAGAAAAGAAAAGAAAAGAAAGAAAAGAAAAGAAAAGAAGAAGAAAGAAAAAAAAATAATAAATAAATAAAGGGAGAGGGTGGTTTACGGGTATGAACCCGAATACAAACCCGAACCCGGGATGTCGGATACTTCCGCGTGTTCGGTCCTGGGAGGATGTTAAGATTTAAGTTTTATATATATATTGTGATGAATTTTAAAAAAATATATATAATTTTTGGATATTAGGTTCTGCGAGGGATTTGTGAGATTAATTGGATCGCGTTTAATGTAAGTAATGAACTACCTTCTCTAGACTCTTCATTTATATAATATTATTTTTGCATCGAATAAATTGTTAATGAATTTATATGTGATTTATGAATTTTACGAGATGATGATTTAAATGAAAAATGGATATGTGAACTGGAATAATATTTTTCGGACTATTGCTATATTTACTGTTCTTGCATCGTATATGCATATTTAGATCGGATTATGATACATGTATAGTATTATAAAAAGAATTTTGATGTGCATCAGATTTAGAACTCTCAGCCTGACTATGTTCTGGATCCTGCCAATTGGGGGTTATGCATTGGCAATTCTGGCCCCACCACAGGGTATAAGTGTGGTATTTTGGCCCACTCCGCAGGGTATAAGTACGGTATTCTGGCCCACTCCGCAGGGTATAAGTGCGGTTCTGTTTCTGGCCTAGCCACAGGGTATAAGTGTGGTCGTAGCTAAAGGCTGATGAGATGAATGTGATTTGTTTCGAATCAGATTTATGATTATGTATATGGATATTTGAAAAATACGAATTTTAATGAATTTGTGCTTGAAAGGAATTGATTATGTTATTATGTTGATTCATCGTAATTTGTATTCATATTTTTTGTTAGTATATGAATTGACTAGTTAAGGTGTTTATTACTTACTGGGCTGTCTAGCTCATTATACGATTTCTTACTGTTTTTACAGATCCAAAAAATTAGCTCGATCCGGGGTTTTACAATATGGGAGTGCGAATAAAAGAATTATGGCACAAGTTATCTTAGACTAGGTTTTTATTTAAATTAATGTTTCATCTTTATTGTTCCGCTGCATATTTAGAATTGTGAGACTTTATAATTTATGTCAGTCAATGGAATAAGATTGTATTTATTTCAGCTGAATTATTTTAGTTACATTTTTTAGAGATTTGGTTGAGATGCCTTGCATGCTCGTGGGGAGAGTTCCCTATGGGTGTGCGGCGGTTGGCGCGGACCCCCGGCTCGCGATCTCGGGCCGGGGGCGTGACAACTTTTAAAACTTAAATGGTATCAGAGCGGACCCGGCTCATAACCTATGTAGACTAGGGGACACTGCAGCACGGATCTATTGGGGCTGACCACGGGCCAATCGTGGTGTTTGTGATTAGATTTGAATAGATATGAACCCTTAGCCTGACGAGGACGTCAGGACTTAAACGGGGGGAGTATGTGAGGACCCGTGCGGGCGTGTGTTTAGTCCCACATCGGTTATTCGCTGGGTAGATCTTGGGTACTTATACAGGATCAAAGAACCCAAATAATACCTTCCGGCTATAGCCATTTTGGGTGAGATCCTGGGTTGTTACAGAGTATCTCTCTGTAGTTTCTTATACAAGAGCCATGTTTGTAGTCAGTCCTCCTTGCCATCATCTGAAAGATCGTGATCCATCTTAGTGAACATAGACTGTAGTTAGTTTTTTTTTTTTGAGACAAGCAGCGAGGATTCGCTACCATTTGATTCAGAAGGAGAGAATATAATTGCAGATTCAACATAATTAATTTAGAAAAACAAGACATGCAGGCCACAAACATTCAGGAAAAACAGAACTCCGTCACGTCTGCTACGAAATGTGCAAACCTGTAAGAATATTACGAACCTCTGCCATTTTAGTCAAGAGCGGCCCAAAATATTTGGAGGCCTAATGCCATTTTGTCTTTGAGGTCTTTCCTGCAGTGAGCCGGCCGAGGGCGACTCACAAAAGGGCTTTTTTCTTTCCATTTTGTTTTTGAGGCCTTTTTTGCAGTGGGCTTTCTTTAGGCCGAGGCCTTAGGCGACTGCCTAAGTCGCTTAAGAGTTGGGTCAGCCCTGATTTTAGTATGCGTTTTGAGAACAGCATTATTCTTAAAGCATGCCTTTCAAGCATCCATTATTAACATGTAATATAAGATCAATAGTTTTTCATGTCACAATCATATTTTCATATCAGCCTTCAAAATGGCAATCAAGAAGAAAGTGTGATAGAGCGGCAAGCGATTTTTTTCAACTCAAGAACCATGTCATGGAGGACCCAACTTCTATCTCACAACACAACCCACCTTCTATCCCTTTTAGCCTTGGTTTCTCTAAATCAAGAGGAGGACTAAGGCCTTATTTGGAAGAGCTGTTGGCAGTAGAGCTTTTGGAAGTAGATTTTTCTGAAGTAGAGCTTTCATAAAAAGTTGTTTGCTGTTTGGTAACTACATTTCTAAAGTGTTGTGGCACTTTAACATGTGTTTGGTAAACAAACTGAGAAAATACTTTTGGTATGACAAAATGACCATAAAGGATATTTTATAGTATTATACAACAAAGCATAATAAAATATAATATGTATTAATACATAAATATATGATATAGTATAATATTAGTATAATGTAATATATTATAATATAGTAATATAATATTGTATACTATAGCATAATAATTTAATATAATATATCAATGTATTATGATATAATGTAATATAATATTATATTTATAGTATAATACAATAACAAATGTATAAAATATTATAATTATTAGTGTAAATTAATTTTTCACCCTTCTGCAGATTTTTAGAATTATAAAGGGATATTTTGTGTAATTGTTATATTTTATTACCGATATTTTGATTAAAAAAAAGCTTTCTGACGGGGCCTAAAAGTGTTTTTTCGGAAAGCTCCAAAATGGAGCTTCTCCCAAAAAGCTATTTTTAGCTTTCTGAAAAAGCTAAAACAACTTTCCAAAATTTTTATCAAATACTTCTATTTCATATAAAAGTACTTTTGGAGGGTCAGAAAGTACTTTTTGGCCCTCCAAAGATTTCCTCAAATGGGGCTGAATCGTTTGGAAACAAAGTCGGCAAGCATATTTTCTCTATAGCCTCCTTGTATTAATTTTAAAACACCACGGGGTCAAGTGCCAATTTGCATCCTCCTTTTGGAGTCGCTATGTGCCTTAAAAGTTAAATGCTTCCTCGGGCTTTGTTGGGGAAAAAAAAATTGAACACTCGGGACATTCTTGGAAAGGAGCTTGGCAAGAATCTTGGTGGACGCATCTTTCGTCACCATTCATCGAAAACAGCCGATCACTTATTATTCAATTGTAGTTTCTTCTAATTTCTGCAGAAAGAAATCTGCTAAGAACTGCTAAATCGGTATCAAGATTTATACCGGTCGGCGGTCGGTACGGTTCGATACCGAATCGAAATCAGTATAGCTAGAAACCGACTAGTTTGCATTGAGTCGGCATCAAATTGACCTGCAAGGACCGGAACCGAATTGAAATGGCAAACCGATCTGGTTTCACACCAACTCGATACTGCCCGAAACGAACGGGTCGTGGACCTTACCGCATACTGCTTGGAGTACTGCC
The DNA here is from genome assembly GCF_009389715.1 of Phoenix dactylifera. Lineage (NCBI taxonomy): Eukaryota > Viridiplantae > Streptophyta > Magnoliopsida > Arecales > Arecaceae > Phoenix > Phoenix dactylifera. Next base: position 7,374,665 of record NC_052392.1, read on the forward strand.
CTCTCATTCGAGCTCTGATGACTGGCCCAATCTCTGCATTAACAAGCTATTTGATGACCCAAAGATTGATTTAAAGATTGATTTTGATGATCACAAAACCTTGAAGTATAAATACTAACGTTTGTGTTGCAAGGAGAAAGATAGTTATTTTGCAAGGAATATAGCAAGTTGGAAGAACACAAGAAGGCCTCCAAAGCTCTCAAGAAAAGTTGGAAGAAAGCTACAATTTATTGACCCAAGTTTCAAGTTCAAAGGACTCAAGTTGGAAGAGCAAATTCAAAGGAAAATCCAAAAGAATAGTCCTCGAGTCGACTCCTGGATAGTACGAGTCGACTCCAGGGAGTAACAAGGCAGAAACACAGAGAAGCTATTTTGGACCCTGAGAGCCGAGTCGACTCCTGAGGAACTCGAGTCGACTCCGATGGTTGGCAGGTCGACTCCAAAGGAAGCTAGAGTCGACTTCCAGAGGAAAACAAGCAAAAAGTCAGAGAGCCAATTTCAGACACTGAGAGCCGAGTCAACTCCCACAAAATCCGAGTCGACTCCGAGGCAGCGCAACCCCAAAGACAGAAGACGGCATTTTCGTCTCTGAGAGGCGAGTCGACTCCAAGACAGTTCGAGTCGACTCCAAGGCAGCGCGACCCCAAAAGACAGAAGACTGTTTTTTGGATACTGAGGGCCGAGTCGACTCCGAAACAGTTCGAGTCGACTCCGAGACAGCATGAGCCAAAAGACAGAAGCTCGGGAGTTCGGACTCTGAGCACCGAGTCGACTCCCAGAATTTTCGAGTCGACTCGAGTAAGCAAAGTTGAAAAATGCATCCATGGATTCCTTGGGATGAGCCGACTCCAAAAGTGCAAGGTCAGCTCCAGATTTTGGCGAGTCGACTCCGGGTTAAGTCGAGTCGACTCCCAGTCGAGAAGACCACTTTAATTCAAATCTGGAACAGTTGCCGAGCCGACTCCAGAAAAGCATGAGTCGACTCCTGCTACAGTCGAGTCGACTCCAGATCGCGCGAGTCGACTCCGATCCCAACGGGAACTTTGTCAGGAGTTGCAGACTGTGGACAACGGCTCTATTTTTGTCTCTAACGGCTAGATTTCTGGTTCCACGACATGTAAAGCTATAAAATCAAGAGGAGAGCTAGGGGAGACTGCATGGAAGTGGGAGAAAACATTTAGGGAAGAGATTTCAAAGAGATTACAAGAAAAATCTCCCATAAGCACAAAAGGGCCATCCAAAGCGAAATAGAGAGAAGAAGAGCATCCTAGTGAATCCCAAAGCTTCCTCTCCATCCGTGTGCTGCCTCAATCATCCTCTACCTCGTGCCAAATCAGAAGAGGGTCAAGTAAAGAAGAAGCCGAGTTCCTTCATCTTCAAAATTCGTTTGAGAGCTTCTCTTTACTCCATTTGTTTATATTTGATATATTTGCTTAGTTAAGAAGCTTGTACTTGCTTTAAATTCTTAGTCTAATATCTTGTAACTTGATTCAATCAAGGGATTGAATCAAGAGGTTAAGGTTTGTTGGTGAGCCAAAGGAAAACCAACGGTGTTAAGGTTTGTTGGTGAGCCAAAGGGAAAACCAACGTTGTAAGGTTGTGGTTGGTGAGCCTTTGGGAAAAACCAACTGGGTTGATTGTGAACCCGGAAAACAATCGTTGTAAGGTTATGGTTGGTGATCCTTTGGAAAAACCAACTGGGTTGGATTGTGAGCCCGTGAAAACAATCGGTAGGTTCTAGTCGGTGAGCTTGTGAAAACCGACCGAGTTCGTTGTGATCTCGCAAAACAACAAGTTGGGTTGTGAGCTTGTAAAACAACCGGCTGTAATCTGAGGGATTATAGTGAAATTTCCAAGAGGTCTTGGGGAGTAGATGTAGGTGCTGGGATGCACCGAACCACTATATTTTTGTTGTGTTTGTGATGTTCTTTGTTGTCTGACTTCCTCACTCACTTACTTACTTAGATACTAAGCTTGCTTAACTCTTCTTCGGGCATCCTTTAGTTGCAAGCATATTCAATTTACTTAATCAAGTCTCATTCAATTGAATTGCATACTTGGGCAAACTTAGACTAATCTTTTATTGAATCCGCTGCTTAATAGTTGATTAGATTAGAATCATACTCTTGCTAAGTTTAAATTTTACTAAGCATCCATACAACTTAGCTTAATTAACTCTAAAAGATTAGAAGTAGTTTAAAAGTTTTTAAAAGACCCAATTCACCCCCCCTCTTGGGTTGTCACCTTGGGCAACAAGTGGTATCAGAGCAGGTGCTCTAAGATTAATTATTGATCTCACGATCAAGAGCCAAAGATCATGACAACTCAAATAGATAGTTTTCTAGAAGAGGGACAATTAATTGATAGACCTCCACTACTTAATGGCTTAGACTACACATATTGGAAAGCACGCATGCGCATTTTTGTTCAATCACAAAACTATAAAATATGGAGTATCATTATAAATGACTCTCATACACTCTCTCAAGCTGTCAATGAAAAAGACTTAGCACAATTGAATGCTAATGCTATGAACATTCTATATTGTGCTATCCATGAATCTATATTTCATAAGATTTCTGCATGCTTATCTGCTAAGGAGATCTGGGATACTTTAGAAAATATTTATGATAAATCTCAGATTAGCTCACATGTGCTTCAATTACATACTAACAATGAGACTGCAGAAAAAGGTGTTGAATCTCCCACCTCAGTCGAGTCGACTCCAAGTATTTCAGAGTCGACTCCCAAGTTAGCCGAGTCGACTCCAATAAGGCCCGAGTCGACTCCGAGGCAGAACAGTTCAAAAAACAAAGAGTTCGGTGATGAAAACAAGGATCCATTTCCAAACACCGAAAGATTCAAAAGCTTCCTAAAGACAAAGAAGAAGAGGAAGCAAGAAGAAAGGAAGAAAGAGATAAAAAGCAAGAAAGTCTTGACCAAGGAAGAGTCAAGCAAGAAATTGAAAGCTAGGAGCAACAATGATGATATTAGCTCCAAAGAACTACAAGAGGTAACTAACTTGTGCTTCATGGCACAAGAAGATAAGGTAAAATCTGAATCTATCTTTATATCAAATGATTTTCAAGAAGAATTCCCTTATGATGAATTATTAAATGCTTTTCATGATTTGTATGGTGAATGTAAAAAATTAGCTATAAAGAATAAAAATTGTATGGTGAATAAAAATCTTAAGAAACTAAATCTAAAAATTTCAAAAGAAAGAAACTCTAGTGATGAAATACAAGATAAACTAAATTCTGAAAATGAAAGCTTAAGGTTAAATTTAGAACAATTGATTCAAAAAAATCAAAGTTTAATTAAAGAAAATCAAAACTTAAGTGAAGAAATTAACCAATCAAAATCTCTTATTAACAAATTCAATGTAAGTTCAGAAAGATTAAAAATAATGTTTGAAAGCCAATGTGTTGCTTATGATAAATCAAAATTTGGCTTGACTCCTTTACTTAATAATAAATCTCTAGAGAAAAAGGTTATCAATTCACCAAGCAAACCATTAAATAAGATAACTTATTTCAAACATGAAAAGAATGGGCATAACAACTTTACCTATCGTTCTAACATAATTAAATCAAGTGGTAAAGTTATTACAATTAAACAAATCTGGGTTCCAAAAGGAACCATATGTCCTAACTCTCAAGGACCCAAGCAAGCTTGGGTACCCAAAATAAAAATATGAGGATGTAGATGAAGGTGTGCCAAGATACCCATAAAATAAATAGAACTTTCATACAAATGGGTGCTCTAGACACACATTAAAGAGTGAAACTTAAAATACACTTATGCAAAGTAATTAAAAATAATAATAATGAAATCAGTAACCCTTGCATCTCATCATTACTTTTGCTTTAGTATTTGATTAAAATATGAATTGCAAGTATTGATCAATTTTGTGATATAGAAAATACTTTTGAAAATATTATCAAATCACTTCATTTTATAGTATGATTTACTCACTATTGGATAAGTTGCTAAGAATAACTCTATGAATTCTCTATATGCTTGATTGAGAGTTTTTATCCATGGCATTATTGTTTATCGATCATAGATATGAAAATGTGCACTTGGTATGCCTTTGAATATATGCACTATGAATACCAAGATTAAAGAAACCATCTTTGGGATATAAAATCAACTCATGCTAGTATGTACTTAATCTCAAAAGACCTTACCATTGGCTTACTTAGAGTATCTTCTGAAAGGTCAAAGTTTACTATGCATGTTAACTAAGAAAACAAACAAAAATCAATTTCTAAATCTAAAGTTGTTGTTTCCAACACTAAGTTTTCAAAAGCTTACATTGGTTTTGTTCTTGGCACTTAAATTGAAATATTTTCTGCATTGGCACAAACTCACAAAAAGGGATCAAATGAAAAAGGTTTGCAAACTATGAAAGTAAAGAAGTATCATGGCATAGTGTTGAAAACCAATTTTATATTAAGTTGTGCATAGAAAATAATATTGAATGCAATTGTTTCTGCACCAAGAACACTATAAGTAAAATAAGATCAATAGAATCCTTGAAGAAATGAAGAAGGCAATGTTGTATGATAGTCATCTACTTAAATGATTTGTTAAAAGCTTTCATCATTGCTTGTCATATATATGGTTTCTATTAGGTCTATTATTGATGAAAACTCCATTTGATCTTCTGAAAAATAGAAAATGATCTATTGCATATCTTTCATATTTTTCAGTAGCTTATGATATGCTTGATATGGTCTTTTGAAAATAATGCCAAATCTGATAAAGATATTTCTATCCTTGGATATCATTCATCAAGCAATGCGTATAGAATATTCAATGAAAAGATTCTAGTTGAAGAAATATCAATTCAGTTTATTCTTTATGAGACTAATGATTTATTATCAAAATACTAAAATCAAATTATATATGTATATGGTTAATCTTTTACCTATAACAATCTGAAAACTTGTTAATGATCAGAACCAAATTGAGTTCTTCAGAAATGCACTTAATGAAGAAAAATTGATAACTACTAAACGACTAAATCAAGAAAAGATGAAAAAGATCTTGATGAAATTCTTGCATGATTAAAAGTAAAGATCACCATTATCATTTGCTTGCTTATGAGCTTTATATTCTGTCAAATGAATGTGTAGAATACACTCCTATGTGGTTATTTCATTTTAAAAAAAAATCTATGTAAAATAACCACCTTATTTGAAAACATTCATTACAAATATGATAAAGCAATTTGTGATTTGGAACAAGCATCAAAAGCATGATAGAATAATTATTTTATCATATACCTAAAAGACCAGATTATGTGATCATTATGTGCCTTTGTGCAAGACTTCAATCTAACTCTAATGAATCATAATTTATTGATAACAAATGAATCATAATCTGAATTTTGATAGAAACAATTGTTTAAGGCAATTTGATCAAAACTTAGCTAGCATGCCTTATTGATAATTATCTTAAGCAAATAGAATCTAAGCTAAATTGATGTTGAAAATAAGAAATTGATTTGATCTTGATAAATCTTTCTATTGTCTCACATGCTTGTCCTTGAACCTTCTTGGTTAATGAAACTATCTCTTAAGTTCAAGTGACATGTGTTTGCTTATATTTAGGCAATCTCTTGAGTAAAGTGACTCAACATTCAATTGTTGTCATATCTTATGATTGAGTCACCCAGTTAAGAAATATGCTCTATGAATGTTTTGTATCTTGAAGAAACTAATGACTTTCTTTCAAGACAGAAAAGGAGTTTGTTAATAATGCAGGATCCTTGAGCAAGAAAATGAGAGATTTCTACTTGAAGGATATCTCCATGTAAGATACAATAAACATTCACATGCAAACAAGAGAGAGGACCTTCATCAGCCAAAAGTTCATACATAAGAAATCTAGTAGGTATTTAACTGAAGAATGTAGAATAAATTGGTAATTCTAGATACCTCTCTCATAAATTAATTGAGCAAAGTCAATAACTTAAATCTTATTATGGCATGATTAAGATCTTTAATTATTAATTTTTGATATCATGTCTATATATATATATTGATTGACTTATACTTTTAGAAATTGTTTCATGGTTTGTCCAAACTAAAATATATCTTTGCCTATGTCATAACCATGAAATACACAAGTTTATGCTTAAAATTTTGATTTAAAATAACTTGTGAGAAATTATGAATCCATGAGCTTAATGAAAATGTTGTTTGCATGATATACATCTATATGATACATAAGATTATTTCTTTATTCTGCTCTTTCATGTAAATTACTTGAGAATAACAAAAAGAGAGAGAGATAAAGAAAAGAAAATGGATATTATTCAAGAGAAGGCAAGTACTCCAATCTTAAGCAAAAGCAAAAACAAGCATAATATATTCGGCACATTTGTGATACTTGTGTGAGCATTCTTTTGGAAGGGATAAAATTCGTAATTAATTACACTTAAATAGAGAGAGTTTCAAGTGAACATTTTAACCTTTCTATATTGCTCATCATAGGGATGGTGCCAATGGGGAGGCTAGTGGTAGTACCCGGCACTATTTGACCCAACTATTCGGTGTAGGGCATATTAGGGACGGCACAAGAGGGAGGCTAGTGGTAGTACCTCGTGCCCCTTCCAACTCCACCGGATAGGGAGCAAATAGAGTATAGAACACAAGAAAGTAAAAATGAATGACAAAGTAAATGAAAGTATAAGAAGAATCAAGTCAAGCTTTAATCACTTGGAAACACACCTTAAGAATGAAATCAGTGCAAGATTATATTTAAATAAGGGGAGTTTATTTGAAAAGAATTGATTTTGGTCCTTGACATGCTTATTCTTAATATTTCAATGCATGACTTAACACATAATCTATTTTGCATATGGCATGATGTCTTGAATTATGGGTTCTCAATATTTTGTAATGCTCCATGCCTGGATAAGTTGATTGGAATATGTCTTAACTTTGCTCACAAGTTTTTGCTTCACCCTTGCCTCAAACTAACTTGTGTTCCAATGCTTGAATGTTTGAAATACTACATAAAGTTTTTAAGTAATATTAAGAAGAAATTTCAGTTTTATCATTCACGATTATCTTCGGAAGTTAAATAGATTTACAAAAAGAAGAAGAGAAGGATACTTCTATTTAGGCAAAATGAATTGATCTTGATCTATCTTTCTGCTTGCCTAACTTTGATACATAATGTCCTAATACTTATTAAAATATCCTCCATTGTGTATCGAAACTCAATATTAAATATAAAGATTCTGAAAGTGCTCTAATGTTATTGAAATATGTGTTTTCAATCTTAGTGATTTAAGATGAGCTTCAATGTGAAAGATACATATCTCAAATCATGATTTAAAAGCCTCTATTGAAAGTCTTTATAAAATTCAGAATCTGATTTTGTATAAAAGCTTAAACTCAATATGATTCCTAGATAAAAACTACAGTTTAAGAAAAATAGAATAATTCTGATGCCTTGATTGTTTGCCCCGATACGCATCTGAAACATATCATTTCTTATCCTTACAGTGTACCAATATTGGTCCAAATGATGTGTCTTTCGATGATCTTGATTGCAAACAAAAATTTCTAAATATATAATTTTATTTTGATATTAAAAAGGAATTTATTTTGAAAAACTGTGATTAAGTAATTGAGTTCTATAAATCTATATACCTCAATGATCATCTATATGTTTTTCTCTCCTACATTCTTCAAGACTTTCATCAGAATATATATAGAGTGAATGATCTTAAAGCTAGAAATATTTCAGCTCACTCAAATGATTCTAAAAGAAAGAAAATGTAAATGCTTTTGAAAGAAACTGAGCTTAAAATGAATCATTTTCTGTTTAATATTTCTATACATTTTTTCTAAGATTAAGAGAAAGCATAACTTGTTCTTGAAGGATTAGAAAGAGTAATTGCCACAAATTTTGAATAATACTAGATTACTCTACATTCTCGATATCATAGAATTTCAGTCTTATTCACGTTTATCATTAAAATCTGAAATTCAACAATAGAAAAGAATGATTAAAGAAGAATGCATCTTTTGAGGGGGAGCTTTAGATATTCAGTATCTTTTTATGGATTGATTTTAATGAACCTCCTTATATTGCAAGACTTGGTTTAATTATATAATGAGTTTATACCTTGAGATGAGTTCTATAAAGGTTGTCTTATCTCAAACATTGAGTCTTATGAAAATAAGCTGAAACTTATAGAAAATATATTTTTTTTGAGATTGACAATTTTACTGAATATTATCTTCAAATTCTAAACTCTTAAATGGAATGATCAATTGAGGGAGAGAAAGAAAATCTCAGAAGGAGAGATCTTATGGAACTTAATCGCATAAATCTATAACTAAAGGAGAGAGAAAGCATACTAAATGAAAAGTGATCCTAATGCTCTCCAAAATGTATCATCTGAAATTTAAATATACAAATCTTTATGATACACCTTGAGGCTTGTTATTTGGTTAATATATCTTATGCATCATGAACCAAATTGCAATTCAAACAGTTGATCTTAAGAGCCTCTAACTTAATGAAAAAGGGGGAGAATTATGTGTTGAATTTTCTTGAGTATCTCTTAGAAAACCTATTTTTGAAATTTATTGATGAGGTCTCATTGGCTTGTTCTTTAGAACTTCAATTTTTGTGCCAATTCATTATTATGTGTACCAAAAATTTTTTTAAGGATTAAAGTTTTTATAAGAACCTTCAAAGCTTTGAATTTTATGTATGCTCTAAGATATATCATAAATTGCATGAATTCATGTTTTTGGCATTTATGCCACAATATTTTTACACCATAAAAGAACTTTGCAATCATACTTAATATACTGCACTTATACTCTGAAAATTAATTAAATTGCTCTCATGTTGATAAAATACTTAATATATTGGGCAAAAGATCTTAAATGAACGAGCTTTCATACTTATTATTGAAGAGAGGTTAGATTTCCATTCGTGCTTTCTTTGAATATCATTCGTGGTACTTCTTGAATTAACTTAAGAAAGATTCCATCTACACTTGAGTTGAAAACTATCCTTGGAATCACATTCGATGTGTTCTGCTCTAAAATTATCTTAATTGGCTCTGATCTATGCTCATTAATCTTATTCTAATATTATTGCCTTGAGTTATATGATTCATATCCTTGCAATAATTTGACATGCAAATCAGAGTACAATAAGAAAAAGAAATATTTGAGTAGTCTTATCTTTGTGCTTAATGTTTCACTATCTTTTTGATGTTGTCAAAAAGGGGGAGAAATACCTAACTATATGTTCATAATGCTTTATATTCTGTATGTTCTGAATTGAATACAAACCAGCTTAAATTTAGATATGTTGATTATGTTAAGCTGATTAAATCTAAAGCATTATCATGAAGTATGTTTTAAATATATATGTTTTCTACTTCATGCAACTTAGCTATGCACTACTTCTAGAACACAATATATTTTATATTGCATATACTCCAAGTTTTGTCATCATCAAAAAGGGGGAGACTGATGATCCAAAGATTGATTTAAAGATTGATTTTGATGATCACAAAACCTTGAAGTATAAATACTAACGTTTGTGTTGCAAGGAGAAAGATAGTTATTTTGCAAGGAATATAGCAAGTTGGAAGAACACAAGAAGGCCTCCAAAGCTCTCAAGAAAAGTTGGAAGAAAGCTACAATTTATTGACCCAAGTTTCAAGTTCAAAGGACTCAAGTTGGAAGAGCAAATTCAAAGGAAAATCCAAAAGAATAGTCCTCGAGTCGACTCCTGGATAGTACGAGTCGACTCCAGGGAGTAACAAGGCAGAAACACAGAGAAGCTATTTTGGACCCTGAGAGCCGAGTCGACTCCTGAGGAACTCGAGTCGACTCCGATGGTTGGCAGGTCGACTCCAAAGGAAGCTAGAGTCGACTCCCAGAGGAAAACAAGCAAAAAGTCAGAGAGCCAATTTCAGACACTGAGAGCCGAGTCGACTCCCGCAAAATCCGAGTCGACTCCGAGGCAGCGCAACCCCAAAGACAGAAGACGGCATTTTCGTCTCTGAGAGGCGAGTCGACTCCAAGACAGTTCGAGTCGACTCCAAGGCAGCGCGACCCCAAAAGACAGAAGACTGTTTTTTGGATACTGAGGGCCGAGTCGACTCCGAGACAGTTCGAGTCGACTCCGAGACAGCACGAGCCAAAAGACAGAAGCTCGGGAGTTCGGACTCTGAGCACCGAGTCGACTCCCAGAATTTCCGAGTCGACTCGAGTAAGCAAAGTTGAAAAATGCATCCATGGATTCCTTGGGATGAGCCGACTCCAAAAGTGCAAGGTCAGCTCCAGATTTTGGCGAGTCGACTCCGGGTTAAGTCGAGTCGACTCCCAGTCGAGAAGACCACTTTAATTCAAATCTGGAACAGTTGCCGAGCCGACTCCAGAAAAGCATGAGTCGACTCCTGCTACAGTCGAGTCGACTCCAGATCGCGCGAGTCGACTCCGATCCCAACGGGAACTTTGTCAGGAGTTGCAGACTGTGGACAACGGCTCTATTTTTGTCTCTAACGGCTAGATTTCTGGTTTCACGACATGTAAAGCTATAAAATCAAGAGGAGAGCTAGGGGAGACTGTATGGAAGTGGGAGAAAACATTTAAGGAAGAGATTTCAAAGAGATTACAAGAAAAATCTCCCATAAGCACAAAAGGGCCATCCAAAGCGAAATAGAGAGAAGAAGAGCATCCTAGTGAATCCCAAAGCTTCCTCTCCATCCGTGTGCTGCCTCAATTATCCTCTACCTCGTGCCAAATCAGAAGAGGGTCAAGTAAAGAAGAAGCCGAGTTCCTTCATCTTCAAAATTCGTTTGAGAGCTTCTCTTTACTCCATTTGTTTATATTTGATATATTTGCTTAGTTAAGAAGCTTGTACTTGCTTTAAATTCTTAGTCTAATATCTTGTAACTTGATTCAATCAAGGGATTGAATCAAGAGGTTAAGGTTTGTTGGTGAGCCAAAGGAAAACCAACGGTGTTAAGGTTTGTTGGTGAGCCAAAGGGAAAACCAACGTTGTAAGGTTGTGGTTGGTGAGCCTTTGAGGAAAACCAACTGGGTTGATTGTGAACCCGGAAAACAATCGTTGTAAGGTTGTGGTTGGTGATCCTTTGGAAAAACCAACTGGGTTGGATTGTGAGCCCGTGAAAACAATCGGTAGGTTCTAGTCGGTGAGCCTGTGAAAACCGACCGAGTTCGTTGTGATCTCGCAAAACAACAAGTTGGGTTGTGAGCTTATAAAACAACCGGCTGTAATCTGAGGGATTATAGTGAAATTCCCAAGAGGTCTTGGGGAGTGGATGTAGGTGCTGGGATGCACCGAACCACTATATTTTTGTTGTGTTTGTGATGCTCTTTGTTGTCTGACTTCCTCACTCACTTACTTACTTAGATACTAAGCTTGCTTAACTCTTCTTCGTGCATCCTTTAGTTGCAAGCATATTCAATTTACTTAATCAAGTCTCATTCAATTGAATTGCATACTTGGGCAAACTTAGACTAATCTTTTATTGAATCCGCTGCTTAATAGTTGATTAGATTAGAATCATACTCTTGCTAAGTTTAAATTTCACTAAGCATCCATACAACTTAGCTTAATTAACTCTAAAAGATTAGAAGTAGTTTAAAAGTTTTTAAAAGACCCAATTCACCCCCCCTCTTGGGTTGTCACCTTGGGCAACACTATTGATTGAGCAAGGGAGAATTTGGCATAAGGTTAGAAGGCAGTCTACAATTCTTTCGGATGCTTGAATCCAATGGCACCATTTGGCCCTCCGTGGTACACCATTCTTGTCACTGGTGTTGCCACTATTCTGAAACTCTTCCTCATGTGCCTCTCTGACCTGATGGTGAATTTTGCTATCTTTCAGAAGCAACGTTAACCGTCGTTGGTCTCACTACAGAATCAATTTGCGTTTCAAGATGAGGGCAGATGGACTCTGAACATGCTTGCACCTGTTGCATCTCACTAGCTAAAAAAGTCCGGAATTTTGCTTCATGGAGTCTATTTATCGTGCTAATTTGGTACGAAAATATGACCACTATGACACCGCGGAGAGCTGTTGGGAGTATAGCTTTTGAAAGTAGAGCTTTCTAAAGTAAAGCTTTTTATAAAAAATTATTTACTGTTTGGTAACTATATTTCTAAAGTGTTGTGCCACATTAACATTTATTTGGTAAACAAACTGAGAAAATACTTTTGGTATGACAAAATGACCATAAAGAACATTGTATAGTATTATCCAACAAAGCATAATAAAATATAATACGCATTAATACATAAATATATGATATAATATAATATTACTGCAATATAATATCATATTATAATAATATAGTAATATAATATTGTATACTATAGCATAATAATTTAATATAATATTAAATTATTTAACATAACATATCAATATATTATGATATAATGTAATATAATATTATATTTATAGTATAATATAACAATAAAGCTATAAAATATTATAATTATTAGTATAAAGTAATTTTTCATAATATAACAAATTTTCTAGCTATGTGATAAAATTAGTTAAACAATTATTAAAGAAACATTTTGTCTAATTGTTATATTTTATCACGGATATTTTAGTTAAAAAACAGCTTTCCGATCAGGCCTAAAAGTGCTCTTTTGGAAAGCTTCAAAATGGAGTTTCTCCTAAAAAGCTATTTTTAGCTTTCTGAAAAAGCTAAAATAGCTTCCAAAATTTTTTACCAAACATTCCTATTTCATCTAAAAATAATTTTGGCACTTTTTGGCCCTCCAAAAGCTCTTCCAAATGAGGCCTTAGTAACCGGTATGTTATGGCTATTTATAAGAGCTGCCAATTTCGGCACCTTCATAGCTTGAAAGCTGCTCATGATCGCCCAGCATCAGCTCCAACATTAGGAGGACTTGATATATAAGTTGGAACCCAATTCAACATTGAAGCTCGAATCAATTAAGTTTTAAGCCTAATCATCTACATCAAACCTTCTATCTTTTTACTATCTATTTCGCATGGAACTAAACTTTACAAATAATCTTCAAGATTTTCAGTGGCCAAGAAGATAAGAGGGTGGAAAATAATACAAGACAAATCTAATCCACAAGCTTTGCTGCCCAAGGCCTCAAATGCAGTCCAGGAAGAAACATGATATGCAAAGGTTTTGTTGCTTCCCTTCTTATCTCCCTATTAAGGCAAGAAACATTCAATAAGATAGCAACTCTCTCTATATAAAAAGAGGGGGCAAAAAAAAATAAAAAACTAGTGCAACCCTGCATATCCTTTTGCAGGTTTTTGTGCTACAATTTACATGAGCTTAAAATCAGCTGACATTTAACAGCACTTCTGACAAGAATGTTTTGCATGCTTTCCAAATCTGATCTGTTAGCTTCTTAGCTAAACTTTCAAAATTTTACATTCGGAAAGAAGATTATCAAGACTAATGCTGAGTTCATGTGCATGCAATGAGGTAGAATATTACTGCAACTCACAGGGCTTAATACAATACTATAAGGATTTGGTTTAAGTGCTGCAGGAAAACATTTTGTGATTTTCAGAACCATCTATACTTCCAACACTTCCACAGGTTGATTAGCCTTGCCCGCCGTTCTTGGCGAAATATAACATCCAAAGATCAAGCTCCTTTTAAATTTCAAATCAAGAATCACAATGCACATTTTCCTGCATTGCATTGTGATCTACAATACATAACCTTGGAAATATTCTACTCAGTGACAAACATGAATTTAGTGAAGGTATATGCTATATGCTGCACCTTTCTTGACAAAGAAGAGAAAGTAAGAAAATAAGGATGATGAGCATGAACATTTTTTTCTCTTTTTTTTTGAGCAAAATGGTGGAAACCCACCACAACATTTAATGAACATGGACTAATAATTGCTCATCTAATGACAAAGTCTAAACACTAATATAAATGAAAGAAGGCTATTGTCCCAATTAATAGACCTTATCCATGTCTCCTCACTTCATCTGCTGCTTTGTTACCTAAAGTCTCAGCAACTGGAAAGATCTATCTTAGGCAACACCAAATAATAGCATAGCCTAATGCCCCACCCTATGCTCAGCCATGTGGTCAATGGCTTCTTTTTTTTTTTTTGCTGCCCACAGCTGTTGATAAGGTGTTCGATCCAATGCCTCGACCCATGTTCTGGTCCAGATACTTCTCCAATAATAGCTTCTATTATATTCTAAGGGACCCTTCTTGATCCCTTCTCCACCTCCATAATAAGATGAAAGAAACACACTAAAAAAGTGTTTATAATAAATTATAACAGGTGTCGCAAGTCAAGGTAACTAGACCACAATCTAAGGAAATTGATGGTGGTGTTGTTTCATGTGCATGGGAGGTGCCATGTTTCTGCTGCATTGGATGGAGGGTAATGCTAGGGATTGTCGTGAGACAACATGGCTATAGTTTTGCCTCGATTCTATCCCAATTATGTGGGATCATAACATGGCTTGAGCTGATGAAGTATACTTCAGTTACAAGGGAGGCATCTGGATGCATATTTAATTGATAAGAATACGTAGTGAATCATAAAATGGTAGTGCTACGTAGCTTATAGTCAGAATCATACTGGGGTGAGTTATTATAATCCTTGTTTTGTTGAAGTCTAAGTGATCTGTTCCCATGCAGAAAAGTTATTTAGCATGTTAAAGAGACAAAAAGCTGAATTAGTAACATCTATATGACAATTATATATTTGGGACTTTAAGAAGTTTTGGCAGCCCAGCCTTTGACTGGGACCGACAAGTGCAGGCTTGACTGATAAGCGTTTAATAGTGTACAAATATAGAGTGCTGGTATGCAGGTGGAGGGATTGGACTACTAAGGGGGGTGACATTGTTGCAATTCAGGGCCTCGCCCCAAAAAATTAGATAAAATATATTTTTTTGTATTGCTTAGTTTGGTATAAGTATCTAAAATTTTCTCGGGGAATAACCGATGTAGGACTGAACACGCGCCCATATAGGTCCTCACATACTCTTCTCTTTCAAGTTCTGATGTTCTCGTCGAGATAAGGATTCAAATTTATTCAAATTTAATCACAAGCACTACAATCGATCTATGGTCAGTCTCCATGAACTGGTGCTGCAGTATCCCCTAGTTTACATAGGTTATGAGTCGAGTTCGCTCTGATACCATTTTTGAGTTACTTAGTCCTGTATAAATACTCAAGATCTTCTTGGCGAATAAATGATATGGGACTCAACACATGCATGTACGAGTTCCAGCAGACATTACCTCATATATCTCTCATATTGGAAAATACATTAAAAGATTTGCCTGCGTGATTGTTTCTAGGCTTTTCTTCTCTATTGTATTCGCTGGAAGTAGCAAATCGCACAAATAAGCAGTTGGGTTCTTTGAGTAACATTACAAATGACATGCTGTCAATAAATTAAAGAAACATTAACATCAAGTCATCAACCAGAGTTTGGCAGAATGACTGATATCCATGCAGAGGAACATCCAATAGTGAATTAAGGGAGCCAGATCTAAGAGGTTCGCATGGTGAATAAACTCTAAATAGTGAAAAGACTAATATCCATGCATCTTAATTTCTATTGGATGAGAAATTATATGCCATTGTTTAAAACAGAAAAATAGTATTATTTAAATGCAAAATGGTCATAGATCTTTTGCTGGAAAGAATGATGCTGTTGTTTCATTATAATTCATAGCGAATGCTATATTAACGCAGAACAAAGAATATGAGTAATGAGCATATCTTTTTTGAAATCCTTTTGAGCTAAATAGTGCTTCAATTTGTTTTTCAGATGGCCCAAAACAATTTCGGGCAACAGACTTTGCAATGCATTATATGCCATTGTTTTGGAACAAAAACCTTTGAAGTAACTTCTGCATCTCATAATCATCTTTGCCTGGCATTATACTTCATGCTCTCTGACTACTAGTGAGTCTTAAAAGCCCTCACAGAAGTAGCACACAAAGGACTCATGTCAAGCTCAGGATTAATAGTTTGTGAAAACTAACTAGATGATAAAATAATAGCCTAAACTTGTTTTTTGCACCCAATATGTCTATTACTGTACCTTCTTCCTTTCCCTCAATACACAGTAGCCAATTTGCATTCTTGAAGCATTAGTCACACCTCTCTCTTACTGCTACAAACTGATGGTCATTAAACGCAACAATTTAAAAGAAAAAAAACTCTACTTTTGTGATAATGATTGAAATCCCTAGTGATTTTTTTTTTCGGTGTTCCCTTGAGATATAGAGAGATCTAAAATGTGGAAACCATGTATTGAAGTGTTAAACAATTGTTCATTATATTTAGTTGGTAATGTCAGCTGTTTCAATTGATAAATTTCCTGCAGAGTTGTCACCAATGGGGCAATGACCTAGGTCGGCGTGCTGCTCGTATTACTCTAAAATTTATTATATCAATGAGTTGGGTTGGGACCAGAAACCTCGATGTTGTCTCAAAAATTGTTTGGCTACATTTAATAGTTAAGTTGACCATGATCATGATCCATGCAAATGCTTGCACGTCCCCGTTAGACTGTAGTGAAAGTATCCAATTCCTCTATAAGAAGGGAGCACTTGTAGCTTAGGATGTCACACAAGAGAAGCCTCCTTTCTCTGCCAAACCCAGTTCACATCTGAATCAGGCTACCAGAGATGAAGTCCAGCTTCCTTCTTCTCCTGTTGTTCTCAGTGGTGGCTCTTGGTGGTTCTTTTAGGGGCCAAGCTGCAGGCCTAGAACATCACTTCTACAAGAAGAGCTGCCCACAAGCAGAGGAAATTGTCCAAGACATCATATAGAAACATGTTGCTGATAACTCCGAGTTGCCTGCGAAGCTCCTCAGGATGTTCTTTCATGACTGCTTTGTTAGGGTAGGAATCAAGACTTGTGCAATTCTAAATGTCTTGCGAGATAAATTTCTCTGCCATGACCCTTCCATCATAATCTTTAGCGTCACCAAATTCAATGCATTGCAATATGAAGATTTATTGATGCAGTCTTAAAATTATGCAATCCCTTGCATGCATGTAAATAAGGCTATTGTACTGACTAGATCCTGGTTCTTGCTGCATAGGGCTGTGATGCTTCAGTGCTTATCAACTCAACGGCAAACAATACCGCTGAGAAGGACGCCGTTCCAAACTTATCACTAGCAGGCTTTGATGTCATTGAAGAGGTGAAGACAGCATTAGAGAGAGCTTGCCCTGAGACCGTCTCCTGCGCCGATATAATTGCATTGGCTGCTAGGGACTCAGTCTCCTTCCAAGTAAGTAGCGAACTATTTTTGCGCAAAAAGAAAGGAGCAACGTACCTCTAGTCATAGATCTTCGGTGATTGGTATATGAACCAAGATATATCCATTGGCAGCTTAAGGAGTCTTTATGGGAAGTTCAGACCGGCAGGAGGGACGGCACCATTTCCCTGGCATCAGAGGCCCGTGCCAACATCCCTTCGCCCTTCTCCAACTTCACAACTCTCGCCGGTCGTTTCGCAAACAAGACTCTTGATGTCGAAGATCTCGTCGTCTTGTCAGGTAACGTTATTGAAGCATTTACCTGAAGAATTGGCAGCCATTTGAATTATTCCATCATATTAAGCATGTTCTGGTAATTTGCTATGATCTGCTCACCTTTTTCAGTAAAAAGACTTGGCTACCTGGTAATGAACCTGAGACTCATGTTTTAGCATTCTTTTGTCTCCAGTGAATTAATGTTTTAGAATAACGTCACTAAAATGTCATAACTCATAACAGCTCTCATAATGGTTTTGGAGGGACCGGTTATGTTGAGATATATGTCGTTGTTGTTCTTTCTCTTTTGATAAAATATCAATATCTCTTCTTACTGGTTCCTCTTTAGATCATGGCCACAGAAATGCTCTTATAAATCATTTCCGTTACAAGGGTTAATGGCAGTTGTTATAGTGCTCATAATTATCTAGTCAAAGGTTGGACTAAGTGCAAACTGTTAGTTTTATAATCCTAATGGATGAGAGAAACTCCTAGAGGTAATTATGTGATGAGGACATTACTGAAACTTTAGTAAATTTTTCAAGATGCTCCTATACGTTTGAGGGGGACCTTGTGGCCTCTCTCGTGTTCCTCAGAATTCTCCTATGAAATCAAAGAACTTTTTAGTAATTTTTCAAAAATATCCAGTCAAAAGGCTGGACCGAGTAACTACTAATTGTTATTTCTATCACAATGATCAATGACAAAAAATCAGAGAGGCTGTTATAAGATAATGACATTGCTAGCTACATTTTTTTCAGATTTCTCTGTGAAATCTAAGAACTTCTTAGTAATTTTCCTGTAAGATTTATCGTGCCAACAAAACTGGGGAATAATTGGGAGACAACATCTCAGCAAAGTCAAAGAAGCTACTCTATCATCCTACTTAAATTTGGAATATGTTCTACCTGGATACCAAATTTTCGCTTAAAAAAGCCTCAAGCAGCAGGCACTAGGTGCGTCCTGAAAGTGATTAATAGGGAGCCTTTCAACATTACAACATTAACATGCATCTAATAATTGTATTATGGGGAAAAAAGGCATTTACCTATTACTGAGATGGTGCATTTGATTCTTTCTTCTCCTTTCTTTAGGCTTCAGTATTGTGGAAAGAGAAGTGACTTGCGATGGAAAGAACCAAAATATTGAAATAAAACAACATTTGGCGAAGGTGAGTTTGAATACCGAAAAGAAAAGAATCCTACCTAATTTCATCATCAAACAAAGCCAAAAACGATTGATCGAGCGCAACTAACATTTCTAGGGAAAAAGTTAGGTCCTCAAGTCAGCTCAAGTTGTTAGCGGGGAAGATCCAAGATAGGGTTGATAAATGATTGAATAGAGATAAGGCTAGAACCATAGTTAAAAATAGTGGCCGTTATAATTTCCTTATCACCGGCATAACAAGTTTGAGATGGAGTCTGTCCTTATGGTGGTCTCATCTCTCAAAGCACAAAATTTGCCCCTTGACATAAAAGAGTGAACCTTAGGTACTGGATATGTCAAGGACCCATGGAATTATCTAAAATATTAGCTTTTCTCATCTAGCTGAGGTTTCATATGTAATTTGTTTTCTTTTTCTCATATGTGAGAATGTAGTATCTCACTATTGCTCATAACGATTATAATGGCTCATACTTTGTAGAAACTTTCTAATAAGTATGTCATGGTAGGTTCAGAGTGGAACAACTATTAAAGCTAAAAATGACATCTCTCTGTTTATTTTTCAGACAAAATGGATTACATCACATACAACTAATCTTAAGAAAAAATAGCTCTCAACAAATATTGTTGGAGTGACCGAGGACCACTTGGTCCAATGAAACTTGAACGCCCTAATGATGTTTTCCACTAGATTAGAGATCGTTTGAAAGAACTTTTTAATCCTTAACAACCAAGTTCTCCACCATGTTAAATTTGCTAAAATGTTCCACCCAACCTGAAATGGTTCTTAATTCTTTTCTTCTTCCATAGGCTAGCTTGATAATAAGGAACACTGCATAGCATCTGCCTTTAATCACAAAACAATAAACTTCCACAATCATGCTTTACACATACATAATTATGTTACACAAAGACTTGCCTATCGATAAGCTCATCAGCCCAATATCTCGATACATGCCAGTCAAAGGCTTGTGGTTTTATTCTTGTGCATTGTGAGGTAACTCCAAAATGATCCCACATAAGATCAATAATTTGTTTCTTGTTTATGGCAACGCACCAAAAAATTTAGGAGGTCAGATGATAGAAAATTTTCGATTTCTGTAATTAGGCAGGTGCGCACACCATTGGAATAGGACATTGCAATTTTTTCAGCAATCGATTGTACAACTTCACAGGGAAGGGTGATGCCGATCCATCTCTCAATGCAACTTATGCAGCATTCTTGAAGACCCAGTGCAAGACTTTATCTGATAACACCACTACAGTACCTATGGACCCTGGAAGTGGCCTTAATTTCGACACCCATTACTACGAGAACTTGAAGTTACATCAAGGATTGTTCAAATCTGATGCTGCACTCCTAACTGACCAACATTCAGCCAACATTGTAGACAAGATGCTCAATGCCAAAAACTTTTTCAATGCATTCAAAAATTCAATAAAAAGGATGGGAGCAATTGAAGTACTAACTGGGACAAATGGAGAGATTAGAAAGAAATGTAGTGTTGTGAACTCATAGTGAGGTCTTGAGACGAAAGCATGCACGTGAAGAATAACTATTTAATTTTATGCTTTAACCTCATGAATTGCAGTGAAGAGTTTCAATAAAAATTCTTGTAAGAAAATCGGTTGTACTGTGCGATTGATTCCAAATATGTTGTACTGGAAAAAGGTAATCATTTAATAAGAGACGAGTTCCTTTTTTCCATTTCATGTGTGGACATGCTCATGTACATAAGAGAAATACAGGAGTATCTGAAGTTTCTTTTTTTTATTTTAGCCGAAGTTCTTTCCTATTAATTCATTTCATGAAGAAATGAAATGAGGAGCACTACATCCTAAGATATCGAGAAAGCCACTTTGTTCCTATTGTACAAATCTCTCTAGCTTTTAAGTGCAATAGAAGTCCACCATAACAAAACAGAAACTTGACTTCCCGAATAATATCTATCGACACAATAATTACTTTGAAAATCAATGTATTCGTTTCTTTCCATAGACAGAATAAAATCAGACCATCCATGAGCTCCCAATTTAGCATTGAAGCAAGTACAAATAGTCTTGGTAAAGTATATGAAAAAAATATATGTATCGTCTTTACAATAGCACTGCATAAGGCACAAGGAAAAGGCCAATTCCTCTTCATGAGATTTGTCAACTAATATGGAATAATGCCCACTACTTGATATTGAATACTGGCTCATTATGAAAGATTGTAAACCTATCTCGTCTTAGCAACAAATGTTATCACATAAGCAATGAAGGTGTCAAATACAATGCATGAACACCAAAGATATATATATTTATCTTGTACCATATACTCAACATATTCATGTTTAAATATGGGTTAAACCCCATGAATAAAGTAAAAAAAAATTGCTTTGTTTTTTTCATGGTATTAGAGCCCTTAGCTAGATCTCCCTTTTCTTGTTGTGGCGAACCTACCAGTATTCAAGTATTTCTAAATCCTTCCATAGAGATCCTATTGAGGCCCCTGCTTTTTCTTCTGAAGGTGGATCTCGAGCTCTCCTCGATCCCTCAACCTTCTCCTATGCTCCAAATGTCATGTCCCTAACCCTAGAATCATAATTTGAGTGCAAGACAACCACCACATACTCACAGAGGTTGACCCTATAAACATGCAAGACATTCTATGTATTAATGAATTCAACTTAATCTGGTGACAACATAATTAATATACAGGCAATGGTGATAATCAGAACAACAAAACTATCAAAACAAACTATTACATATATCCTACACACCAGCAAAAGTTATAAATAGGGTTCTTCATCCAAATTTACAACTCAAAACTTCTATTATTTAAGTCATATATATATATAATCTTCAAGCAACAAATTTTTGCAAACAATCTGATTAAAACTAGATTTATTTTAATTATGCAGCCTTACCTCTAGATGCTCTCCTCAAAAGCTGATATCAACCTAGTCATTGGCCCTTGGATTTTAATACACACACACACACACACACATATGTGTGTGTGTGTGTGTAAGTGAAGATAATGAGCTTCACAACTCAGTAAGTAACAAGTCCATTTTATAGAATTGAATCAAGCCATATTAAGTAGTTTAGCTCAATTAAATCATATAAGATATTATACATACATTCAAGTAAATTCATATCATTTACTTTCAATAGTATCCACATATTGAAACAATGCATTTTGTCCTTTCAATAATGTCCTCATAATGAATTGATACATTTTATCAAAGTAAAGTAGAATATCCAAATCTTATAATCAATTATATTTATATTTATATATTTGAACTTGGGTAACAAGTTCCAATCCATTTTAGCTCTATAGCTCTGATTATAACGGCATTTATACCCCTGCAACTCAAGCATGCCCACGATTACCCCCGTGGCGGGGTCGCCACATTTATACCCTTATGACAGGGTATCACCACGATTACCTCCATGGCAAAGTCGCCACATTTATAATCCTGATGCAGGGTATCACCATGATTACTCCTGTGGCAGGATCTTCACATAATTAAGTCCAGACCCATATGTAGTCAAGTTGAGAGTTAGGTGATACACATATATATACATATATAAATCCAACCTTCTTTTATTTTACAATACCACTTTGAATTGTACAATTGAACATACAACAATTATACTCTTACATGCTTGATCTAACTATGATAGGTGACACCATGCAATTTAATTAATAGAAAAAAAATCATGAGTTAATTTTTCATATTTATAGAGATTTTATATGCAATTAAATTTGGAATTATCATAATAATTTGCACAAGATTGAATACAAGATATTTTACAATTAATTCTAAATAAACACTATAAAGCGAAGATGTTACGTACCTTGCAGATGTCAACAACTAGGTAATTTAATCACCTCACAAGATCTTTGGAAACCTTATAATCCCAAAACCATGCAAATTGAATCAGTGTCATGCTAATAATTTAAAATAATTTCTGAAAGTTTTCAAGCATTTGAAAAATTCAATTTCTAACTAACGATCGTTGTAACAGGGAATATTACTGCTGTTCTGATAATTAGACCACTACCTTGGCCTGTTTTCCTCTACAATTCTAGCTCAACCGAACCAAGAACAACAGATCCTCTAAGAAGAACAATTATTTTCAAATTTTAAGAAGCGTGAGGTGATTATTCACAAATCATATTCCCTCCAAATCAAGTGAATCAACCGAAGATAACCCAGATCCAGCGAATTAACTACGAAAGATCGAATGGAAACCCTCAAAGAAGACCAAATAATTCCCAGATTCTGAAAAGTGAAGAACAAATTCATCAAGAAATCCCAATGACTTCAAGTCAACTGCACCAGCCAAAAATTAACCAAAATCCAACGAATCAACCACCAAAGGTAGAACAGAAATCCTTGTAGAAGGTAAACAATTGACGAATTCGTCAAGAATCCAACATTACTCTGTATCAACTGACGATAACTCAAAATCCAACAAATTAGCCAAGAAACATCAAGAAACCCTCAAGCGCTCCAATCCAAGCGACTCGAGCAACCAATGATGGCCCAAATCTAGCGAATCAAGGGCTAAAGATCGAATGCAGAGCTTAAATGAAGCATTAAAACTACTCAGCTACACAAGAAAACAATGAATTATATATATATATATAAAAGAAAATGCAAATAAAATAACCAAGGAGAAGCCCACCCGGGAACCGACCCTATCTCGGACGAGTACCGGCGGCGGCGAGGGGAGCTGGGGCCGCGGTCGCGCAGTCAGGATCGAGAGAAACAGGGCGCTGCTCTGTTTATCCAAAGGAACAAGGGCTTGGGGGAGCCCACAAGAGAGGATTGTGTGCTTGTGGGGCGAGACGCTGGGACGCGGCGTCCGATCGGGACGAACACGGGATTCGTCCCCTGTTCCACTGTTCGGAAAACAAAACGGCGCCGCAATTTGTAGACGGGCCGATGTGGGTTTGGGCTTTGAGCCATAGATGGGCTCGTGGCTGCCCACGGCAGCAGCCACCATCCCGGCCACCACCCATGGCCGACGATTCTTTTATATTTCAATGAAATAAAATAATAAATAAATAACTAAATAAAATAAATAAAAAAATAATGAGTGAGTGGTAAATAATCAAATCTAAATAAATAAATAAATAAAAATATTAGTAATTGTTTAACCAATTTTATCACCTAGTTAGAAAATTTGTTAGAGAGATAAATGGTCATTAGAAGGATGAAAAATTAATTTATACTAATAATTATAATATTTTATATATTTATTATTGTATTATACTATAAATATAATATTATATTGCATTATATCATAATACATTGATATGTTATGTTAAATAATTTAATATTATATTAAATTATTATTCTATAATACATAATGTTATAGTACTATATTATAATAATATTATATTACATTACATTAATATTATATTATATCATATATTTATGTATTAATACGTATTATATTTTATTATGCTCTGTTGTATAATACTGGTAATGTCCTTTATGGTCATTTTGTCACACAAAAGTACTTTTTCAGTTTGTTTACCAAATACATGTTAAAGTGCCAAAACACTTTAGAAATGTAGTTACCAAACAGCAAACAGCTTTTTATAAACGCTCTGCTTCAGACAGCTCTACTTCCAACAGCTCTACTTCCAAAAGCTCTACTACTAACAGCTCTCCTAAACAGGGCCTAAGTCTAATCTTGATATTAGCAGGATGTCATGAATCTCTTAGGGGTTATTGCACTTTATAGCACTCAACAAGAGATCTTCCTTGCCCCTTAGAAAGCTGAGAACATAAATCATGTGAGAAAGTTATAAAAGTTAACACTTTACGAGTAGGTCCCCAATGTGGTAGACTTTATTTGCAAACCCTATCCTCCAAGATTATTTTTTTTTTTGACACTGTACAGAATTTATAGTTGATGGTGGGATATATGGCCATCTCTGATATTGCTATTGGTGTATTCTCAAGGTGATGGGAAATATTCTTTTACGAACCCCAGGGCAAATGCACTATTTGTCACTTGCTTCTTCCTTATGCCACTGTTTTTTTCCCTCACCAACCAATTTGCCATTTTCTTCACCTACTCCTTCCTTCATGTAATGGCAAGAGAAAGGAACGTACATAGATTGGCTCAATGTTTAATATAACAATTATTATAACTCACTTGTGAGGGTCTGGTCCACTGACCGGCCTGCATTTGATTTGAGCTTGTGGGGCCGCCTGAAGAGAATAGCCCAGCACTTCACGTGCGCTGCATGTGAAGCAGCGGGGGAGAAGGACTCTGACTGGGAGTCTCCCTCCTCCCCGATTTTGATAGCAGTTGCACCCAAATATTAGGTAATTTAAGGCGATCCGAACATCGAAAAGTTTAAATTTTTGCCTATATGAGACTCCCTATTCTTCCCCTTTGAGATCCATCAAGGAATAGGGCTAGAGTTCTCTTGATTTTAAGCTTCCTTCTCGAGGTTTTTCCTCCAATTTTCATCAGAAAGGGTCGTCGAAAAGCTTTGTCGGACGGAGGTATAAGTTCTTCATCTCTTTCCCTTTCTTTCTTAGAGTTTTGGGCCTTCGTTTTCTTGGATTTGGGCCAGCAATCGCTGGAGCTTCATCTGAAACAGAGCACCCCTGTTTCGGTCATGATTAGCCACCGTCAGCTGCTGGGTTCGGTCGAGGTTGTGGCCAACTGAGGCCGTCGTCGAGTGGGCAACTGGGTCACCACAGCTGCCACCTATTACCAGCGAGAGGGAAGGAAGAAGAGAGATGAAAAAAAGGATTCTTCCCTCTTCTCTCTTTGCTTTCTCTCTCTAAAAGATCTATGGAACCCAATATCGGGTCCTGATGATCTGATATACAAATCGAGTTGATCCCTAAAAAGAGGCTTTGAATTGCCCTGGTGCCCGGGCCGCTCATTGGATCGATCACCTCGGCCCTATTGAATGTCCCTAAAACCTTCATTGATGAACCATATCCATTAATCTTGGCTTTTAAATAGGTCTAGCAGAGTCATCTAGTAAAATCCGATAGTTTAAGACAAAAGAAGTAAGTAGATCTTGCGCTCCTTATTGTTTTTTAAATTATCATATTTTTTTACATAAGATTTGCTTGTAGAAATATCATATGTTTTTAAAAATTATGGATCAACAATTGTCTTACGAAAATTATGCTTTATTATAAAAAATAATTTTATGAATATTTTGATGAAAATAGCTTTGTTATGAAATATGAATCTAATCATGACATTTATTATTTTTTATCTATTTATATGTTTATTTTAAGAAAAATATATAAGTTTTCTAAAGGCTCTCAAATGGCCATATATGATTTCTAGAATTGAAAAAATTGATATTCGGAGCTAGCATCCATACGAACACATGCCCTACCAGTAAGTATAAAGTTGGCATATGAAATATGAATCTATATTGATTGCGAACATGGGCCATATCACGGGCATTAAATGATTGCAGCACGAATATCTGTGAGTAATATTTTGAACTATGATAATGGCTAAATGGTAAAAGAATGATTTATGTATTTATTTACAAAATGAACTTAGAACTATGTTTACAAAAATGATGGATGATTTAGACATACATAATTGAATTTATTACTTGTTTTAATATACTCTACTATAAAATGCTTTATTTAGGCAATAACTGCTATTTTTATTAAATAATGTATTGACATAGAAAAACTTATGCTTAATTCGGTAAAGTAACAAAAGGTTTACTAACTACGCTGTGTCGCTTATATATCTCTACTTTTATTTTTAACATCTTAGAGGTTTTTGCACTTTATAGTACTCAACAAGAGATCCTCTTTACCCCTTAGAAAGCCTAGAACATAAATCATGGGAGAAAGTTATATTGATAAGCAATACCATCGATGGTCCTCCTCGATTTTTTTTCCAACACTTTACAGAATTTATGGTTGATGGTGGGATATATGGCCATCTCTGATATTGCTATTGGTGTATTCTCAAGGTGATGGAAAATATTCCTTTACGGATGGTGACGCTTGGGCAAATGCACTATTTGTCGCTTCTTCCTTATGCCACTATTTTTTTCCCTCACCAACCACTTTGCCATTTTCTTCACCTACTCCTTCCTTCATGTAATGGCATGAGAAAGAAACATATATAGATGGCTCAATGTTTAATATAACAATTATTACAACTCAGTCGTGAGGCCCTGGTCCATTGACCGACTTGTATTTGATTTGGGCTTATGGGCCTGCCCGAAGAGGCCAGCCCAGCATTTCACGTGCACTGCACGTGAGGCATCGAGGGAGAAGGACTCCGACTGGGAGTCTCCTTTCTCCTTGATTTCGATCGCAATTGCCCCGGAATATTAGGTGATTTAAGGCAATCCGAACATCGAAAAGGTCAGATTTTTGCCAACATGAGACTCCCTATCCTTCCCCTTTGAGATCCATCAAGGAATAAGGCTAGAGTTCTCTTGATTCTAAGCTTCCTTCTCGGGGTTCTTCCTTTGATTTCCCTTGTTTCGGTCATGATTAGCCATCATCGGCTGCTGGGTTTGGTCGAAGTTGTGGCCAACTGAGGCCGCCATCAGGTGGGCAACTGGGTCACCACAGCTGCCACCTATTACCAACGAGGGGGAAGGAAGACGAGAGATAGAAAGAAGGATTCTTCCCTCTTCTCTCTATTTTCTCTCTCTAGAAGACCTATGAAACTTAGTATTGGGCCCCGACGATCTGATCTACGAACCCAAGTTGATCTCTGAAAAGAGACCTTGAATTTTGGGCCTTCGTTTTCTTGGATTTGAGCCAGCAATCGTTGAAGCTTCATCCACAATAGAGCACCCCTATTTCAGTCATGATTAGCCACCGTCGGTTGCTGGCTTGGGTTAGGGTTGTGGCCAACTGAGGCTGCCGTCAGGTGGGCAATTGAGTCACCGCAACTGCTGCCTATTACCAATGAGGGGGAAGGAAGAAGAGAGATAGAAAGAAGGATTCTTCCCTCATCCTCTCTACTTTCTCTCTCTAGAAGATCTATGAAACTCCATATCGGGTCCTGACGATCTGATCTACGAATCCGAGTTGATCCCTGAAAAGAGGTCTCGAATTACCCTGGTGCTCGGGCCGCTCACTGGACCGATCACCCCGACCCTATGGAATGTCCTTGAAACCTTCATTGATGAACCATGTCGATTAATCTTAGCTTTTAAATAGGTCTAGCAAAATCAGCTAGCGAAGTCTGACAGTCTAAGATAAAAGAAGTGAGTAGATCTTGCCCTCCTTATTTTTTTAAAATTATCATATTTTTTCTACATAAGATTTGTTTGTAGAAATATCATATGTTTTTAAAAATTATGGATCAGCATTTGTCTTACGAAAATTATGCTTTATTATGAAAGATAATTTTATGAATATTTTGATAAAAATAGTTTTATTATGAAATATGAATCTAATCATGCCATTTAGTATTTTTTACCTATTTATATGTTTGTTTTAAGAAAAATATATAAGTTTTCTAAAGGCTCTAAGATAGCTATGTATGATCCCTAAAATTGAAAAAATCGATATTCGAAATTAGCATCTATACGAACACAGGCATTACCAGCGAGTATAAAGTTGGCATATAAAACATGAATCGATATCGATTGCGAACACGAGCCCTATTACTGGTATAAAGTAATTGTAGAACGAATATCTGTGAGCAATATTTTGAACTATGATAATGACTAAATAGTAGAAGAATGGTTTATGTATTTATTTGCAAAACGAACTTAAAACTATATTTACAAAAAAGATGGATGATTTAGACATGCATAATTGGCTTTATGACTGTTTTAATATATTCTACCACGAAATGCTTTATTTTGGCAATAACTGTTATTTTTATTAAATAATGCATTGACATTGAAAAAATTATGTTTAATTTGGTAAAGTAACAAAAGGTCTACTAAGTAAGCTATGTCGCTCGTATATCTCTACTTTTGTTTTCAACATATTAGAGGTTTTTGCACTTTATAGAACTCAACAAGAGATCCTCTTTGCCCCTTAGAAAGCTAAGAACACAAATCATGTGAGAAAGTTATAAAATTGATCCATAATACTATCCATGGTCCTCCTCGATTTTTTTTCGACACTATACAGAATTTATGGTCGATGGTGGGATATATGGCCATCTCTGATATTGCTATTGGTGTATTCTCAAGGTGATGGGAAATATTCCTTTACGAATGGTGATGCTTGGGCAAATGCACTATTTGTCATTTGCTTCTTCCTCATGCCACTTTTTTTTTTTCCTCACCAACTAATTTGCCATTTTCTTTACCTACTCCTTCCTTCATATAATGGCATGACAAAGGAACGTTTTTTCCCCTCATCAACCAATTTGCCATTTTCTTCACCTACTCCTTCCTTCATATAATGGCATGGAAAGGAACCTATATAGATGGCTCAATGTTTAATATAACAATTATTACAACTTAGGTGTGAGGGCCAGCCTAGTCCTTTACGTGCACTACATGTGAGATATCGAGGGAGGACACCGGCTGGGAGTCACTTTCCTCTCCAATTTCAATCGCAATCACGCCGGAATATCAAGTGATTCAAGAAGATCCGAACACTGAAAAGCTCAAACTTTTGAATTATGATATGGCTAAATGGCAGAAGAATAATTTATATATTTATTTGGAAAACGAACTTGGAACTGTGTTTATGAAAAAGATGGATGATTTAGACATGAATAATTGGCTTTATAACTTGTTTTAATGTACTCTACTATGAAATGCTTTAGTTTTGCAATAATTGTTATTTTTCTTAAATAATGCATTGGCATAGAAAAACTTATGCTTAATTCGGTAAAGTAACAAAAGGTCTACTAAATAAGCTGTGTTGCTCATATATCTCTACTTTTATTTTTCTCTCTAGGTGAATAGAGTCAATAAGAACGAAGAATAGTTCAGGCTTGGAGTCCACACTAGCAAGCTTGGCGAATTATATAGCAGAATTGTAGTTCTTTAATTATTTATGAATTTGTAGCTTAATAATCTTCTAAATATTGAGAATTATGGGTTGGTATTTATGTTTGATGCATTTTCTCTAAACCAATATTGGTTGTATTTAATTAATAATAAAATTAAACTTTTATTTATTATATTTTTTGAAACGAATTTGGAAATTAAGATAGATTTGAAATTTTAAATGAAACGTTTGGTTTCGTGTTATCGTGAGTTATATCCCTCGATAGTACGAACATGTCATGTTCCAAATCTAGGGCATGACAAATCATGCTCCGGATCTAGAGTGTAACAATAGTAACAACCGTTATAGCAAGTTCAGCTTGGCCTCTCCCTTATGTTATATATGTAATAACAGGAAAAGCTACAGGCCGTTATAACATATTTTGTAGTGCTATGTAGTGTTTTAACAATCTGGTAAAGACAAAAAATGGCTATTATTTCTACTTATATCGTTTCTCAAAATAAAATAATATGTTCAAATTACATTTTAACCAATTTCCCTTTCAAAAGAGATGGTACCTTTTAAAATAGTAATAATTTATTACCTGAACAATGATTTGAAAATTAACAAGGTTATTTTTTAATTATTGCCTATTATATTCGTCATAATATTATTATAATGATCATTTATTGAATATAAAAAATTAAAATCAGAATGCAAATAACTGTTATTATGACTATCATGATGGTCAATAACAATTTGTTCCATTATATAAGGGAATAGCACCACTAATGATGGCTTTTATGCACCTTACTGGCTTGTTAAGACAAGAAAAATCAAATAACCTAACAACCTTGATCCTTCTCAAAGTTTTTGTGCTCCAAGGTTCCCATGCTCAACTCTTGAGGCAGCTCTGACCTTTAACAGCATTCTTCCTTAATTAGTACTATATTGCATGTCTTTCTTAATTTGATTTCTTAAAGCTCTATAGGGGTACAAAGTTAACAATTTTACAAGCATGTTTACCCTCTTTCAACTTCTGCAAGTAGGTTTGCCTGGGCGCGGCGAAGCAAGCGTTTCCAGCAGCTTCGCTTTCTTCTTTCTTACAGCGACAACTAATAAGTAAGATGAATGTTATTTTCAAATCGATTAATAGATAGTCTAATCCGATGAAGTATAGCATCCAAAAGATCAAGCTTTTATTAACCTTCAAATCAAAGATCGTGACAGCACATTACCTACGTAGCATTGTTGTCCACGACCATTAAATATTCAAATTGCCCAAACTCCTATTAGCTTTCGAATCAAACATTGTTACACACATTACCGACCTACGTAGCATTGTTGTCCACGACCATTAATTATTATAATCATCCCCCGAACACCAATGGAGTCAAGGTATAACATTACGTTGCTTATTTGATAACGGAGTCTTAACTCTTAACACTTATAAAAGAAGGCTTACATTTCAATTGGATGCCTATGTTCTAAAATAATTGACCCTATCTATGACCCTCATGTCTTCTCTCGCTTTGCCGCATAGCTTAAACTATGGGCCGGCGCCATAGATTGTTCAATGTAGCCACGTGGTCAATGCTTGTCGGCACCGACAACTGGTGGATAAGACGTTCCAATGCCTCGTCACCATGTTTTTTGTCCAGATATCACCGCGAACATGCTATCGATTCCGAGTGTCCCTTTCTCTCTTCATGAAAAATAATATACTAAGAAGGGTTGTTCTACAGCACTCCATAGGGCATTTGTTCTAATTGACGGATGCTGGGTGCGGTTCGTATTATTTTTGAAAAAAACTTTATTACGGTGATCGAGTGAAACTAGGAGCATGCTGCTGGTGGGATGCGGCTGCTCCACAATATCTATAGCCTTTTGAAACCAGGGTTCAGAGTGTACTGCCGGTAGGATGCAGTTGCTCTACGGCATTCATAGTTTTTTAGATGAGTGCACTTTCCATTAGGCTACTCATATTTAAAGAAAGGCAAACAATGTTGTGAATTAGCTGACATCTTATGCGGCTCATTACTTTCAAATTTTGTCCGGAAGGACAACGTCTCTCTTCTGTTTTTTTTGCTTTTTTTTTTTTTTTTTTCCTACTCAATGGATATACCTACATCCATTGTGTGAGTCTCCGATGTACTTGGAAAAAAAAAAAAAAAAACACTAATCTGAATGACTGAATGGCCTTGATTTACCTACCGGCAACCTGTTGTACCTGGATTTTTTTTTTCAAGGGTATCTTGGAGTTTAAAATGGTGGCTGGCAGGTGCGGTAAATTATTTGAATGTCAAGGGTGTTTTGGAAGTCGCTTCCCCCCTCTCAGCTCCGATGACCTACGGTGGCGGCGACGGCAGCAGCGTCAAAGAGGGAGCGGAGGAGGCGGGCGAAGAAGAGGATCTTCTTGGGAGGGAGAGCCATCTGAAACCATGCCATCCTAGCCGCCGTCGGGGCTAGTGGAATCGCCGGACCCTACCGCCGCTCTTCTCCCGCACCACCACCCCATCACAGTCACCATGTTGGCCATGGCGGCCATGCTCACCTTCCTCGCCCGCACCACTATTGTGCTGGTCCGGTATCACTGCCTAGCCCAGGGTTGCGCCGGCTCCACCGCCCCCACTGATCTGAAGCCCCCTCCGCCGACTCTCCTACCGCCGCCACCTTCTTCCCTCTCTCCCACAAGCTCGACCAACGAGGGTTCGTTTCTGTCGTCTGCGGCGCCCTCCTCTCCCTCCCAACCACTCGCCTCCTCCTCCGCCACCTCCACTCCATCCTCCCCTCTGTCCAACGCCGCCGCCGCCTCCACCTCCGCCTACCGCCTACGCCTCCATGGAAGAAAGGACTTCAAAAAAAAAAAAAATGTATATATATATATATATATATATATATATAATATTTGGTGAAAACGACAATTCATATAGAGGTTGGGGTATATCTCCTATCGATGTCTATAGAAATTCTCTAGAATGCCGAGTGACGAAGGAGGCGACCCAATCTACTATATTGTTCGCCTCCTTAAACACATGTGCTACTTGAACATCTCTCAACTCCTAAATCAATCTATGAGACTCTCGAATGAGGAGATGACCGTTACCATACATGTCCACTCTCCAAATTCAGTCGATCACCATGAAGAAATTCTCCTCAAGGCAGACACGCTCGGCGCCCAATTAAAAAGAAAGTTATTCTAACCATCCTTGTCTGATGGACATCTAGGGTCTTTCCTATATTTCTATACTATATTTCAATAAAAAAAAAAAGAACAATCGGTTCTCTTTCGTAATACCGATTGTTGGATCTCATCTTACGTAGATCTCAAAGCTGTCCAAACTTATTCATTCATTACCTATACAGATCTCAAAGTACTTATTGCACACAAGCAAACGAGGCTACTCTTATAAACGAGAATCCGTATAATTCCAGTTTGGAACTAAATCAGTAATTACTCAGGAGGGACCATCAATTTGCAATCGGAAGTGGGTCAATAAAATATGCTATTATACTGATATAGAGTTGATCATATTTTTAGATGAGAACTCACATGAGTAGTGTAGAGTTGGTAGTGGTTCGATAAAATATACTATTATACTCACACAGAGTTAATCATACTTTTAGATAAGAGCTCACACTAGATTGAATGGTGTAGAGTTAGTAGATTCGTGAATACTTCATATGCTAATAGTGGTCGTAGTCAAAGGTCAAACTGATGAAACTTTAAAGAAGATGGTGGTGTTGTTATTTTATGTGCATGGAACGTGCCTCATTTTTTTTTGGGTTTTTTTGGCCTGTGCGTTGGATGGAAGCCCATGGGAAGGCAGTCGTGAGACGACACGGCGCCTCGATGCAAGGGATTATGTGATGGTTTTAGCTGGCGAGATTGACTCCAGTAGCAAGGATAACCTGGTTGCACGTTTGATCGATTAAAATATACAACGAATTATGAAATGATAGAGCTAAAGAAACTTCTCATCAGAATCCTAGTTGGATACATCGCATGCAGTTGTTGTGCTTTATTGACTGTTGCTGCTATCTTTAAGCCTGTTCTCATGTAGGAAGGTTCCTTATCATGTACAGGATCAAATCAAATGGTTAAGCATACCAAACTTTGAGAAAAAGGTCCAAATTTGATCGTAGCTGCTTACCATTTGAAAGCACAAATGGAAGAAGGAGAGTGACATTATATTGAATTGTATCTGTATGGAAAATATATAGTAGGTAGAATGCTGCAAGTAACAAGCATAGGTCTAGCAATCTATTATGGCTTTAAGAAACCAAAAACTTGTCCTTTATTGCTCTAATTTGAGCTTTGACTCCACATGTGGTTCAGCTTCAAGTATGGTGAAACACCTTATTACCTACATATAAAGCTCTAGGTTTGAAGTTATCAATTCCATATTTAAGCTTTGCAACCCTTCCGTAGCTCCACTCTTAAAAGCTCAAGGTTGGTTGGCTGTCACTCGAAATCCATGAGAGTGGATTCAATTCAATTAAGATGAGATGTGATCAAGATGTTAAAAATATCCTGGGTAGAATTTGGTAGAGCTACCGATCGATATCGTGCGAAGCAATCTTAATGCTTTTTACCGCAAGAAAAGCAATAGGAGTAATCTAATCAAATAATGAAGCAGAACAAGATTTAACATTGGAGGACTGCGGTCCCGATGATGAATAAAGTCCAAGTAGTGAAAGGACTAATGCCCATAGATCATAAATTCTAGTTGTAAGGACTAAGTTTCTGATTTTAATTTTATTCCATGGTGTGTAATTTCTAGTTGGTACTTCGGTGCAATAGTCTGTGTATAGACATGGTAGTTTGTGAGTACTTGGTTCATAACAAGAGGAACCACATCAATTATGAGGACCAGTAATTTGTGAAAACTTGCTCCATAATAAGATATAGTATATATGGACTGTGGCCTTTGGGCAGGCTTCCATTTCTACCTTCTTCCTTTCTACTCAATCCTACATAAATAGTGACTGCATAGGAGTCATGTTGTTTTTTATTGAAAATATTGGCCACATCTATCTCAAACTTGAAGAACTGATAATTTTTGTTTCTTTTTTTTTTTACTTTCTCTCAGATAGATTAAAAGGTCTCTGTTATTAAATGCAATTATCCAAAAAACTACTGCATGGTGAACTTGTGACAATGAATAAAATGCCTAGTGATGGTTCTTCTTCTTCCCTTGCTATATAGGGAGATCTAGATTGGCAAACTCTGTGCTGAATTATTAAAAAGTGGTCTATGGAAAGATCTGGCACCTAAATTAAGGTAATACTTAAGTATTTCTTATCTGTATTAGTGCACTAATAATTAGCCAGGTCTTATGCAGGGAAGACTCTGATCCTGCCTATATTAAGGGAGCACTTGGAGCTCATGTTGTCACACCAAAAAAAAAAAGCCTCCTTTCTTAGCCAAACCCAATTCACATCTGCATTAAGCTAGTAAATATGAAGTCCATCTTCCTTCTTCTCTTGCTGAACTTGGGGTTGGCTCTTGGTGGTTGTGTCAGTGGCCAAGCTGCAGGCCTAAAACATCACTTTTACAAGAAGAGCTGCCCTGAGGCTGAGCAAATTGTCCAAGACATCATATGGAAACATGTTGCTAAGAAGCCGGAGTTGGCTGCAAAGTTCCTCAGGATGTTCTTCCACGATTGCTTCGTCAGGGTAAGGATCAAAGTTCGCGCAAATGTCTCGTGAGATAAATCTCTCTGTCATAACCCTTTGATCACATAATCTTATTAGTGTAACCAAATTCAAAGTGCTCATATAAATCAGGGCATTACAAAATCTTGTTCTATTTAACTTGCACAATTCCTTAAATGCATGGAAATGGTGCTGTTCTACTAACTAGCCATGGCTCTTGCTCCACAGGGTTGTGATGCTTCAGTGCTTATCAACTCCACTGCAAATAATTCTGCTGAGAAGGATGCCACTCCAAACTTATCACTTGCAGGCTTCGATGTCATCGATGAGGTGAAGGCAGAATTGGAGAAAGCTTGCCCAGATACTGTCTCCTGTGCTGATATAATTGCATTGGCTGCCAGGGACTCGGTCTCCTTCCAAGTGAGTATGGAGCAAATTATTTAAGTTACAAAGCCTTTAGTTATGATCATCAGTGTCTGAACCAAGATATTCATTGGCAGTTTAAGAGGCCTCTATGGGAAGTTCAGACCGGCAGAAGGGATGGCACCATTTCCCGGAGATCAGAAGCCCTTGCTAACATCCCTGCACCCACCTTCAACTTCACAACCCTCGTCCAAAGCTTCGCAAACAAGACCCTTGATGTCAAGGATCTCGTCGTCCTCTCAGGTATTTCATTATGGAAGTGCTTAGCTGAAGAATTAGGAGTTCCCTTTGAATTCTTCAGTCACATAATACTTGTTTCACTGCATTTTTATGATTTGTTCACCTTTTTCAGTATAAAAGCTTAGCAGCCAATTTGCGCGACGCATATATATATTTATATATAGAAAGAGAGAGAGAGAGAGAGAGAGAGAGAGAGAGAGAGAGAGAGATCTGAATTTAGCTTTGCTCGAGTGGATCTCTATTTAGATCTGGTCAAACTATATTTGATGATGGGGGTACTGTATCGATGATCTGAGATGTTAGATGTGATATACTACTTTAAAACTACTTCCATACTAAAATCATGCGATTTGTTATGTTAGATATATATTATTATATAATGGGATTTTAAATTTTAAAGGCAACTATTAGTCGCCAGGTGTTGATGATGGTCATTAGACAATGGAAATGGACAAAATATACCGATCTTTTCATTGTTTAAGAAAAGGTTTGCACTCACATTAAGTTTCCCAAAAAAAAATATTATAATTTGCAAACAATGATCTGGAGCTTTCATTATCTCAACTTTCCCCCTCTTCATTTTTGACAGAGATTCAAACACATGTTCTTGTTGGATCCTCTTCACATCATGCCCACATAATTGTCAAAAAACAAACTTTTTTTGTTGTCATTATCCATAGTGTCCAATGTCAGGAGGCCAATTGCTGTCATTATAATGCTCACCACTTGTTCTGAAAACATCCAAGGGGATGAACTGGACAATTAAAAACAGGTATTTCTGTCATAGTGATCAATTATGACAACTTCTTGGGACTGTCATAAGATAATGACATCGCTGCAACCCTGGGTTAAAAGTTTCAGAGTTCTGCTACGAAATCTAAGAATATTTAGAGTCACTGTGGGGAAATAGGGAGATAATTATTAGGATCCCATCAAATTGAGGCCTACATTAACAAGTATCTCTTGAATTTTATAATTAAATCTGATAATCACAATGAGGGCATAAACATCATTTCACATTGGTAAAGAGTCGTCTTAATAAGAGGTGACTTTTTACGGGTGTAATCACCTGAAGTAGTTGGTCTCTGGAGAAAGCTTAAAATAGCCCATGGGGACCCCTTCTCCATACACACACATACAGAGCTCTCTCTCTCTTCTTTGCAAATCTCAAACAATGCTGTTCTTTATTAGGAATCTTTATTTTAGAGTCATCATGTTGCTCTGATATCATTGATGAAAATATATTTAATTAAAAAAAAGAAATAGATCCGACCTTGAGTCATGGAATCCATATAATCTATCACATTTCAAGATCCACAAGTTTTCTTCTAAGATCAGAGATTGGCAGAGGTCTTTCTGGAGAGAGAGCTCTGTATGCTTGTGTATGGAGAAGAGGTCCTCACATGCTAATTAAAGCTTTCTCCAGAGACCAACCGCCTCCAATCAAGATGACTCTTCGCGACTGTAAAATAAGGTTTATGCTTTCGTTGTGGTTATCAAAATTTAATTATAAAATTCAAAAGACACTTATCAATGTGGGTCTCAACTTAACGGGATCCAACAATCATAACATATGTTACAGAAGTCGAGGGAGCCCCACAACCCCTGCTGCTTTGCTTAGCTTAGCTTTGGAGCATGTTCTTTCCAGCTTGCTGACTCTTGCGGGCAGTGGATTCTAGCTGCAGCCAGTGGCTGCGTGCTGCATGTGGTTGATGAGGAACCTTCCAAGACTTCGCAATGGACATGCATCCAATAATTGCACTTGTTCTGTTCTCCAAAATATAATATTGCGTGCACATCTGTTCTCGATAAGATCAGTGAACAGACTCCAAAATGGAATAATTCTGGCCACAGCTCAGCTTTCTCAAGGACAAAGTTAGGTGCCGAGTCGTATCAGCTTGTTGAATGGGAACAACGTTCCAAAACAGGGTTGGGCCTCACAGGATACGTGATCAAACTGAGATAAGACTGGAAACGTGGTTGAAAAAGTAGCGCCATTGCAATGTCGAGGAAGATATCTGTCCTTTTGGTAACCTCTGATGCGCAAAGTTTGCCCCTCCACATAAAAAAGTGAAACCATTGCTCATAACAAATATGATGCCTCTAGCTCTGAGCATACACCACCTTGGTTTTATGGGAACCATCTATCCTATGAAAGGGTAAGCCAAGCAGTATTCTTAGGAATGGGTTCCCCACATTAGATTTTTAAAGATAAAGTTTTATGATGTTGGATGGGTGGATGCTTATGTTCATTTCATGATAGATGTTCAAATGAATATATAAAGCCAGCTAGCCATATTCAGACAAAAGACAGCAAAAAGAATAAAACTGTAGTAACATCATGCAGCTCATCTTTTTACATCAGGGGAAAAAAAAACAAAAGCGAAACTTATCTTTAAAAAAGTTAACATCTTCAGCAAATCTTGTAGATACAGCTGTAGGACCACTTCATCCAGTGACACTTGACCACTGGAATGGAGAAAGACCAAAGAGTATTTCTATTTCTTTGTATCCAAATTCTCCACCATATTGCTGCTCTTGAATGACTCCATATCTAACTCTGGAATGCTTTTTAGTTCCTCTTTTGTTTTTCTTTTGCAAAATGTCCAGGCTTGATATTAAGAACCACTGTCGCCACTCCATTTCGTCTTACTTTTAATCACAGAAGAATAAAATTTCACCATCATGCTTTACAAATTGAAAGAAACTTCATATTGTTAAGCCCATCAGCCTAATATTATCAAGGCTCATGTAACATAAGATCAACGATTGCTTCCATGATTATGGTACTGCATCACAAAAATTTGGCAGATCATATGACAAATTTTTTTTATTATTTCTATAATCGAACAGGTGCGCACACTATCGGAGTAGGGCTTTGCAATTTTTTCAGCAACCGGCTCTACAACTTCACTGGGAAGGGTGATGCTGATCCATCCCTCAATCCAAGTTATGCAGCATTCTTGAAGACCCAATGCAAAAGTTTATCTGATAACACTACTTCGGTGCCTATGGACCCTGGAAGTAGCCTTATTTTCGACACTCATTACTATGAGAACTTGAAGCTGCACCAAGGATTATTCCAATCTGATGCTGCACTCCTCACAAACCAACGTTCAACCCACATTGTGGACAAGATGCTCGGCACCGAAAACTTTTTCAATGCATTCAAAAATTCGATAAAGAGGATGGGAGCAGTTGAAGTACGCACTGGAACAAATGGAGAGATTAGGAAGAAATGTAGTGTTGTGAACTCATAATGAAGCATCGAGAATAAGTGTTTATGCAAGCATGCATATAGAGAGTGATTATGTTAATTTTTTATGCTTCGACCTCATGAATTGCTGTGAAGAGCGTCAATAAGAATTCCTGTAGGTAAATATGTTTGTATCCTGTGATTGATTTCACATATGCTTCACTTGATATTATTTAATAAAGTGGACTATTTCTCTTTCAAGATGCATTGGTGCATTTGAGTAAAGAGATAGAGAAAGGAAACTTTTTACAGCTTAAGGTGGTGAATTCCCACGAATTCATTTCATGAGAAAATGATACAAGTGAAGAGTAGTACATCCTTCTTATGTGGCCAATCATTCCAGTGGCACCTTATGGATCCGGGAAGAGGGTTTGTCTGGGGCATTCCGTGATATTTTGTTTTCTAATTTTATTGGGTGTGTTAGTACTCGCAAAAAGAAAAGAGGAAGAAGAAGAAGAAGAGTAGTACATCCTTGGACACCAGGAAAAATGTTTTACTCCTTCAAGTATAAATCTCTCTCTATCTCTCTCTGTCTCTCTATCTTTTTACATGCACCAGAAGCCCAACTTAACCGAATTCATTAATAGAATAATGACTCTGGAAATCCTTCTATTTTTTTTTCCATCCATAAGCTGATAAGCAGAACAGAGTTGAGCCATCCACCAACTCACATTTTAGTTTTCATGTAAGATCGAGATAAACTTGGTAAGTTGACATATAACATAGATGATACCTTGTCTTCAGTAATAAAATAAAAGCATTAGCTAAAAGAGAGGATCTTTAGTTTGCACTGGATTGGAGGGGATGCCCAAAATATTGTGGCTGCTATTGCAAAGAAGAAATTGGTTTCTTTGATATTGGAGAAATTATTGAAGATTTAAGCTTGCTTGAAGACGTTCCGTGAGTTGTGCCATCTCCCATGTAATGCGAGAAGGAAAACAGGTTGCCCATCCTTTATTTACAATGCTTGCTTAATTGGGTGTAAATTAGTATAGTTGAAGGATGCCCCCTCTTCCATTTTGAATTAGTTATTGGAAGAAGCTGTAACGAATTCTAAGATTTCCTCTCATTACATAAGACTCCTGTCAAAATCCTCCCCTTAAATGCGAATGATGTAAAGCCACACTAAAATGTCATTCCAATGCAAGCATCATGGGGAAAGGCGCCAACCATCTAAATGGAGCCCTGTTTCCTTTTATGCACAAAAGCCACAAAAAAAGGGAAGTTGTGTAGGTTATTAAGATGTATTTTAGAAACACATAAATACAACAATGTAAACTATAAGAACCAATAAGAAATTAGAATTATAAATTTTGATGAATATGGATAGACCTTAGTAGCAGGAAACGCCTGCCACTCCTGCTTCATCACCTAGAGGAGACGTGGATGGTGGAGGGCTTCTTGAAGAGAAAGAAGACAAGGATGGGCGAGTATAATAACCTAAGATCTCATCTAAAATGGCTAGCTAGAAATTATTATTTTACTTCTTTGATCCTATATAAATACTCAAGATCTACCCAGCGAATAACCGATGTAGGACTAAATACATACCTTCATGGGTCCTCACATATTCCCACTGTTTAAGCCCCAACGTTCTCGTCGGACTAAGGGTTCAAATCCATTCAAATCTAATCATAAGTACCACGATCGGCCCGTGATCAACCTCCATGAACTCGTGTTGTAGTATCTCCTAGTCCACATAGGCTATTGGCCGAGTTCTCTTTGATACCATTCGTAATGACCTAGGACTTCACCCAAAATGGCTAGTCAAAAAGTATTATTTGGGTTTCTTGATCCTACATAAGTACCCAAGATCTATCCAGCAAAAACTGATGTAGGACTAAACACACGCCCGCATGGGTCCTCACATATATTTGTCACGACACAGATCCGGAGCATGATTTGTCGCACCCTAGATCCGGAGTATGACATGGCCGTGCTACCGAGGGATACAACCCAAGATAACACGAAGCCAACATTACATTTAGCTTTCAAATCCATATCAAATATAATACAAATAAAAATCTAATTTTATTATTCATTAAATAAAAATCAATATTAGTTCAAAGCGTCTAAATCCAAACTTAAATACCAAACTTATAATTCTTACTATTCAGAAAAATCATTAACTATAAATTTATAATCAATTTAAAATACTAAAATTCTTCTACAAAATTACCAAGCTTGCTAGTACAAACTCCAAGCCTAAATCAACCTTCGTCCCTGCTAATCCAATTTGCCGGAAAAGAGAAAAATAAAAAGAGGTATATGAGTGATACAGCTCAATAAGTAAATCTTTTACGATCTTATCGGATCAAGCATACGTTTTCTATGTCAGTACATCTTTTTTAAAAAAAACAGATATTTCAAAATAAAGCATTTCATAGCACAGTATATTAAAACAAGTCATAAAGCTAATCATACATGCTTAAATCATTCATATTTCATAAACATAGTTCCCGATGTATAACAAATAAAATCATAAATCATTTCTTATTGATCAAATTACTTCTCTCAAACTAAATGTTAAAGTCACTATTATACCCGTGATAGGGCCGTAATCGACAAACAACAACTACTATTATCCATTGATAGAATCGTATGCCAACTACTATTATCCACTGCCAGGGTCGTATACCAATTACTATTATCTGCTAGCAGGGTCGCATGCTAACTACTATTACCACCTGAAAAGGTCGTATGCCAACTACTATTATCCGCTGGCAAGGTCGTATAAAACTGAATGTCGATCTACCCCACTTTCAGAGGCCATATATAGCCATCAAAGGACCTTTTTGCCATAGTCATTTAGATAATTTTTCTTAAGTCATATTTCTTGAATCATACATAAATAAAACTAAATGACTTTATAGAGTTCATAGCTCATAATTAAGCATTTAACAGTAGAATAATCATGAAATTATTATTTTCATAACAAACATATAATTTTATAAATATGGAGTTCATATTTCACAAATAGTACTTAGCAATAAAACAATCATGGATCCATTAATTTACAATAAATCATGAGTTCATAATATCGTATGCTTGTTCCTTAGTTTTAAGAAAACATGATCTCATCAATATTTAACACTATTTTCATATTTTCATAATACTAAAAATAAGTGGAAATTCGAAAATCAATAAAGAGCATAAGATTTACTTACAAGTTTGAAATTAATAAGGAGTACAAAGCTTACTTATAAGTTTGAAAATTAGTAAGGACTAGAAGACTTACTTACCTCTTTTGTCTTAGACCGTCAAACTTTACTAGGCAATTCCGTTAATCCTATTAAAAACATTAAAAGCGAGATCAATTTAAAATAAATAAGAAACGAGACGGTTGATCAGATGACAGTGTTCGGCGGTTCCAAGTGGGTCATGCCTGAGTGATTCGATCAATAAATTATAAGGCATGGACTCGATCAGAGTCTCGATTAATCAAGATAGTTCATCAATGGGAGTTTTAGGAACATTCAACAAGACCGGAAATGATCGGTTCAGTAGGCAGCCCGGACACTAGAGTGGATCAGGACCCTTTATAGGGGTCAAGTTGGATTCGTAGATCAGGTTAACATGACCTGATACTGGGTTGCTTGGACATTCTAGAGAAAGAAAGTAGAGAGAAGAGAGAGAGAACGTGGAGAGAGGAGAGAGAAAGTGGAGAGAGGGGAGTAGAGAGAAGAGAGAGGAAATAAGAGGGAGAAAGAGAGAAACAGCTCTCTCTCTCTCTCTCTCTCTCTCTCTCCTCTTCTTCTTCTTCTTTTCTTCTTTCTTCTTCCTCTCTTCTTTCTTTATTCTTCCTCGACAAAACAAAAGAGAGAGAGGACGGGTGGTGGTTGTGGTCGTATGGTCCGACGAGGTGGCAACCGGAGGCGGTGGAGGGCAGTGTTGGGCAGGCGGTGGCCGGCCAGTCGAAACCAACCCAAAATAGGGCCGAACAGGTGAAGTTTTGGGCTCGATTGTCCTCAGATTCCCAACCCGTTCGCCTGCGGCTGGGGTCTAGCTCCAACTCGAGGTCGATGCAAGAAAGGGCTAAGGTTCGTCGCCAAAATAGGGAAAATAAAATATGGTCCTCTTTTGGTTGATTTTCGATCAATTCGCCAGCTAACAGTCGTGATGTCGAGTCGTAGGAAGAAGAAGAAGAAAAGGGAAAGATAGGCAGAGCATTACCTTGGCTCCAGCGGTATCCGGCAGCCTTTTTTCGGCAACAAATCAAGGAACAGGCTTGGAATTCGGTGCTGATTCCCAGTGATTCTGGTGGTGGAAATCCAAGAAGAAAAGTTAAATAGATGAAGTTTCCGAGTCCTAGGTAAACTTGGATTACTCTGGGAGTCCTCAATTTCGGCCGGATTTGAAGAAGGAAGAAGACTACGATCGGAGTATTCTTCTTCTCTACTGCATTCGTGCGTATGGTGACCTGGGCCTGGCCTCCTCGGGCCGGTCCACAAGCCCAAGGCAAGTGCGGACTGATCAATGGAATGGGCCCTCACACTGAGGGCTTCTTGAAGCCGTTCCATGGATAGTTCGTTCGTTCGAGCAATTAAAAGGATCTAAAGACCCAAGTGGATCAAATAAGCAGATCTTTAGATTTGCAACGGCTGGCGCAGCACAGCCACATGAGAATTCCCATATCACAATTGAGTAAACACTTGAGGATATTGATCTAATAATTGCAAAAGGATAATTATATGATTATAATTCCAAAAAGGAAGAACTAGTATTGACATTCTGAAAACAGGATTAACTTAACATCTCAAGTGGAAGCAGCCAGGGATTCGATAAGAAGCTGGTAGCCTTCAGGGACTGTTGCTTGCCTCTGTACACACTCAGCCAGTGCTGGAACATCAGCGTTAACATCTAAAAACCTGGAAAGGAGAAGCAGCAGGTGAAAATCGGAGATTCGTTTCACAAATGGGAGGTGCTTTGTCCTATCCATATGGTTCTTCAGAGACCTCAGCGCGACAGTAGTAATTCGGTTCTGTATAGGAAAACTTGATGACAGTAATCCCTGCATATCAAGATTGTATGTAGAAGTTAGTGGTTTTGTGGTAAAGACATAATTAATGAGCAATATCTGGTACAACTTAAAAACATTAGTTGCAGTAACAATTGGATGAATAAACCAGAACATCCCTGGTTCTAGCCCTCAGATACTT
Source organism: Phoenix dactylifera (assembly GCF_009389715.1). Lineage (NCBI taxonomy): Eukaryota > Viridiplantae > Streptophyta > Magnoliopsida > Arecales > Arecaceae > Phoenix > Phoenix dactylifera. The sequence goes on from NC_052392.1 coordinate 7,419,053, forward strand.
TCATGCATCTGTTTTTTCTTTTTTTTTTTTTTGAAAGAAAAAAAGAAGTTGGAGTGCTCCACTATTACTTGCATTTTACACTATCGATTTACTTAAGCATTACCATGATTTGCGAAGATCGATGTAATTAAGCAACAAAGATTACCAGAGTAGTGCAAATGACAGAGCATTTTATAAATATTAGCTCCAGAAAACAGAAGAAAGTTCATAGTTAATTTCTGTTCCACAAAAGAACAGCCCACTACCACCAAAGAAGCAATGTTTGAAGCTCTCTATAAAGATGACTGGTGCTATTTGATGACAGGTTTAGGAAAATATACATCTTATGGAAGAATGACTGTAAGGATCTTATATCTCTGAATCAAAAAAAGGTTGCACAAATTAAGAAGGCAAAAGAAATGCATGATTGGTAGGAATGCACGCAAAATGAGATACTGGTCAATTTGGTGATGAAGAGAAATAAAAGCGATCGCATATGTGTTGAGGATGTTTTAGAAATTTCTGATAAGGTTTAGAACAATGCAGATATGCTTTTGCAGGTATCATATGATAGTAGACTATGGGCTGCAAAGAACCAGTCAAGGTAGTTTGAGAAAGGCCAAGAAAGTTTATAAAATGGTGTAAAGACCTTGATGCTGTCTTCTTGTTCCTTTTCAGAAAACGTTGACCACTATATCTGGCTACAACATATGGATGCCCTCTCATGCTAGCTGACAAGTTTTTCCCCACATTTCTACCATCATATGATCTCATTTTCACAAAGGAATCTGATAGAAAGTTTAAATTGAACTGTCGCCCATTCTATCACTACCACTACTAATATCTATGAACTCTCACATCATCTCATAACTCTCTGAATCTTAAATACCAAATTGTATTTTGAAAAATAATAAAAACATGAAGGCAGTACAAAAGCTAGCTCCCTACATATTCAACAGGAGTCAATGAAAGTTATCACCTAAAAGCCTAGCTGGTTCCACGTAGATGCTTTGGCATCCCAAGTGTATAGATAATTGCTGCTTTAATGGGTCATGAGTAAGGCAGCAAAGATAGTGCATAAGTTGGTGCCTAAATGCTGGGGTGCTCAGGCTGCAGTTTTGACTCTGGCCCACTACCTAAGCACAACCCAGTTATTCTATTTTAATTTTTTTTTAAAAAAAGTTACAATGAGAACTATCAAACTTTATTTTGCTACATGGGCACCTACAACTGCCAGGCTCTAAAGAGAAACATCATAAAATGTAGAGAGAAGTTGGGAGTGCATATTTCAATTGGTTTACATAACTATTGATTCTCTCCAAATAATATTTTTAGGTACAATATACTTTTAGTGGTATTGATATTTGGATCCTCTCCATTTTGGGCTAGAAAATACAGTGAAGAGGACACCGAGGTTGATGGTTGTGCAGATGAGATAAGGAGTGACAGCAGCAATCCTCAAGCTTGGAGGAGGCCATGCACATCGAACAGCCTCACCATCCTTGTTTGGCCAATGCCACTCATCTTCTCTCCCTCGCACACCAACACACACAAAGGACCTAGGGAGGTTGCTGATCCCGTTTACCTTTGGCCTTCCAAAGAATAGGGGTTGAGTCACATGTAACTCAATTACATGCAGCTTGAGATACATGTAGTTTGAGTTGCAGTGTAAGAGCTCCAAAGAGCCCTTTATGTCCATATGAAACACAGATATGAACCAAATATATAATGGTCCAGAATAGCAACTTGGCAGGTATACCATGATATTATCCATGATTCTAGATCCTAACTACAGTTATACTATTTTTCCCAAATTACAAATTGTTTTAAAAAAAAATACGCATGTTTCAATTATACAACTAATCCTGAAGCCTATAGATTTTTGCTACTATATAATGAACTTTTGCTTTTATACCATGTGTTGCTTATTTTTCTAGCTATTTTCCTTAAATTTACAGTTCTTCAGCCCTTTATATTATCTTAATCAATGAAACCATACAACACAAAACAAAATAACAGAAACAATTTGACCTAGGGCAGAGAGAAAATACCACTATGGGCTTGTTTGGATAATTCGGTAGGATTGAGCTGAATTTCCTGCTGGATTCATGGATTGGGTAGCCCATTTGAGCATCGCCCTATCAACCAAATATCCCCGAACCCAAACTATGTGAGAAGAAGAAAAGAACCTCCATGAGTCCTTTTTTCTTCCTACAGACCAACAGGCCTGGATTTGGATATGGTCCTAGAAGGTGTGGAATATGCGGGCCAACAGGCTCTATTCCTGCAGGAATATCCAAACAAGACCCTAAATAGAAAATCTGAACTCAATTTATATAAATAGGTGAGATATTCAAAAGTGATGATAAACAGTTGATGATGTTAATACCTTGTCATAGTCCAATTAAAAGCAAAGGCAGATCTTAGGCAGCAAATTGCCACCCAAATAGAATTCAACAGAAGACCGATAATTAACGGGACTAAAAATTTCAAGTTTATAGCTATACACGTGCCTTGGAGTCACATGTTCCAAAGGCAAATAGCAAGAAGGCAAATTGCTCAATCTCCCAACCATAGAAATTCCCCAACTAGAACTATCAAAAGTCCACAGGAAATATTTCAAGGAATTAGAACCCATGCAAATCTACATCAAATTGGATCCTCAAATTAATTGAGTTATATCCTTTGGACATCAAAGTCTACTGCATTAGAATCAGTGCCTCCCACCACCACAAACAAGGCAACAACAACAATAACACCACCAAAAACAACACCAACCAAAGAAACAGAAAAAAATGAAGCAGAGTTAAAATTGAGATCTCTAAAGTATCTCACCAATATATAATCATGCAAGGCCAAGACACAAAACAGTGGCGGATATGCTCATCAAGCATGCAGCAATTACAACAAATTACCAAAGTCAAGATAAGCAGAAGTCAGCAAAATAGTACAAGTTGGTCAAACAAAACAACTAGAACTGAAATGAAATTAAAGAGGTAGTTGATGTTTTCAAATCTCATAACTAAATAATATCAGAACTTATATTTGATTTAAAAAATACAGTTTGAAGTTCAGCCAAGAAGATTGTGAGCTGTTCAAATTTTCTTAATGACCGGACACCAATCTAACACCAATCATCTCCATTTTTCATCCAAGCTTGGGACAAGAACTATAAGTGATCACGAAGACCCTCATTATACAATTGGTGAATAAGGACTCGCACAGACAACTATTTAGGACATGGCTTGATGGTCATTGCTATGCTAATCAAGATAATAACAAAAATAAAGGCATGACATTTTTGGATAATCAAAAAAAACTTTTATTTTCTGAAAAGAATTAACTAGATTGGTCTCTAGGCAACAGAAACCTAGTAGTCAAGCATCTTAATCCATAAATAATATTAAATTTGTATCTTCAAGAATGTGTGTGATACATCAAGTGACAAAATACAACTCAAAAATGAGATAGTATGACTTCACAGCCACGTCCCTATGAATCAGGCCAACGTTGCAAATGTGCTTTGGCAGTTGCTTGCTGAGATCTGCTTTATTTACTAGGCTGACAGCCTAAGCAGCCAACCAAGTGCCAAGAGTTCAATAGCAACTAATTTATTTATTTTACCAATTTCATAACTTATGTTTCAATAAAGATATACTTGGTGACAATGATTATATCAGTTTATTTCATAAGAATTTGTTCATATAACATCAATATAATTACAAAAACAATTATGGGCAGCAATAATATGAGCTTATGAATCTTCAATCTTGCTAAAGTTGCATCTAGCAACCAGTATGCGGAAAAAACATACGAGCATCACGTAGCAAAATATCCTTCACATCCAAATCCAATTAAATCCATCACACAACGAATTTCTACATTTTCCTCAGGAAAAATATAGATTTAATTAGTCAGATCACATAGTTGACTCACTTAGATATATGAGGTAACTTCTTAAGTTGCATGCAATATGCATGTGGATGACTTAACAACATAAGGCACAACTTGGGCACTAACAAGATGTAAGGTACAAAAAGTGGCCACCTAGGTGACTACTGGGCTGAAAAGAAATTATGCACTAAGCTCCTAGGTGATAGAGCAGCCTGAGCACTTCGGTGGATCTGCACTAGTGCTTAGGCTGCTTCCCTTGACAAAGCAGGGTATTATACCAGTATATAAGTAAAACACCATTTCAACTTATTGCAACTACTTCTGGATTGCTAACTAAAAAGATATCCTGCAAGGAGAATTGCTCTATCTCTCTCTCGTACACGCACGCGCGATAGTTTTCTGCATATTTGATAGGTTAAGGAAACCTCTGGTTTACCAATGGCAGTGTAGGTTCACGCAAATTTGCAGTACTTGAAGATGCAAGATCCAAAAGATATGTTCAAATCATATCATCCTAAGTCTAGTCTACCAAATATTCTATTGGTATTTCACTCTGAAGCATCTTATTGGGCTCTTAAGCAAAGCCCCAGTGAAGACACACCACCAAGATGATTGGTGTTGCACAAATCAAGCGAATGGAAATAAACCACTAGAACAAAGAAGTTTTGGGGAGAAAAAAGTTATCAAATAATTCAAAATGATACTTGCATTTAATGCTTCAAAGTTTTGCAATTGATTTAAGTTAAATGACTAAAACATACCAATTGCAAACATCAAAGAGCAAAATAGCACAATACCATAACACATTTACTAACATGCTACAATAAGCAACTATTAATAGAAGTACATAATTATATATTGATAAGCATAAAAACTGAATTTGGCACTGTATAGTGTATATGATACATAAAACCTTGATTGTAGTAATCAAATGTGAGACAAAGGAAAAACATGTCTGGATCCATCATGGTAATCATAAGCTAGAAAAGGTAAAGGCTAGTGATTCCTAAAACTGTTATCACCGCAATCTAAAATGATATCACCCATTCATGAAGAAGAAGAAGAAGAATCCATGCAGCAGATGCATTCATTCTGACTCAAAGGTTATGAATCATATAATTTCAAATTTAACATCAAAATCTCTCTAAATTTATAGAGATTTAAATGACCATTAAATTATACTGAAGAATGATCTCTTTATGTCTCAAGATCATGTAATTCAAGCAAGTGGCATCCAAAGCAATTGTTCACACTTTATAACCTACATGGCCACATGTGAACTTTTACTATGGTCGATAATAAAATTCTTTAAAAAAAATTAATCACTAATTCAAATTCCATCCTATAATGACATATTCAAATTAGCAAAAAAGGGTAGCGACACAGAGCCCCACTGACCTGGTGATCGGAGATCTTGACAGGCACCAAGAAGAAGTCATTGTCCACCTCCCTCACATCCTTCACACCAACAACCACATCCTTCTTCATCCTCGACAACCTCGGATCATCATCCTCGCCGAACTCCGTCATAAACCACCCCTCTTTGAACAGCCGGACGCACGTGTCGCTCAACTGGAACGCCTCGAAGTGCACGTCGGCGGCCCCATCCTCTGCCACCTCCAGCTTGACCACGGCGGTGACCCACTCGGGGATCGCCCCCTCGGCCTGGATCTCGGCGGCCTGCAGCACCTCCCGGCCGGACATCGTGTACTCCCCAGTGCCGCGCTTCCGGCCGACGGCCTGCGTGAAAACGAAGCCAACGCGTCGCATACCAAGGCCAGCGGCGATTGCCTCCACATGGACCTCCTCATCTGGATCCCGGAGGAGGGCGAGGGTCTCCTCCGTCCCCTGCTGGGGGGGCTCGTAGATGAAGTCAACGGCGACGGCGCCTCCGTCGGCGACGCGGCCGTAGAGGAAGCCGCCGCGCTTGACGGCGAATGCGAGGGTCTCGGCGACGTAGAGCTGGAAGGCGTGGGCGGCGTCGCGGTCGAAGGAGGCGGAGGTGCAGTGGGGGGCTTCTTGGCGTGAGACACGGATCTGGCGGGCGATGAGATCGTCCACCGTCATCTTGCGGCCGAAGGAGCCAGCGGGAGTGAGAGGGGGAGCCGGGGGGGCGGAGGAGCGGGCGAAGCCGGCGTAGGAGAGGTAGACGACGGAGCCGTGGGAGAGACCAAGGGAGGAGAGGGAGGCGGAGGGGTCGGAGAGGAAGGGGGCGGGGGAGGAGAGGAGGAGCTCGGGATTGAGGGAGAGGGTCTGGGCGGCGGCGGGGACGCCGAGCTGGGACTCGATTCGGGAGTGGAGGGCGGCAACGGTGGCGGCGCCGCCGTCGGGGACGGTGACGCGCTCCAGGCCGTCGCGGCTTCGGACGCGGATGATCATCTTCTCCCTCGATCGATCGAAATCGTAGGAGAAATAGATGTGCGCGCGTGAGAGAGAGAGAGAGAGGGAGGGACGAGTCGTGGGAGGTAAAAGTAGAGAATGTAAGCCGAAGTCTCCGGTCTAAAGGTCGGTTTTGGGTGCTTCAAGACAAGGGCTGCAAATGGGTCGGATCAACCCGTGACCCGACCCAATCCCATCCGAATTTTAGAATCCGCGGATTCGGATGGGGTCCAAAAATTGGACCCGAATCATTTTCTAGGTTGGGTCTGGGACTCGATTAGGAAGTGGAGGGCGGCAATGGTGGCGGCGCCACCGTCGGGGATGGTGACGCGCTCCAGGCCGGCGTCCCCGCCGCCGCCCAGACCCTCTCCCTCAATCCCGAGCTCCTCCTCTCCTCCCCCGCCCCCTTCCTCTCCGACCCCTCCGCCTCCCTCTCCTCCCTTGGCCTCTCCCACGGCTCCATCGTCTACCTCTCCTACGCCGGCTTCGCCCCGCTCCTCCGCCCCTCCGGCTCCCCCTCTCACTCCCGCTGGCTCCTTCGACCGCAAGATGACGGTGGACGATCTCATCGCCCGCCAGATCCGTGTCTCACGCCAAGAACCCCCCCACTGCACCTCCGCCTCCTTCGACCGCGACGCCGCCCATGCCTTCCAGCTCTACATCGTCGAGACCCTTGCATTCGCTGTCAAGCGCAGCGGCTTCCTCTACGGCCATGTCGCCGATGGAGGCGTCGTCGCCGTTGACTTCATCTACGAGCCCCCCAGTAGGGGACGGAGGAGAGCCTCGCCCTCCTCCTGGATCCCAATGAGAAGGTCTATGTGGAGGCAATCGCCGCGGCCTTGGTATGCGACGCGTTGGCTTCGTTTTCACGCAGGCCGTCGGCGGGAAGCGCGGATGATCATCTTCTCCCTCGATCGATCGAAATCGTAGGAGAAATAGATGTGCGCGCGTGAGAGAGAGAGACACAGAGAGGGACGAGTCGTGGGAGGTAAAAGTAGAGAATGTAAGCCGAAGTCTCTGGTCTTGAGGTCGGTTTTGGGTGCTTCAAGACTTGAACCGTGGGAAAGAGATTACGTTAATAAGTGGGCGTAGTGCTTTGAGCTGGGATCGGTTTTTGTTTACTTCTTAATTAATTCATGTAGTGGGGGAAATCAGGAAAATAGAAGGGACCTGGTTTCTGGGAGTGCCGTGTATTTTTAGTGTAGGCTAGGTTTTTATTTTGGTAAATAACGCTTTTAGGGGAAAGGATGGGAGAAGGTTTTGAAATTGGATGGGAGAAGGCTTTTGAGCCTCATTTTGAGTTTGATATGATTCGGATTCCTCATCTAAATGTAAAAGATTTTTCTATAAGCTTGTAAGTGGCTATATCAATAATTGAATATGTAGTTGGATATTAGATGGTTATTAGATATTGTCGTAGATGTACTTTAAAATGATGATATTTTATAATTTAAAATTGTAATTTATTTTTGAAGAGTTTGAATTGCGTTCGATTCATTATTGAATCGGAAAAGTTTAATCCACATCAGCTAGTATTTCTGTGTCACTGAAATATAGATGATTAATTGAGGTCGAGATAATGCATATTCTCCTTATCCATTTACAACAATCACTAGCAATTCCATAATCAATGGATTGTCATTGATTTGAAACTCATTTCTCTAGTTCAAATATAGTTGAGGGCTTGAACTTATTTTAGGACCATGTGAAATTACATGTTCTATATAAATTCATAAAATCTAAAAACCCATGAAAATTTGATTTTTTTTCTACCAATAGAATTTCTCAAGTCCATGATTTTCTTCTCCAGATATCTCATAACTTTTTGTTTTGTTTCTTTCTTGATTCTACCAATACCTCCCATGAATAAAATTTCAACTTTTACAAATTTAAAATTTTGAAAAAAAATAGAATCATGATTTTTGAAAATCAAATCTCCAAACACTGCCTAGATGCTTTATGTGTTGTTTTATGATTGTTTTAATTTTCTTTCCCAAATTATGAGAATAGTAAACATATGGTTTTAATTCTACAACGATAATAAGGTTGCTCAGTGAACTAATACTACTAAGATAGGAACATTTAGTTTGAAAATATCATTATCTGGTTTAAGTGGAATAAAAGGAATAGCTTATGATATAAAAGGAGAGAAATTGGAATAAGCATATTGTTTCTATCAAAACACTGTGTGTAGGATAAATATGATTTCACTACTCATGTAATGAACATCATTACTATTTGCAATAGAAGAATTTATTTTATATATACTTGCATCTAAAATAAGTTGAGAGTGGAACAATTTATTACAACATTTACATAATTATTATATTATTATTTTTTTAAAAAATATGAAAATATTTTAATGTCAAGTTTGCAAAAATGACATATTCATTTATGTCATCTTCTCTTGTACAATCAAGTGGATGATTTTGTTTGTCCATAATTTATATGTAATAGCAAGAGTGTACCCGCATGAGATGGGCAACTTTTGCAAGTGGGTATCTATATACCAAATATCACTCATTTGACTTGCTCAAAAGTAAGTCTCCCATCGGTCTTCCTTCGGCCTTAACAAGTTATGTAATCGCCTAGCCCTGTCCTGCCACCTCTCATTGAAATTTGCCATCCCCGCCCATTATGATGCTAGGCGCTCAACCTCTACATCATCAATATTGCCTCCCTTACTAACCACATGATTAGATGGCATAGTAGTATTTTCAATAAAATTTGCTTAGTAATTATAGTGATATGAGCAACATCGGATAGTTCTCAACCTTTAATCGGCTCCAATCTGACTAGTCAAGCCCTAGGTGGAAGTGGATTTCCTTACTATCCTTATTAATGATCACCATTGCTTTATTGTTGCTTCCACCACCCCCTACCAATGGTGCCACCGTATACACTACTTTCCAACCAAAGCTGCTCCTATTGAGGAAAACATGCCAACTCTGGGAAGAAGAGGTTAGTGATAACAAAAAGAGCCATGAGCTGGGCAGGAGGGAGCAAGGGTTTGAGAATATCTCAAATTTGGAGGATAGTAGTCATGAGGTAGAATCTAGCATGGCAGAGAGTAATAGTGTGATCTAGCAAGAGGTAGTGGGATGGGGCTGGGGTGTGTTTTTTTACCGTCCTATTGTCGGGACATGGTGGACGGTGGTTGGAGAAAGAGGAGGAAGAAAGATGTGGGAAGGAAAAGGAGAAAAAGATGATTGAAAAGATTTTTTTAAAAAAATTACTCATATACATAGGATATCAATATTCAATTTTAAATATCATTGATCTCGTATGGGCTTAGTCTTGATCTATCGTACGTAAATTATGGTGGGACAAAATTATTCGCCAAAGTGTACTAGGCGAAAGTGACCCTAGCATAAACATAAAAACATAACCATTATTCATGTTACATCATAGCCTGCATCTGAATTTCAAAAACATGTTCTTTGTTATATAACTTATGTTCCAATATTAGATTTATACAAAAATTAAAACTAGGGGATGAGGGTGATTGATGTGGAATTAGGGTTTGTTTGATAATTGAAAATTTTGAAAATTAAATCCATGAATTTAAAAAAACAAACATGAGATCCAATTTTTTTTCCAAATTGAAAATTTTATTATCTTATTTTTCTAAATCTTCTCCATTCTGAACAAATGCGAAGATGTATTAATTTCTCTTTTTTTTCCCCCAAATTATTTTCCAATTTTACCCCCAGGAGATCGCGGCTAGACCCGCTTTTCCAACTTTTAATGCCCCAAATTCTGAACGAATCCCCCCTCTTCGTCGTCGCAGCTTCGGTAGATCTCCCGAAGCTCTCGAAGTCGCTCCTCTCCCCCATCTCTTCCCCTCCGAAGAGCTATCGCCGAATAAAAAAGGTACCCCCTCGCCTTTCTCTTTTAGCTTCCAAAACCCTGGGCAAAGAACCAGAACGAGAAACCCTAGAAATCCTCCTCTCGCTCTTACTGGGTTCTCAGCTCGTTTAATCCTAGGGCTTCTCTCCTCTCGATCTCTCCTACTTACCTTACTCTCATCTCTCTCATTCACGACCTCCTAGGGCTTTTCCTTGGTACAAGAATTTCGCGAATTTGATAACAGATCGATCCAATTTCACCTCTAAGTTCTTCGCCACACGAAAAAAACTAAAAACCCTTTCTTCGTTAATATTCGTTTCGTTGCAGTGACGCTTGATACTGTTTCTGCGTCTCTCCGGATAGAATGATATACACTGCGATCGATACCTTCTACCTCACCGATGAGCAGTTGCAGAATTCCCCATCGAGGAAGGATGGAATTGATGAGGCTACGGAGACCACTATTCGGATATATGGATGCGATCTCATACAAGAGAGTGGCATTCTACTCAGATTGTATCCTTTTTGCCAACAGTTTATATTATTTTTATTGATTCTTTTGGGTAATTTTATTTTCATGTTGTATTAGCTAAAAAGGAGTTTTTGTGGCATTGAATTTTTCGATTTACATTTTTAAGTTTCTTTCTTTGATGAGTATCTTGACTGCTTTAGACCGCAAGCAGTGATGGCCACAGGACAGGTTTTATTCCATCGGTTCTACTGCAAGAAGTCTTTTGCTCGCTTCAGTGTTAAAGTAAGGGTCATAATCTTTTTTATCATGGACATTATGTTCTTTGTTTGTTTTTCCTATTGAGGAATCTTTCCTATGTGTCCAGGACAAAACTAAGCCCTGATTTTGTTTTGTTGTAGAGAGTTGCTGCGAGCTGTGTTTGGCTGGCTTCAAAATTGGAGGAGAGCCCAAGAAAAGCAAAGCATGTGCTTATTGTCTTCCATAGAATGGAATGCAGAAGGGAAAATTTGCCGATAGAGCATTTGGATGTCTTCTCTAAGGTTAAGGATGTCTTATCTAAGGTTAAGGATGTCTTATCTAAGTTAATATGCTTTCTTTTTGCTGATGTTTGTGTATCTGAATTTTGAACTCATTTCTTCTCTTGGGTGATGGAATTTTAGACTTAGTTCTATGCAATTGTACACATTCAACTGCATCAAAATACTTTCACATATGTCTGATTTGCCTATTATGTCCAGTATTTTGCCACAGAGACGTTTTTTTTTTTTTTATTTCAAGAATTTGTGGATTAGTATACAAGCTTTTGTGCTTATCAACATAGTTTTCTGATACATGTTTTTTTTTCTTTTCTTTTTTCGCTTGCAGAAATATTCAGACTTAAAGAATGACTTGATCAGGACAGAGCGGCATTTGTTGAAGGAAATGGGTTTCATATGTCATGTTGAACATCCTCACAAGTTTATATCAAACTACCTTGCAACGCTTGGAACCCCTCCTGAATTGAGGCAGGAAGCTTGGAATCTAGCCAATGATAGGTATTACTCCGGACATAACTCAATGTTAAAAATCATTTTTGATTGCTTTAATAGGTTAGTCAGTTAGTTGCAGATCTTACCTTTGCAATTTTTAACGTATGCTTATATCTGAATTTTGTGTCTTTCTGAACATTTTGATACTCATTTAGATATCATTCAATTTATTTTGCTTTTCAAAGTTGTGAGTTGCTGACCTTGTAAACTGATTTGTTGTAGAGCCTTCACAATTATGTTGTTCAAATATGGCGGGCACAACATACATCCTTAAAATTGAGGTGTCAATCACGGGTATGAAACCCATTTTGATGTGTCCTAACATAGCTTCACTATGAGGAGTCATATATGTTTGTATGATGGATGAAACCATACTGTTTAAGGTTGCTTTCGAAGTTTGCATAGTTCCAAAATTTCTGTATTTGTGACCTGCTTGCATCGATCATTAATTATAATGCTAATAAAAAAAACCTGCCTTCACAAGTCCTTGCAAATCCTGATAAGTTGCAAGACTTTTATGGTTAAAATCCTTGATTCTTTTGTGCAACAAATTTTGATGCTAATTAAATTACAAAATGTAAATCATAATTTACCAAATATATTGTACCATAACTAAATATAATGGGTGTGGTAAAGATAGAATGTTGAGCTGGATGTGTAACCATAGAAATAGTTAACTTAGGATGGTCAGGCTGAGGACAAAGTGGAAAATTGACTTTGATAGCTTTTGTTGCAAAGTGAAAAGTTGATGAGGCCTCATTAAGGAGAAGAGATTAAAGAAAAAGTTAAAACTTATGATCACATGGATGGAAGTTGTAACAGGTGATTTAGAAAAGGTTGTAGTGCTTACATATATTGTGCTTAATATGAATTATTAGTAAAAGAAGATTCACATTATAGACCCTAGACAGGTCTCGTAAGGCCTGAAGGTTATGGCCATAATTATTGTGGTTATTGTAGCCTAATCATTTAACAAGCCCTGTAGGATGAAATGTAAGGATTTGAGAGGCTGCATTTGATTTAGTTCATCAACATAAGCTTTTTTTATGTCCATTTGAACACTATATTGATGTTCATCGTGTTATCGACTTTTTAGTGTTTCGATGAGTGAAATGTAAAAAGCCATGCTGAACTCGAAAGTAAAAATGACCAGTAAGATGTTCGTTTGGATGCTTGATCATGTCAAGCCAAAAATTCTTGACCAATAACATGGCAAGTGAATGTATAGATTGGTTTTAATGTCTTGGAGGATGCATTCATTGCAGATTGAAGATTTGATATGAAGGATTTTGAGGAAGAAGGTCCTGACTGATATACAAGACATAAACAGGCCTATGAAAAAAGAAAGCTGTGAGCATTAGCCAATACCAGGGATTTACTTGGTTTTATTAGACATGATTCAGATGATGACTCTTGAGGGTTGACATTTAGAGGGCTCAATAATTCTATATCTAAAAGTGTTATTCACTGGTTGGTGATACAAGTGTCTTGGTGAACTAAATGATATTACAGAAGAATGTTTTGGAGAAATAAGAACTAAAAGTTCACTAGAGAGGAGCATTTATGAGATGCAAGTTTAGGTGGACTGTGTATGAAAATCACTTGAAGTCATGCTAGATGGCTCTTAGAGGACATGAATGGTATTGGGAGAGGTAAGTGAGATTGAAATTCCATGGAAGGAATGATAGTTTTTATGTTGTTATTGTTCTGAGTGGGACTTGAGCCAAAGGTTGATGAGGAAGCCGAGGGCATGTTTCAAGATATTCTTGGTGCCATAAGTAGCATTCTCTACTTCAAAGGTTGCATTTGGCTGGCGAACAAGAAGGAATAAGAGCCTTTGAACCCACTTACTCCACCTTTTTCAGCCTGTTGCTCATTTGAGTGCCTGGGTTAAAATACTTTTCTCAGAAGGGAAGAATAGGTATTTTTGAAAAGTCAGTGTGAATTGAATGCTTTACTGTTTTCCCTCCTAACTGTTTTGCCACACTTGACCTAGAAATAGTTTACTCATGTGAAAAGGCAGAATAGTTTAACTCTCCTTCTTCCTCTCCAACTTACTCCATTTGAGCCAGCTAATCTAAACTATGCATTCTTGAGCCAAACAGTGTAAGAATTTTCTAAGAAATGGTGCATCCATATTGATATTCTGGCTATACAAGAGTTGGAGATGACATATGCTTTTTAAACCATTGGCTAGCTATACAAAGTATATGTGAGGTGGAAAAATCTTCATGTGGGCTACACATGTTAGCGCTATTGAAGATGAAGGCTTACAAAACATCAATATAGCTTTCTTTGTTGTATGGTTCAAAAGATGCTTGGAATGAAGAAAGGTTTTGAAGACGTGTATATTAAGGTGGACATGTGAAACTTAATGGCGAGAAACATTTTCCTTTTGTGTGGCATACCCACTTTGAAAACTCCTTAGATATTGCTTACATGTTTCTCTAGAATCTTGACCTTTTTTGCTTTGCCCAACCTAGATCTATTGATATGTGGAAGCTTTTGCCTTTGCTAACATATTCTGCTGAATTCTCTAGCCCTTTGTTTCCTAGACCATTTGACTTATTTGAATACTCCACCTAGCAGTTAGAAATGGTCAGCCGTAAGACCAAGGTACGCCATACCGGCCTGTACCGGCCCGTACGGGCCGGTACGAACTGGTCCGAGCAGGGATCAGTACCGGATCAGCATGGGATCCGGTACCGGAAGCTTTTTATTGAAAAATTGGCTAGTACCACTGCCGTACCGGTACGGACCGATATGGAACCGATACCTATCAGTCCGGGCTGCCACCGGTACGCCGACCGGTACCGGTACGGAGGACCTTGCGTAAGACACTTGGATAATGGGTCTGCAAAAGGAAATTTTTAAAGTTTATAAGGATCTGGCCCCTAGGCATGTACTTATAGTCAATGTTGATATCCAATTCTTGTAGCATAGCTCAAGACAACTAGATTTCTTGCATCAAATCTTCATTTTGCTTGCTGGAAAAGAATGGTGAGTGTAATGCTTTTAAGTAGACGAGGAAGCCAAACTAACTCTAATGCTATTGAGGACAATTTCTAGTCTTTTAAGAGATAAGATAAACATTAGAGCAAAATGCATAGGTAGTAGTTGAACCTTAACCAATGGATTGGAAACAGAATAAATGTTAGCAAGACTTGGATTCTAGCTAGACAATTGCTGGCATTATTGTAAGCAAGTTATGGCCTGTCATATCATATGTCGTGTATTGTATAGGGATAGAAGCACTAACAAGATTGCTTGCGCTACTTTTAGGGCATTTGAGATTTAAATAGTAATGATATATTAGACCATTTATAAGTTCAGTTGGATCCATTTTGCTATAAAAACCAAATATATTCTTAGGGAGATGGCAGCTTTAAAAAACAAACATATAGTAGTATTCTGCCAAGTACCATCTTAATTGATCTTGCATAATGCTTCAGATAGTAACTGGTTACCATTAATAATCATATGATGAACATTGAGTTGTTGGGCAATGATGTTGTTGGAAGAATGTATGTAAAGAGAGCATCAATTTTACTTGGATATTCCAAATTTTGGATTTTTGTCGTGTCGGAAACTTGGACACTTGGGACACCATGACACTGCTTGACACTTCATACCATCAAATTTTGATGCCATCATCATTATGTGTGTACTTTTGGCACTTGTATATAAAGTTTGTAATTAACAACCATTTTGTCTAATTTTATAAACTTAAGGATCATTGGTTTAACTCATTAGTAATTGATGCGTACATCAATATATTTACATGCACATACAAAAGATTTAGATTTGTCCCAGTGTCTAATGAAGATTTCCGTGCCATATTTATTTGGACACTTGGACATCTGACACTCACGTCAAGTGTCCGATTAACATTGGAGAGCATACTCATGATAACTTTTGGTGAACCATACATTGATGATGAATCAAAAGGGTACAGAAGAGGGTTTGTATGTATGTACTGGTGTACTTACCTTGAATTTGAAGGAGCGGTTCTTGCAATCCATTTATGAAGAGACCAGTAATTTGTGGCATGAACAATTTGTACACAGATGGTGGCCACCTTGTTCATGGAGGCTAACTTCTCATCATATTTAATCTTACACCGAGTGGAATTGCAAGTCTAACAAGCTTGCCAACAAAAACCATCAAAACAAATTAAATTTTGTGGATCTCTCTCTCTCTCTCACACACCCACACCCACACACCTCAAGATAGGAGCAGACCTGGTAGAAATTATGGTGAGGGTGGACCACACCTGTGATCTTCTCTTTGGCAGGACAAATAATACTAATTATTAACTTGTTAAAGAGTGAGAGCATCTTGTACTTGGTGCCTTGGTCACATTTGATGCTAAACTGCTTGGATGATTACAAGAAAAGTCCAGAGTTGCAACAAATATGAATCAACAATTATGAAGTTGTAATTAGAAATGATGTTTTTATGATGATAATAATGCAGGAGTAGTCTGACTATCACTTATGCTTTTGAAGGTTTAGTGGAATGAGAGCTTTCACGATGGAAGATATGGGTACAACCGTACAACTATGTGCAGTTTGCCTGCAAGAGTTGTCTTGAATAATATAAGTTTGTTTTGGGCAAGAATTGAAATCTTGTGTCCTGTGCTGATCAATGTGTTCTGTTGGCCAGGTGTCAGTATATTGGTGTTGGTACGCCCCAGTTTCACCAACCTAGCCCTGAATTGCTTGGACTGCACAAAATTGAGGTGGAGAGGATTCAAATTAGTTCCAAACTGATTGATACCACCCACATTAAATGGGAAGCCCTTATAAACCTCCTTTTCTTTTGTGTTTTCCACCATATAAAGATGGAAACAACCAATAAGAGAGTGTGGAGGTGTGAACAATGAGGAATAATGCTATTGATGCTTGGATTGCTAGAGTTGGGGCTAGAAACAATCTTTTAGCTATCTTTTTCCCCTCTTTCTATTTAAAAGTTTTTCAAAAGTTTGTGGATGAATGATGGGAATTTAAGAAATTATGTAGGGATCATGTTGTAGGTAGATAAATGGTGGGGAAATTTCTATTCAAGCCTGCCAAATGTGGCATTGAGGCATTGAGATGAGGGCTATATTAGTATGTCAAAAACTTGGTCGTTATTTGATAATATGTTACTTTCTTTTGTTTATTTGTGAAATCAGTGCTAATAGTAAACTATTTCATATGGAATCTTAATAATACCAGGTATCTTTTATCAGTGACCTAATAATATTAAAATTTTAATGCTTAGATACAGATTTTCTATGCATTTTAGTTGCAAGTTATTTTAAAGTTATGTGAAAAACTAACGATAATAAAACTTCAGCAGGTGCCAAATAGGGATGACTAGGACAATCTAAATTGATATACCTACCATATTTCTCCAATTTATAGCACTATAACAACAATATATAAGAAAAAAGGCATAAAAACATTTTTGGAGGGAGGCCAATTAGGGTGTACTGTACCAGCCGGCTGTCAATATCCCTCTTTACCTCGATAAATAAATCCTTGACTCAAGTTTTTCATAATGCTGCCAAATCTTGCCTATGAAGAATAGACTTTAGGCTCAAGCTTTACTATTTTTAGTGTTTTTGATGTGTTATGGCCATTTTGCTTAGGTAGAAGTAAAGAAACTGTTGATGAGAGAAGTTAATATCATGGATATCATATCTGGGTGCCTGAACATGTTCATATGGTGGATGATCCATGATGTCATCTTTGTTTTCATCCTTATTTTTGAAAATTCTAATTCTTTTTGATTAGGCACAAGGCTCTTGATGAGAAGACTTAAGTTTGCATATAGTGCCTTTCTTCTGAGATGGTTCTCATGTATGAGGCATTATTAGTTGAAAAGGTGGCAATCTGAAGAATGAAAAAGGAGGTGACACTTTGGGGATGGATGAAGGTTGAAAATCTTGTCAATTTTCTGGTCAGTGGTGGCCACTATTTGACTGGTTTCCTTTAAAATAAGGAAGCCTCTTTTTTTTTTTTTGGGGGGGGGGGGGGGGGGGGGGTGGGGTTGCCATTGTTCTTTGTATTAGAGAGTCTTAATTTACAGTGAGATCAGATTGCAGGTTGGTGTGCTCACAAGTGTAGTTTTATACTGCAATTTTATTATATGTGTTTGAAAATGGTGTGCAATTTCGTTTGTTTTGTACTCATGCAGAATGCATGGAGGGAAGGTAATTTTTAATTACCCAACCTTTTTTCCATCTATTTTTGGGAGGGAAATTTTCACCTACCGAATAGCATGTTGAGAACATGAAAACATATTTCTGGCTTTGACTTTTTGTATCTCCTCCCTGTTATGTTTTCTTTTTTGATGTTCCATATCTTTCTGTTATGTATTTCTTTTATATCCTTTCAGAAAAAATAAAGAACCATCTACTTGTGATTAAGTAGTACTAATAAATTGTGTAAGTTCAATAGGTATAGGGTTGCACAGTTTTCCGAGGAATCAGAGAATTCATTAGCGAGGAATAAAAGAATTCATTAGCTATATAATGGTGTCAAACTGATCCTTAAACCACAGTCTTCCTCCACCAGTCTAATTTATGTTTTCTACACTAATAATTTAGTCATTTCTTCTATCTCCTCTCCTCCGGCTTCCATTTCCATATCCATTACTTGTTCTTGAATCAATCGGCATGAAGCATTGCTTTCATTCACTTTATGATTTGAGCTGTAAATTGTGAATATAGGGGCCATTGCTTGGTGAAATGGCAAAGGGCTTGGGCTGACAAGCACAATGGCATTGGTTCGAGTCTTGAAGGGGACACTTTGTGCCAAAAAAAAGGGGTCAAAGTTTAGGTTGGTCCTCAGTTTGCCCCTCCTAGGATGTCGGATTGCCATGATCATAATTGAGTAATAACCCTTTTTTAGCTGCAAATTGTGAATCCTAGTTTTTGTAATACCTCTGAAGTTGGGACATAAGCTGCTTCTGATGTGCATGCTTGCGTGTGTGCGTTGCCTTCATTTTGATTTATGATTTGAGTTATAAATTGTGGTTCCTAGTTTTTGTTGATATCCTCAACGAGTCATTAACTGCTTGTTGTGTGTGCATGCGTTTGTTCTTGGGGGGGGGGGGTCCACATGCAGTAACACATTATTCTTCAAAATTGTGTGTATGTGTGTGTGTCAGAGAGAGAGAGAGAGAGAGAGAGAGAGAGAGAGAGAGAGAGAGAGACTATGGTAAGACCACAGTCCACAGGATTTGAGACTAGACCTGATCAGGTGAAATTTGAAAAATGGGGGTTTCAAAATGAAAGACCAAGTCATCAGAGAGAGACTATGGTAAGACCACAGGATTTGAGACTAGACCTGATCTGGTGAAATTTGAAAAATGGGGGTTTCAAAATGAAAGACCAAGTCATCAGATGTGATCTACTAGCTTTAAACTACCTGCAAACCAAAAATCATTTATTTTGGCCGCTTAAGATTTTATTTCTCCCAGCGGGTTACACCATAGACCAAAAATTTGCTATCCATCCTTTCCTTCAGAGAATATATGAGCCCCAAGCACATGCACTTATTGTCAAGTCATGTTCACTATGAAAGTCATACCTCTTTTTAAATGTATATGTAAAAGTCCTTCATATAGATGACAAAATAAGGTTAAAATAGCCGATATCTAGCATTACTATCGGAACCTTGGATTCTCATTTTTAGCCATTCCATTTTCGAGTCCCTTTACCCATACTGGTCTGACATTTGAACCTTACTACATTGGTTATTCAAATTTGACCATCCCATAATCTTTTCTCCAGTCTGTGGGTTTTAGTAAATGATACTAGATGGTTATCAGAATAATAGGGAAAATGAAACTACATTCCTATCATGTCCCCTACAAAAGTTTATAAAATGATGACAGAATTTGGTAAAATACGGTAGGAAGAATTGGCTTATTATGTTGTGTCAGTTCTATAACACTCATGATATTAATAAATTGAATACTTAGAGGCATACTTTTTGGAGGAAATCAAACATGTGGAGGTATGGTTGGAGTCTGATGAACTGGGCAGATGTTCTTAATTGCTTTAGCCTTTTATGCACCACGAGAGGAAGTTTCTCTGACAGGTATGGACAATTTTCATGTTTTGCAGCTTTACATGCAATTTTAAAGGATTATTCTTGCTAAGTTCTTCAATATCTTAACATATCATTAAGAATCTCATAGCTCTTATCTCCAGTATTATGACATTTTTTGAGTAAGACTTTCTCATTAACTACCTTATCTTGCATCCGTTCTTATGTATTACATGCCCGATTTTTCTCGACTAGAATGGGACATGAAGGTCAGCTATGTTGTCAAGTACTGACACTGAAATTTCCAATCTTTTATGTATCTTCTACTTGTCATCTCTGATATTAAATCATACAATTTTTTGATATAACAAGGAAAATTGTTTCATATATATTACAACCATGACTCTGTTTCGATACTTTCATTTTTAAACACTGAGCTGGTTATCAGTTGCTGGATGTTCTGATTTTTTTCTTTCCAATTCCTAAGTCTGCGGACAACCCTATGTGTTCGGTTCAAGAGTGAAGTTGTAGCATGTGGAGTTGTATATGCAGCAGCTCGCCGGTTCCAGGTCCCCCTTCCTGAAAACCCACCTTGGTGGTTAGTCTTCGATGCAGATCAGGCTGGGATTGAGGAAGTATGTAGAGTTCTTGCACACCTCTATAGTCTTCCCAAGGCACAGTATATTCCAGTTTATAGAGATAATGATTCTTTCACTTCGAGAAATAAGACTCCAGACCCTCAAGCTCAATTACGAAAGGTAATAAATACCAACTGCTTTCTTTTGAGACCCATAATTCATAACTTCTTTTAAAATTGCAATCCATGATTACAGATTGGTTGAACCTGTTTTGTTTAGGAAAGTCCGCTTAATGGTAACATTAACGATACAAATACTCCCAAGGCGAATTCAGATGCTAGTTCATCCAAGGATGCATTGATTAAAGCAGCCCTAGACAAATTGAAGGAATCTAAGAAAAATGATGATGATGCTAAATCTGTTGCAGCTGAAGGTGATGCTAAAGAAGATCCCGGGGAGAAAGCGAAGGATGAGAATAAATCAGATGCCAACCTTGAAAGGAACCGGGACAGAGAAAGGGAACGGTCGAAGGCTAGAGAGCGTGATAGCAGGGGTAGAGACTCTGATCGTGATGGTAGGGGTAGAGACTCTGACAGGGATAGGGAGCGGGGGAGAGAGCTAGAACGGGAAAGAGAGAAAGAACGTAGACACCGTTCCAAGGACAAAGGCTCAGGTATCCATTACAGCATCTCTTACTGACTAAAATGGTAATGTTATGCATGGTTACTTTTTATAATTCATTTATTAATGTAAGTCTAAAGAAAATCATGATTTGTTTTCGGTCATGCAAAATTTGTGCTACTAAGAATTTACTTTTTTGCTGAATTCATGGATCATTTTGTCCTAAAAATCTCTTCGTGATGCAGGACACTCAGAAAAATCAAGGCATCATTCATCACGGGGTATGTTAACTGCTTCTGTACATCTTTTGACTAACATTGAGAGCTTTGTTCTGATGCTAGAATCTAATTTCTTTTTCAGATCGCAGTGAATACCATAGCTTACACTCATCTCGTGAGAAAGATCGACACAGACACCACCCATATAGTTGAAGAAGAATTTATATTGTGCCTTAAAAATGTTGGAAGGTGATTGTGCCATTAAATCCCCGATGCCGTGTGAGAATTGTATCTCCATTTGTTAGCAGAGATTCACTTTGATTACAGAGGCAGCTTCAGTTCACTGAGAAGCTTATAGAATACTAAGAATATGGTAGCGGCCAACTGAGTCTCTCAGATTACATGAAAACATATGTTCTTTGGAACACTTGTCATCTGAGTAATCTAAAGATTTAACCTGCAACTCTTTTAGAAAATTTTCCTGATGTAGACCATGAAAAAGCCTGATATTTCCTTTGTTTGTTTTGAAAATATGGTTTCTGGCGCATGATGATTTGTATGCTGGATGCTGATGGCTTTAGGTCATGGTGTGTTGCATGCGTGATGTGTTGATGTCCCCAACGGGGGTAGAACGGGTGAGAAGATATCATTGAAGAGAACGTTAAACTACCAATGGTGTGCTACTAGTGCTACAAGTTAATTTCTGAAACGGTCCTATGTTGAAAGACCCCAGAGAAGATGTTCTCTGAAGTGCCAAAGCCTCAGTTGCCGCATTGTAAAGCCATGCAATGGAAAGTCATGCGAACTTGGTTGTTAATGGATGGAACTGAGCTCAACTTCAAAGGATAGGCTGTAAATCTCGTCATCAGGCTTTAACAAAAATATAATGATGAATCCAGTTGCTGAGGGTAGAGGGAGAGGCAAGAGAGATAGGGAGACCCACATATACTATAGTTATCGAAGTCTTGATTTTTCGATATACACACTATAGAGCTACAGTGCAAGCGGAGGAGGTTACCGCTGCCACTGCGTTGTTTTCTACTGAGATGGCCAGGAACATGTGGGGTACTCTTTCCGCTGTCACAGCATCCAGATTTGCCTATATTTCTTGGATGCCCCACCCTTGGTCACCTCAAAGTGAACTTTGACGCTAGCATGTCGGTGGATGGTGTATATGGAGGTGTTAGATTTATAATCAGATATTCTCTTGCCAGGTTGGTTGCAGCCGGGGTTCGGAGAACGCATGGTCTCACTGTTGTAGGGGCAGAGCTTCGGGTTGCATGGGAGGGATTGTCATATGCGAGGAGGTTTCTCGGTGCCGAGCGAGTGCACTTCGAGGGAGATTATTCTGTGGTAATTGATTGGATTCAGAGTTTGGATAGGTATGGTGATGGTCACTCTCCCATCAGAGTGTCTCGCAGATTGGTTCGGAAGATGGGTGGTGTCCAGGAAGCACATGTTTTTCGGGAGGCGAACCGACCAGCAGACTGGGTTGCTTCCTTCGTCGCCCGGCACTTCAAGAAGGTCCTTTGAACTTCTATAGGAGATATTTTCTATCCCTTATACTCTTTACTTTCTGTTGCTTTGGCAGGATGTACTCACGTTAGAGCTATATAAATTGGCGCTTTTACCAAAAAAAAAAGGCATGATAATTAGGACAAGCTTCACCTCACAGTATAGGACCATATAGTATAATATTTGATGTCTTATATAAGTCCCAAAGTTTTCTTTACCGGGAGAGATGGTTATAGCTTCCACCTAGAGAGAACCTCAAAAACTATGTGTACTTGGATCTATATCTTCCTAAATATCACTTTAATCTCCACACCCGTAGAACCCCTATTTTCAAATCTTTAAATTCCATAAAGTAGCTTAGTTTCTCAATTTTCAATTTCAAAAATAACCTAGTTTGATTGCTCCATTAAATATATAAAATATTTGTATAATAACTCTAATAAGATATCTTTCTTCAAAGATTCAAAATATGTTAACTTCTAAAATATGTTAACTTCTATAAAAGAATGGATTCTCATGCTACTGAACTTTAGTAATAAAAGTAATATATTTAATTAAATTTGTTTTTTTTATAAATGTGATGGACTTCTATAGATAAAGATTCTAATAATTTTGATTTTTAAAAATAAATAAAATGAAGAGACAGAATATAGAAAAGATCTACTTATCTACTAAATTAACAAGTAAAAGAAAATATGAACCAAAATACGAAGGCATACCAATGAGCATGAAAATATGAACTAAGATACAAAAATAAAAAATTATGCATTTAAAAAAATTAAAAATTTATTATTTACAAATATTTTTAATATTTAAAATTTTGAAATCTGATATTTTCAATAACCATATGCGCCTGTATGTGCATTAAAACTAGTACTTTATAAATACACCATATGTAGCTTGCTCTAAAGGTGTGTGAAAAGATATATCCATCACCTTTGGAAGGGATAATAAGCATTTAATTTGTTTCATACAAGTTTTAAATTAAATAACAAAACAAATTTTTAGTTAAATAGCAAACATTTGTTCCTTTGTTACACATGCCCTACATTTATCCAACAATGGACATGCATTGCATTTATTATCAAACCATCTAGTAGCAACAAGAAATCTAGTTGAAACATAATGATAGAAGTCTTGGGCAAAATACTCGGAAGCATTGCCTTTTGAACTTTCATATTTTCTTCAAATTTATTGAAAATAATATTATTATTGTTTTTTTTGGTGAAAAAATAGGAGGGAGGAGAGGAAATCTTACCAACGTAGCAGCTCCTATTGGGCCTCCTTTCCACCAAAAAATGTTCGATGTAGGTAGAAATTTTTACTCATACTCTTTTCAACCTATCTAGATAGGGGCATCCGGTCTCCAATATTTTAATGGACGTCTGGCATTTTGAATTTGGACAACATCGATGAAAATAAAGCCTCATTCTATCTGTGCTACAACTTGGTGGCAACTTGGTGGCTATCGTTTTTTGTTTCAGTTTTCGTTGTTTGACTAAAGTTTTCCCCCCTACTTCTCTTTGCGGGCTCGTTTGGTTCGCGGGAAGTATTTTCCCTTCTAGGAATATGATTCCTGAGAATCAGATTCCTAGGAAGAGGATACCTAGGAAAGCACTTTTGGCATGTTTGGTTAACCATGGGAAAGTGACAAATTTCCAAAGTGCTTATGTTTGGTTGACCATCCACTTTCCTAGGAAAGTTATGTATAATTCCTATTATGCCCTTAATAAAAATTAGGTCTTTAATGTCTCTTTAATGCTTCTTTAATGCTGAAGGGTCTTTTTGGGAAAAAATAAAAAAGGAGTGATTCCCACCTCATGGGAAAGTAACTTTCCCATGTTTCTCATGGAAAAGACTTTCCCATGAAATGTGGAAATCATATTCTCATGGAAATACAACTTTCTCATCTCTCTCCTTTAAAAACTCCAACCAAACAAGAAGCATTTCATTACTTTTCCGTTGACCCCACTTTCCCCCCTCCCTTTTCTGCGAACCAAACGAGCCCTGCGAGAGCGTCCTACTGTAGGGACCCAATCTCGTTCGCGGCTTTCCCTAGCCCAGTCTCTCGCTAACGTGCGCGGGCTCTTCTCGAGTTAAAAGCCAAACCTCGCTCCCTTGTCTATATCTCCCTCCAAAATTTCTAGGGTTTTCCCTCCTAGATCGAGGTTTCCAGTCCTCATTCCCCTAACTTCTAATCCAGTTTTGGTCCAATTGAGAATTTTTAGAGTTCTTCCTCTCCTCCGCGATGGAGAACGCCGCCGTCGCCTCGGAGACGTCCGTCCGCCGTCCGGTCAGTCTTCAGCGAACTTCACCTTCCTCTTATCCTTCGCTCGATCTTAATTCCCATCCTTAAATCTTCTGTAACTCTTGGATTTTACTGTGCGCAGAAGAGGGGTAGGGTTTTGGAGTCCTCTGACGGAGCGCCGAGCAAATCGAGCGGCTCGGTTGGGGAGATGCCTGACCAGAGCCCTACTGATGGGGACCAGGGGTCCGGCGGTGACGGATCGTTCGACGGACTCGACGATCCCGCCCCCAAGGCTAAGAGGAAGCGCGGGGCTGCGGTTCGGGCCGCCGGGTGGAGGGAAGATCAGAGCTTGATCGGTTTGTGCGCTCATTTCTAATTGAAATATTCGTTGTTGTATAGAAGTAATTTAAATTCAAGCCACTATAAGTGACGATTCCGTTGCGGAGATTATGCGAGTAAATCTTCAAGTCTGGAGCGTCGCTATTTTAGTATGCTGTGTGCTTTTTCTTCTTCTGTTATGATAAGTTGCTAATAATTGTTGGATACTTGGGATAGTCACGATAATGGTAATATGTCGCATGGATGCATCGATATGCTCCAAGTAGCTTGTGTTAATTTCAAGTGGTATGTAGAATGCATGCATAGTAAGGAGTTTATGTGGTATGGAGTGTTGCCGTCTTTGCACCATTTTTTGAATGATCGATTGGGTGTTTGCCGATTAGTCATGATAAAAAATGTCCTTCTCGGACCTCTAGACTTGATCTTACCATTTTGTTTCACTTGATTATTGTGGTTTTTTGATGGCTTCCACCCCGAGGGAGTGGGGTGTTTGCACACAGCTGAGGGCAGCATTCTGTTTTGCATAAATACATAGAGTAAAGATATTGATCTCCCTCTCCTACGAAATTGACGTATTTTCCTTCCACGCTACATCCATTTTGTTTTGTTAAATAAAAATATTTGATTTGTACTCTCATCCAGAAATTAGTTAGGACTCAAATTATTTTGCTCTGAGCAGAGGCATAAAAATGTGTGCCTTAAATAAAAATATTTGATTTGTACTCTCATCCAGAAATTAGTTAGGACCCAAATTATTTTGCTATGAGCAGAGGCATAAAAATGTGTGCCTATATTGTTGTAACAGTATATAACTTTGTTTTTTTTATAATGCACTTTGACAGACATTATTAAATCTAATGGGAAGCTAATAAACCATGCTGTCAAACAATGGGTCGAGCGATACGAAGCAGATCCCAAATCTGCAATGGTTGAGATTCTAATGATGCTGTTTGAGGTAATTTGCCCCATTTGATGGCTATTTATTTATTTATTTAATGTCCCACTACTGTAATCTATTGAAATTGATGAACTTGGTGCAAATGGACAGGCCTGTGGCGCCAAGTACCAACTTGATGCGGGTTCCCTTGATGAGACTGATGTAGATGATGTAGTTGTGGCTCTTGTTGAGCTAGCTAAAAATGTATTCCCAATCCATATTTGAATGTGAAGAGTAAAGCATGACATGTTTTTCGTTTTGCTCCATCCCTATTCTTGCCTTATTTTTGTTTTTCTAAGTAAAATGTTGTTTATATCATAGGGTGAAGTGGAAGATTATTACAACTCAAAACAAAAAGACCTCAAAAACTTTAAGGAAAATCTTGCATCATTTTGGGACAATTTGGTTCTTGAATGTCAGAATGGGCCATTATTTGATAAGGTCTTGTTTGAGAAATGCATGGATTATGTAATTGCATTGTCATGGTGAGTTGTTCTGACCAAACCTAAACTTCTGTCCACCTCCAAGAACCTTTTCTTAGATTCTCTTGTGTTGTGTGCTTCAGTACTCCTCCAAGGATCTACCGTCAAGCAGCCTCATTGGTTGGCCTCCAGCTTGTCACTTCCTTTATAACTGTAGCTAAAACACTCAGTGCGCAGCGTGAAACTACTCAAAGACAGCTGAATGCTGAAAAGAAGAAGCGGAATGATGGACCTCGTGTGGAGTCTCTCAACAAAAGGTTATCTCTGACTCATGAAAAGATAACTGTGGCAGAGGAGATGATGCGCAAAATATTTACAGGGTGAGACATACTTCCATTGAGATTCTATAATTGCTGTAATGTGTTTATTGAGGGTGTTCTTCATTTTTTGGGGTATGTAATCTATATCTTTTGTTTTGTAGGTTATTTATGCACAGATACCGAGATGTTGATGCAGAAATACGGATGTTATGCATCAAATCTCTTGGTATCTGGATTGTATCATATCCATCACTTTTCTTGCAGGACTTATACTTAAAATATCTAGGTTGGACACTAAATGACAAGGCAGGTTTCTTGCATACCAGTGTTTTCTGATTTTTTTTTTTGCCTTATTCTTGGACATCATTTTGTGCATTTTACAAACCTAATTAGTTTCTCTTCTAATTGCTTCTGAAGAGTGCTGCGGTGAGAAAAACTTCGGTCCTTTCTCTGCAAAGTCTTTATGAGGTGGATGATAATGTGCCATTGCTTGGGCTTTTTACTGAGAGATTTTGCAACAGAATGATCGAGCTTGCTGATGACATCGATATTTCTGTGGCTGTATCAGCCATAGGACTTCTGAAACAACTACTGAGGTAATTGAGCATTGCTTTTGTCTTCTGAATATGCTCTAGCAGTAATTTCATGTGACCTGTGAGTTCATACTGAAGAGAATTCTCCTTTCTTGCCTTTCCAGACATCAGCTTCTATCAGATGATGAATTGGGTCCTTTATATGATTTGCTCATTGATGAACCACCCATGATTAGGCGTGCCATTGGAGAATTAGTATATGATCACTTGATTGCACAAAAAGGTAAAAATTCCCAATTAGGACTGCATCATATATTCTTTTCAGAAATTGGTCAATATAATTGAAGATTCATTGATATGCCAATCATATATCCAGGTGGCGATAATGAGTCCTCTGAGGTTCATCTGGGAAGAATGCTACAAATTTTACGAGAATTTCCTGATGATCCAATCCTGAGTGCATATGTCATTGATGATGTTTGGGATGACATGAAGGCCATGAAAGTATATTTCTGAATAAGACAGGATTGACCTTCTTTGTTTTTGGAAATTAGAATGATTACATTTACATTAAAAAAAAATCCAAAATTGCTACTACTAAATTCTTTAGCACCATTCCTGTTAATTGCTTTGACCTATTTTGCAGGATTGGAAGTGCATCATATCTATGCTCCTTGATGAGAATCCAATGATTGAACTTACTGACGTCGATGCAACCAACCTGGTTCGACTGCTCTATGCATCTGCCAGGAAAGCTGTTGGAGAAAAGATTGTTCCTGCTACAGACAATCGAAAGCAGTATTATACTAAAGCTCAGAAGGTATGATCATTTAAGTTTGCCTGATAACAGTAAGGATTCTATATCTGTAACTACGTGTTTTAACAATCTCATAATTGTAATATGGTATAAGCTTCATGTTAGTGAAGGTTTTAATGATGGATTTGCCATGTAAATAGATAGTTGAATCTTGCTAGAATCTGATTAATCCTGTCCCAACAACTAAACTTTTAACTGCAATATAAATATTTGTAGAACTTTACCACTATGCCTCTGCCTATTTCAGATTCATGTATGTGTTTGGCATATATAGTCCCATATATCTGAACCAACCGAACTGGGCAAGCGCATCAAAGAATGACCTCCATAAAGTGGTACTTTGGATGTTCAATCTTACAACTTATGCATGGGAGTTTGAGTCTCTAGAGTACTGTTATCACAGAAAAAGTTGGAATTATAGATGATGTTCTTATATACATATGAGAAGTTAAAACTATCTCTGGCTCTGGTTTCTTTCTATTGTAATTGTTGAACAGTCTTTTATTGGAAATATTTGACCCATTAGTAGACTACTGTCTTCATATCAATCCATCAATATGTTTCCCTAAATCTTCTCTTCTGAAATCAGTGAATTGTTCTTCCAAGCTTCCATTGTCCAACTTCTAAGGTCTACTATCGAGAGTCCTCCATTGTTTTTGACCATTGGATAAAGTTGCCATAAGCTTCCCTCAAGCTGGTACCTTTGCTAAACTGAGTTGCCTTAGTCTTGCTAGAGCTTAACAGCCTACTCCAAACCAACAGTGTGGCATCAGGCCATGGTTTTGCTACCTCCCTTCGTGGTGATATGTCGTGCTCTTTGATTGGTTGATCATGTTATATTTTGATTGGTTAAATTATGTTTTCATTAATTTTGGATGTCTTTTAGGCCTAATCTGGCGGGATATTTTGTTGTGTTTACCTGTTCATCCATGGAGTCCCATCTCTCTTTATAATTCACTCTCGTTGTTCTTGTTACTGCTGAAATTTGGTCTTCTGCAATGAAAACGTGTTTTTGGTATTTGTTTCTTTCTTTGTTCGTACTTTCTGTACTGGATAAAGCAGTTAGGAGAAATATCTGCAATTCCTAAGGTGATATAGTTTTGCAGGAAGCATTGGAAAATAGTAGACGAGAAATAACTGGTGCCATGATGAAGAACTATCCGCAGCTTTTACACAAATACATAGCTGACAAAGCAAAGATTTCACCTTTGGTTGAGATTGTATTACTTTTGAAACTTGAGCTTTATTCTTTGAAAAGGCAGGAGCAGGTTGGTTTTTTGTCTGTCTGAATGTGTGTATTCTTCAATATTACTTAGATATACTATAAGCTGATTTCTGTTATCTGCCATTTCAGAATTTTAAGACTATTCTGGAACTCATAACCGATGCTTTCTTCAAACATGGTGAGAAGGATGCTTTGAGATCGTGTATTAAGGCTATCAATTTCTGTTCTACTGAAAGTCAAGCCGACCTGCAAGATTATGCACAAAATAAACGGAAGAATCTTGAGAATGAGCTGATAGTAAAGCTAAAATCTGCAATGAAGGAAGTAGCGGTATGTGTAAGTTATCTCTATATTTCCTTCAATGCTGCCAAGGAAAATATAACACATGAATGCTTGCAGGCGGGTGATGATGAATACTCCCTTCTGGTTAATTTGAAGCGGTTCTATGAGCTTCAACTGACAAAATTTGTTGCAAGTGATGGCTTATATGAAGATATGGCCAACATCCTCAGGGATCTGAAAGATATGGATAATGAGGCATGTAAAGAGTTGTATGAACTTATTTTCTTGTTCAGATATGTTTGATGATATTCTTCATTTCTTTCAGGTAAAAAGCTTTCTTCTTCTCAACATGTATCTGCATGTAGCATGGTGTCTGCAGTCTCTGGATAGTGAAAATCCTGCAGAAGCATCTGTTACTGCACTTTTGTTAAAGCGAAATACACTGTTTGATCAACTAGAATACTTCACTGAGACCCTGCCTGAAGTTCAAAAGGAGGGAAGAAGTTGGGGTGTGCTTTCCTCAAGAGTAAGTTTTCATATAGTAAACAAACTTCAATAACCACATTGCCTTCCAACCACAATGCACTTATTCTGATGGATCTATTTCCTTTTAGTTCTACTGAAAGAATGGTTTATTTGATAACTGTCTTGTTCGATGATAGGTTTGTATCATACTAGCAGAGATGTGGTGTCTATTCAAAAAGTCAAAGTACTCTTCCACAAGGCTGGAAAGTCTAGGATATTGTCCAGATTTGTCTTTCCTTCAAAAATTTTGGAGCCTTTGTGAACAGCAGCTGAATATTTCAGGTTCTTTGTAGTCCAGAAGCATTTCTGTATTGTAAATATATTATAATTTGTCCCAAAAGATAATTTATATGGAAGGCTTTATCAAATTCTGCTTTCTCACTTTTTTATCTGTAATTAAAAAGTGAAGTCATTTGTCTTTGTAACTAGCAGATGAGACCGAAGATGAAGATGCAAATGAAGAATACATTGAAGAGACCAACCGAGATGCAGTTATGATTGCGGCTGCAAAGTTGGTAGCCACTGATGCAGTTCCTAAGGTAAGCACGATCATTTTAAGGTATGGTTAATGTTCTCTTGATCTCATACTCTAGAAAGGGCTGAATTATCATTTGTATTGGAAGGACAATAAGCAATGAAGCATTTTATGCATTCTGTGATTTAGTTTTGGGAAATAATATATTTGAAGATAGCCTTTAGTGGTTCATGCCTAGTTTCAGGTAGTATTGTCCTTGCAGAGTTGCTTGCAACAAATTACATGGCCAGAGACATGTCTGGCTTATAGCTTGTTGAATAATGACAGAGATAGTAGTGATCAACCTGAGTTATACCAACCAAAGATTGCCGAACCAGTACCGGGTGCCGTACCGGTCGGCGCCCGGTCCAGTTCGGTACCGGTTTGAACCGAACCGGTTGGCTTGGTTCGGCAATCCTTGGCCTGGTTCATGCATCTGCACGCACCGAGTCCTAGCCAAACTGGATGGAACCGTTTGGTTCTAGCTGGCGGGACCAGAACCGTTTTCCATGCACGAACCGACTCGGTCAGAGACCGTGTCAGCTCGGTTTGGCCCGAACCGGATGGTATGGCCCGGTTCGGCAATCCTTGATACCAACCTTGTCCAATACAAAATTGAATAGTGTAAGATTAGACAAGTATGTGCTGCTGCCTGCACAAATGTTCTCTTTTTAATCTCAGGTTAGTCTGTAGTTATACCACCCTTGTGAAATACAAATTGAATAGTGTAAGAGTAGACAAGTATGTTCTGCTGCCTGCACAAATGTTCTCTTTTAATCATAGGTTATTTTGTCCCCCTCGAGGCACCATATGATGCAGGACAAAATCTGTTTTGATCATCAAATTTAGAAAGGCCAATGTTACTTCAAAGGTTCTGTTCTTTCACTTGAATGACAGCAATTCCAGTAAACTGGAAATGAGTTAGTTGACGTGTTGAATGTTGAAAGGTTTCTTCACATATATTTATTTGCTTTTAGTCAAGTCCTGGTTGGAAAACTTAAATTCTACTATGTTAAAGCTTGATCTAATTAGTTGAACAACTGAACAAGAAAGGCATCCTTTTCCCAGGGAACTACTTACTAACTTATGTTCCGGGATGTTATATTTTAACATTTTAAGTTCTTGCAGGACTATCTTGGTCCAGTGATTATTTCACATTTTGTGATGCATGGAACAAGCATTATGGAAATAATCAAGCATCTGATTACAGTTCTAAAGAAAAATGCCAATGATGACATCCCTACTATTTTTCTGGAGGCATTAAAAAGGGTATGTACTAGTTTCTTTTTTATGCTTGTTAGTCATTTTACATGGAACGATACAGTTGATATTGATAATTTACCAGGTTGACATGGATCTCAGTTTCAATGACAAATGACCATTATGCCATTGTCAGTTTCAATGAAAAATGACAAATGACACATGCACAGAGACATGCACGCACGCATACATGCACATGCACATGTGCTTAACTGTGAATGCATGCATTTATAGGCACAAGCACATACACACATGTATGCGTACAAGCACACTCATTGTATTTTATCCCTGCCATTGCACACTTTAATCATTTCTTGTTTCTTTGATTAGGCCTATCAGCGGCATGTAGTAGATCTTTCCAGGAGTGATAATGAATCCTTGGCAAGCAAGTCCTATTCGGATTGTAAGGATCTGGCTGCCCGGCTCTCGGGAACATTCATGGGTGCAGCTCGCAACAAGCATAAATTAGAGATCCTAAAAATAGTCAAGGCTGGTATTTCATTTGCTTTTGAGGATGCTCCAAAGCAGTTGTCATTTTTGGAGGGAGCTGTCCTTCCATTTGTGTCAAAACTTCCCACATCAGATGTCTTAGACATGTAAGCTGTAGTCCTTTTACTGACTCGTGCTCCGTAAATTATAGTATGTGCTTTGCAGAGGCATGCATTGACCCCTAATTTGTTTGCAAGTAGCCTGAAAGATGTTGAGAAGAGATCAGAGAATGTAAACACAGATGAAGATCCCAGTGGCTGGCGCCCCTACTTTACTTTTGTTGAGCACTTACACGAGAAATACGTGAAGAATGATGCTTTGCAAGGTACTTACACTAAATGTCAATGTTAAACCAAATATGATCTTATCTGTGCCCCAGGACCTGTGCCGGTCTGCTTATTATTTCTTTCTGAAGTTTCATGTTCAATATTAAAAATGTGATATTTATTGGTTTGAGACTTTGAGAGATGCCATGAGGAAATCCAGTTACTTCCTAAAAGATATCAAATATTAGTATGTTAAGCTAGCTGTCTTGATCTGATTCGACACAGCAGTGCCAACCTTAACAAAACCCAGATAAATGGACAGCTGATCTGTCTAGTGTACATGAAATATCTTTACTCTACAGACAACAGAAAACTGTATAGAGGATCACCATAAACCTGACATCATCTCATGTTAAACAAGATACTTATTTTATTAAATGTGGATTTCCATATATTTAAAGTTTTTAAAGCATTTGCATTTTGTATTGTTTGTGCCAACAGTCAAAAAATGGAGTTAACACTATGAATTTAATGCAGATGAAAAAGAAGGGAAGGCCGGAAAACGCAGGGGCCGTCCAAGGAAGGCAAGAAATCTGCAGGGCAAGAAACTTTTTGAAGGGCATACTTCAAGTGAAGAAGATTCTATTAGCGAATCAGATCAAAATGATCGAGATGAAGAAGATGAAGAAGAAAGACAGCCTCTAATACATGCATTCAGGTCTTCTGCATCCAAGCTCAGATCAATGAGAGTTTCGCAGCAGGATGCCAGTGGTCAAGCAGGAACTTCTAGGACTAAAGGTATCTCTTGAATAAGTCATGGTTTTTGATTGGCTTGAACCTGGTTTTATATTTAATCCAGTGGACTAAAAATCCACAGCCAGTTTCCCAAGCTGCTTTTAAAAACTTGACATTCACCTGCAATTCAATTGAAAATTCAAATACCATTTGAATTTGGGAATAATACATGAATCTTGTCTACTGATCTAATAAAGAGGAAAAGAGATTCCTGCCTGCCATCGCAAGGCCTCATGCCTCCCGATTGGTCTTCATTTTCTTATGTTTCCCTTCATTATTTTTTATTGCATGTGAAATATTCTAATTTGACTGCACTGAAAAGCTTTGTAGCTATTCATACTTTTAGAGCAACAGGTTTTTATGCATTATAGATGTAAATTCGTGGAACAACATGTTGTTCAAATCCATTTGTGAGGGCCAAGTGATTACTTTTGTCCAATGACATCTGCATTGTATAGCTGGTTCATTTGCTAGAACATTTCATATAGGTTTGCTTATGTTTCCAAATGATTCGATCATAACTTCTCATAATCATTTCTTTTGGGGTGCAGGAAGCAATGTCTAATTAGGACTACTTTGGTAGAGAGAATTATTGGGATTTGCAAGCTATTCATGGAGTGGTGGTGGCATGACGCAAGTGCTGTCTGCATCATTTGCATCTGCTGTGGTTTCACACCCTTTGCATTGTGGCTAGGAACTAATCATGTTGTATGGTTTCACGTCATCTCTGGATTCCTTGCGTGCATGTATATATGTTCAAAGCTCTTCCCCTTTTTTTTGCCCCTTTTTCCTTGTTTTTTCTTTTGGTAGGGGTTGGAATGTTTAGAACTCTTTTTGGTCTATGGGAGTGGAAACCTGAATCATGCTACTTACAGTGTCTCTCACAACAATGACCCGTTTGGATCATGTAGTTTGAGGCAAATCCAAAACCCCAATGTTGGGTGAAAAAAGCTAAGATGTTTGATTCAATGCTGGCCCGCAGTTACCTGGTTGGTTTGTTCGCTTGGTATGGATTCTACTTTGTGATTCACATTTTTTGCTAATGATTTAGTTTTACTTTGGAAGGATTTAAAAATTCATTTTTTTTATATTTTTATTATATGTACTTTACAAGAAAGATGATGAGATTAAGTGAATTTAATCGACCAACCGTTCTAAGGAAATTTCTAATCGTATTCCGAAGTGATACAATTTATGTTTCAGTTCATGCTCAATTTATGTTTCAGTGAAGTAGATAACCATGAACTATACTGTTAAGAATTTGGTTATAGGGCTATAAACAGGTCAGTTTGGATGGGGCATTAGTACATCCCAAATTCAAATAATATTTGTATCAGATCGAAAAATTAAATCAAAATTTCATCCTTTTCGGTTAATAATTATTTTATAAATCCGTTAGATTTTGGGGTTTAAAGTAGGTCCAAAGTTCTGTACATGTCTGTGCTTCATAGGATCTAACTCTTTTCAGATTGGCTATAGCTCAGAAGTGGATCAGATGAGGCCACGTGCAGCCCTAGCTGAACTTAGCCCCTGTTTGGGGGAGCTTTTGGAGAGCCAAAAAGCACTTTCTGGCCCTCCAAAAGTACTTTTGGGGAAAAAAGTGTGTTTGGTAAAATTTCCAAGAAGCTGTTTCAGCTTTTGCGGGAAGCTGAAAACAGCTTTTTGGCAGAAGCTCCAATTTGGAGCTTTTGGGAGGAAGCTGTTTCAGCTTTTTCGGAAAGTTCTATTTTTGACAAAAATGCCCCCATTAAAATCTAATAATTACATAGCTTGCCCCTTTATAAACCTAAAAAATCTGGTTGAGCCAAGAACCCTAGCCGTCAGAGTTCTTTCCGTAAGAGAACGTATTTTTTTTTTTTAATTTTTGTATGCATTCCTTGAACAACATTTTAGAATAAAAAAAATTTAATCCTTCTCTGCACCTTTCAAAATCAATGTGTTGTTTTTTTTTTTTTAATCATCACCTCGCGGCCCGTCCTCCTCGATCATGGACCACGAAGAACCACCCCTGGACCACGGCATCGCGGTCCAGGCTGTAGCCGCGACACCGTGGACCGCAGCATTGCGGTCCACGATGCCTCCTCTCTCGCGGTCCACGGGTGAGACAGAGGGAGGATCTCTCTCTGTTACAGAGAGATCCTCGGTCCATGCTCAAGCCGCGACACCGTGGACCGCACCACCACGGTCCACGGTGCCTCCCCTTACAGAGAGAGAGGATCTCTCTCTGTTACAGAGAGAGAGGATCTCTCTCTATAACACAGAGAGATCCTCTCTCTGTACGCTTAATGATCTCGCGGTCCACCGTGGACCGCGAGATCCTCCCTCTGTTGCAGGGAGGGAGTTCTGGTGGACGGCGAGCTCTTTTCCCTCTCTGTTACAGAGGGAGAGAGAGAGAGAACAGAGAGAGAAATCTCTGTTACAGAGAGAGATTTTCCTCTATGGTTCGGGTGGACCAAATTTTTCCTCTCTCTTCGGGTGGACCAAGTTTTTCCTCTCTCTGTTACAGAGAGAAAGATAGATTTGTATTTAGAATTTTAATGGAGTTTGGTAATATTATTGTTGCCTTCTAACTTATGATTGGATCATTTTCTGTCAGGTACTATCACCTAGTGGCTCAGAAATTTGCAATCTCCATTGCACTTTGAAGCTTTAAGAAGTAAGAATACTCCTTTTATTCTTAATTAGCCAAAATATTTTATGCTTATACTTTTGACTTAAAGTCCAAATTACTACTTACATTGTCATTCTTCAACAAAATTCACTGCTAGTGATTCCAAGAATGGACATTTGATGAATATTGAAGCATGTTTTA
The DNA here is from genome assembly GCF_009389715.1 of Phoenix dactylifera. Taxonomy (NCBI): domain Eukaryota; kingdom Viridiplantae; phylum Streptophyta; class Magnoliopsida; order Arecales; family Arecaceae; genus Phoenix; species Phoenix dactylifera. The sequence continues at coordinate 7,455,412 of NC_052392.1, forward strand.
ATTAAAAGATCTTACACCTTATTGTCATTTTAGTGGTGCATACTATTGTTACTAATACTTCCAATATTGCCAAGAAGATATTGGGTACTCAACATCGTATTTGGCTAATATTGGGAACTTGACAATGTAATATGTTTTGGCCTGAGCGTAGTTAGTGCAAGCAACAAAGTGCAGTTAGGCACAGGTTTATAGTGCAGTTAGGCACAGGTTTTCTAATTTAGTGAAATAGTTTACTGATGCCATCCCTCTCATTCATCTCGATCGTAATTATGAGACATGCCCCCTGGACCTTATTAATCTGACAAATAATGTGCATACAACGTAACCATTACATGATTCAAACTTTAGTCTTCATGATCCGAGCATTGGGAATTTCCAAACAATCTCACAATTTTTTTAAGAGAAATCTCGGTGCGCTATTACTTTTATTCCTTCAGAAATAATCAATTTTCATATTTATTACAGAATCATATGAGCATGTTCTGAGAGCTAAAAGGAAAGAACCTGTAGGTGCTAATGGATTTACAATATAAAATCGAGATACTGGAGATAAATAAGGTAATAAATGTTCCTATTAATCTGATCTTATTTCCAATAGAAAGAGAGTCCTACAAGATCTGGAAGTTGAAATTTAAAAAGAAAGGAGATCATGGTACGTAGGCAAAATTTTCCTGAGATCATGGAAAAAATGCTGCTACCTAGTTAGGAATGGGAAGAGTAAGTTTATACATGGTAATGGCAATTTCTTTATTTAGTATCATAATAGCCATCCATCAAATCCTTGATTCTATCAAATAATTGACATTCATTAGACATAGAGTTCTATTAAGAAGACTAGCTTGACCAAAAATGGTCAAGAACATAGACGAAACCAGTAAAGCCTGAGATCCATTTAAGAACTGTGCAAGCTGGTGAAAATGCTTATAGTTCTATCAAATAATTGCCTCTTATTGCATGCCTTGTCTAATATCTCATTGTTTTTCTAATATACTTTACAAGGTGTTTTATTCATATGGATGAAATCATGACTTATGATTGACAAAATGTTTCATGTCTTTGTTGTTGCATTGTAAGAAGAACAAATGTCTAAGAAGAGCCAACATACCCTTGCTGGTCCATCAACCCAAGATGAGAAGAAGAGGAAGGCCATTTGGAATGAAAAATTGATAGAGGAGTTTATCGATATATGTATTGGTGGAGTTGAAGCTGGTAATCGCCCAGGAACACATTTCAATAGGTTAGGGTGGGCCAATATAATTAAGAAATTCAATGAGAAGACTGGAAATCAATATGACTACAAAAAATTTAAAAATAAGTGGGATAACCTGAAAGCAAATTGGAGCATTTGGATGAAATTGGTGGGAAAGGAAACAGGACTTGGATGGGATCCTGTTAGAAATACAATAGATGCACCAGATGCATGGTGGGAAAAAAAATTGCAGGTACACGTGCCACTAGTTTAATATTTGTAAGATTTTTTATACTAACCTATAAACTACTATTGACAACTATATATTGTTAACTTGCAGGAGATTCCTGATGCAGCTAAGTTTCGAGAACGTGGTCTACAACATGCCATAAAATTGGATAGGTTATTTAGAGGTACTAGTGCCACTGGGGAGGGGGCCTGGGCACCAGCTTTACTGGTGCAGGAGGATGTTGAGGACACAATTGAAGTATATGAGAGGTTGGATGGGGTTAATAATGATACATTTGAGGGCTTAGGTAACTCAGATGAGGACCATCATATGATTGAGTATAAAATTGATGATGTTCCCACTGATAATTTTAATGTTAACCTTACTCTTGCATCTGATGCTATCCAAGAGAGAGGAAAGAAAAGAGTTAGCTCTACTTTGCATGATAAGAAATGCAAGAAGGTTGGGGGTGCTGCACAACTATCTCAGCAATTGAGTCGTCTTATTGATGCAGTGGAGAAGAAAAGTACAATGCCATCCAAGATGATTGATAAACCTGGACGTAGTATCGATGAGGTGATGGACGTAGTGCATATGATGCCTGAGATGGTAGCACAACCTGAACTGCTTTTGATTGCTGCTGAGGTGCTCCTTAAAAGAGAACATCGAGAGATGTTTATGGCACTCCGAGATACCAATCTTCGAATTGAATGGCTCAAGCGAATGTCAAACTTACATAAGTAGTTGTTGACGTACTATTATGGCAATATGTTTTGTAGTTTTAATTATGAACTTCTATTATAGAATGATGATGGACTATATGTATTTGTGGTATCTCTTGGATAATGTATCGTGGATGCTATTGATTTTATGGATATTATAGATGTTATGATTTTGTGATATTATATGTATTTGCATTATATGTTTATATATCATTTGTTTTATTTGCTACAGATGTTTTATTTTTTGCATAATATGTTTTCTACAGGTATGGGCAGCATTGACAATAGTTTTGAGGAGAATTATTCCAGTGAAGATGAGATAGTTGATGATGATAATTATAATATTCTACTAACTGCAACTGTTGGTATGGTTACTGAATATTACACAAAATATATTGAAAAGGAGCCTTGTAGGACCTCTTATCAAACCGGATACAAGTTTGTATCAGAAATTTTACATGGCAATCCATATAGATGCCAACAACAATTTCGAATGGAAAAACATGTATTTATTAATCTGTGCATGGAATTGAAAATCAAATATGGTTTAAAGGCTTCTAGATATATTCCTGTTGAGGAGCTGGTGTCTATGTTTTTGATGATTCTAGGACATGGGTTTGGGAATAGGATGGTTCAAGAAAGATTTCAACATTCCGGAGAAACAGTTAGTAGATATTTCACCCATGTTTTAAATGCTGTTTTAAGGATGTCCAAGGATATTATTAGCCCGCTGGATAAAGAGTTCAAAAATATTCCAAGTAAAATCCGCGATGATCATCGTTGGTGGCCTTATTTTAAGGACTGCATTGGAGCAATTGATGGCACCCATATACCAGTGAAAATTTCTCCATCCAAACAAGTACCATATATTGGCCGAAAAGGGATTCCTACACAAAATGTTATGGCTTGTTGTGATTTTGATATGCGTTTCACTTTTGTTTGTGCTGGATGGGAAGGTACTGCTCATGATACTCGTATTTTTTTAGATGCTATACACAGAAAAGAGCTCCAATTTCCACACCCACCTAGAGGTATGCATTTTAATTAAATATATTATAATATAGATGTATGCATATTAATTAAATATATTATGATCGCAAGTATACTTTTTTAACTTTCATTAAATATATTAAAATACTAACTCATATATATATATATATGCAGGTAAATATTATTTGGTGGATGCAGGATATCCTCACATGTTGGGATATATGGGGCCTTACAAAGGGGAGAGGTATCATTTACCAGATTTTCGACGTGGAAGTCAACCAAAGGGTATGCATGAAATCTTTAATCATGCACATTCCTCCCTGAGATGCACTATTGAGAGGACATTCGGATGCTGGAAAAGTAGATGGAGAATGTTGAGTACCATGCCCAACTTTTCTTATCATAAACAAGTCCAAATTGTGGTGGCTTCCATGGCTATTCATAATTTTATTAGAAATCATGCAATCAAAGATTTGGAGTTTCAGCCTTATGATGATAATGAGGATCTACTCCCTTCTGATTGTTTAGAGATTAATGAACCACAGGAAGAACTAAGTGCAGAGCAAAGCCAAATATTGGGTAACCGTGAGATGGATATTCTGCGTGATCATATTGCTTCTCAACTTATAGCTCGTTGACTTCTGAGTGCAGTGCAATTCCACATGCTGTTTTATTTTGTATTTGACCAAACATGAATGTTCGTTGTATTTTTGTTGCTACTACGTCAACAATGTAAAAAAGTATGAACAAGGTAAAGTTAGAGAGGATGGATATTAACTATGTGCAATCCTTGATTAACTATGTGCTAAGATATATGTATACCATGCTAGATTAATTGTGTCCAATCCTTAATTGTGTGTTAGAAAGGCTAAACTGTGTGCCAGGCTATATGAAGTATATTCCAAGCCTTATTAAAGTATGCACGTAGAATATGCTAAATAATTTTTCATCTATGTGATTCTCGTCTAAACATCTAGTAATCATTTAATCAATTTTATCACCTAACTAGAAAAATTGTTAGAGAGATACCATAATACGTTATCACCTACTATAAATATAATATTATAATACGTTATATCATAATACATTAATATGTTATGTTAAATAATTTAATATTATGTTATATTATGAAAAATTAATTTATACTAATAATTATAATATTTTATACCTTTATTATTGTATTATACTATAAATATTATATTATATTATATTACATTATAATACATTAATATGTTATTTTAAATAATTTAATATTATGTTATATTATGAAAAATTAATTTATACTAATAATTATAATATTTTATACCTTTATTATTGTATTATACTATAAATATTATATTATATTACATTACATTATAATACATTAATATGTTATTTTAAATAATTTAATATTATGTTATATTATGAAAAATTAATTTATACTAATAATTATAATATTTTATACCTTTATTATTGTATTATACTATAAATATTATATTATATTACATTACATTATAATACATTAATATGTTATTTTAAATAATTTAATATTATGTTATATTATGAGAAATTAATTTATACTAATAATTATAATATTTTATACCTTTATTATTGTATTATACTATAAATATTATATTATATTACATTACATTATAATACATTAATATATTATTTTAAATAATTTAATATTATGTTATATTATGGAAAATTAATTAATACTAATAATTATAATATTTTATACCTTTATTATTGTATTATACTATAAATATTATATTATATTATCTTACATTATAATACATTAATATATTATTTTAAATAATTTAATATTATGTTATATTATGAAAAATTAATTAATACTAATAATTATAATATTTTATACCTTTATTATTGTATTATACTATAAATATTATATTATATTATCTTACATTACATTATAATACATTAATATGTTATTTTAAATAATTTAATATTATGTTATATTATGAGAAATTAATTTATACTAATAATTATAATATTTTATACTTTTATTATTGTATTATACTATAAATATAATATATATTACATTATATCATAATACATTAATATGTTATGTTAAATAATTTAATATTATGTTATATTACCAAATATTAATTTACTCTAATAATTATATTACTATTATGCTATATTAACATAACATTATTTTATATTACAATAATATTATACTTTATCGTATATTTATGTATTAATTTATGTTATGTTTTATTATGTTCTGTTGTATAATACTATGCAATGTCCTTTATGGTAATTTTGTCATACAAAAGTACTTTCTCAGTTTGTTTACCAAACACAAAACAATGTACCACAGCACTTTACGAATGTAGTTACCAAACAGCAAACAGCTTTTTATAACAGCTCTACTTCAGACAGCTCTACTTCCAACAGCTCTACTTCCAACAGCTCTACTGCCAACAGCTCCCCCAAACAGGGCCTTATTGGCATCTCTCTATTGGAGTTCAATCTTGGTCGGTAACCTTTCCACCCTGTTTCTCGAAGCAACAAAAGAAAGAGTAGGAGAGGAATTCAATGTAAATTAGGTTATGGTGCACTCCAATTGATAGAATTTTTGGATTTATTTTTTCCAAAGAGTTGGAGGGAGACTCGCACATCGTTATTACCGGGGTCTAAGATACATGTAAATAGATGTAAGTTTGCCATTCATCGGAATTGTTGCAGGGTGAATTGTTTTCTTTGGGAGTTAGGAAGGGAGCATTAGCCTACTGTTAGATATGTTGCATGGTTGAGGAATGGGGAAATCTGACATCCCCCCATTGTGGCATTGCCACTAAAACCTTGGATCACTTCCTGTTTCATTGCAACAAGGTTGTAAATTGGTGGAAACAGTCCTCCATAACTTGGCCTTGACTTGTGCAAGTTATTGGAAAAATCATGTGGATCTAAATTTTAGGCTGCATCTGAAGGTTATTAATTTCAAAAACAGAAATATGTCATTTTTTCTTGATTTCAAATCTTTAAATTTTGCAAGTTGATATTTTAGACAAGGCAAGATTGAGGTGCCGATTTCTATCACTTGACACCAGGTCTATTTCAGCAGTAGGAAAGTGGTACTCGTCTGGTCGTCATATAGATAAAGATCTAGAATGGAAGAAAAAGTCCTCCATAATTTGGCTTTGACTTGTGCAAGTTGTCGGAAAAATCCTGTAGATCTAAATTTTAGGCTGCATCTGAAGGTTATTAATTTCAAAAATAGGAATATATCATTTTTTCTTGATTCCAAATCTTTAAATTTTGGAAGTTGATATTTTAGACAAGGCAAGATTGAGGTGCCGATTTCTATCGCTTGACATCAGGTCTATTTTAGCAGTAGGAAAGTGGTACTCGTCTGGTCGTCATATAGATAAAGATCTAGAATGGAAATTAACAAAAGAATAAGATACGAGAAAGGTCTACAAGAATAGGAATCTCTAATTCTATTATATTAGAAAACTTTTGGATCTGATTGCAGAACCAAATATATAACTTTGTGAAATCATAATTTATTGTTTTAAAATTTAAAAACACATCACAACCTACCTATCTTTGTTCACTTATAAAAATACTAACTAGTATAAGTTTTATTAATTAACCTGCAAGCTTTGAACATCATTAGCAAATCAGCAACCAAAGTATAAAAGCATCTTGAAAGCTTCTTTTAGTATCTCCAAAATAGAAAAAGAGCTTTGTAATGCTAACAAGCATGAAATTTCACATCTACTTGGATTTCTATATAGTAGTCATTGTTGTTGTTGTTCCCGTCTCTCACAGAAATTAATACGAGTTGTAACATTTCATTACATTCCCGTTATCACTTTTTCAGTATTTTGCAGCACTATAAAGGAGATGAACATGAACTTGGTATGTTAACATCAGTACTGAAGTTTTGAGACATAATATTCTAACCGTTGTACCTTTGGGTTCTAGGATGAGACTGAAGGCAGAAGAGTAACTTGAGAAAAAAGAGAGATGAAACATGGGATGAGGAGGCTGGAAAAATTTATGAATCCCATTTCCAGTCTACTTTCCGCTATCCAACAGGCACTCGATGAAATACCTAGCACCCAAGGAGTTACTTTTGTTCTTAAAGCAAGTTCTCTATGGCCTCAAAATGTTTTTACCAGATGTTATTTTCCCATGGGAAATTTGATCTGGAAGTGCAAAGGAGCCGGAGCTCTTTTAAGAAAGGTTAATTTCTTTTACTGCCATATTCTCTGTTCCATCATGCAAAATGATTTCCCTTTCTGTTAACTTTGAACTATGAGCAGGCTATTTGAGCCCTAGTATCAAGTGGTGCAGGAAGTTCTTCCCATGCAGTTTTTTATTTTTTTAAAAAATTATTAACTGATATGTCATTTTCATTTCAATGCAGAAAATAAATTAATCTGTTTCAAAAAGTAATTTTTATTACTTATAGGCCCATCCAAGTTGTTCTTGCTGGTGAAAAGCTCCAGCACCTTCAACTTACCTTTGCATTTCCTGCCCAAGCGTGATTTCCGATGCAACAAGAAGGTAAGTTCCAGAATTTATATACTCTTATTCTCTCACAGTTGAACGTCTACAGAACTTGCCTCATTTTGCAGCAACATTACAGATTGCACCATTCAACTTGCATATAAATTGTTAAGCTTGCACACCAACTCATCAATGATTCAAAGCATACTTAAAAGGTTGCTAGTTTCACTTGCCTCTCAGATTCCACTCCGGATGATGTTACCTGGTACATAATCTCATTTGTGACTTTTGAGCTACCGTTGCATGATCTAAATGTGTTTGCTTGGTTTGAGAATTCCTTTCCTTCCAGCAACTTGGACTAAACCAAGTAGAGGATTGGCCCTTCTACACTTTAGAAGCATTGCGACACCTTTAATTTTTGCTAATAGAATGAATTACAACTTGATCAGGCTGGTGCACCAACCCGCCTCTCCGCCGGTGCTAGCGCACCCTTCTCTTCCATCATCTCTTGCAAGCTGCTCTGTCTCGCTTACAAAAACCTTCCCTTCCCCCCTCGCCGGCGCTTCATCCTCATCTTTCAATGATGTATAGCCTTAATGTTAATGGCAAGGTTCAAATGAGGAAAGGTTTACGGTGGATACCTAGGCATCCAGAGTCGAGGAAGGGCGTAGCAAGTGATGAAATGCTTCGTGAAGTTGAAAATAAGCATAGATTCGGAGATTCCCGAATAGGTCAACTTTTCAAACTGCTGCTGAATCCATGGGCAGGCAAGAGACGACTTGGCGAACTGGAACAGAGGCAAAGGCAAGTTGATATCTTGTGTGTAACTTCCCTCATCAAATGTGGGAGCATCTCCTTCTCTGCAGTTCTAAAGTCAGGTTGAAGTTTAGGCTTTCAAAACACATGAAACAAAAATGCTCCAATTTTTCTTTTCTTTTGCAGACAGCCCTATCTATATCCATCTATTGGTGAGATAATATTTGCATGAAAGCAAAATCTATTTTCAAACTCTTTTAAGTTAAAAATCTTCGATATGACTTGCATATCTATAGCTTGGACCTTTAAAACGTAATTTCCCAAAAGCAATCCCCTTTCGGGTGCTTCAAAGGTGAGGAAACGCAAAAGCCGCCCCAAACGATGGCTTTTTATTAATAAAAGATTTGACTGCTGAGTTAGGAATCCGGAACTGAATTCACTATCCCTTGTTTTCTTGGGATAAATTGAGTTCTAGCGTTCATGACCTCGCATAATAGATCGCATGGCAAGTTCTATCTTACAGTGATGATCTTGTTAAATTAGTTGATCATTACTCTGTCTCTTTAAAGACCAAAAACATAAATAATTACAACTTTCAATAATTGAATGTTGACCAAGTCTTTTTTTATTTGATAAATAGAATTTATTATATCAATCTAGCATAAATATAGAAAATCAAAAATAAAATAGACAAAATATCAAAAAATCATTTACTATAATAATTCACTATATATATATGATATCATTCAGTTTGTAGCACCATATATTTTTGAGTTTTTTCATATGAATATCCTACTAAATATCGGATTTTATATGAATATCCTTTCAAAATTGATATTTGCATATATACCTTCGTAAAACACTTGTTTTACGATTCTATTCTTTTTATTCTTATTTTTGTATATATACCAATACCACGGTTTCAAATTAAAATGACTAAAATATCTTTAATGGATAGATGTGTGAAAAAAAACATTTATAAGACGATTGTGATGGAGGACAAAAAATCTAATTTCAAAATTTTATTTTATTTTTAATTAAAATAAATATGGTTTTTATTAACAGTATTAGAAGAATCGTTATATTAGAAGTATTTGCATAAAAATAATATTTTATAAAAATATAAAAATAAATATAAATTTTAAGAAAGTATTTATGTAAAAATAAATCTTACTTTTTTTTTTTTCTCTATAAACATATACCGTCTCATTGGGATGCAGAGTTAGCTCCTAAACTAAAGTAGGTTTTTTTTTTTACGGATCCTCTTCGAAGATGGACCCAAAACCATGTCCTTCCCGGGTAAAGTCCAAACTCAGATATAACTCCAACTCAAACCCCACGTTGGGAGGAGCCAAGCCTATGAAAAGCCCTTCCAGTCCTCAACCCATCGGAGAGGAGGTTTTTCGAGAGGAAAGGCGTGAGCTCCAGGGAAAGAGGCAAGCGAAGTAAGATCGCCGCCGCCGGCGAAGATGAAGTTCCAGATCGAGGACGTGACGGTGTACTTCCCCTACGACTACATCTACCCGGAGCAGTATGAGTACATGGTGGAGCTGAAGCGCGCCCTCGACGCCCGCGGCCACTGCCTCCTCGAGATGCCCACGGGCACCGGCAAGACCGTCGCCCTCCTCTCCCTGATCACCTCCTACGCCCTCGCTCGCCCCTCCCCTCCCCTTAAGCTTCTCTACTGCACCCGCACCGTCCACGAGATGGAGAAAACCCTCGCCGAGCTCCGCCTCCTCCACTCCCATCTCCCCCCCACCCATCGATCCCTCGCCCTCGGACTCTCCTCTCGGAAGAACCTCTGCGTCAACCCGTACGTGCTCTCCTCCGCCTCCCGCGACTCCGTCGACTCCGCCTGCCGCCGCCTCACCGCCAGCTGGGTCCGCGCCGCTGCCGCCGAACAGCCTCCCGGCGCCGTTCCCACCTGCTCCTTCTTCGAGTCCTACGACCGTGCCGCCTCCTCCGGCCCCGACGCCGTCCTCCTCCCACCCGGCGTCTACACCCTCGGCGACCTCCGCGCCCTCGGCCGCGAAAAGGGGTGGTGCCCCTATTTCCTCGCGAGGCAGATGATCCGGTATGCCAATGTGGTGGTGTACAGCTACCAGTACCTGCTCGACCCTAAGGTCGCCGGGATCATCTCCCGGGAGATGCAGCGGGAGTGTGTCGTCGTGTTCGATGAGGCGCACAACATAGATAATGTCTGCATTGAGGCGCTCAGCGTCAGCGTTCGCCGCCAGACCCTCGACGGGGCCACCCGCAACCTCCACCGCATGGCCCAGGAGATCGATAGGTAAAACGAACTAGATCTTTCTTTTGATATTAGGCGGACAAAAAATCGCATCTTTTGAGCTATTAGGCTAGCAATGTGCTTCCTTTTTTGTCTCAAGCCCTTGGGATCGCCTAAGACACGATGAAAGATGCTTCCTTTAGCCCAAATTTGATTAGGCAAGGCAAGAAACCCCCGGAATGGGGATTGATAGATCTCAGCTTAGAAATTCACTGACACTCTTCGCTAGTTTGTTCCAAGAACAGTATTGTTATAAAGCAAAACTCGTCATTCGCGAATCTTGTTTACATGAATAGATAATCAGAGAACTGGTTTCTTTGACTGATATTTTAATGTTACATTGTTCTTGATTTTTCTCTCTATTTTTCGAAATTAATGATTACGCACTTTAATGGATGCTTAAATTGGTAGGAAGGTTCAAAGCCACAGATGCTAGCAGACTGCGTGCAGAATACAACCGGCTTGTAGAGGGTTTGGCACAAAGAGGAAATCTTGCCTGTATGTACTGTTTCTTACTATTCCAATTTCTTGCTTGGATGCTTCTTTTTTAACTTTACCATCTGCAGCTGATATTATCCATTTGTGTTATGTTTTGAAAAGTAACGGATGCATGGCTTTCAAATCCTGCCTTGCCTGATGACATTTTGAAGGAGGCTGTGCCTGGAAATATCCGGAGGGCTGAGCATTTCCTGTCTGTCTTACGAAGACTGGTGCAATATCTGAAAGGGCGCCTGCAAACTGAGAATGTTGAGACAGAAAGACCTGTTGATTTTGTTGCTTCAGTCAGTTCACAAGCTGGAATAGATCAGAAAATGCTTCGGTTCTGCTATGACCGCTTGCACTCTCTCATGCTTACGCTTGAAATAACTGACACAGATGAATTCTTACACATTCAAACAATCTGCGACTTTGCAACACTAGTTGGAACATACATGCAAGGTTTTTCTATAATCATCGAACCCTTTGATGAGAGAATGCCTCATATTCCAGACCCTGTGTTGCAGGTGTGCCATTGAGCTGCTTCCTATTATGTTGCAATATATCATCTACTGACATTTTTTTCCCTCGACTTATTAACTCATCACCTTTGGGATGCAGCTTAGCTGTCATGATGCCTCACTTGCCATAAAGCCTGTTTTCGATCGCTTCCAGTCGGTTATTATAACTTCTGGAACTCTAAGCCCTATTGATCTTTATCCTCGTCTTTTGAATTTTAATCCAGTCATAAGTCGGAGTTTCACGATGTCGTTGACAAGGGATTGCATCTGTCCCATGGTTCTGACTCGGGGAAGGTATTACACAACAAGCTCATTTTTTTGCTGGCCTTCCATATCATCAAGTCTAGTATATCTGAGGCTAATCTGCCTATAAAATTCTTGCTTCTTTTTGTGAAACTTTGCAAGATATGTGTATGCACAGAAAAGCTTTTTTTGATAAAATTAGTGTCGACATGTTCTCAATTTTTTTCTTTTTCACATACATATGACTATGCATACAAAGCTTTCTTCTTTGGGTTACTTGCTTTAATATTATTATGCCAAATTTCTAAAATAAACTGCATTTTCTAATTTTCAGCGATCAGCTACCTGTGAGTACTAAGTTTGATATGCGTAGTGATCCTGGTGTTGTGAGGAACTATGGACGGCTCTTGCTGGAAATGGTTGCTGCTGTCCCAGATGGCATTGTCTGCTTCTTCGTCAGTTACTCCTATATGGATGGTATTGTCAACAGTTGGAACGAAATGGGAATTTTACAGGTAGTTTTTTGCTGTCTTTACTATGGGTATACTCTTCAGCTTATTTGTCACGTAGTTTTTGAGAAAATCATACCACAGCTTCCTCCATTTCAGCACAAAGACTATACTGGCTGAATAATGATAGGGAATTTTCACATGTAGCTCATTAGGGGTTTCTGCTGACATCAATGAGTATAAACAGAAAAATGGCAGACCTTGGGATTGACATAACAGATCCTCCTTACCATCTGGTTTCCTCTCGAGGGTCAAATCCTCCAAAACAAAAGAGTGCATCCAGATCCCTTTTTCCTAATCGTTTCCAAATCTTCCCTCTTCTTTCACATTTATTTTGATCCTTTTAATTGAATATCAGTAGCTCCTTACAGTAGCCTGGACTTTTTTTGTTTTTGTTTTCTCCTTTTATTTTTCCCAATGGCCAACCATCTCCAATGGTTTGCTACTTTTTTAAGATTCTCGTCTAGCTTGATCTTGCCTAATTTCGTGAAACACCCACTTTGAACTTCTCACTGAAATTGCATTGTCTTATGACCTTTCATCCTCGATGTTGCCCAGAGCTTGTTGGTTATATAGTTAAGTATTATTATTTAAATCAGATAGTAAATCAACAACTGTGAACACCTTGAAAACACATTGCAACCTTTTAAAACTCTTATTTTAGACATCCTTATCCATCTCTTTATTATGTGAAAATAGAACCTAAGAAGTTAAAACAATCTGTTGTCTGTGAACATTCATTGCACTCTCCACTCAGCTGGTTATAGTGAACAAGAAGAGAATAAAACTTTCCACAAGATCAAGATATGGTTCAGTCTTTGAGATACTTGTTCTTCTACAAGCATGTATTATCCTTGAATGCTATTTAAGAATATGAAAACTGAAAAGTGATGTGAGCTTTTATTCTAAACATAGTCCAATGACAGGAGATTGCAAATTTGACAAATTTTAGTTATGGATCCAGCTCTATTTTATAATGGAATGCTTTAATGAGGTTACCTCAACTATCCTATAGCTCATGTCAATTAAACTAGCACTGAGGAATTCTTGTAAGAAAACCAAGATTTCTTTTGGTTAGAAAAAGGGCAGCCTAGAGCATGAGGTTCCCGCCATTGCGGGGTCTGGGGAGGGTCATATGTAAGCAACCTTACCCCGTATGTCGAGAGGCTATTTCTGTATTTTGAATCAGTGACTTTTAGGTCACTGTGGAGCAACCTCACCGTCCCTCTACCACCTATTTGTACCTAGGTTGGTCGAAAACTTGAACCCAGAATTTCTGGTCGAGTTTGTCAGAAAAATTCCCAGAATTAATTTGGGGCCAAAATACTTGAGGGATAACACCACTCAAGACTCAAACCCTTGACCCTTGCTTACAAGCAAGGGGTGTGACCACTGAACTACTACTTAGTTGATGATTAGAGTAAATTATTGATTTTTAAGATAAGCTAAAGCTTGAAAGATTATTTAGGTGCCTTTTTTTCCATATTTTACGTGCGTGCACTATTACACAATGTAAGGTTTCTATGTTGTTTTTTTTATTTTGTTGATTTTATTTTTTTCTTTTAATTGAAATTGTTTTTTGCTCTCCTCCAATATATTTAATGAGATCATGCCAAATATTGTTGGAGAACTTTATCTGTGGTTCTGAAAAGCTATCATGGTTGGTGGCTGTTAATAATGCCAGATGATAAACCCCATTTATGTGGTTATGATAATGGGAAAGCAGGTGCGAGACTTTAGTAGGCTAGCTAACTATTAGGGTACTTAAGTATTTGTGTTCCTGGCAGGTTTATCTGGTTCATCCATGGATGCTAGAATCTGTTTTGTGGAGACTATAGTTGAACTGCTTAATAGCCTAAGTTTTATTCATTCCATTAATGTTCATGGGACTAGTTATACATTTTTTTATGCATACATTATTTCTTAGTACTTCATTTATTTTCCTCCTTTTATCTTGCAATATTACTTTCTTTATTGTGGGCCCTCATGTTATTGTATGCATGTGATACTACAAAAGAAAAACCATGCTTCAGTATAAAACTTATCACTTGTTTTTGCAGGATGTGATGCAGCACAAGCTAGTTTTCATTGAAACTCAGGATGTAGTAGAGACAACCTTGGCTCTTGATAATTATCGTAGGGCTTGTGATTGCGGGAGAGGTGCTGTCTTCTTTTCTGTTGCCAGGTACTGTTTCTGTCTTAATAACATTCTTTCTAAAATGCATCAGTTTGGCCGTCAACTGATCTGAGCGTAGTTCTGCTGTTCTTATATCATCATTATAACCAATGTGAACCATGCAAAACGTGCAATTATAATGGTGGATTGCCAAACAAGGGGATTGACAGGAGTATGTCAACTGATTGATATATGTTCTTTGGTTCGACGAGTAAAATCCTTTTGTCTGTGCAGAATCATGGTTCTTGTGCTTCAGAGTCTGACTCAGTTGGAATGACAGGGGTTGGCATTGTATCTGCTGCATGAAAAAAGTCGTGTAACATGACTCATGTTTGTCGCTTGATCTTACTATTGACTTTTATCTTACCACAGTCAAAATTGATGCTGCTTTCATGATCTTACTATGTATAACCATGTGATGACATGAACTGGAGTTGCTCAATTCAGTCATGTGGATTTATGCATTCATATTAAGAAAGTTTTAGCTCCTAGAACAACATCAATTATCACCCCAACCACAACCCTTGGCAATGGGATTTAGCAGAGAGGTTCATCTTGTTCATTTTTGCTGAAAGAATCTCACTTGGCAAACTAAAATACATTATGCACTATTAATAAGTTAAGCTGTCATTACTAGTTTATAGACATTCTATGAACTATTAATAAGTTTTGAGCTGACTTACAAAAGTCAAGTATCATACATTATCTTAGACATCTTCTGTATTGCATGATATTAGTAATTTATAATATGAAATCACATCGTAGAATTATATTTATATAGCGATGATACTAAATAAGCTTAAATTTCCAGGTTTAACTGTAAGGGAAATTGTAAGTTTGTTTTCAACCTGGAACTTTAATTTGAAAGTTTACATTTAAATATCAAATGGTATTTTATTTGACATAGGTGACTGATTATCCAATAATACCTCCATCTTTATCTCTCCATTAGTGGCATCAGTTAACTTTTTTATATTATAATGATGACTTGATGCAGCAACTTGCTTATGCTGAAATGAATATGAAATTTAGAAAGAGCTGCATATCTCACATATATAGCCTGAAAAAGAAAGATAAGATTAATTGGAGGCAAGAAAGAGAGGTGGAATGCAGAAAGGAACAGAATTCTGAGCAAAAGAGAGATTAGAAGATGAAAGCTAAGCTTGGCTCCTAGCGTTCTCTTGGAGAGAGGGGGGGCCCATGACCGTCCATCCATTTTCCTTCTCTCTTTCTTTTGGTGGGTTGGCCCAATAAAAGGGCCCCACGGCTCCTGAACTTGCTTCAATGGCACTATTAACTTGATTTGTGACCTCACGATTAATCTAGGGCCTCAAAGTTTGAAATTGGATCTTTTATTCTCAGTTCCCCAGCAAAATATGCACCAAAAACTAGAAAAAAAAAGAAAGCCATAAAACTCGCAGTAAACCCCGGAAAACTGAAATCAAACAAAAGTTTCTCCACCCTAAATTTCTGTCATCACCACCTTGTTTGTTCTCCTAACTTCTACTGCAATCACCAAATTTCTCCACTTTCTCCTCTATTGCTGATATTGTCTCCCGCTGTTTATTACCTTTGAATAACTAATATCTGTAAAGTGTAGATAAATGATGGGATGGAAGATAATTATCCATCATAGTGGGGGGTTATATGTTTGAGATGTTTTATCAATGCATGGAGATGCATGATCATGCGTAACTGGATCTTTAAAGAAATAAAATGTCACATTTCTGGCCCATGATCATGAGCATAATGTTGATTGAAAATATTCATCTTGAATCTACAACTGTAAAAGCAGGAGTTCACTTCCTGCAGAGTCTGACTTCAACAGTATGCCTTTTAAAATGAATCATATTGCTTAAAAAATGGCCTTTCCTGCCATTCAAGATGGACTTATTTGAGGACAGCAGAACGTCCTAGTGTTGGTTTTAAGATGCAAGATGATGCAATGCAACTATTTTTCTTTTTTTAGCCTTGTAAATGACCATTCTGGTTTTGTCATCTGTGCTTGCACATTCTATTAGTCTGACTTGCATATTCAAAGTTAGGTCACTTTCTTTGAAATGAATGTTTTTACTAGATGCAGCCAAATAATGCTGCTAATCTTTCCTTTCTGTTTTTACCCCTTGCAAAAATGACTTTTTCCTATCCGTCCTTGAACAATCACAATCTCTGGTTGTCATACGTAATATGAGACTATTTCCAAAGAAAAAGCTTAATATAAGGAGTTAGCTAAATGTATGTTACTTAAACCTGCTGAAGCTAAGCGTGTATGCACCATTTCAGGGGAAAAGTGGCTGAAGGTATAGATTTTGATCGACATTATGGCAGACTAGTGATTATGTTTGGTGTTCCTTTCCAGTACACTCTTAGCAGGTGAGCTTTTGTTTTTTCCTTCTAAGATCTGTTTTTTGTTCCACTGTGCAATTAAATACTTGACCAACAAGCCTAACTCTATCTAGACATGATCAGCTTCATGAGTGATGGTATGATCTATCAGAGTCTCTGTAAATTTTGCGAGCAACACTTTATTTGACTTGAATTGTATAGACTGGTTTGTGCAATAGAGCAGCCTACTGTAAAACCCAGAACATTTGGCAGTTACAGAGACCAACATTACCAACTACACAGTTTAAGGTCATGCAACTGAGAGCAATCCTCCAAGGTTGCCATAGATTTGTCAAAAGCCCAGGCAAGGTCGGGACACTCTTGAGATAGAGAACCATATGTGGCTCCAAAGCAAAAAATTACAAGCTGAAATGCTATAAATGAATCTCTAGAGCTGTGTTCATATCTTATTTAATTCTTTGTACTTGCAATATTCAGCATACTTAACTTGGCATCAAAGTCTGCCGAACCGGTCCGTATCGACCGGTACGGACTGGTTTGGCTTGGGACCGGTACCGGATCAGCATGGAATCTGGTACCGGTAGCTTATCATTAGGGGACCGGTATGGGCCGGTACGGGATCAGCGTTGGATCAGCGTGGAATCAGAAAGCGGTACAGAACTGGTACGGGCCGATACCGTACCGGCCCGGGCCGCCACTGGTACGCCGACCGGTGCCGGTACGGCGGACCTTGCTTGGCATTATGGTTAAAATTAGTGTTTTTTTCTAGGACAAATTGTCTAGTTAGTTATGATCTTTAGGGATTTATATGGCTCATCTTGTTTAAATTTTTCATTTGTAGGATATTGATTGCCAGGTTAGAGTACTTACGTAACACTTTCCAGATAAAGGAGGGTGATTTTTTGACATTTGATGCGTTGGTATGGTTGTCCATCATTGATTTTAATTGGCATGCTACAATCTTGTCGCTGTCATTTATCCTTTCCAGTAAACTTATCAGAAATCATGGCATTCATCTTTGGCATTTTACTCTGCAGAGGCAAGCTGCGCAATGTGTTGGCCGAGTAATTCGCTCTAAGGCAGATTATGGGATGATGATATTTGCTGACAAAAGGTAATGCTGCTTTAGTTTACATCTATCACTTGTGTAAGTGTTAGCTTGGGAAATTTGACACCTAGTCGTTTGTTCTACTGCCATTTTGTTTTTAGCCGGTACAGAGTTAGCATTTTTAGTTTAGTCCTTGTCCACGGGCTTGTGTTTTGACACAGACTTGTTTCTGAACACAGTTATTTACGGTTTTTATGCATGAACAGGCCAGGGATTAATTATAATATGGCCATGAAAATTCAAGAAATGGGTATTAAAGTTTCAGTCGAAAGATATCAGATGTAAAATGACAGTCATTCTGGTAGGGGACTTAATTAACCCTTCTAGTTTTCTTTGGCAACCCAAAATATTGCCTAAGATTCTCTCTCTCTCTCTCTCTCTCTCTCTAGAAAAGGTTGCCTAATATTTCTCATATGGTTCACTTTATAAGATGAAAACTATAAACATCTTGCTAAGTGTGTCATGCTTATAGGTAAACAAAATTTGTATGTGGTGGGAATTTAATTGTCATTTATTTCTGAAAGTATGAATTATTACCCAAGTCTTGCGTCAACTAGAAGAGGTAAAGAAGAATGGAGCAGCTGTTCCATTATCTATTAGTCGATCTTCACAAATGTATTGCTAAATGTGTTTTTATGAGCATTTAACTTTGAATTTGCAATAACTAAATATTATATTACATCCTGTGGTAGGACCGAAAAATAGAATATTGACTATTTATGGTTTCATTTTTGTATTAAAATTAGTATTCTCATCAGAGAAAGGCTTAAATTATCATATATACACATGCACACACACACAATAAATAATATAAATTAAATTTTATCTTCAGCATTTTGTATAGATGGAGGGATATTTTGTATTTGAGAGTTCCCTTGGCTATTATTCAATTTTTTACAAATACCTAAACAATTTTGATTCAGTTGTCAACAATAATCATGATGATTTGAATCCGCTAAGAGAACCCTTTAGAAAGCTTGCTTGTTTATAGCTAGTGATTTAAGTGTTTTGGCACAGAATTGTGATGAAGTTTAAGAGTAGCATTTCTGCAAATCCTGATGTTGAAAAAAGGATTTTTTTTTAAAGAATGAAGTTCTGTGCAAATGTTCACAGTTGTTTGCTTCTATCTTATTTGATGTTACGAATTTTTATATGCAGATATAGTCGCCATGACAAACGCTCTAAATTGCCTGGGTGGATATTGTCACACTTGCATGATGCACACCTCAACCTTAGCACAGACATGGCTTTGCATATAGCACGTGAGGTGTGTTCTTTGGGCATAACTTATGCATTCAATGGCATAAATAAACAATATCATCATTTGAACTGTGTTATGTAATCTTTGTGCTGGTTCATGCTTTCTATATTCCCAAGATAATTCTTTATTTAGTCTCTGCACTAGCTCGTGCATTTATATTTCCAAGCTAATTCCTGCTTGCATTGTTTGATTTTTCTTATTCCATTCTTTTGGCATTAGAGCACTTGGGTTTTGATGTTTTTTTCTTTCATTAGACTGAACATTCTAAGAAAGCTTAGAACCTCCTCCACATCAGATGTCCACCAGACTTGCTATAGTTCCTTCCCTCCGCCCTTCATTTGAAAGAGCAATTTTCCCAGATAATGTCTTAGCCTTATGGTCCCCAAGTTAATAGAACATAATCGTATACCTGTCATCCATTTACTTAACTAATTTTCTATCTGAAGCAATGTACGATGTTCTCTTGGATTCTTTTTTAATGAAGCCAGCTAGTGATAATAAAAGAGTTTTGAGATATATAAAGCCTCTTATGGGAGATTTTCTCACTCACATATTAGATGGTAAGTCCCATTTGGCTGTGATCCCTTTATGGTTAGGTGGATAGAAGCCTTTTTATAGCCTTGAGGTGTCAATATACTTTGTATCATGTTGAATAATTCATTAGTTCATTGCCCGAATGATTGCTCAAATTATTCTGAGGTAATTGAATTCATCTAGAGTATTTAATTTTCTATGAATTTTTTGATTTATTCATGAGCAATTTGCAAGTTATTCAAGGAAAACTTTTGGATAATATGATGTTAATTATTGTTGTTTGTGATGATCTCATTGCCATCGTTAATTGTTAAAGACATCTCCGGTAGATAAATATATATTAATATATCAATAATTTAACATTCTTTAAGTCTATATTTTATCGATTTTTTTAATAATCTGATTTTAGAAGCTTTTGTAAGATTTCTGCTTTGTTTTTGAAATTCGAATGTTTGCTCCTAGCCTGATGATTCTGGATGTCAAACTCATGGTTATAAATGAAAGTTCAGTTACTCTCACTGGTTGGCGACTTCTATGTGATTATTAAAGTTGTATTTCCATTGAGAATGAGCTTTCAAAAAATTTAATGTCTTTGCCATTATTCATAATTATTTATTCTAGAACTCAGCAGTTGGTTGACAACTTAAACCTGGCTTGCATTTGCATTTTCTGTTGTGCATAAATGTTATATCTTCTCTGAAGAATTTATTGCCCAGCCTTCTTTCATAGTTTCAAAGTTGTTATTTAAAGATGTCAATGAGGAATCTTAAAATATGTGATAATTGGTCCATCTTATTAAGTATATTTTATAATACTCAATTTTATTTTTGCTTTTGTGAAGTTCCTTCGAAGGATGGCCCAACCATATGATAAGGCAGGTACTGGTGGCAGAAAGACACTCTTATCGCAGGAAGACTTGGAGAAAATGGGTGAGGATCCTATGAATATGTTTTGACTGTTAGAAGTGCGGCTTTCAACACTAGGTTCATTAGTCGTGTGAGATTTATGCGCGGACTGCTTCAGTTTTGCACTGGTAAATGCTATTTACAGAGTACTGGCGGAAAATTTTGTATCCTGCATGTTATTTTCTTCTGTTTATATTTTACATTATTTATGTGTTTATTTTCTTTTAATCTTTGTAACAGTATGCAAACTTAAATATCCGTGATTCTGTAAAGGAACACAACATAGCCATGGAGGCTAACAGAACTTCATGAGCTTTCTGCCCCTGTGCTCTTTCCTGCCTTGTACTTACAAGTTTCCAGTTCTAAAATATGAAACTAACTTAAGCTTTCTTTGGAATAAAGCTTTTTTTAATTTCCGGATTTCTTACTTTAAATAAGTATATCAGTGATCCAGAGACTAAGGAATCTATTCCTGTTAGCAAGTAGGAAATGACAGCAATATTTTTAACCAGAGTTGAATGACCTGAACAAAATAGGGCACAATGAGGGGAAATTCCTGTTGTCATTGGTCAGTTTCCTCTTCACTGAAGTCCTCCACAGGAATCTTAATGAATCTTGGAATCTTAAGAACCTCTGATTCTCTAAAAGAAAAAAAAAATCTTAAGGGCCACTATTTATAAGCAGTCCTTTTACATAATATCAATTGTTCTCCTAAGAGATTAGTTCTTGGCTATGTGTTCATAACAAATTGTATCATTAGACATGCGTCATGCAATTATGCATGATCTGCTCTCAGGACAGGTTTGGCCTTACTATGTTTTCTAATGTGATTTCTAGTGTAGGCATGTTATTATGGGCTCATTTTATCTAACAAATGTTAGTTCCAAATTATGATTAGATTGAAGGATTAGTGTTTTTTTTATATATTATAGGCATTTATTTTATAAATGTTCTTTGTGGTAGTTACGGTAGTTTCTAAAAGGTATCCATTTGTTAAGTATTTCATTAGGATCCTCTTTGATGAGGTTCCTAGAAGGTCGGCTCCCTTTTGGGGGAACCGTTCAACCTATATTTTGTTTCAATATTCTATTTTCATTAGATACATAATATTTGGTGTTTGTGACATTGATAAGCTGATTTAGTGGAAGGGACAGAGTTTGATTACTTCATTTTAGAATGATTGTTTAATTTAAATTATAATTATGGTAATAATGTAATAAGTTATTTATTATTATTATTGTTATTTTAAATTTTAGTATAAATATTTATAAATATCTTTAAAAATTAATACTCTTATGTCCTTTTCTCCTTACAAAAATATGTATTTTGAAGAGGTAAATCAGAGAGCAGTTTTTTTCTAAGTAGATTCCCTCCATGGGACCATGGATAAGTGCTGATCGACCTAATAGATGACATAGTTTAATACATGAAGAAAATAATAATTAATATTTAAATTATAATAAAAGTGCTCAAAACAAAATATAGTGTTCATTTTATTTATTCTAAATCTATTTTGTTTTATTTGAATTCAAGAAAGTTATTTTCATTTATTTTAGGAAATAAAAACCCTTTATTTTAAGCTTGTCAGAAAGATGCTTGGTTTAAAAAATAAATTTGGTGTTCTGATTTATTTTAAGAAATAAAAATATTTATATTTTTAGATAAATGTTTGATTAAAAAATTTAATCGCTAGAGGAAGGGTTTGAACCTTCGACCTTGTGGTTAACAGCCACACGCTCTAACCAGCTGAGCTACTCCAGCTTGGATGTTATGCCTATATGTAAGATTAAAAATTCATAAGTATGGCTAATCTGGTCCCACTCCAATCATTTTAGATTTTTTTATTCTAAATATTTTGGAGATAAATTCCTTGAGTGTTTACATTGTAAGCTGGTATTACTTTACAATGCAACCCACTTGATAGAGGGAAAAATGGATCGTCCAGCTCACAACTAAAAGGCTGCCCAATTTCGGTCCGGTAAACATCAACGACAATCGGCTGAATCTTTACTTTGACCCAAGACATTCGCCGACTCCCCCGATCGAGCTTGGAGTACATCCGGACAATCGTCGGCCCGCCCCGACCAAGCTCGGAGCGCCGACCCCAGCGATACGCTCCAACCCTCGAGCTCTCCCCGACCAAGCCGAGCTATTTCCAGCACCTGCCAAGCCAATCTCGTTAAACACATGACGCGACTACTTAACGAGCTCGGCCTCGCCAACGACCACACCCGTTTGCGGGCCTACACCCACCTACGTGCCCGTACTTCATCACACTACCATGTTATGTCTCCATAATCGGCCAACAACAGTTAAACGACACCTTGACTACTCCGGCCATATTCTGCCGTAACTGCCAACACTCTACCGTTCTTAAGAACGGGATGTACTGCACATCAGCAGCCAGCCTGAGCTGTGCGCCATCCGGCTCAGAGCCACGCCCCCTCATGATGAGGGCTGATAGTACTTCCGTCACCTGGGCCACTCCACCGAGGCTATAAATAGCTCGGTTAGGTAATTTCTAAGGGACCCTTTTGGCTGGGCAAAATTTACCCCACTCTAACTTGATCGTCGGAGGGCCCTCACCGGAACCTCACCGGTGAGGCTTTGTGCAGGTTCATGGCCGTCGCACAGGAGGTGGCTCCCGTCTCTCTCTTCAACCACTGGCGGCTCCCTCGACTCCACCGGCGTGGTCACCCTCGGGCCGAATTTGAACCACAACATTTTTGGTGCTAGAGGAAGGGCTTGAGTCGTGATCACAAGGATAATGAGCCAAGAGGCCCCAAACACGTCGAGCAGTCGGGAATCAGCGCCCGACTGCTCTTTCCAAGGTCCACCTCCGGCATCGCACGTCCCTACAGACCAAATCTCTTAAATCCAGCCGGAGTAGTTTTACCTGCTCGCCCAGCAAGTCCAAGCCTTGGCCGTGGTTATCCAAACCCTTCATTCGGCTGGAGTTTCGTCAACCACTGTACTCGACAAGAAGGTCAAGGTAGCGAGGCGACAAATCCAAATGCTTTGGGATCAGATCGCGGAACTCCGCGATGAGTGTTATCGATCGAGGAGCAGGTCTCCTCGGAGATCTGGGAGACATCTCTCCCATCGAAGTTTTGAGGAGTATACTCCTCTTACGTCCTCTCGAGCCCAAGTCCTCACGGAAATTGAGGGTTGCGGCTACCTCCAATCTCCTCCGAAGATGCGATCATCCAAGTCACAGAAGCGCTTAGGCAAATACCGTCGCTTTCATAGAGATTACGACCACGACACGGAGGATTGCTATCAGCTCCATGATAAGATTCATGATAAGATTGAAGTAATCGTCCACCAAGGCCATCTGAGCCGATTTGTTGGCGGGTCAACCAACAGAGCAGAGCTTGACGGGCAGACTTCGGGTTCGTCTGACGGATCCGACGACGGACGCCCCGGTGCGGGCGCTACCAATACCCCGCCTATGAATCTTACGTTGATGCTGCCCTGGCCCCAAGGGGCCGAGAAGAGGCCGCGCTCACTGGCTCGAGGCGGGTGACCCCAGATGTAAATTACTCCCCCCAAGAAAGGACCTTAGCCTCCTTCAGGTTAGGGCTTTCTCCCTTAGACCATAATCTAATGAAGTTATCTTCCGAAATTCTCCCAAGACGTCTCTGAAGTATCCTAGGAAGCTCGGCGCACACTTGATATCCCGGCAGCGTGAGTCGTATGCCGACGACTTTATAAAGTCGCCCCCGGAGCTTGCCTCGGGGCACTTTGCAGGACTTAGCGAGGGCCCAAGGGTTTCGCAACTGCAGGTGCCATCTACAAAGTCGCCCTTTGAGCTCGGCTCGGGTTGCCCTACGGCGTCAACGGGGAGCCGAGGAAGAGCACCTCCATCCGCAGGATTCTACGAGTTCGCCCCTGATCTGAGTGGGGGGCATCTACAAAGTCATCCTTTGAGCTAGGCTCGGATGCCTTGCGACATCAACGGGGAGCCGAGGAAGAGCACCCGCGTCTGCAAGACACTCGGATAGATGATTATCCCCGAACTTATTATTTTCGAGGTGGCTTCGGCCCTTCGGGTGGATTTCTAAGTCTCGAGTTGGCCTCGGCCCTCGAGTGGATCTCTACGTTCGGGTATATGTTTATCCCCAAACTTATTATTTTCGAGGTGGTTTCGGCCCCTTGGGTGGATTTCTAAGTCTCGAGTAGGCCTCGACCCTCGAGTGAATTTCTACTTTCGGATAGATGTTTATCTCCGAACTTATTATTCTCGAGGTGGCTTCGGCCCCTCGGGCGGATTTCTAAGTCTCGAGTTGGCCTTAGCCCTCGAGTGGATTTCTACGTTCGGGTAGATGTTTATCCCCGAACTTATTATTCCCGTAGTGGCTTCGGCCCCTCGGATGGATTTCTAAGTCTCGAGTAGGCCTCGGTCCTCAAGTGGATTTCTACACTCGGGTAGATGTTTATCCCCAAACTTATTATTCTGAGGTGGCTTCAGCCCCTCGGGTGGATTTCTAAGTCTCGAGTAGGCCTCGGCCCTCAAGTGGATTTCTACATTCGGGTAGATGTTTATCCCCGAACTTATTATTCCCGAGGTGGCTTCGGCCCCTCGGGTGGATTTCTAAGTCTCGAGTTGGCCTCGGCCCTTGAGTGGATCTCTACGTTCGGGTAGATGTTTATCCCCAAACTTATTATTTCCGTGGTAGCTTCGGCCCCTCGGATGGATTTCTAAGTCTCGAGTAGGCCTCGGCCCTCGAGTGGATCTCTACGTTCGGGTAGATGTTTATCTCCGAACTTATTATTTCCAAGGTGGCTCGGCCCCTCGGGTGGATTTCTAAGTCTCGAGTAGGCCTCGGCCCTCGAGTGGATTTCTACAATCGGGTAGATATTTATCCTCGAACTTATTATTCCCGAAGTGGCTTCGACCCCTCGGATGGATTTCTAAGTCTCGAGTTGGCCTCAGCCCTCGAGTAGATATCTACGTTCGGGTAGATGTTTATCCCCGAACTTATTATTTTCGAGGTAGCTTCAGCCCCTCAAGTGGATTTCTACATTCGGATAGATGTTTATCCCCGAACTTATTATTTCCGAGGTGGCTTCGGCCCCTCGGGTGGATTTCTAAGTCTCGAGTTGGCATCAACCTTCGAGTGGATTTCTACGCTAGGATGCATGTTCATCCCCAAACTTATCATCCCCAAGGTGGTTTCGGCTCCTCGGGTGGATTCCTAAGTCTCGAGTTGGCCTCGATCTTCGAACGGATTCCTGCTCTCGGGTGGATGCTTGACCCCAAGCTCGCCTGTGCTTCTGAGTTAACAAAAGCCCTCGGACCAGCTTCTATCCTCAAGATAATTTATGATTGTTTGTCTTTTGCTCCCCCGGGTAAGGCTTAAAGTGGCCCGCGTTATTAAATGAAGAGCTACGAGCTCATCTTACATAAGGTTTATTTTTAAATTAGGGGTGTAGCGAATCCGGAGATCCCTGCAAGTATTAAACGCAACCCCTGCTATGCGAGGTGGGCCCGGATCTGGGTCACATAATTCGGATCTTGATATCCGCGTATGGAGCAAAACAAACTCAAACACTTGTTGAAAGAAAAAGGGATTTTATTGATAGAAAAGGCCGAAGGCCGAATACAAGAGTACCCGACCTCGTGGTCGGGAGAATTACAAAGGGCCTAAACGGCCAGCCTTACAAGAATAAGAATAAAAATCAATCGACATGGACAACCTCCACATTAGTGTCGGCTACGGGCTCCGGCTCGGTTGCGACCTCGGGAGCGTCGTCCCTGCCTGCTTCAGTGGCTTTAGCTCCAGCGCCAGCATCAGGAACAACCGATGATTCCACTCCATTGGCAGCTTCGGGGGCAATCTTCGACCTGGCCTCGGCAGTGGCGTCCACTGCACCTTCACTTGCCTCATCAGCTTCGTCCAGGTTTGGTTCAAGGCCGCTAAGGTCGACCCAGGGGCAGAACTGCTGAACTTGGAGACGACAATTGTTGAAATCTTGGACCATAGCAGTAGCAGCCCCTTCCGCCAGCTCAGCGAGGTACTTCTCTGACTGACGGAACCTCTCAACGACCTCACGAGCGGACGACTCCACCAGGCCCTCGAGCCGCCCGACCTTCAACCCCCGCTCCTCCGCCTCGCCCTGAAGGCGAACCAGAGTGGCTTCAAGCTTGGAGAAGCGGCTTGCAGAGGAGGAGCGAGCCCGAGAATGCTCGGCCTCCATGGCTTGGATCTGAGCCAGTTTATCCTTTATTACGACCTCAGAAGCATGCACCTTCTTCTTGGTCTTCTGAAGCCGCTGTGCAACGACAGCAGCTCTTTCTTCGGCTTCACGCCGCTGCTGCTCAACGGCCGCCGCCCGATCCTCGGCCTCCTATTGATCCTGCGCGGCAAACGCTGCTCGGCCTTCAGCCTCTTGTCTTTGGAGCTCGGCACGCTCCATTCTCAATCGGAGCGCTTTCAGCTCCTCTCAATCGACAAGTATGTTGGACATCAACACGTCAACCACATGAAGAGACTGGCACAGAAAGAGAAGTGTCAGCAAAAGTTAAACATCCACAAAAGAAACAAACAAGGGACAGAAGTGCGACATCACTTAGCCATACGCTCGTTGAGTAGACATTATGGATGAGGTCGCGAAGGTCGTCTTCCATCAATGCGCGGTCGCGCGGAAGCATGATGCTGTGCACAAGCTCGCGAGCAACCTCTTCGGATTCAAGGGCCGAATCGCCCTCAGGTACGCGCCGTGATGGTTCCCCACCGGACTCGGGAAACATTGGCTCAATCCTCGCCAAGGCCGAAGCTTCGGAGAAGGTCGCAGCCTTGGCGCATATTGAGACCGTGGGGGGGACTGAAGTCCCGGACTCACGCAGTGGCTCGGAATCCGGCCCGAACGGCTGGATTATCATAGCAATCTCCAGGACTTGGTCGGTAGGTGCGACCGCTGCTTGGATGGGAGGATCTCCCCTATTCGTTGATTGGGGCACCTCGGCCTCTTCTGCGGGCCCCCGGCTAGGTCCGACCAGAGAAGGGGCGACAACCTCGGGCTCTCCCTGCTCGACCTCGAGGCCGGAAGTAACTTTTGCCTTCTTTAGCCTCCCCTCAAGATGGACCCCTTTCGGGGGCGGCCCTCTTCTTCTTATATATGGCCATCAACGTCTTGGTGTTGAAGATCATCCCTGCAATATCTGTAGACAAAAAGTCTTATCAACATTCCCGATATTAAAGGGAAAGAAGGAAGAGTCAAACTATTCTTACCCTCGGGACGAGCCGGGCTCAGGCCAAGATTTATCAGGGCTTCCTCACTGAGCAGGTCGGGGAGCCGAGGAGTCTCTTTCAGCCCGAGCAAACTATCCAAGGTCTTCTTCTCGGACTGTGACAACTGCGGGAGCCTATTGTTTACTGAGGCTAGCGGAAAGCTCTAGGTCGGATTAAATCCCTACGACCGCTCGGAGGAGATGTAGAAGAAATTATCCTTCCACCCGTGGATGGAAGTAGGCAGGCCCCCAAATAGCTTAAGCCCTCCTCAAGGGAAGAAGTACCACCACCCTTTATCTACAGGGTTGCCTTTTAATATAAAGCAACTCCTGAAGACATTCACCAAGGGGGGAAGCCGTGTGCCAGGCAGAGGGCGAGGAAGCCGATGATTAGCCTCCATGAATTCGGGGCAAGCTGCGCAGGTACCAGGCCATACGCCGTCAAAAGCTGACCCACAAACCCATGCAGAGGAAATCTCAGCCCTGCTTGGAGTGTATCTATGTACACACCGACCCAATCGCTAGGTGGGTTGGTGACTCGGCCTCCGAGGTTCGGGAGTTCAAGCACGAACTCCGGAGGAATGAAGAATCGGGCTCGAACTGAGCCCAAATCCTCGTCGGTTATGAGCGAGCTTGTTCCATACGGGCTCGGACCCACCCAAGTTCAACCTCTTCCACCTCGGAAGAAGCCGGAGCTCGCGATGGACCCACATCGAACATCGTTTCCCCCGTCGGCGAGTCCATTGCCCTGGTCTTAAGATTATAGGGAAAAGGGGGGAAAAAATGAAAGACTCTCCGAGCGACCGAAAGAAGGGATAAAATGCCTACCCGAAAGCTCGCCGAAAAGGGTTGGACGAGCATAGAAGGAGAATGACTCCCAGAAGAGGAAATCACGTGTGGCGCAAAAGCTAGCAAGGAGCTCCCAAGAACGTCCGGAACAAAGCTCCGACACCCCGGCAACGGCGGCTGAGGAAAGAAGGTCAGGAACAGGGGGAGGGTCAAGCAATGACCCTACGACCCCTTCTTTAGGCCTTATATAGGCCACTACAGCGGTTTCGATCGAGCAACCTAAATGATCATACGGCCTGAGATTCGCCATGTGTCGAGCCATAAGACGGCCTTAACAAATCTCTTCGAATCGCCTGACTAAATGCTGATTATTATGAAGGGCGCTCTGGAGCTCGAAATATTGATGATTGACCTCCCACCTTCTGCCGAATGAGATGCTTCGGAGAAGGGAGCATTAATAGCTGACTCCTCATTTTCTGCCAGACGGAATGCTTCGGGGGACGGAGAATAATGATTGAAACCCTCCTCGTCCCAATCCAACAACTTTCCAGAAAAGAACGCCCACGTGGAACCCTTGAAAATCTTTGTGGCAAATTCCACCTCAGAAAATCTAGTAGCTCGGACGTCCTAAGTCTGACGTCGAGCTCTCCGCCAAGAAGTACGCCGAAGCGTATCCAGTTCGGTACACGCCTCTTTTTGCTTATGTAATTAGAGAACTGGACGATCAGGAGTTTGATTACTTCCATCGTCCGAGCAGCAAGGCAGCTCGACCTCAGAAGTGGGGGGCAAATGATAGAGGGAAAAATGGATCATCCAGCCCACAACTAAAGGGCTGCCCAGTAAACATTAACGACAATCGGCTGAATCTGCACTTCGACCCAAAGTCAGCTTGTGGCCGTACTTCATTACACTACCGTGTCATGTCTTCATAACCGGCCAACAGCAGTTAGACGGTACCTTGACTACTCCGGCCATATCCTGCCGTAACTGCCAACACCCTATCGTTCTCAATAACTGGCTGTACCGCACGTCACCAGTTAGCCTGAACTGCGCGCCATCTGGCTTAGAGCCACGTCCTTTCATGATGAGGGCTGACAATACCTCCGCCACCTGAGCCACTCCATCGAGGCTATAAATAGCTCGGTCAGGTAATTTCTAATGAACTTTTTTGGCTGGACAAAATTTATCCTACTCTAACTTGATCGTCGGAGGGCCCTCACTGGAATTCCACCGGTGAAGCTTTGTGCAGGTTCACGGTCGTCGCACAGGAGATGGCTCCCGTCTTCTCTCTTCAACCACTAGTGGTTCCCTCGACTCCACCGGCGTGGTCACCCTCAGGCCGAATTTGAACCACAACACCACTCATATAAGTGACTTGAGAGGCTATGAAAGTTGATGAAGTGGCTACCATATATTATGTATGTCTTAGCACGACTCTCTATTGAAAGTGCATTTATCAAATTAGGTATGTAAATATGACAAGAAAACATGCCTCTCCTCATGTATATCTCTATATGCATCTCTAATATTAGTAGCAAGGTCGGCGAAATTGTTCCAAACGAGCGATTCGGAAAGTATGGAACCGTACCGGTAGTGGATTGGGACGGTTCTGACAACCGAAACGAAAAACATCCGATAGAGAGGGAGAAGGAGAAGGAAAGAGAGAAAAAAAAGCGCACGAGCAGGAGAGGGAGAGAGAGGGAGAGGAAGGGAGAGGGCCGCGGAGGCCAACGAACCGCGCGGAGGAGGGTTTCTGCTTGTGGTCCGTGTTTTGGTTGAAACAAGAGGCCTGGAGGGGGTTCTTTTTTAATTTTGTGATATTTTAGTGAAGTCGGCAAGCGAGAATTAAGAAGAGGCCCCTTTGGGGCTATGTTTCTTTCGAAACAGAGGAACGAAGGTGGAGACCCTCCTTCATGGCCTTCCGTGTGGCTGGCCTCTGCCACCCTCTTTCTCTCTCCCTCTTCTCTCTCTTTTCCTTTCTCCTGTTCTACTGTGTCGGTACGAGCCTGACACGGAACAATATGAAGGCGTACTGACCCATGCAACCGGGCAACTGATTCGGGTTCGAATTTTGATAGAGCAGACCTTGGTTGGTGGTGTGTGAATCGTCTTAGTTTTTGAGTTGAACATATTTTGCATTTGCATTTGTCAAATTAAGACTAAATCTAAGCTCATCCACTTTCAGAGGATTATCATTTCCTTCCTAATTCAGGTCAACAAGCCGGGTTCGGCTTAGTTGACGCTAACAAGTTCTGGTCAACCATCTTCAACGTGATAGGGTTCAGGTCAAGCCTGGGTTGAGGATATGTTCCTTTAATAATGGAGTCAACATGATCTCAACAACCACTTTCCACCCCCTACCTATAAATCACGTTGGTCTTCAACTTCGTACAAAAAGCATTTATAGA
Source organism: Phoenix dactylifera (assembly GCF_009389715.1). Classification (NCBI taxonomy): domain Eukaryota; kingdom Viridiplantae; phylum Streptophyta; class Magnoliopsida; order Arecales; family Arecaceae; genus Phoenix; species Phoenix dactylifera. Next base: position 7,486,560 of record NC_052392.1, read on the forward strand.
TGGATAACATAAGGAATGAAGTTTATTTTAAAAGAAAGTAATTTCTGCATAAAGTTAAGCCTATTTCGATGCAAAGTTGGGAATTTGAGCGCCAATGAATAGATATGAAATGGCAATCAAAATAAATGTATGAAAATCAAATTGAAAAAAAAAAGATAGGGATCACTCATCAATCATTCACCAGTTGTCTACTATCGAAGTTAGTGATCTGCTGAGTGGTGAGTAGGGTTCGGTTGACACCATCAATGTATCAACTGTCCTCGGCAAATTAAGAGTCCATTTGACATCACTTTTATTTTTTTTAAAATAAAATTACAAAATCAAGAGTAAAAACTATGTTTCGTAATATAGTTTTATTTTTATTCTTTTTAAGAATCACTTTTGTTACTTCTAAAAATTTAAAAAATTAAATATTTTTAAAAAATAAGAAATACATATTCGCAGCCACCACCAATGCCATGTCCACGAGCACTGTAGCCACCATCCTTACCATCATTTGGCTACATTTCCCACTATCAGTCTATCACCAATGCCTTATCTCCACCACACCACTGTACGGCTTAAAATGGGCTTGGGCCTGGCCCGAAGCCCATCGGGTCGGGCCAACTTTGTGTTGGGCTCGAACTAGGCTCGAAAGAGTTTAGATCGAATTTGGGCTTATATGTAGAGCATGTTTTTTTTTTTTTGTGCCGGGCTCGAGTATGTCATTGGCCCAACCCAAATCTAAGCCCGAACAAAGCGCAAAATGGAGTTCGAATTTAGGTTCAAATTAATTTGTTTTTTTGTTGTTATTTAGAGAGAATAATGAGGAACTAAAGGACAGATTAAAATGAGTTTAGTTACGAAAAATGTATTATGTATTATTTATTTGTGTTATAGAAGATATCTCAATTTTTAACTAGCTTATTTACTTTTAACTAGCTCATTCACTTGTGAAGCAATATTGTGAAATATTAAACTTCAATCGAATTCGGGCCAGACCTATTTTTGGCCGAAATAAGTAATTCGGGCAGGCCCAATTGGGTTCAGAGCTGGGCTCAGGCCTGAGCTCGGGCCTGAATTATCCAAAAATTTTCGGACCTGAGCTCAACCCAAAGCCTGAAAAAATCACTTAAGTCGGGCTCGGGTAGGGGCATGACCTGGCCCGACCCGACCGCACTCTAGCCTTACAGCACTGCCACCATCATCACTACCTCCATTTTACCGCATGCCACCAACCTTCTCATCATCCTTTTGCGATATATTTTATTTTTAAAAATAATTAACTAATGGTAAATATTTTATTTATTATTTTTAAAAATAGAAAAAAAGAAAGTGATGAAATGATACCTAACCTGATTAATTCAATGGTGGTCGATTGCCGTGAATAAAATTTTCAGTCAGCAGAAATTAAATATGGAACGATGGTCCATCCGCGAGGACCAAAATTGGACCTAAGGAAAGGTATCCGTGACCAGTAGCCCGGACCCGGCCCAAATATGCAACAATCTTTTAGCCCAAGCCCAAGAAGTTCAGAACTCTTCATCCTGATCCCTGGGAGTGAGAAAGGGAACGGTCGATCCTTTCGATCCGACCGAGATACCCGCTCTCAAATCTCAGGGCATTTCCCCCTTTTCCACCTTATTCTCGCCTCTAGGGTTCGGGCCGGGTAGGAGAAAAGGGCGGGGAGTTGGAATGGCGAGCGCGGTGGATCCGGTGGGGAATCCGATCCCGACGTCGGCGGTGCTGATGGCGTCGTCCAAGCGCATCGGTGCCCGGTGCCGGTCGGAGAACGCGGCCTTTCTCAACTGCAAGAAGAACGACCCCAACCCGGAAAAATGCCTCGTTCAGGGCCGGGAGGTCACTCACTGCGTCCTCAATCTGTGAGCATTCTAAAGAAAAAAGCCTCTTTTTTGTCTACAATTTATTTGTGAATTTTAGTTGGGAATCATTTGAATCTCGCCTTCTTCTGTTCTGATACTTCCGTCGGATTTATATAGGTAGATGAAGTTTTGCTATCATAAAGTTGGATTTTTTATTTATTTTCAGTAGATCTTCTCTAAAATTTCTAATATTATTTTCATTGTTCTTTATCTATATTTGGGAATATGTAATTTGATTTTGATCTATTGTAACACAATGTTGGAAGCGTTTCCGAATTTGTCTCACAGTACAGACAGTCCAGTTTGAACTTTTTCAATAGATCTTCTGAAAAAAAAAACTATTATTCTTGTCATATGTTTAGATAAAATTAATAATGACTAGGGGCTAAAATATTAACTCATGTTTCACGCAAGCCATTATAATTAGGGGTGGCAAAATATGACCCGACCTGCCAACCCGACCCGTGTTCGACCCGCCATAAACAGGTTTGGGTTTGGCCTAAACAGGTTCGGGTCGTAAACAGGTTGATCCGTTTAACCTGTTTATTAATTGGGTCGGATACGGGTTTTAGACGTCCAACCCGTTTAACCCGTATAACCTGTTTAATTGTTGGGCTGGTAGATAAAGGCCAGGAGACAATGCCCAGGCCTGCCCAACTTTCTGCCGCACGCGCACATGGGCCGTATGCACATGGCCTCAGCCCGATTTCACACGAATACGATCCCTCTTCCCTAGTTCCCTCACTGTTCCTCTCCCGTCTTCGCTCCCGTCTTCCCTCAAGACCCTCGCAGAGCCGCAGCCGCGCTCAAGTCCTCGGAAGGTCAAGGATTGCACATCAAGGGAGTGGAGAGAGGAAGAGATGGGAAAGAAGGCCATTGCTCCGTCGGCGGTGGCGGCGGACCTTGCTCGAATCGCTGCCTTGCCGACCTCGATCTTTCCATCTCCGCTGTCGTCGATCTCGGCCTCACCCTCTCCGCTGAGATCCAAGGATCGCCGCCCCCGACCTCGTCGCCGATGACTTCAGAGGCGCCCTCTCAATCGGTATGCCTCACTCCCTCTATCCTCCCCCCACCCCACAAACCCCACCACCAAACCCTCCTCCGGCGCCACCACCACCAGTCCATCCTCCTCAAGCCCTAATCCCTGAGGCAGGCCTGATCTATCGAAGCCGGCACCTCTCTCTCTCCGTCGAACCCTCCACCTCTCCGTCGAACCCCCCACCTCTCTCTCTCTCCGTCGAACCCCCCACGGCCCCACCTCTCCATCGAACCCCCCACCTCTCTCTCTCTCTCTCTCTCCGTCGAACCCCCCACGGCCCAACCTCTCCGTCGAACCCCCCACAGCCCCATCTCTCCGTCGAACCTCCCACCTCCCACCTCTCTCTCTCTCTCTCCGTCGAACCTCCCACCTCCCACCTCTCTCTCTCTCTCCGTCGAACCCCCCACGGCCCAACCTCTCCATCGAACCGTCCACGGCCCCACCTCTCTCTCTCTCTCTCTCGCCAGAGGCAACCCCACCGGCAGCCGTGTCTGTCGAGATCGACGATAGGGTGAGCGAGTGACCGGCCCACCCTCCCAGCTCTCTCTCTCTCTATTTGGTTAAACAGGTTAGAAGGGCAAATCCGACCTGTTTAATCGACCTGTTTATTAAACAGGTTAAATGGGTCGGGTCAGGTTACCTGTTTAATAAACAGGTCGGATTTAGATTTGTAATTTCTGACCTGTTTAATAAACAGGTCGGGTTCAGATTTATATTTTTCTGACCCGTTTAATATCTGACCCGACCCGTTTATGTCCGACCCGACCCGATTGCCACTCCTAATTATAATAAACCTCAAATATAAAGTGCTAGTTGGGCAAATAAACTGATATGATCATCCATAAGCATTTTTCAGAGGCAAAAGATAACCCGAGTTAGAAGGGAAGGAGCAAAAGCAGACTCGTAGACTACCAAAAACATGTGAAATTTGGTCAAAGTAGCACTTCTGAAAGACTAAAAATGCTCAGTTTCAAGTGAATTTGTGATCGGTTAATTAACCATCATGAGACATGTGCGTGGTCTAAATCAATGCTTTTTGCAAGGAAAGCCATCTACCACATATTCCAACTCCTCCCGTGCTTATTACCTTGATTAGATCTTTTAGATACTGAGTATGATTATTTGGATATGTATGTACATACATGTTTGTGTATCTATGTACTTAAATATGTATCCATGGATGGATGGATGCATACATGTAAATTTAAAATTTTATTTCTTGTGTGTCAAATTTATACCCCATTGTTTTTTTTTTTTGGGAGCGCACGCCGGGGGGGGGGGGGGGGGGGGGGTTCGGGGAACTGATCTTTCATGGTAGTTTTTAAGCATTGCATTATGAGTGCCTCTAAGAGTCACCATCCAATTTGGCATTCAAATGTGAGATTTTCTTTGAATCTTATATAAACTATCTTGCATTGGTTGAAACTAAATACTTAACTGTGGTCCATGATAACCTTCCTTCTTTTAGTTTTGGTATTTTGAGATGTTAACCTAGTAAGGTGGACATTCTGGAGGTCTTAAGCATCCTATGGTGTTCCTAAGTGCACTGAAGAAAGCGCTTTAAGTCTAGCTTGAGAGTGTATCTTAACAGATTAAGATAGGAGAAAAAAGAGTTATTCTAAGAACATGGACTAAAGCATGAGCTGGAAAGGATCATTCTCCATTGAAAAAATAGCATTGATGCATCATCATCATCATCAGCACTACTATGTAACTAGAGAAATCATCATCATCATCATCATCACTAGTATGTAACTAGATAAATTATTATGTAACTAGATAAATGTGGTCTATCCTTGGGTGGTGCATTTCTTTTATTTCTAACTCTATGAGAGTTGGAAAAATTGAATCATAGTGTAATTATGAGATGGGAGTAAGCATAGAAGTGAGTGGAAACACAAAATGGCTTTTGTGAAACATAAAGTGACGGGAAAACGGGAATATATGCTTTGTTGAGAGAGAGGGTTGCAAGTTCCCACAGGAGTAAGAGGAAGAAAGTCAATAAATAATTGATATAAGAAAATATTAGAACATATAAATATTGACTTAATTGGAGAAATCAACAGGATCATACAAAATAGAAAGACGCACAACCTTGAGTTCAATTGAATGGCCAGTTAAAAATTATTGAGGTTATTGATGATTGAATAGTGGTGGCAATGATAATGGAATATACAGATTGTAGTATGAAAATGAGAAGAACAAGAGAGATTTCCTCTGGGTTAAACTCAATACCTGTTGATCATTGGCAGGGATCAAGCAAGAGCTGAAGTTTGGGAAGTGTTAACAGCTTGTTCTGGGAGTCCTATCCTTGTGTATATGTGATCAATGTTGGCAGCTAGTTACGTATTGGAAGCAAATCAAATAGAAGAGGATTGATGCAGATATTTGATTGAGGCAGGTTTATGCATCCTTGCTCGGCATGGTCAAGGATGATTGGCATATTTGGAATCAAGTGTAGCATATTAGAACTTAGGAAATTGAGTAATAGCTTTACCTTTTCTTTTTATATTCATTCTTACACTTTTAGAACCTAGTGGCTAACTGGCTTGCAAAAACTTGGATAGATGCTTAAGGCTTGTGTGTGTGGAGCTCTTCAAATAGGTTCTTTCTCTCCTGGGAGTAGGTGGATACCATATAACTCTTCAAATGCTTCAAATAAACTTCATTCCTTGTGACATATGCATGCATGTGGGGGTGCATGCAACTGTTTGTAGTGTTAAAACATCTGTATGTGAGAAATACTAGTTTTAAGATTAAATCACCCCTTTTCTGTCACTCTTTACATCAGTTTTATCCTTCAAAAAATGTTCCCCATTCTGTCAGCAAGAACTCTGCTACGTTTGGTTTGCTAAACCCTGGTAATTCACTGATAGGATGTCATTACCTGTAAAATAGTGGTGGTTTATGCAGGTTTTGTTGTTGGGCTGCAGGCTGGGTGTGGGGTGGGGATGAAATGGTTGGCAGAGTTACTAACTGCAAACAAATGAGATTAAACTTTTTGATCTCCTCATTTCCATTTAAAATCCCTTTGCTAGATACGCTGCATCCATGTATATATTCTTCCTGTCCTTTGAAAGAGAAGAAAGAGAAACAAAAGAAGCTACTTTATCCCCTCTTATAGACATTTAAATTTCGTTGTGCAAATTCTAATATTCACATGTTAATCCAATTTGGTTATTTGATAGTGTTATTAATTACATGATCAATAAAAGAAGGAAAGAAACATGTGTATGTTTTAGCAATCCTGTTAGTTCTATGATTAAGAAAACTATTTGCCATTTGTTTTCTCTAGGCACTGTTTAATCCAATATCTGCTTTGTTGATTTTCCAACTTCTGATTTTCTGAAAGAAAGGCTATCCATCACCCACTGAAAATATTATTAAAAAAATTCAATACAGAAGTCAGAGAATGACAGATTATAAGGCAGGGCAGGAAGATACATCAGGTTACAAGTTCAGCAGATCGCTCCTATTTTGTTATCGTCAATTTTAATTCTCGCATATGTCATTGTGGTCCGACCATACAATACTTCTTATGTATCCATTTTATGGCTATTACCTGCAGGCTGAAAGGGCTTCACCAAAGGTGCTCGAAGGAAATGGATGCTTATGCTGGTTGTATGTACTACCATACCAATGAGTTCGACTTGTGCCGAAAGGAGCAACAAGAATTCGAGAAGGCGTGCTCGTGGTCTGAGTAGTCATTGAAGATGCTCTCTCCTGATTGTGTGAATAATATGAAGAGAAATGGAAGCTTATGTTCTTCATATCTTCTCTTTTCTGGCAGAGCTGTCTTTCAAAGGTGGGAAGTTTTCCTGCAGGATTTAGAGTATGGGAATTTGCAAGAGCAAATAATGTGTCATATCAAACAGTTGCTGTTGAAATTTGTGATGCATTGAGATTTTCCTCCATGTGGAACATATTAGGTCTCATGAACAGATGTGGTCATTCTATAATATCAGAGGGATCTCTTATCCTGTGAAAGCGTCTGAGGCAATGGATGAGCAGATATATAAGGCCAATCGCATAAGAGCTAATAAATCCACATTGTACTGTAGATTTTTTCTACCTCAATAGTGTAAGTATGGAGATTCATACCATTGCCACAATTCAATTAGATGTCTGGAATCTATTTGTCATCTATTAAACATTTAACTCAAAAGTGTTAGGTCAATCACTGCAAACGACCCAACTCACCATGTGTGGCTTTACGCAGCCTTCGCATCTCTTCGACCTGCAGTATTCAGTGCAGACGGTTAAATTAGCATGCACATTGATCAAATAATATACATCAACTTTGGGCACCCAAATGAATCTGGCATTGTAGTTATGAGTCTTCGGAACACCAAGAAGATCTGTGACATTTTTCTCCTACAGCCTCTCGGTTGGTGCTGCCACTCTGATAAGAGTGGTGAAGGTTTGGAACGCTATACGATGGTGCACCATGCTAATTATGCATCTTGATTTCGTGAGCTCTATTCATCGTGTACTTATCTTAGATTGCCATTCTATACATCTCGTCTCGATTTGTTTCAATGGTCAGGGTCGGCTCAATTTTTAGGCAACTGAGACGGTCGTGTAAGGTCCTGTTTGGAGAAGCTGTAGGCAGTAGAGCTGTTTGAAGTAGAGCTGTTACAAAAATCTGTTTGCTGTTTGGTAACTATATTTTTAAAGTGATGTGGCATTTGGTAAACAAACTGAGAAAGTATTTTTATATGACAAAATTACCATAAAGGACATTGCATAGTATTATACAATAGAGCATAATAAAACATAACATATATTAATACATAACATACGATATAGTATAATATTACTGTAATATAAAATATTATTATTATAAGATAGTAATATGACATTGCATAGCATAGCATAATAGTAATATAATTATTAGAGTAAATTAATTTTCTATAATATAACATAATATTAAATTATTTAACCTAACATATTAATATATTATGATATAATGTAATATATATTATATTTATAGTATAATACATTAATAAAGATATAAAATATCATAAATTATTAGTATTAATTAATTTCTCATAATATAACATAATATTAAATTATTTAAAATAACATATTAATGTATTATGATATAAATATTTATTCATTGAAATGTATTTATTTATTATCTTATTTATTATTCATTCATTCATTCATTTATATAAATATTTATTTATGCATTTATTTTTAAAATGGGGGTATTTTGGTTAAAAATAGAGCTTTCCGACAAAGTTGAAAATAATATTTTCGGAAAGCTCCAAATTGGAGCTTCTCCTCAAAAGCTGTTTTCAGCTTTCCGCAAAAGCTGAAACAGCTTTCCGAAAATTTTACCAAACACCATTTTTTATCTAAAAGTATTTTTGGAGGGCCAGAAAGTGCTTTTTGGCCCTCCAAAAGCTCCCCCAAACAGGGCCTAAGACTCTAGTCCAAAGAAAGCCAACCGTAGAAAAGAGCTTAAAGACAAAATGGAAAGAAAAAAGGTCTTCCTATGAGTTCATCTTAGGCCGACCTATTGCAGGAAAGGCTTTAAAGAGAAAACGGCCTTAGGCTCCTAAATACTGATTTTGTTCTAGTAGAGTTCTTAGCTGCAGTCATCCAAATGTGCTAATAATAACATTCGGTTTTATATTGGAACAGAATCTACCAAAGATTGAAATCCGTCTTAAGCAAATTTCTGAGATTATACAAGATCCACCACAGTCGATGTTTTTTTTTTATTTTTATTTTTATTTTTATTTTTATGTTGAGACAGATTACTACACTTAACTATGCCCAAGACAAGTACAAATCCTCAACAAACCTAGCTGTAGGAAATTTCTGTAATCAGAATTTGTGGTGAATACCATATTAGAGGTGGGTGCAAAAAGCCATTATAATCCCAATTTTTAAAGAACTCATACAATTGAGGTGCCTGCAAAATTATTATCTGCTGCAATCAATTTAGTAAGACGTTAATTTCTTTATAAATTCATGTACCCCTACCCTATCACATCACAACGATCGTGTCATATATGTACGGCCGTGATTGACGAATGGATCACAAAACTCTTTTCTTGCACAAAATAACTCAAGGTTTAATTCACAAAAGTTGGTCGTGTTAAAGTACGTAGCTCGTCAACCTTAGGTCTTTTCCCGTCCCTTCCGGTTTCCACTTTCCACCCCCGAAGCCAAGTGCAGATTTCTTCGTTTTGTCCGCGGCCCGCCCACCGACCCGAAACCTCACCTCGCCGTGACGTCCCCACCGTCCGTTCCGCCTGCCGCGCGATCGACACCGCCCATCTCATCCTCGCCGGTCCTCCTGCAACTCTTCGGCAGCAAATCCGTCCTTTGGACTCCCAAACCATCGGCTGTTCGATTTGGTTTCCAGAGATGAGACATGTCAGGGAGGAATCCTCCTCCAGCAAGGATCAGGTTCGTTCCGGTGGCGATTTCATTTCTTCGTTCCTTCTGGTTGTGAATCCTCTTTTTCTTGTTGGAGATTATTTGTATTACGAAAAGTCCCGTTTACCGATGTTAGAATTTGGTAAATAAAATCTGATTAGATTAAAAATCGAAAAAAAGTTGCCAAATTTGGGTGCATGTTTGTCACATTATGATTTTTGATGTTCTGTAACATGGTTTTAATTTCACTCAGTTGACAGATGTAGTCTCTTTGGCATAAGCATGTTGATTGTTACTTTGGTCAGCAAGAATAGATCATCAGCACTGGAAAAAGTAGACGCAATGAAAAAAAAAAAAATTAGTTTTTGGCCCAAGTGGATAACTTCAAGAAGACAAGCTTTGCTTGGGCACGTTGGCCTTCATACTTTACTTGCTTGCACATTCCCCTAATGAAGCACTGTAATAAGCTTTTAATCTGCACCTGACTTGAGAGATCTCAAATCTCTCACATCATGCCCCAGTGACACCTGAATTCTTACCACTAGATTTCATTTGTTCAAACAAATATAAAGATAATGCAAACTCGCCATCGCAAGCACCATTTGTAACTCTTTGCTCTAGCCTATCAACTGCACGTGCACTAGACTTGGAACCTCAACCTTCGTGTCTACATTTGAAGATGAACAATATGCCGTAATTTTCAAGCACGATCCTCTGATTCCATTTTAGTTAATTTTAGTTGCCCCTTGACAACCATCTGCATGTTAGTAATTCATGTTCTCCTAATGAACCATATAACTTCTGACACTTTGCTAGAGGTGTTTATACACTTGGAGATGCATTGTGGAATGGCTGAGAGTTGGAAGTATTCTTATATGAAGTCTGCAACTATCTACACTTTGAAAGTTCTGAAAAAAAAAAGTCACGTGGGGTTCTCTGCCTGCACTTGCTCATATTATGCTCAATTGCTTTCTTGTGACTCAACATTCCAATTCGCATGAAAGATTTTATTTTAGATACTGCAAGCTTTTAGTGTATTCGACTATCATATAGTGCTATAAAGGCATATCTACAGTTTATGAGCTTAGCTTTAATCCTTTTTGCATGTCACTTTTTTGTTTTCTTTTATCCTTTCAATAGACCTTCATTACAGTCTAGTTAGCGCCTGAAACAATTATCAACCTGAAAGCCCTCACTATTTTCTGACAGATCATTGACTTAATCTTAGCCATTGGAGAGTTACATGGATTAAATTCTAGAGAGCTCAACAAATTGTTGAAAAAATCTGAGAATTTCACCATACAATGCAAAACAGAAAATGGATCTCTGAGACAGGTAATTTCCTCATCACTTTATTTCATGAAAATTTATACTCAAATGGTTCTACCTGACATTATGTTTGGTTTCAGATTGATATGGAGAAACTTGCATCTTCTCTCCCTCTACACCTTATTGCCGTCCTTTTGTCACCTGAGAGGGATATGCACATGGGACATGTGCTTCGTGGTGTTCGGCTTTTACATACTCTGTCTGATCTGGCAATTCGCCATGCTAGACTTGAGCAGGTTTTCATCCTTTCCATATCTCGTCCTCTGTTGAGAATTCTCATGAAAATGGCATACATTTATTGCATGACCTGCTCATTATTTGATTTCTTGTTATCCCTTTATTTTGTTTTTTAAGAATTGTTACTGGAAAAGGGATTTGTAAGCCATTTGAGAAGTTACTAAGTGTCATATTGCATTCTGTTTGTGTAGATGATTGGATAGTTTTTACTGTATTTGTTTCTTAAAGATGGTTGTCATGCCTAATGTGCTAAGTTCTGATTACTAAGAAACTTGGCATATGGTTGAGTGCTGCTAATAAATCCTACATATCAGGAATGTCAGTATCGTCATTGTAGTTGTTATTAACTAATTACATTATAAATCTCTTCCCATTTTTGATGCTTAGGATCTTCTTTGATACATTCTTTGTATCTTTGGGTGCTCTAGTAGTTACTAGCATAGTGCTGGATGTACAAACGAGTTGAAACTTTTTCCTAAAATCCGGTGGGATTGTCTTTGACAATAATAAAAGGGTGGTGTCTTCTTTTCTTTCCTTTTCTTTTCCTTTGTTTTTCTGTGCTAGAAAAAGGCCCATCGATATTTAGAATTAATTGTCCAAAAATTTAACAACATAGTCAACTCTAATAGGCTGTTAAGCTTTAAAAAAGATGCTGATCAAACGATCTCCTCTCTTGCTTCATTTGGTAACCAAGTCGTTGGTTCGTGGTTACATCTTCTTAGGGTCTGCAAGCTGTCGCAGTAGAAGTTTTATATGGAAGAGTGGAGTCTCCAAATGCATTTGTGGTATCTGTGCATAGTTAATTTGAAAGAGATGTTCCTGCAACTGAAGTCTTTCTACATTACCATCTCTTCTCTCTTGCTTCATTTGCTAACCAACTAGCTGGTTCGTGGTTACATCTTCTTAGGGTCTGCAATCTGTCCCAGTAGAATTGTTATATTGAAGAGTAGAGTCTCCAAATGCATTTGTGGTATCTGCGTATAGTTAATTTGAAAGAGATGTTCCTGCAACTGAAGGTTTAATAGATAGTGATCTTTTTTTTTCTCTTCTTTTTTTTTTGTCTTTTGCATTTGTAGCATGCATGGGGAATGCTATATGGTCAAGCATTAGATCAGAATCTATATAGTAATTGTGTATATAATTTGTCCTCCCTGTTCTTTAGTTGGTTTGCTAATTCTTACATATTGCTTAATGGCATTAATTAATTAATCTGGAGAGGTTAACCTGTTTAGCAACTCTAACATTTGCCATGTCTAGCCTGATGCTCCCAGTTCTTAAACAAGAGCCTTGAGCTGTTTGATTACGTTAGTATCAAAAATAGGTTTTCCTTGGTCAGGCATTATGTGCACTCCTAAAATGCTTTCCATTAATATCAGTTGCATAGAAGGTCTGGTCAGGCATTTTTATTTGATGATTCTGCAAGTGGTGGGCCATAGTAGTGCCCATTAATTATTTGACAGATATCTCACCAGAACTTAAGTTTTTATAGCTATTGCATAACCTCCATGTTTATCAGTAAATACAGGTCAAGGTTAGAAGTTTTTTTTTTTTTTTACTTTAATAATTTTAGGATATTCTGCAGTCATCTAGTGGGTTCCTGCGCCTGCTGAGTGTGGCTACTAAATGCTTTGCAATCCACTTGTATAGGTGTTAATTTCCTTCAATTTATTTTGATATGCTTGAATAAAATTTCTTGGAAAAAAATGATGCCTAGTTTCTAACATTTGATCTTCCAGATTCTGCTTGATGATGTAAAGCTGTCTGAACAAATACTGGATCTGGTGTTCTACATGTTAATTGTTCTTGCACATCGTAAGCAGGTTCAGCCCTCCCCAACCACCTCCTCACTGTAATTGCCAATTGCAGGTTTTATTGCAACTTTTTTTTTTTAACTTTTTGAATTAGGCTAAACAAATTGAAAGTCCCCCCCTTCTGCACCCGGCGCTTGTTGCCTGCAGCCTTCATCTTTTGACAGGTTATTTTTCATCCCAGTGGCATGAACTTGTGCTTATTCTGAATGCACATCCCAAGGTGCAAGATCTTCCCATAATTCATGTGTCTTATTTTCTTATTTCGTCATCAATTTTCATATTTTGTGAGTCTTATCACTGGTTATCACATTTTTCTTGGGCAGCACCTCTCGTTCTTTTGCAAATTTCTCAATCATCAGTAGGCTACTGCCTTGATGAGTCACATTATTATCCATATGCATGCATAGTTTCATTAACCTTTCAATGCATACGTTGAAGCATTGCTTCCCTTTGCTATTATTTTGTGGACCAATTTCATGAGTTAGGAAATGCATAAGGTGATGCAATCATTTGTGCATTTACTTTTTCCCCCTTCATCTTTTTCATCTTCTATAAGTTTCTTTTAACAATGTGCTCACATTTACCCTATAGATAATTGTATCTGACCTCCCAGATAGCATTTTTATGCTTCATGTTTCATTTCAGACCTAAAAATTGATTGTAACTGGATGCCTTGTTGTAAAAGCATTTTGCCTGGTTCAGGATAACTAGATCCATATTCTTTGCTATGGCATTAAGTGTGGATTATGTGAAAGCCACCAACATGTAGTATCCTTTAACACATTGCAGAACAGAAAATTGCAATATGATGAGGAAACAAAGTGCATAGATGACCTAATGGTAAGCTTTGATGATCTCATCACCTATTTGAAGGAAAAGGACAAAACAAAGTATGGAATTTTGTCTTTTTCAGATTTCAAGGAGAAAACTGGCTTGATTTAATAGGTAAATTATATGTTTAAATCTTGCTATTCAATGTACAAAATAGAAAAGAAAAGGAAAAAGAAAATACTAAAGGGGATGGGTGGACTTGTTGAGCTGGTAGTGGTCTATTATTGCATGTGTAACTAATGCATGCTTAAACAGACATTAGGTGAAGATGTTGAGTTTCTAGTACTTATAGGCTTCACATTCGAGTTCTAGGACTTGACATGAAGTATGATAACTCACATTTTACCTTTACTGTAGACTTATGATCCATCTTATAATGTAATGGATAAATTCTAGATAGAGAGCATGCTTCTAAAAAACTAATTAGCTCAAGCCATTGCTTGTGTTTCAGTGGGTAATACTATGACAAGGAATTCTTTTGCAACTTTCAATATGTATCTTTTTCAGTTTATAAATTTGCATGCAACTAAACAAATCTATGCTTACAAAATATCTGTTTTTCCTGGTTTTCAAAGATTTGCTTCAACTCCAGTGCATCTTTATGTGTCATGTATTGCGACAGTGTTGTTTCACCACCATTGCTTTCAATTTCAGGTTGATATGTATATTGATTCAGCTTTTGATGCTGTGCATGAAGACATTAAAATATTACATAGCGAGTTTTCTGAATTAAACAATGAAGTCCTATGCAACAAATCCAGTCTCCCTGCTGCTGAAAGAACAGCCCACTATATTTGTCAACAGACCGAGGCTTCATTGCAGTTTCTTTTATTCTTGTGCCAGCAAAAGGTGATCCGGGACCGTGTCCTTAAACACAAGGTGGAATATCTTAACAGACTGCATATTTCTTACAAGAATGCAACTCCCCCCATCAGCTGGCATGTATAACATACTCTAGTTGGGCAGCACACCGTCCAGGATGAAAGTGGCGGACCCATCATTTCCACCACTATATTGCTTCTTGTGGAATGCTAATGGCAAGGGTATGCTCTACCCTACCACCCTAGGATTCCACAATTGCCTTCTGACACAGTGCTCATGAAGTGTGTGCTACATGTATTTGCTGATGTCTTATGTATATTGAATCAAGTTCAGAGAGTAACCTCTGTCACTTTCCATAATATGCGGCCCTCCGAGTGTTGATTAGGCTCTTGTAATATCTGTTTCTTAGATTTTTGTAATATCTATTCATTAACAAATTACCCAAGCCTCTAAACTTAATGCAGGAACTATGTAAAAATGGGGGCATCCTTTTACTGGCTCGTATGATTCTAAAGTTAAATGTTCCACATTGTTTTAAGGAGTCTTTTGACATAGTGGCTACTGTATCCAGGCTGAAGGCAAAAATTCTATCTATTGTAAGTTCGAATTTACCATGTCTACTTATTTTTAATCTCTTTAACCCCTTGCCAAATTTTGGAGTCAGTATTGACGTCAGTCATCAATATTTCTATGTGCAGTTGTTGCAGCTGTGTGAAGCAGAGAGTATTTCTTACCTTGATGAGCTTGCTAGTTCCCAAAAGACCATGCACCTAGCAAAATCTGTTGCATTAGAGGTAAGTTCTGGAAGGGAGAGTAAGTGCCACATTTATCATGTTCACTTTTTACTTTGAGCTGTTATTCATCCGTTTATATCTCACCAATGCAGTTCCTTAATCTGCTGAAGAGTGCATTCAGACGAGAAGCCAAACAACTTGGTGATTCTCATGACAAGAGCAGCCGGATGGGCCTTGTGCTTCTTAATGGATTGTGTCTATCTGATATATTTTCTGATGATTCAAATTTCCGGTCTTTCTTTATGACTAATATAGTATGCTATCTGAAATTCAGTATCTTAGTCCTTACCTGATATATTATATGCTTTATGTCACAACTCGATTTTGTTTTGCCAGATTCCAGTTCTTGTTGAAATTTTAGCGATTCCCCATGATGAGTTCTTATCAAGTTGGTGCTCTGTCAATATACCAATGGTAGAGGAAGATGCTAATCTTGAGTATGACCCATTTACTGCAGCTGGTGTGGCCTTATCTACTCTAAATAATGGCTGTGAGAGTGCTCAATCAGCACCGATTCTTCTGGTCGAAACTAATTATGCATGCCCAAGCAGTTTCAGTGGCATGCCTTCAGTTGCATATGCACAGCAAAGAACATCATACTTAGTCAAAATAATAGCAAATCTGCAAGTTTTCGTTCCTAATATATGCGAAGGTGACATCTTCAATGCATTATTTTATTGTATGTAAACTGAAATGTTTTTAGCTCTAAACTATCTATTCCTGATAATTGAGTTCTATGCTATAATCAACAGAAGAAGAAAAGGATTTATTCCTCAACAAATTTCACAAGTATATGCTTATGGAGATCCTTCAGTTATCCAAATACCCCTCGAGTTCTTGTATAGAGCAGACTACCACAATTTGTAAAAACTTAAGTATACTTCTTCTCCAGATATTTTGGTTAAGTTTATGAAATTTGAGATTCCTAGGTATAGTATACTTTCTGAAACTTGCAAATCATTGGCATGGGTATTTAGGTTCTTTATCTGACTATGCAAGATCTTTGACTCCCAACCTATTGAACGATGAGGATGTGCATCTTTTAAGGTGATTGAAATCCCTTCCTTTGAGAAGTAATAGTAGTTGTATGTATGTATCTTTCTACTTCAACTCACTAACACCTTTGAACTCATATGCCAAGTCAACACTCTAAAGTTTCATTTTGTAATTAGATTGCAAATTCAGTTCAAGTCTTCAAATTCTCGAGAACAAATAAGTTGGGAGTAGAGTAATTAAAATGTGCCTGCTAATGTCTAGTAGCACACATAAATATGAAGTTGGTGTTTTATGTATGTTTTGTCAGATTTGTTGGGAAAGGTCATCATATATTCCTTAGCCTATTTATTCACGACTGCACTTTTTGTAGGAATATGTACTCCAAAAATGCTTGACCAAAACATATGATCCTTTATTGAGCGAACCATGCCATGGAGCAATAAAAAAATTTGATTTACGTGCGAGATGAAAGTCTCATGCACGGTTTTGAATGAGAGAAAGAAGCGAGGAATCCTCTTTTCGACTCTGACTCTCCCACTCCAGTCGTTGCTTTTCGGAAAATAAAGAAATGGTTGATATATTCAAGATAATTACGTATTTACAAAATACCGTCTCAATTCATCTTATTTCATCAGATCCGGGATGTGATATGGTTCCGAAGGATGAACCGGATATGGACAGTTCCAATAAGATTTCATTTTTGCGTATTATGTGTATTTTGTACTTGTAGCCCTCGATATATTCCCATTGCATGTTTTAGACGATTGGGATGCATGATTTGGATGAAGGAGACAACAAAAGATGACATTTCTTAATTATAAAACCATAAAAATAATCTAGATTGATGTTTGAATAGGTTTCTACAAGCTTGGTTTTTTGTGCATTCATTATATATTTAAGTATTGTGTACCAATCTGATGCATGCAAGTACTTGGCATGTCGTGGTGTTACGCACTAGCCATTTACTGGCCCAAAAATTGGCATGATGGTAGTACTTTATTTTCAATGCCTAGGTGATCTCTACCTCCCAGGTAGAAGGCACTGCAGAGTTTATCTTCCTTATCCATCCATCTCTTAAATAAAAACATGTCACTCTAACATGGATTCATTTCTTGCTAAACTGCTGTATTTTTATGATACAGCGTAAATGGACCACCTAGCATGCTATTTGCTGCATGTTATCCTAATACAAGACCAACTTGTGTTATCAGTCCCCCCTCAGGGGCTTTGTTTTGTCATCGAATGACTGGAAAGGGAATAGACTAGCATAAGTAAAGAGAGGAGGTGAACAAAAAGGAAGTATTCCATGTGCCTCCGCATCGCCTCTCTTCTTTGTATCATCTCTTGTCTATCTTCTTCTCTTGTATCTTCTATCTTCTTTTTAGTCTTCTTATTTAAGTTATCATGAAAGCATATTTGTGTATTTGGATTTTAGATGAGATCTTTATCATAGAGTGGTTGTTCAACAACAAGGAAGATAATTTAAATTTGGATTCTTAAAGCCCTACATTGATTTAGGCCTTCATTATCCTGATTTGAGTTTTAGAAATCCTTTCTAGTGATAAACAATGAAACTCGGATTTATCATTTATATTTCCAAATACAGGTAAGCAGGCTTTCCCATAGGATGTTCTCTTTTTTATTCCATATTTTGATTCAGCCGAAATTAAAATCACAAAGGATCCTAGTATTTTGTAGTCAGCCAAAAAATGGAATTAATTTTATGTTCACACACCACTTTGATAGTTTTTATTTGGCTCATTATGTGATTACCATCATCGAACGTCTCTCCCACTATAATAGGCTCAACTATCGAGCATGATTCTTCTCGAACAGACTTAGTACTTTAAGATAAACTATCAATTTCTTGTAAACACTAAGAACTGGTGAAATTCGTAGCTAAGATGATTTTAGGCAAGTGATGGGACTGCAATGAAACTTAGAAGCATGGTATGCTGTACCGTACCATACCGGATGCTACCAGACGTACCGTACCGATCTGGTACCGGTACTGATATTGGTGGCGTACCGTATACTGTACCGACACTATGATAGTGTGGCTCTTCAGTATGGGGTCCGGTACCGGTACGGCAAACCTTTCTTAGAAGGCTTCTAAGTTTGTAGATAAACCTACCTTGTTGGTTGCAATTAGTTCTCATGCAAACAGGAAGCAACTTGTTGAAATTTCAATAGATATGGTTAGAGTGTAGACAAGGAGGGAGGATGATAAGGTTTTGTACTATGGAACGTGGTATATTTCTCAGTCACAATTGGAAGCCAAGAATTAAATCGAAATCTAAAATCTCATCTGGGATCTGTTGTATGTTTGTGTGTGCAGGCATGTGCATGCATATAGATACATGCAGAGTTGAAATTCAGATCAATGTGTACTTTTTATTAGGATATAAATGTTTGATGAAAGTATTCTGGGCTAGTTAGATTACTGCATTTTCTTCCTATTATATTTTCTTCTTTGAAAATGATGTGTGCTTTCGTTGCTTAAATTTTCTTTTGCAGTGTATTCTCTGATCAACTGCAAAGATCAGTTGAACCACATATTAGAAACAATTTGGTTCAGGTAAGTAACAGCACCCATCCTCACTCCCCCACACATATGCGTGAACAGATACAAATTTGTAAGATAAAAGACTCAACTCATAATATTATGAGATTGTATTTTTTATTCTTTAGATTTATGTTTTTGTTTTCAATTTGTTAATTCATTTGACTTTTTATGTTTGCCCTTACTTGAATGATGGCCTAGCTGCTCCTCAAAGATAAAGGTACATCAGGCAACAAAGATGGATATACAATGCAGCAGTCTTCACTTAATTGGACTCAAGTTTCAAATCCCTATATCAACAAATGCCAGCAGGTAATCTCCCAAAGCTCATTTTGCAAAATAATCAGGTAACATTGGTCTTGCTTTCTGATAGTGTAAACTGAAAATCAATTGTTAACAGGATGCTCAAAGTAACGGGAGGACTGCATCATCTCTAATGAGAAAACTAGATGCAAGTGCTCAAGAAGAGTCTCCAATCTTTAATACTAATGATGTTGATGTGAAAGGGAGAACTCCAGAAGGTTCCCTCCAAGAGCTAGATCAGCTTAATGTTACAAGTAATCAGATTGAGAACTTTGAAACAAAAGGTATAGAATTGAACTCTGGCAAAATCAATCTTGACCTGTTATCTGATGATGGAGAGTTTTCTAAATCGGCAGAGCATGCAAAAGAAAGTGGCTTCCAGGAAGATGAGAAAGCAGAGAGTGTCCAGGGTGAAGAAAAGCAACCAAGAAAGAGAAAACGAAATATTATGAATGAGAAGCAGATATTTTTAATTGAAAAGGCCCTCCTGGAGGAACCTGAAATGCAGAGAAATGCGGCTTCATTGCAGTCATGGGCAGATAAGCTGAGTTGTCAGGTGTTTAACATTGCCTAGAATTTTGTTTAGTCATTTTTTGAGACCACCTATCTAATCTTAGTTCTAACCTATTACATATTTCCAGGGCTCAGAAATTACATCCTCTCAGCTAAAGAACTGGTAAGAGAGCACCCTGCTTATATTAGCATTTTCTTAAAAGCATGCCAGCATTATTGTGTTAATGTAAGAGTCGTTTTCCCTCCTTGGCTTTGAGCTCTTAGTAGGAATCTCTCTCTCCGTGTGCGCGCGCGCGCGCATGTGGGGGGGTGGGCACACATGCGCACATGCATGTGTGTATATTTGATGAAGCATGATATTTTCCCAGGCTACGTTAACCTTGTGGAGGCATGCTTGACTTTTACACTACCTATTCCTCTTGTGACCATTCCCATTGTGCTGCAATGTTTCTTTTATATTTTGTTCAATGACATCAAGGATAGGTCTCTGATATTATGGCCTACTTTTTTTTTATTTTTACCAATTACTAGTTAAAATAATTAGCATATAACAGTTGCACTATGGCAAACAAAGTCAATATCAACTCCAATTTATTAGAAGTTTTCTTGCAGTAACATAAAAGTAGTTGAATATAACAATCTTGAGGTAATGGTTTCCATTAATCATGACTTCTCCCATAATCATTTGCATTGAGATATTTTTCCCCCATAAAAAGGAGAAATAGAAGTCATCTATTAATATAATGCTTTCTGGCTATTTATTTCTGTTTTATTTTGATTACAGGCTATTATTTCTTTTTAGTAACTGACGGACATATGTTCCATTAAATGTTTCCATAAGCTAACATTCTACCCTCGGTTTCTTTTCCCTCCTTTATTTTCATTATTTTTCAGCACATACTCTGATGCATGTGTAACCTAACCGATCTGAATTGCAGGCTAAACAATAGGAAAGCGAGACTTGCTCGTGCTGCCAGGGGAGCCCGAGCTCTATCTGAAGGGGAAATTGTCTATCCAGATAAGTCCGGTGGGGCCAGCATGTCCCATTCCTATGACTCCCCGGAGAGTGCTGGTGAAGAATTCTATGTTCCATCTACCAGAGGAAGCAGTCACCTATCCATTCCCAGATCTAGTGGCAAGATGAGAAGAGCATCAAGCACTGAGGATAATGACATGATGATCCGTCGTGATTTTGTAAATGGAGTTCAGCAAAACCGCCCTTCCGCAAGATCCGTTTCATTTGAACCCGGCCAGTTTGTTATGTTGGTAGATTTAGAGGGCAAGGAAGTTGGGAAAGGTAAGGTGTTTCAGGTAGAAGGTAGATGGCATGGGAAGAGCTTGGATGATAGCAGCCTGTGCATCGTGGATGTCACAGAGCTCGAGACTGATAAATGGAAAGAGGTTCAACACCCTTCAGAAGCTGCTGGAAGGACATTTGAGGAGGCTGCTGCAAGGAATGGTGGTGTTATGAGGGTTGCATGGAATGTCA
The DNA here is from genome assembly GCF_009389715.1 of Phoenix dactylifera. Lineage (NCBI taxonomy): Eukaryota > Viridiplantae > Streptophyta > Magnoliopsida > Arecales > Arecaceae > Phoenix > Phoenix dactylifera. The sequence goes on from NC_052392.1 coordinate 7,507,542, forward strand.
TCAGAATCGTGTTATTGTCTCGATAAACTGTCTTTTCTAATGCGTAACCGGAGGCTTCTGACTTCTGACGGTGTAAGAAGTTAGCTGATCTCAAGATTTCAGTGTTGTGTTTATTCAGAGGTCCTGATCTGGTTAGAGAGCAGAGTATGTGTCAATATAGAGCCATTGTGAGAAGCAGTCGTTGTTACTGTTACTCCCCATATAAAATTAAGTTAATCTCATATACAGTGGCAAATTCTGATGTCATATACAGTTAAGCTTTTTTTGTCAATGGTCAAATTTTAAGTAATTGCAGCATAGATATACACAGAAGAGCCGGTGTTTCACCACTGAACAACTAGAAGGGTGGCAGGTTTTCTTATCTGTTTAATTTTCTTCTGACATCAAAGTATGCAATACTTTTTTAGTTTCTTTTATGAAATTCAGATTCAGATCCTCTCTGGTTTGAAAAATAATTAAAGAGCCCTTTTTTTGGGTAAGAAATTAAAGACTCCAGTTGACGTGATAGGATGGTACTAATTAGAGCTGCAAGTGTCTTATTCATCTGCTTTTCTTCTCAACTGTTCGAAATTAATTCAGTCAATCTAAAACTATCTGGATTAGATGTGGATTCGAAAAAGAGAGAAGGAATAGGGGCAAGGAGGCGGCAAGGAGGGGGGCATGCGAATCATGAGGGGCGGCGAAGGGGAGGAGAGGTGGCGGCATCGGGGAAGAAGAAGCGGAAGAGGCGAAGGTGGGCAGGGTGGCGGTGGAGCTCACGAGGCTGTGAGGAAGAGAAAGGGAAAGCGGCGGAAAGAAGAGGCGGTGAAGCGGCGGAAAGAAGAGGCAGTGAGGGCGGAGGCAGAGCTCTAGCGGTTGCGTCCCTTAGGGATCGACGATGAAGCTCGGGCAGCGAAGCTTGGACAGCTGTGTCTCGCCGTTCGACGCCGGAGGTGGTGACGAGTTGGCGGTGGTGACGAGTTGGCGGTGGCCAAGCGGACCACGCCACCTGCGAACGCAGTGAAGGGGGAGCGGCGCTGCAGAGGGGGAAGAACCTCGGAGACAAAGGTGAGCAGTATCTTTTTTTTTTTCTTTTTTTCCTTTTTTTGTGGATTCTTACTGGACTCGGGTTAACGGGCGTAGCTCGATTTGCTAACCCTCTACAACCCGATGAACCTCTCGGGTTGTTGCCAAAGTAGGGCTCGGGCAAGGAGACACAGAGGCTACGGCCGCATGTGCTTCTGTGTTGAGGACCTCCCATGTACACCGCCGTCGAATCCCACAACTAAGGAGGAGCCCATGCCCGGATGATGCCAAGGAAGGGTCGTGCAACGGCCAAACTCAAGATTCGGGCCAATTACTTTGCTTGGAGGGGTGGCCGGACCTTAGCCAAGCCCCTTCAAACTTGGTCAAGCCTAAGCCAAGTCCATTCACACTTGGCCAAGCCTTGGCCAAGCCAAGACCCCCAATGCTTGGCCAAGCATCTGTTAGATGTATGCCCTAGAAGCCAATCTGGTTGACACATTGTTAATTCTAGGGACATAATTTTGTACTTGACTATTTATTATTAAATAAATAAAAGGCATCGTTTCATTCATATTATTTATGTGTCTATGAATCGTCCAAGAAATTAATAAGATGATGATGCATATTCTCAAGAGTTGAGAATTTGAGCCATGTATCATTGGTGATTAATTTCTAAATGCTCCTGATCAATGGATCATCACGAGGACGGTGATCGATCCGATCAGTGCACAGATCACTTTCCTTCTGGATGGACGAGACTTGAGTCCACAGTGTAGGGACACTGAAGTGATAGTGCATGTGCTTGTTACAGAACAAGGGTACTGAGCGTGACCAAGACAAGAAGTCACTTGGATGTCTATCCACTCGTCAGTGACTTGCTTGATGTTGCAGTAGTATGACTGGTCCTTTGACCTGCGGTGCTTCAACTACTCACAGTGAGGTTATTGTAGTTTGACTACACGTATACATGGTCTCTAGTCATATGGGTCCTTGTAGTGTAGATTGGCTGCATTAAGTTCACTGTAGGAGTAGGGTATGCACTTACATGGAATCTATCGACCTTGATAGAAGAGGAGTGATCCTATGTGATTTGTTAGACTGAGTTCTAAGACCTTGGCCAGGGCAGTAATAGAAAGTGGAGAAAGAGTTTTCCACTATCGCACTCGAGTCAAATAAATCTTGACATATAACAGACGAAGGGGTTTGATGAGTTATCCATGACCTCCGTCCTGTAGGGATCCACGATAGTAGGACTGTATCACACGATAACTGCACCTAGAGGTTCATCATTCTATTCTGCTGGGTAGCCACTACATGCTGCTAGGTGTCACTGGTGGATGGTGGGACTCATAGGGATTATCTCGATGATCGATAAGCCCTAATGAGTAGAGTTGGAATCGTTCCGACCCATTGAAAGGAGTTTTCAATGATATTGTGATAGAGATCACAATATATCTCACTACCAGTCAGAGTAGAACCTATGGGGTCACACACACTAGAGGCATTGACCGATCCGATGGTTGAATCGTGATTAGGAATCACAAGTAATCAATTCGATTGATAATAAGCTGAAGAAGGAACAAAGAGAATTAATTAATTGGACTTAAAACAAGAGTCCTACTTGGAGTAGGATTCCTAGAGTCCTAATTGGATTAGGACTAGGAATCCTACTTGGACTGAGATTCCTACTTGGACTGGAATTCCTACTTGGACTGGGAATCCTATTTGGAGTAGGACTAGGATTCCTACTTGGAGTAGGATTCCTACAATCCTAATTAGATTAGGAGTTTTGAATTAAATTTGGATTCCTACTTGGAGTAGGATTCCTAGAGTCCTAATCGGATTAGGACTTCGAATTCAAATTAGAGTCCTAATTGGATTAGGACTAGAATTAAACAAGTCCTAATTGGATTAGGATTTCTTAAGTCCAAATTAATTATTAATCTAATGAATCAATATGACTCCTAATTGGATTAGGATTGAAGAGTTCAATTGAGTCATGGTTCATTCAAGTTCTAATTGGATTAGGACTAGCATAGATTGAACCCAATTGATTCATGATTTGGACTAAACCAAATAGGAGCCCTAGATGCCTTTATAAGGCTTTGAAAGGAGGTGCCCTAATGATCACGTGGCCACCCTCCTCTCCTCTCTTTTCAGCCACCAACAACAAAGGGAAGAAAAGGATCTTGGTGGCCTCCTTCTTCCTCCACCGTTTGGTTCCAACGCAAGGAAGAAAAAGAAGGCTGCAGGGCTTCGTTCCTCTTCTTCTCTTCATCCTTCTTCTTCCTCCTCCCAAGCACAATCAAGGATTGATTGAAAGGGAGGATATCAGCCATCAAAGTTATCTCTGCAAGGGAGCTAGCACCCCGGGGAGATAGAAAGCTTGGATCGGTTTTCTGCTTCGTGTGGATACCCGTAGAGGCCGGGCACTTGAACGGCTTCAAACGAACCTTCATCCTAAACCACGAACTTCAGTTTGCGGTGATCATCTACCCGCACAAGGTGAAGATCTGATATTCTAATGTTTTAAAAAGTTTTTAATCCTTATCTATCTACTAACGGTTTTTGAACAACGTTCATGCGATGAACGATTGATCCCGCGCATGCCTCTTCCACTACATCTGAATTTTTTTTTAAATTTCAGCGGCATGATCGGGGTTTTCTAACAGTGGTATCAGAGCCTAGGCTTCGTAGATTAAGGTAAGGATTAATTATTAGTAGGCTTATTAGATCTGAAAATTGAAAGATTATGCATGCTGAAAATTTTCTGCATGCAGATTTTTTCTAGGGTGCTGATTTTTGCATGCTGATTTTTATATGATAAGATGATGATTCTAATTGCATTGTTAATGAGATTACAAAGTTTAGAATCATGATTAGCATGATCAGCAACCTATATCATGAGATAATCAGTTAGTTTTCAGATCTGAAAATTATAATTGCTGCATGTGGTGATGATCATAGGATTCAAACCCTTTTGGTATCAAATGTAATGACCTGTGATGTGATCTGTGATGTCATGTAATTTTTCAGATGCTTGCATGCATCTTATTTGATGTTTTGAGAGGCCTGCGTGCCTCCTAAAAGGAGATGTAATTTATTATTATTTTTATTTTACATCTGGTTGTATTTCTGTGATGTGATGTACGTCAACGATCAAGTTGAAGACAAGTCATGAGATGAACAGGTGATCTAAGCGGTTGATGGTGATTGGATCAAGAGTTGATCAAGGATCGAATCAAGGAGGCTTGGAGCCAATTCAAGAGTTGAAGACCAATTGATCGATTGACGTGCATGTGCTTGTAATACGACCTAACTAGAATCCATGATCATCACCTATTTAAAGTTTAGCTTTAATTATTGCTGCGATTATAACTGCCTGCAATGTGCCGTTTGCATGTGATGTGAATGAAAGCCGGGTAGATAGGTTTACATGTGATGTAACAAACCCAATTGAGACCTAAATTAAAATCTCCTCAATCAAGTCAAGAGTGAACCAACATGAGCAAGTCATATTAATTGATCTAATTGGTGTCTAGGAAAGCATGAAAGGTGGTTACTTAATTAGGACCTTACTCTCTGAGTAAGGGGAGCCTCCCACCTGCTTACCTGGCCAATTGTTCGATTACCTCTTATGAAGAGCTCAAGTTGCAAACACTAAGACCTGATTAACCAATATTAAGTCAATAGGTCTTACACTGTAGTAGAGCTGCTAAGGCCTTTCTGATGTTGATTTGTCTCGGCTGGATACAGTGGTCAAGTTGCATCGGGGGGCTGGACCTCTCTATAGATATGAGATGTTGTAGGATAAATGTGGGGTTGGGCACCAATAACTGTTAGGTGAGGACCCAATGACGACTTTATTCCTACGGTTATACGGTGGGTCTGACTTAACTAAGAAATGAGACCAATAACTGTTAGGTGAGGTTTTCATGGCTTAGAGACCAAGTTACACTGCAACATGCTTGAGAAGCATTGTACAAGAGTTGTACATTCATCAATCTATGTGTCACCAATAACTGTTAGGTGAGGTGGCATGTAAATAGGTGGGACCGCAGTACCCACTAGAAACCCTAGTCGTGTGGGATTTCCGTTTTCCTACCAGGGGAGTGTGAGGAATTCGAGAAAATAGTGGGAGTTACATTTGTTCTAAAAGACCTTAGAACAGATTAGGATCAAGTACAAAAGTCTAACTAGAATCTTTACTCTCTGAGGATTCTAAAGTCAGCTTCTAGACTCTTAACTCATATCCTATAGAATAACCGTTTGACCAAACCCAATTATAAAGATTGGCTCAGCAAATTTCAAAAAAAAAAAAATCGTTTTGAATTATGAGAAATTTGGGTATATGCTAGACCATGGAATCCCCGTGTTACCAATCCGTCCGATCACTGATCAGCGTAAGACGCTTGTTAAGTGGACGAACAATGACAATAAAGTTAGGTGTTGCACAATGGCATCCATGTCCAATGAATTACAATGCTAGCATGAGAACATGAGACTGCCAGGGACATATTAAATCACCTACAAGAGTTGTATGATGATCAGAGTCGCGCAGCATGTTTTGAAGTGTCCAAGAGGCTCTTTAAGACAAAGATGCGTGAGGGGCAGTCTGTCCACGATCATGGTTTGACCATGATAAAGGACTTGAAGAAGCTTGAGAAGCTCGGCATGACCATGCACAAGGAATTGCAAACGGATTTGATCCCACAATCCCTTCTAGCTTCATATGAACAGTTTATAGTAAATTACCATATGAACAAGATTGTATGCACCAAAATAGAATTGTTGAATAAATTGGTAACTAACTTAGGGACCTTGAAGAAGTTCAAGGGGCATCGTTTTCGCTGTCAAGTTGGTTTCTACTTTCAACAGAGAGTCTATTTGGAAGAAGAAGAAGCCTGCGAAGAAGCAGAAGACTAAGAAAACACCAAGTTAGGAAGTTCCAAGAAAAAGGCCAATTGCAAGGAAAAGTGTTTCCATTGCATAATGGACGGCCATTGGAAGAGGAACTGTCCTATATACATGGGAAGCATAAAGAACATGAAGGGTGACAGACCTTCAGAAGGTTTGTCAGATATGCTCAGGATATTTAGGGACTGTTACCTATTGCTGGTAGAAATTTGATTTCTGTATTTTATTTAGCAAAGAAAGATTTTTATTTATTTGAAAATTAAATTGATTCAAAATGGTTTTATGATTGACAGTCTCTATCACATACATATGGATGTATCTGTGAATATATCTGAGCAAACAGTGAATACCATAGGATCTAATAGATCCAAAAATGAGACAAATCTAAAGTATTTATGGCACCTCAGGCTTGGCCATATAGGAGAAGACAAAATAAACAAATTGGAGAAACATGAGCTTTTGGGCTCATTGACTTTCGAGTCATATTTGATTTGTGAATTCTGCCTTCAAGGAAAGATGGCCAAGTTATCCTTTGTAGGACGCAGGGAGGTCCACTGAAATACTTATCCTAGTACACACTGATGTGTGTGGCCCATTCGATGTGCAGGCTAGGGGTTATAATTTTTTACTTCATTTTACCGATAATTACTCACGGTATGGATATGTGTATGAGACACAAATATGAAACTTTTGAAAGGTTCAAAAAGCTTAGATATGAAGTAGAAAAATAAGCACAAAAACTCATTAAGGTTCTTCGATCAGATCGAGGAAGTGAATACCTTAATGGAGAGTTCCGTGATTATCTCAAGGAGAATGGTATAGTTTCATAATGGACTCCTCCTGGTACACCTCAGCTCAATGGAGTGTCAGAGAGGAGGAATCAGACTCTATTGATATGGTCCAGTCCATGATGAGCTTCACTGATTTACCCTTATTTCTTTATATGGATGCCCTATTTTCAGCTATTTACTTGTTGAATAGAGTTCCCTCTAAATCCGTTCCTACCACACCGTATGAGATATGGCATGGTAAGAAACCAAGTCTTGGTCATCTCAAGATTTGGGAATGTCCGGCCCACGTCAAAAGACTACAGGTGGACAAACTGGAGGCTAGGACCATAAGTGCTCGTTTTATAGGATATCCTAAAGAGTCATTAGGATACAATTTTTACGTCTCAGAGGAGCACAATGTGTTTATGAGCCGTCATGCCATCTTCTTGGAAAACCAGTTTATCCTTGATAGAGGTAGTGGGAGAAAAATTGAGCTTGAAGAGAAAGTCTCTGAAAAGCAACGAGTCATGGATCCTATCGAACCCATTCATACAGAGCCAGTACACGATGTCCCTCAACCACCTCACAGATCTAGTAGGGTCTCCCATCCTCCCGATAGATACTTAGGTATACTAGAAGAGGATACCGAGGAAATGTTCCTAGTGGGAGATAGGGATCACACGCAGGATCCCAAAACCTACGACGAGGCGATATCTGATATCGCTTCTGAGAAATGGTTGGAAGCTATGAAGTCAGAGTTAGACTCTATGCATTCCAACCAAGTCTGGACCTTAGTAGATCCACCAGAAGGTATTGTACCTATTGGATGCAAATGGATCTACAAAAGAAAGATAGGTTCGGATGGAGAGGTAGAGACCTATAAGGCAAAGCTTGTGGCGAAAGGGTATAGTCAGCGCGAGGGCATTGACTATCAGGAGACCTTTTCACCTGTAGCCATGCTGAAATCCATCCGAATATTGCTTGCCATTGCAGCATTTCAGAAATTAATAAGATGAGGCAGATGGATGTGAAAACAGCTTTCCTGAATGGATATCTTGATGAAGACATCTATATGGAACAGCTTTTGGGTTTCACTTCCAGTGATGGAGATCACAAGGTCTGCAAGCTGCAAAAGTCCATCTATGGACTAAAGCAAGCATCTCGAAGTTGGCACACTCGTTTCGATGAGGCAATCAAAACGTTTGATTTCATCAAAAACGAAGAGGAACCATGTGTTTACAAAAGGGTTAGTGGGAGCGCTGTCGTATTTCTCGTACTGTATGTGGACGACATCCTCCTGATAGGGAATGATATTCCCATGCTAACCTCGGTCAAGGTCAGGTTGTTAAAAAAGTTCTCCATGAAAGACCTTGGGGAAGCATCATATATTTTGGGAATAAAGGTCTATAGAGTTAGATCTAAAAGGATGCTTGGCCTATTACAGAAGATGTACATAGAGAAAGTGCTGAAAAGGTTCAGCATGGAAAACTCTAAAAGGGGTCTCTTACCCCTGAGGCATGGAATAAATCTCTCCAAGAAGATGTGCCCCAACACATCTGAAGAGATTCAATGCATTAGCAAGATCCCCTATGCATCAGCAATAGGGAGCCTCATGTATGCCATGCTGTGTACATGACTTGATATAGTACATGCTGTGAATGTCACGAGCATATGTCAATCAAATCCAGGCAAAAAGCACTGGATAGCTGTGAAGAACAGTCTTAAGTACTTGAGAAGAACTAAGACCTTGGCTAGGGCAGTAATAGAAAGTGGAGAAAGAGTTTTCCACTATCGAACTCGAGTCAAATAAATCTTGACATATGACAGACGAAGGAGTTTGATGAGTTATCCATGACCTCCGTCCTGTAGGGATCCACGATAGTAGGACTGTATCACACGACAACTGCACCTAGAGGTTCATCATTCTATTCTGCTGGGTAGCCACTACATGCTGCTAGGTGTCACTGGTGGATGGTGGGACTCATAGGGATTATCTCGATGATCGATAAGCCCTAATGAGTAGAGTTGGAATCGTTCCGACCCATTGAAAGGAGTTTTCAATGATATTGTGATAGAGATCACAATATATCTCACTACCAGTCAAAGTAGAACCTATGGGGTCACACACACTAGAGGCATTGACCGATCCGATGGTTGAATCGTGATTAGGAATCACAAGTAATCAATTCGATTGATAATAAGCTGAAGAAGGAACAAAGAGAATTAATTAATTGGACTTAAAACAAGAGTCCTACTTGGAGTAGGATTCCTAGAGTCCTAATTGGATTAGGACTAGGAATCCTACTTGGACTGAGATTCCTACTTGGACTGGGATTCCTACTTGGACTGGAAATCCTATTTGGAGTAGAACTAGGATTCCTACTTTGAGTAGGATTCCTACAATCCTAATTAGATTAGGAGTTTTGAATTAAATTTGGATTCCTACTTGGAGTAGGATTCCTAGAGTCCTAATCGGATTAGGACTTCGAATTCAAATTAGAGTCCTAATTGGATTAGGACTAGAATTAAACAAGTCCTAATTGGATTAGAATTTTTTAAGTCCTAATTAATTATTAATCTAATGAATCAACATGACTCCTAATTGGATTAGGATTGAAGAGTTCAATTGAGTCATGGTTCATTCAAGTTCTAATTGGATTAGGACTAGCATAGATTGAACCCAATTGATTCATGATTTGGACTAAACCAAATAGGAGCCCTAGATGCCTTTATAAGGCTTTGAAAGGAGGTGCCCTAATGATCACGTGGCCACCCTCCTCTCCTCTCTTTTCAGCCACCAACAACAAAGGGAAGAAAAGGATCTTGGTGGCCTCCTTCTTCCTCCACCGTTTGGTTCCAACGCAAGGAAGAAAAAAAAGGCTGCAGGGCTTCGTTCCTCTTCTTCTCTTCATCCTTCTTCTTCCTCCTCCCAAGCACAATCAAGGATTGATTGAAAGGGAGGATATCAGCCATCAAAGTTATCTCTGGAAGGGAGCTAGCACCCCGGGGAGATAGAAAGCTTGGATCGGTTTTCTGCTTCGTGTGGATACCCGTAGAGGCCGGGCACTTGAACGGCTTCAAGCGAACCTTCATCCTAAACCACGAACTTCAGTTTGCGGTGATCATCTACCCGCACAAGGTGAAGATCTGATCTTCTAATGTTTTAAAAAGTTTTTAATCCTTATCTATCTACGAACGGTTTTTGAACAACGTTCATGCGATGAACGGTTGATCCCGCGCATGCCTCTTCCGCTGCATCTGAATTTTTTTTAAATATCAGCGGCATGATCGGGGTTTTCTAACAGTGGTATCAGAGCCTAGGCTTCGTAGATTAAGGTAAGGATTAATTATGAGTAGGCTTATTAGATTTGAAAATTGAAAGATTATGCATGCTGAAAATTTTTTACATGCAGATTTTTTCTAGGGTGCTGATTTTTGCATGCTGATTTTTATATGATAAGATGATGATTCTAATTGCATTGTTAATGAGATTACAAAGTTTAGAATCATGATTAGCATGATCAGCAACCTATGTCATGAGATAATCAGTTAGTTTTCAGATCTGAAAATTATAATTGCTGCATGTGGTGATGATCATAGGATTCAAACCCTTTTGATATCAAATGTAATGACCTGCGATGTGATCTGTGATGTCATGTAATTTTTCAGATGCTTGCATGCATCTTATTTGATGTTTTGAGAGGCCTGCATGCCTCCTAAAAGGAGATGTAATTTATTATTATTTTTATTTTACATCTGGTTGTATTTCTGTGATGTGATGTACGTCAACGATCAAGTTGAAGACAAGGCATGAGATGAACAGGTGATCTAAGCGGTTGATGGCGATTGGATCAAGAGTTGATCAAGGATCGAATCAAGGAGGCTTGGAACCAATTCAAGAGTTGAAGACCAATTGATCGATTGACGTGCATATGCTTGTAACACGACCTAACTAGAATCCATGATCATCACCTATTTAAAGTTTAGCTTTAATTATTGCTGCGATTATAACTGTCTGCAATGTGCCGTTTGCATGTGATGTGAATGAAAGCCGGGTAGATAGGTTTACATGTGATGTAACAAACCCAATTGAGACCTAAATTGAAACCTCCTCAATCAAGTCAAGAGTGAACCAACATGAGCAAGTCATATTAGATTAATTGATCTAATTGGTGTCTAGGAAAGCATGAAAGGTGGTTACTTAATTAGGACCTTACTCTCTGAGTAAGGGGAGCCTCCCACCTGCTTACCTGGCCAATTGTTCGATTACCTCTTATGAAGAGCTCAAGTTGCAAATACTAAGACCTGATTAACCAATATTAAGTCAATAGGTCTTCCACTGTAGTAGAGCTGCTAAGGCCTTTTTGATGTTGATTTGTCTCGGCTGGATATAGTGGTCAACTTGCATCGGGGGGCTGGACCTCTCTATAGACATGAGATGTTGTAGGGTAAAGGTGGGGTTGGGCACCAATAACTGTTAGGTGAGGACCCAATGACGACTTTATTCCTACGGTTATATGGTGGGTCTGACTTAACTAAGAAATGAGACCAATAACTGTTAGGTGAGGTTTTCATGGCTTAGAGACCAAGTTACACTGCAACATGCTTGAGAAGCATTGTACAAGAGTTGTACATTCATCAATCTATGTGTCACCAATAACTGTTAGGTGAGGTGGCATGTAAATTGGTGGGACCGCAGTACTCACTAGAAACCCTAGTCGTGTGGGATTTTCGTTTTCCTACCAGGGGAGTGTGAGAAATTCGAGAAAATAGTGGGAGTTACATTTGTTCTAAAAGACCTTAGAACAGATTAGGATCAAGTACAAAAGTCTAACTAGAATCTTTACTCTCTGAGGATTATAAAGTTAGCTTCTAGACTCTTAACTCATATCCTATAGAACAACCGTTTGGCCAAACCCAATTATAAAGATTGGCTCAGCAAATTTCAAAAAAAAAAAATCGTTTTGAATTATGAGAAATTTGGGTAAATGCTAGACCATGGAATCTCCGTGTTACCAATCCGTCCGATCACTGATCAGCGTAAGACGCTTGTTAAGTGGACGAACAATGACAATAAAGTTAGGTGCTGCACAATGGCATCCATGTCCAATGAATTACAATGCTAGCATGAGAACATGAGACTGCCAGGGACATATTAAATCACCTACAAGAGTTATATAATGATCAGAGTCGCGCAACATGTTTTGAAGTGTCCAAGAGGCTCTTTAAGACAAAGATGCGTGAGGGGCAGTCTGTCCACGATCATGGTTTGACCATGATAAAGGACTTGAAGAAGCTTGAGAAGCTCGGCATGACCATGCACAAGGAATTGCAAACGGATTTGATCCCACAATCCCTTCTAGCTTCATATGAACAGTTTATAGTAAATTACCATATGAACAAGATTGTATGCACCAAAATAGAATTGTTGAATAAATTGGTAACTAACTTAGGGACCTTGAAGAAGTTCAAGTGGCATCGTTTTCGCTGTCAAGTTGGTTTCTTCTTTCAAGAGAGAGTCTATTTGGAAGAAGAAGAAGCCTGCGAAGAAGCAGAAGACTAAGAAAACTCCAAGTTAGGAAGTTCCAAGAAAAAGGCCAATTGCAAGGAAAAGTGTTTCCATTGCATAATGGACGGCCATTGGAAGAGGAACTGTCCTACATACATCGGAAGCATAAAGAACATGAAGGGTGACAGACCTTCAGAAGGTTTGTCAGATATGCTCAGGATACTTAGGGACTGTTACCTATTGCTAGCAGAAATTTGATTTCTGTATTTTATTTAGCGCAGAAAGATTTTTATTTATTTGAAAATTAAATTGATTCAAAATGGTTTTATGATTGACAGTCTCTATCACATACATATGGATGTATCTGTGAATATATCTGAGCAAACAGGGAATACTATAGGATCTAATAGATCCAAAAATGAGATAAATCTAAAGTATTTATGGCACCTCAGGCTTGGCCATATAGGAGAAGACAAAATAAACAAATTGGAGAAACATGAGCTTTTGGGCTCATTGACTTTCGAGTCATATTTGATTTGTGAATTCTGCCTTTTAAGGAAAGATGGCCAAGTTATCCTTTGTAGGACACATGGAGGTCCACTGAAATACTTATCCTAATACACACTGATGTGTGTGGCCCATTCGATGTGCAGGCTAGGGGTTATAATTTTTTACTTCATTTTACCGATGATTACTCACGGTATGGATATGTGTATGAGACACAAATATGAAACTTTTGAAAGGTTCAAAAAGCTTAGATATAAAGTAGAAAAATAAGCACAAAAACTCATTAAGGTTCTTCGATCAGATCGAGGAAGTAAATACCTTAATGGAGAGTTCCGTGATTATCTCAAGGAGAATGGTATAGTTTCATAATGGACTCCTCCTGGTACACCTCAGCTCAATGGAGTGTCAGAGAGGAGGAATCAGACTCTATTGATATGGTCCAGTCCATGATGAGCTTCACTGATTTACCCTTATTTCTTTATATGGATGCCCTATTTTCAGCTATTTACTTGTTGAATAGAGTTCCCTCTAAATCCGTTCCTACCACACCGTATGAGATATGGCATAGTAAGAAACCAAGTCTTGGTCATCTCAAGATTTGGGGATGTCCGGCCCACGTCAAAAGACTACAGGCGGACAAACTAGAGGTTAGGACCATAAGTGCTCGTTTTATAGGATATCCTAAAGAGTCATTAGGATACAATTTTTATGTCTCAGAGGAGCACAATGTGTTTGTGAGCCGTCATGCCATCTTCTTGGAAAACCAGTTTATCCTTGATAGAGGTAGTGGGAGGAAAATTGAGCTTGAAGAGAAAGTCTCTGAAAAGCAACGAGTCATGGATCCTATCGAACCCATTCATACAGAGCCAGTACACGATGTCCCTCAACCACCTCACAGATCTAGTAGGGTCTCCCATCCTTCCGATAGATACTTAGGTATACTAGAAGAGGATACCGAGGAAATGTTCTTAGTGGGAGATAGGGATCACACGCAGGATCCCAAAACCTACGACGAGGCGATATCTGATATCGATTTCGAGAAATGGTTGGAAGCTATGAAGTCAGAGTTAGACTCCATGCATTCTAACCAAGTCTGGACCTTAGTAGATCCACCAGAAGGTATTGTACCTATTGGATGCAAATGGATCTACAAAAGGAAGATAGGTTCGGATGGAGAGGTAGAGACCTATAAGGCAAAGCTTGTGGCGAAAGGGTATAGTCAGCGCGAGGGCATTGACTATCAGGAGACCTTTTCACCTGTAGCCATGCTGAAATCCATCCGAATATTGCTTGCCATTGCAGCATTTCAGAAATTAATAAGATGAGGCAGATGGATGTGAAAACAGCTTTTCTGAATGGATACCTTGATGAAGACATCTATATGGAACAGCTTTTGGGTTTCACTTCCAGTGATGGAGATCACAAGGTCTGCAAGCTGCAAAAGTCCATCTATGGACTAAAGCAAGCATCTCGAAGTTGGCACACTCGTTTCGATGAGGCAATCAAAACGTTTGATTTCATCAAAAACGAAGAGGAACCATGTGTTTACAAAAGGGTTAGTGGGAGCGCTGTCGTATTTCTCGTACTGTATGTGGACGACATCCTCCTGATAGGGAATGATATTCCCATGCTAACCTCGGTCAAGGTCAGGTTGTCAAAAAAGTTCTCCATGAAAGACCTTGGGGAAGCATCATATATTTTGGGAATAAAGGTCTATAGAGTTAGATCTAAAAGGATGCTTGGGCTATCACAGAAGATGTACATAGAGGAAGTGCTGAAAAGGTTCAGCATGGAAAACTCTAAAAGGGGTCTCTTACCCCTGAGGCATGGAATAAATCTCTCCAAGAAGATGTGCCCCAACACATCTGAAGAGATTCAACGCATGAGCAAGATCCCCTATGCATCAGCAATAGGGAGCCTCATGTATGTCATGCTGTGTACATGACTTGATATAGTACATGCTGTGAATGTCACGAGCATATGTCAATCAAATCCAGGCAAAAAGCACTGGATAGCTGTGAAGAACAGTCTTAAGTACTTGAGAAGAACTAAGGACATGTTCTTGATCCTTGGGAGAAGATCAGAGTTGAAGGTAGAAGGATGCACAAATATTGATGATAGAAAGTCTACATCAGAATATGTGCAATGGTGGTTCAGTAAATTGGAAGAGTTCCAAACAACCGATCATTATAGATTCTACCTTAGAAGCTGAATGTTAAGCCGTATCTAAGGGTGCAGTGAAAACCTTCTGGTTAAAAGTTTATTGCAGAGTTAGGTGTAATGTCATTAGATGCCATAACACTTTACTGCGATAACATTGGGACCATAGCACTAGCTATGGAGCCAAGGTCTCATCAGAAGTCCAAGCACATAGAGCGGCGCTTCCACCTCATACGCGACTATGTTGAGAAGAAATATGTAGAGGTGCAGAGAGTAGACTCCGCGGATAACGTGGCAGACCCGTTCACTAAGCAGCTAAGTCAGCAAAAGACTGAAGCCCACCTTAAGAAGATGGGGCTTATATATATGACTGATTGGCTTTAGTGCAAGTGGGAGATTGTTAGATGTATGCCCTGGAAGCCAATCTGGCTGACACATTGTTAATTCTAGGGACATAATTTTGTACTTGACAATTTATTATTAAATAAATAAAAGGCATCGTTTCATTCATATTATTTATGTGTCTATGAATCGTCCAAGAAATTAATAAGATGATGATGCATATTCTCAAGAGTTGAGAATTTGATCCATGTATCATTGGTGATTAATTTCTAAATACTCCTGATCAATGGATCATCACGAGGACGGTGATCGATCCGATCAGTGCACAGATCACTTTCCTTCTGGATGGACGAGACTTGAGTCCACAGTGTAGGGACACTGAAGTGATAGTGCAGGTGCTTGTTACAGAACAAGGGTACTGAGCGTGACCAAGACAAGAAGTCACTTGGATGTCTATCCACTCGTCAGTGACTTGCTTGATGTTGCAGTAGTATGACTGGTCCTTTGACCTGCGGTGCTTCAGCTACTCACAGTGAGGTTATTGTAGTTTGACTGCACACATACATGGTCTCTAGTCATAGGGGTCCTTGCAGTGTAGATTGGCTGCATTAAGTTCACTATAGGAGTAGGGTATGCACTTACATGGAATCTATCGACCTTGATAGAAGAGGAGTGATCCTATGTGATTTGTTAGACTGAGTTCTAAGACCTTGGCCAGGGCAGTAATAGAAAGTGGAGAAAGAGTTTTCCACTATCGAACTCGAGTCAAATAAATCTTGACATATGACAGACGAAGGGGTTTGATGAGTTATCCATGACCTCCGTCCTGTAGGGATCCACGATAGTAGGACTGTATCACACGACAACTGTACCTAGAGGTTCATCATTCTATTCTGCTGGGTAGCCACTACATGCTGCTAGGTGTCACTGGTGGATGGTGGGACTCATAGGGATTATCTCGATGATCGATAAGCCCTAATGAGTAGAGTTGGAATCGTTCCGACCCATTGAAAGGAGTTTTTAATGATATTGTGATAGAGATCACAATATATCTCACTACCAATCAGAGTAGAACCTATGGGGTCACACACACTAGAGGCATTGACCGATCCGATGGTTGAATCGTGATTAGGAATCACAAGTAATCAATTCGATTGATAATAAGCTGAAGAAGGAATAAAGAGAATTAATTAATTGGACTTAAACACAAATTCTACTTCGGGTAGGATTCCTAGAGTCCTAATTGGATTAGGACTGGGAATCCTAGTTGGAGTAGGACTGGAATTTCTACTTGGAATAGGATTCCTGCAATCCTAATGAGATTAGGAGTTTTGAATCAAAATTGGATTCCTACTTGGAGTAGGATTCCTAGAGTCCTAATCGGATTAGGACTTCGGATTCAAATAGAGTCCTAATTGGATTAGGACTAAAATTAAATATGTCCTAATTTGGATTAGGGTTTCTTAAGTCACAATTAATTATTAATCTAATGAATCAATAAGACTCCTAATTGGATTAGGATTGAAGAGTTCAATTGAGTCAAAATTGATTTAAGTTCTAATTGGATTAGGACTTACCTAGATTGGATCCTAATTGGTTCACCCTTGGACTAAGCCTAATTGGATTAAGGCTTGACCACATTAGGGCATTTCAAATCCTACTTAATGTGGATTAGGGTTTACCATGAGGAGGGGGATATGTCCCTCCCTTTTCCATGTGGAGAAGGGAGAAGAGAGCCCCTCTTTGGAAATTACTCTAGGGCTCCTAGATTGTAGGAGCCCTAGATGGCTTTAAAAAGGGGAGCAAGGGGCCGGCGCCCTAAGACTTGACCTCCTCCTCTTCCAAGCCGTGGCCACCCCTCTCCCTTCCTTGGTTCAGCCGCCATCAGCAAGGGGAAAAGAAGAAGAGGCGTGCACCTCTCCTTGGCCTCCTTCCTTGGTTCCAACACAGGGAAGAAAAAAAGGCTGCGTGGGGATTCTTCTTCTTCCTCTTCTTCATCCTTCTTCTTCCTCCTCTCAAGCACAATCAAGGGTTGATTGAAAGAGAGAAAATCAGCCATCAAAAGAAGTCTTTGCAAGGGAGCTAGCACCCCGGGAAGACAAGAGAGCTTTGATCGGATCACTGCTTCGTGTGGATACCCGTAGAGGCCGGGCACTTGAACGGCTTCAAGCGAACCTTCATCCTAGACCACGAACTTCAGTTTGCGGTGATCATCTACCCGTACAAGGTGAAGATCTGATCTTCCTAAAGGTTTAAAAAGTTTTAATTCTTATCTAACTACGAACGGTTCATAAAACAACGTTCATGCGATGAACGTCGATCCCGCTTATGCCGATTCCGCTGCCATCTAAATTTTTTTTGAAATATCAGCGGCATGGGCGGGTTCCCAACAGTGGTATCAGAGCCTAGGCTTCGTAGATTAAGGTAAGAATTAATTATCTAAAGGCTTATTAGATCTGAAAATTGAATGATCATGCATGCTGAAAATTTCTGCATGCAGATTTTTCAGGGGTGCTGATTTTTGCATGCTGATTTTTATGTGATAAAAAGATGATTCTAATTGCATTGTTAATGGGATTACAAAGTTTAGAATCATGATTAGCATGATCAGCGACCTATGTCATGATATAATCAGTTAGTTTTCAGATTTGAAAATTATAATTATTGCATACGGTGATGATCATAGGATTCAAACCCTTTTGGTATCAAATGTAATGACCTGCGATGTGATCTGCGATGTCATATAATTTTTCAGATGCTTGCATGCATCTTATTTGATGTTTTGAGAGGCCTGCGTGCCTCCTAAAAGGAGATGTAAATTATTTTTATTTTTATTTTACATCTGGTTGTATTTCTGTGATATGATGTACATCAACGATCAAGTTGAAGCAAAGGCATGAGATGAAAGGTGATCTAAGCGGTTGATGGCGATGGGATCAAGAGTTGATCAAGGATCGAATCAAGGAGGCTTGGAACCAATTCAAGAGTTGAAGACCACTTGATCGATTGATGTGCATGTGCTTGTAATACGACCTAATTAGAATCCATGATCATCACCTATTTAAAGTTTAACTTTATTTGATGCTGCGATTATAACTGCCTGTGATGTACCGTTTGCATGTGATGTGAATGCGAGTCGGGTAGATAGGTTTACATGTGATGTAGCAAACCCAATTGAGACCTAAATCAAAACCTCCTCAATCAAGTCGAGAGTGAACCGACATGAGCAAGTCATATTAGATTAATTGATCTAATTGGTGTGTAGGAAAGCATGAAAGGTGGTTACTTAATTAGGACCTTACTCTCTGAGTAAGGGGAGCCTCCCACCTGCTTACCTGGCCAATTGTTCGATTACCTCTTATGAAGGGCTCAAGTTGCAAACACTAAGACCTGATTAACCAATATTAAGTCAATAGGTCTTCCACTGTAGTAGAGCTGCTAAGGCCTTTCTGATGTTGATTTGTCTCGGCTGGACACAGTGGTCAAGTTGCATCGGGGGGCTGGACCTCTCTATAGACATGAGATGTTGTAGGGTAAAGGTGGGGTTGGGCACCAATAACTGTTAGGTGAGAACCCAATGACGACTTTATTCCTACGGTTATACGGTGGGTCTGACTTAACTAAGAAATGGGACCAATAACTGTTAGGTGAGGTTTTCATGGCTTAGAGACCAAGTTACACTCATCCATCTATGTGTCACCAATAACTGTTAGGTGAGGTGCCATGTAGATTGGTGAGACCGCAGTACCTACTAGAAATCCTAGTCGCGTAGGATTTCCGTTTTCCTACCAGGGGAGTGTGAGGAATTCAAGAAAATAGTGGGAGTTGCATTTGTTCTAAAAGACCTTAGAACAGATTAGGATCAAGTACAAAAGTCTAACTAGAATCTTTACTCTCTGCAGATACAATGTCAGCTTCAAACCCTTTGACCCGTATTCTTGAGACCAACCGACTGACCGGAACCAATTACAAAGACTGGCTTAGAAACCTCAAAATTGTTTTGGACTGTGAGAAAATAGGCTACATACTCGATTCAGATATCCCCACACTACCAACACGTCCTACTGATGTTCAGCGTGAGATGCATAAAAAGTGGTTGGATGATGACATTAGAGTAAAATGCTATATGATGGCATCCATGTCTAATGAACTCCAATGCCAGCATGAAAATATGAAGACTGCTAGGGACATACTGGCACACCTGCAAGAGTTGTATGGTGAGCAGAGTCGCACAGCTCGTTTTGAAGTGTCCAAGAGGCTCTTCAAGACGAAGATGCGCGAAGGGCAGTCTGTCCATGATCACGGTCTGACTATGATCAAGGATCTAGAGGAGCTTGAGAAGCTTGGTATGGACATGCACAAGGAATTACAAGTGGATTTGATCCTACAGTCACTTCCTGATTCATTTGGTCAGTTTATAGTAAATTACCACATGAATAAGATTGAATGCACTAAGACTGAACTAATCAACATGTTGGTAACTGCTGAGGGAGCCTTGAAAGGTTCAAGGGGCAATGTCCTTGCTGCTGAGTTGACTTCTGGTTCCAAGAGAAAGTCTACTTGGAAGAAAAAGAAGTCTGCTAAGAGGCAGAAGAAAGACAAGAAGCCAAAGAAGGAAGTTCAAAAGAAAAAGGCTAACGACAAAGGAAAATGTTTCCACTGCAAAGTCGACGGCCACTGGAAGAGAAACTGTCCTTCATACCTCGAGAGCCTGAAGAACAAGAAAGGTGACATACCTTCAGAAGGTATAGACTTGCTCATTATTGAAACTAATCTAACGGTTTCTTCTACTTCTAGTTGGGTTATAGATTCTGGTTCTAGTGCTCATCTGTGCACTACCATGCAGGGTCTAAAGGAAAG
Organism: Phoenix dactylifera; assembly: GCF_009389715.1. Lineage (NCBI taxonomy): Eukaryota > Viridiplantae > Streptophyta > Magnoliopsida > Arecales > Arecaceae > Phoenix > Phoenix dactylifera. The sequence continues at coordinate 7,527,612 of NC_052392.1, forward strand.
TAGAAGGCTGGCAGAAGGTGCGGTAACCCTTCGGGTTGGCAACGGGGCAAAAGTTGCTGCTGTGGCTGTGGGCACCTACCATCTGCGACTACCGTCTGGATTTAGTTTAATACTTAGAGACTGCTATTATGTACCTGTTGCTAGCAGAAATTTGATTTCTGTTTCATGTCTAGCACAGGAAGGTCATGTTTTTACTTTTGACAAAGACTGCTGTTCTATTTATTTCAGAAATAAAATAGTTGCACGTGGTTTCATGATCGACAGTCTCTATCATTTACATATGGATGTATCTGTGAATGTTACCGAGCAAGAAGTGAGTGCCAAAGGATCCAAAAGATCTAGAGATGAGATAAACCAAAGATATTTGTGGCACCTCAGGCTTGGCCATATTGGAGAGGACAGAATGAACAAAATGGATAAAGATGGGCTTTTAGGCTCATTGACTTCCGAGTCATATCCAGTTTGCGAGTCCTGTCTTCAAGGAAAAATGGCTAGACTGCCCTTTGTAGGACATGGGGAGAGGACCACTGAAATACTTACCCTAGTACATATAGATGTATGTGGCCCATTCGATGTGCTAGCCAGGGGACGTTATTCTTACTTCATTACCTTTACCGATGATTATTCACGGTATGGGTATGTGTATCTTATGAGACACAAGTCTGAATCTTTTGAAAAGTTCAAAGAATGAAGTAGAAAAACAAACTAGAAAACCTCTTAAGGCTCTTCGATCAGATCGAGGAGGAGAATACCTTAGTAGGAAATTCCGGAACTATCTCAAAGAAAATGGCATAGTCTCACAATGGACACCTCCGGGTACACCTCAACTCAACGGGGTGTCAGAGAGGAGGAATCGGACCCTGTTGGATATGGTCAGGTCCATGATGAGCTTCACTGATTTACCTATGTTCCTTTGGGAAGATGCCTTACTCACAGCGATTTATTGATTGAATAGAGTTCCCTCTAAATCCGTTCCTACCACACCGTATGAGATATGGCATGGTAAGAAACCAAGTCTGGGTCATCTCAAGATTTGGGGATGTCCGGCCCACGTCAAGAGACTACAGGCGGACAAACTAGAGGCTAGGACCATAAGTGCTCGTTTTATAGGATATCCTAAAGAGTCATTAGGATACAATTTTTACGTCTCAGAGGATCACAATGTGTTTGTGAGCCGTCATGCCATCTTCTTGGAAAATCAGTTTATCCTTGATAGAGGCAGTGGGAGGAAAATTGAGCTTGAAGAGAATGTCTCTGAAAAGCAACGAGTCATGGATCCTATTGAACCCATTCATACAGAGCCAGTACACGATGTCCCTCGACCACCTCGTAGATCTAGTAGGGTCTCCCATCCTCTCGATAGATACTTAGGTATACTAGAAGAGGATACCAAGGAAATGTTCCTAGTGGGAGATAGGGATCACATACAGGATCCCAAAATCTACAACGAGGCGATATCTGATGTCGATTCTGAGAAATGGCTGGAAGCTATGAAGTCAGAGTTAGACTCCATGCATTCCAACCAAGTCTGGACCTTAGTAGACCCACCAGAAGGTATTGTACCTATTGGATGCAAATGGATCTACAAAAGAAAGATAGGTTCGGATGGAAAGGTAGAGACCTATAAGGCAAGGTTTGTGGCGAAAGGGTATAGTCAGCGCGAAGGCATTGACTATCAGGAGACCTTTTCACCTGTAGCCATGTTAAAATCCATCCGAACATTACTTGCTATTGCAGCATTTCATGATTATGAAATCTGGCAGATGGATGTGAAAACTACTTTCCTGAATGGATATCTTAATGAAGATATCTATATGGAACAGCCTTTGGGTTTCACTTCCAGTGATGGAGATCACAAGGTCTGCAAGCTGCAAAGGTCCATCTATGGACTAAAGCAAGCATCTCGGAGTTGGAACACTCGTTTCGATGACGCAATCAAAATGTTTGATTTCATCAAAAATGAAGAGGAACCGTGTGTTTACAAAAAGGTTAGTGGGAGTGCTGTCGTTTTTCTCGTACTGTATGTAGATGACATTCTCCTGATAGGGAATGATATTCCCATGCTAACCTCGGTCAAGGTCTGGTTGTCAAAAGAATTCTCCATGAAAGACCTTGGGGAAGCATCCTATATTTTGGGAATAAAGGTCTATAGAGATAGATCTAAAAGGATGCTTGGCCTTTCACAGAAGATGTACATAGAGGAGGTGCTGAAAAGGTTCAACATTGAAAACTCCAAGAGGGGTCTCTTACCCCTTAGGCATGGAATTCATCTCTCCAAGAAGATGTGCCCCAACACATCTGAAGAGATTCAACGCATGAGCAAGATTCCCTATGCATCGGCAATAGGAAGCCTCATGTATGCCATGCTGTGTACACGACCTGATATAGCTCTTGCTGTGAGTGTCACAAGCAGATATCAGTCGAATTCAGGTGAAGAACACTGGACAGCTGTGAAGAATATTCTTAAGTACTTGAGAAGAACTAAAGATTTATTCTTGGTTTTTGGAGGATCATCAGTGTTAAAGGTAGAAGGGTACACAGATTCAGACTTCATGACTGATGTCGATGACAGGAAGCCAACATCTGGATATGTGTTCTTGTGCAATGGTGGAACGGTAAATTGGAAGAGTTCTAAACAACCGATCATTGCTGATTCTACTATGGAAGCTGAATACAACGCCGCCTCTGAAGCTGCTAAGGAAGGCTTCTGGTTCAAGAAATTCATTGCAGAGTTGGACGTGATGACATCAGATGCCATAACACTCTACTGCGATAATAATGGCACCATAGCCCTTGCTAAGGAGCCAAGGTCTCATCAGAAGTCTAAGCATATAGAGCGGCGCTTCCATCTCATACGCGACTATGTTGAGAAGAAATATGTAGAGGTGCAGAGAGTAGACTCCGCGGATAACGTGGCAGACCCGTTCACTAAGCAGCTAAGTCAGCAGAAGACTGAAGCCCACTTTGAGAAGATGGGGCTTAGATATATGACTGATTGGCTTTAGTGCAAGTGGGAGATTGTTAGATGTATGCCCTAGAAGCCAATCTGGCTGACACATTGTTAATTCTAGGGACATAATTTTGTACTTGACTATTTATTATTGAATAAATAAAAGGCATCTTTTCATTCATATTATTTATGTGTCTATGAATCGTCCAAGAAATTAATAAGATGATGATGCATATTCTCAAGAGTTGAGAATTTGAGCCATGTATCATTGGTGATTAATTTCTAAATGCTCCTGATCAATGGATCATCACGAGGACGGTGATCGATCCGATCAGTGCATAGATCACTTTCCTTCTGGATGGACGAGACTTGAGTCCATAGTGTAGGGACACTGAAGTGATAGTGCAGGTGCTTGTTAGAGAACAAGGGTACTGAGCGTGACTAAGACAAGAAGTCACTTGGATGTCTATCCACTCGTCAGTGACTTGCTTGATGTTGCAGTAGTGTGACTGATCCTTTGACCTGCGGTGCTTCGGCTACTCACAGTGAGGTTATTGTAGTTTGACTGCACACATACATGGTCTCTAGCCATATGGGTCCATGCAGTGTAGATTGGCTGCAGTAGGTTCACTGTAGGAGTAGGGTATGCACCTATAAGGAATCTATCGACCTTGATAGAAGAGGAGTGATCCTATGTGATTTGTTAGACTGAGTTCTAAGACCTTGGCCAGGGCAGTAATATAAAGTGGAAAAAGAGTTTTCCACTATCCAACTCAAGTCGAATAAATCTTGACATATGACAGACGATGGGGTTTGACGAGTTGTCCATGACCTCCGTCCTGTAGGGATCCACGATAGTAGGACTGTATCACATGTTAACTGCACCTAGAGGTTCATCATTCCATTCTGCTAGGTAGCCACTACATGCTGCTAGGTGTCACTGGTGGATGGTGGGACTCATAGGGATTATCTTGATGATCGATAAACCCTAACGAGTTGAGTTGGAATCGTTCCAACCCATTGAAAGGAGTTTTCAATGATATTGTGATAGAGATCATAATATATCTCACTACCAGTCAGAATAGAACCTATGGAGTCACACACACTAGAAGTATTGACCGATCCGATGGTTGAAATCGTGATTAGGAATCACAAGTAATCAATTTGATTGATAAGAAGTTGAAGAAGGAACAAAGAAAATTAATTAATTGGACTTAAACACAAATCCTACTTCTGGTAGGATTCCTAGAGTCCTAATTGGATTAGGACTGGGAATCCTAGTTGGAGTAGGACTGGAATTTCTACTTGGAATAGGATTCCTGCAATCCTAATGAGATTAGGAGTTTTGAATCAAAATTGGATTCCTACTTGGAGTAGGATTCCTAGAGTCCTAATCGGATTAGGACTTCGGATTCAAATAGAGTCCTAATTGGATTAGGACTAAAATTAAATATGTCCTAATTTGGATTAGGGTTTCTTAAGTCACAATTAATTATTAATCTAATGAATCAATAAGACTCCTAATTGGATTAGGATTGAAGAGTTCAATTGAGTCAAAATTGATTTAAGTTCTAATTGGATTAGGACTTACCTAGATTGGATCCTAATTGGTTCACCCTTGGACTAAGCCTAATTGGATTAAGGCTTGACCACATTAGGGCATTTCAAACCCTACTTAATGTGGATTAGGGTTTACCATGAGGAGGGGGATATGCCCCTCCCTTTTCCATGTGGGGAAGGGAGAAGAGAGCCCCTCTTTGGAAATTACTCTAGGGCTCCTAGATTGTAGGAGCCCTAGATGGCTTTAAAAAGGGGAGCAAGGGGCCGGCGCCCTAAGACTTGACCTCCTCCTCTTCCAAGCCGTGGCCACCCCTCTCCCTTCCTTGGTTCAGCCGCCATCAGCAAGGGGAAAAGAAGAAGAGGCGTGCACCTCTCCTTGGCCTCCTTCCTTGGTTCCAACACAGGGAAGAAAAGAAGGCTGCATGGGGATTCTTCTTCTTCCTCTTCTTCATCCTTCTTCTTCCTCCTCTCAAGCACAATCAAGGGTTGATTGAAAGAGAGGAAATCAGCCATCAAAAGAAGTCTTTGCAAGGGAGCTAGCACCCCGGGAAGACAAGAGAGCTTTGATCGGATCACTGCTTCGTGTGGATACCCGTAGAGGCCGGGCACTTGAACGGCTTCAAGCGAACCTTCATCCTAGACCACGAACTTCAGTTTGCGGTGATCATCTACCCGCACAAGGTGAAGATCTGATCTTCCTAAAGGTTTAAAAAGTTTTAATTCTTATCTAACTACGAACGGTTCATAAAACAACGTTCATGCGATGAACGTCGATCCAGCTTATGCCGATTCCGCTGCCATCTGAATTTTTTTTGAAATATCAGCGGCATGGGCGGGTTCCCAACACGGGCACTTGAACGGCTTCAAGCGAACCTTCATCCTAAACTACGAACTTCAGTTTGCGGTGATCATCTACCCGCACAAGGTGAAGATCTGATCTTCTAATATTTTAAAAAGTTTTTAATCCTTATCTATCTACGAACGATTTTTGAACAACGTTCATGCGATGAACGGTTGATCCCGCGCATGCCTCTTCCGCTGCATCTGATTTTTTTTTAAATTTCAGCGGCATGTCGGGGTTTTCTAACAGCATCTCCAAGGTCGGCTAAAATATGGCCCAGCATGCGAAAGGCACGACACACCCGTGTGCGGCCTAGGCCGCGGCCGTGCGCGCCCGCGCGCGCGCTAGCCGCACCAGCACGCGCGCGCCCGCTACCGGGCGAGGTTCGACCGCCCGAACCTCGCCGGCCGCAGGGCCTCGCACTCGACCGCGCGCGCCCAACTGTACGCCTGCGCAGCGCGTGCCAGGCCCCTGCCTGCGCAGCGCGTGCCAGGCCCCTGCCAACGCACCCTGCAGCGCCCAGGCGCCCGCGCACCCGAGCCAGCACCATCGGGCGAGGTTCGGGCCAGCAAACCTCGCCGAAGACCGCAACCGCTTGCACGCGCCCATGCCCGCCCAACAGCAGCCTGCGCGCGCCACCTGCGCGCATGCGGCAGACGCCTGCCCGACCACCCCTGCCGCGCCTCGGCGCCGGTGCCATGCCCTATCGCGCCTCGGCGCTCGTGCCACGCCCTGCCAGCGCCCCCTGTCGCGCGCCCAAATGCTCTGCCGTGCGCCCTAGTGCCCTGCCAGCGCCCCTGCCACCCTAGCCGCGCGCCCATCGCCCTGCCAGCACCCCTGCCGTGCACCCCAGCCTGCCAGCCGCGCCCCAACGCCTTGCCACACCCCTGCCTGCCCCAGCGGCCACAGCACCCTGCCAACAACCCTGCAGCGCCCACAGAAGCCTACCAGCAGCTGCCATGCGCCCAGCTAGCCATGTGCCATACATAGCCCGCCCAGCCATGTGCCTAGCCTGCCCAAAAGCCTTGGCCTTGGCCCTTAGCCCCTTGGCCAAGCCTCTAGCTTGTCATGATGAGGTTGGCCCATCACTTAGCCACTTGGGCAACCTCATGAAGTCTATAAATAGGAGGGATTGGGGAAGCTTTGGGAGTCTTTTGTCATCTTGAGAGTCTTGTATTTTCGGCCTAAGGGCTTGGGAGGGCTTTGCCCTATTGTATTCGGTCCTAGAATGTCTCTAAGGACTTGGGCTAGTGAGAACCCATCATAATTCCACTAGATTATGCTTGTAAGCTTCATTTTAGAAATAGAAACCACCTCAAGCTTTCCTTTAAATCTACTTGTGTTCTTGAGTTCTTTTCATTCAAGATAAGGGTCGGGACAAGCAGCAGCCAGTAGACCCGCCCCTTTGCCTTGATTCCATTGGTTACTAAGTGTTTGGCACAAAACCGGCATTACCCGTTCAGCCCGCATTCATACATCTTGAGGCATTCGGAAGAAGCCTAAGGCGAAGGATTTGGTGTGGCAACTTGGGGCCGAGAGCCGCCCTCCATCAATAGTGCTTTCATTGAGAGATTTCGTCAAAAGAAGTTCCAAGAGAAGCTCTATCGAAGATCTCTCTTCCTAAGAGGTAACGCCTACAACCCCAAGAAAAAAAAAATCAGATTATATATTGGGTTGAGTTTGGGTGCTTTACTTTTCATTGCATGCCGAGAAGTGAAGTTTACTTCTTCGTACCTTCATTTTAATTGTTGAGCTTGTGGGAGGGGGTACATTAGAAGTTATTTTGCATGCTAGTAGTGCTCAAATCTCTGCATTTATCTTTCCTACTTGAAAAAGAGGTGAGAGCATTTTTGTTGTAAGGGGGACGGATTGTTTTTTATTTTGCTCATCATAGGGATGGTGCCAATGGGAAGGCTATTGGTAGTACCCGACACTATTTGACCCAACTATTTGGTGCTAGGATATATGAGGGACGGCATAAGAGGGAGGCTACTGGTAGTATCTTGTGCCCTTCTAACTACACCGGGTAGGGAGCAAGTAGAGCAACAATACGTTTCTCTTGGGTGGTGAGGAATTTTATGTTGTAAACTTTTGATTGTAATGTACAACCCATTTTCATATAAAAGAGGAGGGCCATATCATCCTTTGGGTGACGGCCAAAGGAGGTTTGGAGTGAGGATGTGGGATGAAAATGCACTGCTTGAGGCCCTAGAGGGGAGTTCTCAACACCTAAATCGAACCCTTGAAAATGTTTCCTCTACCTTAGCCGGGGTAAATTCCCATCTAGAGAGGTTGGAAAGGAGAGTAGGGGAGAGTGAAAAAAAGAGGGTGTATAGAAGGGTTGATGGAGATGAGCATTGGTCGCACGCCTCTCGGCGGGGCCAAGTGAGGGATCAAGAAGGAAAGAAAAGAGAAGAGAAGAAAAGAAAGAGAGTTGGTGGAGAGAAGAAGAAAAAAGAGGAGAGCATAGGAGAAGCCGATGGGAGGAAGTTCAAGAAGAGAAGTATGGGAGGAGTCCTCGGCTATATGAAAGAGGGATAAGGAAGGCCAAGATTGACTTTCCCAAATTTGGAGGTAACCACTCATACGAGTGGCTAGACAAAGTGGTGTTATACTTTAAGATCAATGAGGTTCCAAGAGCCAACCGGGTCACCCTTGCTAGCTCTCACCTTGAGGGGAAGGCAAGTCGGTGGTGGAGATGGATCCGGGATCTCCACGACAAAGATGGGAGAAGGCTTGGTTGGAACACATTTGTGAGGAAATTCGTGTCTCAATGGGGACCCTCACCGGTAATCAACCACCATGAGCATATGGCCAAGACTAAGCAAGAGGAGAATGTGCAAACATGCACCACGCAAAATTTCCGCAACTATGCATCTTCTTCCTTGCAACCGAAACCTCCTTGCAAAGACAAAGAGGTGGTTGAAAATGGCAATGAGGACCAACCCGAGGAAGTCAAGAGCTTGCCTAGAGAAGAGCCACAAGTCATTGAGAAAAGAGAGCTATGCTCCAAGCATGAGGACGAGTGGAGCACCGAGCACCATTGCAAGACCGAACAAGCATCTCTCCTGGAAGTGGTTGGGAAAGAAGAAGCCACGAAATCTGAAAATTTAAAGGAAGAAAAAAGGAAGTTTGAGCATGATGATGAGGCCCAACATAGCACTAAAAAGGTGGAGGCCAACCCCACTTTACATGCCTTGTTAAGGGTGGAAGGACCGTCCATCATTCAATCTTCAATGAAGGAGGTATTTTGGCCTTGCTTAAGAAAGTTTGCTCTTTATTCTTTTGATGATATTTTGGTCCCTTCCCGACCCATGAAGCAACACAAGGAACATGTGGAGGTTGTGATATCCATTTCGGATTTGCACCACTTCCGCATCAAGCTTGCAATACATACCCTCACGCAACCGGAGTTGAAGTGTTTTACCCTCATCACTTTGGGAGAAGAAGTGAAGAATGATCGGTGGAAATTTGAGGCCATGGTAGATTGGCCTTTGCCCAAGATTGAGCCGGCACCAAGGAGATTTTTTGAATTGGCCGGTCGACATCATGATGAAAACAACCGGCAAAAACAGGAGTTGGAGGGGCTACCTCCAAAGATTCGAAGATTGCTTGAAGCTCACCGGGGGAACTTAAAGAAGGAGAAAGAAAGAAGAAAAATATGGCAAGTGTTCATTCAATAGAAGCTATTTGAGAAGACCATGCCAAAGTTACCCAGCGGTATCCACACTATATCCTTGAGGACAAGGATAGTTATCAAGAGTGGGGGAATGTTGAGAACCTCCCATGAACACCGCCGTCGGATCCCACAACCAAGGAGGAGCCCATGCCCGGATGATGCCAAGGAAGGATCGTGCAATGGCCAAACTCAAGATCCGGGCCAATTACTTTGCTTGGAGGGGTGGCCGGATCTTAGCCAAGCCCTTTCACACTTTGCCAATCCTAGGCCAAGTCCATTCACACTTGGCCAAGCCTTGGCCAAGCCAAGACCCCCAATGCTTGGCCAAGCATCTCCAAGGTCGGCCAAGATATGGCCAAGCATGCCAAAGGCACGGCGCACCCGTGCGCGGCCCAAGCCGCGCCCATGCGCACCGATCGCACGCGATCGTGTGCGCCCAGGCCGCGCGTGCCCAGGGTGCGCGCGCGCTGGCACGCTCCCGCCAGCATGCACCCACCTGCTACCGGCCGAACCTCGCCGACCACAGGGCCTCGTGCTCGACCGCGCGTGCCCGACTACACGCCTGCGCGCGCGTACGACCGCGCCGCGCCTGTCGGCAGACACGCTCTAGCGCCCTGTCGGGCGGCCTGGCATGCGCGGCGCGTACCAAGCCCCTGCCAGCGTACCCTGCTGCGCCCAGGCGCCGCCGCGCCCGAGCCAGCACCACCGGGCGAGGTTCGGGCTAGCGAACCTCACCGAAGACTGTGCCCGCCTGCGCGCGCCCACGCCCGCCCAATAGCGGCCTGCGCGCGCCACCTGCCTGACTGCAATTGTCGCGCCCTGCCGCGCCTCAATGCCCGTGCCGCGCCCTACCAGCGCCCCTGCCGCATGCCCAGACGCCCTGCCACGCGCCCTAGCGCCCTACCAGCGCCCCAGCCGTGCGCCCAGTGCCCTGCCAGCACCCCTGTCGTGTGCCCCAGCCAGCCAGCCGTGCCCCAGCACCCTGCCACGCCCCTGCTGCGCGCCCTGCTTGCCCCAGCGGCCACAGAACCCTGCCAACAGCCCTGCAGCGCCCACAGAAGCCTGCCAGCAGCTGCCATGCGCCCAGCCAACCATCTGCCATGCCTAGCCCGCCCAGCCATGTGCCTAGCCTGCCCAAAAGCCTTGGCCTTGGCCCTTAGCCACTTGGCCACGCCTCTAGCTTGTCATGATGAGGTTGGCCCATCACTTAGCCAGTTGGGCAACCTCATGAAGTCTATAAATAGAAGGGATTGGGGAAGCTTTGGGAGTCTTTTGTCATCTTGAGAGTCTTATATTTTCGACCTAAGGGCTTGGGAGGGCTTTGCCTTATTGTATTCGGTCCTAGAGTGTCTCTAAGGACTTGGGCTAGTGAGAACTCATCATAGTTCCACTAGATTATGCTTGTAAGCTTCATTTTGGGAATAGAAACCACCTCAGGCTTTCCTCTAAATCTACTTGTGTTCTTGAGTTCTTTTCATTCAAGACAAGGGTCGGGCCAAGCTGCAGCCAATAGACCCACCCCTTGCCTTGATTTCTTTGGTTACTAAGTGTTCGGCCCACAAGCGGCGTTACCCGTTCGGCCCGCATTCATACATCTTGAGGCATCCGGAAGGAGCCTAAAGCGAAGGATTTGGTGTGGCGACTTGGGGCCGAGAGCCGCCCTCCATCATTCTGCTTCTTCGAACCTGGCGCGCGGCGGCGTGGTTGCGGCAACGGCAATAGATCTAGTGTGTGTCGGCGTGTGGGGGATGGGGGGTGGGGGGAAGACATAGAGGTCCTCTACGGGAAGGACTCCTCTTTCTTTCTTTTTTTTGTTGGTTCCCTGTGAGGCTTGTTCCCACGGGACAGTCACTGGGGCGGTGTGGCAGTATGCTTCAGACAAAGGAGGGATCGGCACTCCTAAGCTGAGGAAGAAGTCGCCCAAATGTGTGAAGTCTGAGCCCTCACGTGAAGAACAATGTCACAGCAACCCAAAAATTTTTTTTCTTGCTCTGATACTAATGTTGATGCCGGACAGCAGGGAAAGAAAGAAAGAGAGAAGAAGGAGAGAGGCGAAATGGGGAAGAAGGAGAGAAAAGGGAGGAAGAGGAAGAAGAACTAGGCTTCGCACCTAGCCCCGCTCTGGGTTTCACACGCCAGAGCTAAAGAAAGGAATTCAGAATAATTTTCATTTATAGCATAATCCTAAACAATGTACAATCAACATATTTATAAGACTCGAAAAATATAAAAGATCTCTAAAAAGAAACTAGTCTCACAAAAGACCCTCAAAATAACGAAATACCAAAATAAGCCTTAAAGGCTGTCAAATAACAAAATACCCTAATAAGCCCAAATAAAATAAAATCACTCCAAAACTAGCTCAACCACCCCCCTACAGCGGCTGTAGACCTGAATGACGGACGGTCTGGCACTGGTGTCTGCACCAATGTGAGATATCAAATGCACTCTATCAGTGACAAAATTGCCAGTTATTGGTGACATGTTAATTTGTCATTTGAAGAAGATGCTTACTCAATTTCTCTTAGTAAGAGAGATGTGGGAGCTTAGTTGTTTGAAGTAGAGATGTTGCACACATGCATTGTTACCATACAATTCTAAACTAGAACACATGCATTGTTGCACGGGTAATTTTAGCTCATAATTGTCATGTATCACCTGCCTCTTCCCCTGTTATTAGATGGCACTCGTGCACACTTAATGCACTTCTTGTGATTATTTGTAAGAAATGTTAGACTATTGGTTGATAGGAATTTTCAGACCAGACTCATTTTTCCTTGGTATTGGATGCATAAATATAGATAACATAGTTATTTCCACGATGCTTCCTTCATTTACTAGTATTATATGCCTCACCAAAATTGTTCTCATCGGTAACATTTGTTAGAACAATACTTGTGTCCGACTCCAAAAATACATGTTGGATATGTAACCGAATTTATTCGAATTGGATACCGTGGCACTTGGTTACCTTTTTATTTTCTTTTTCTTATGGTTGATTGGAGTTACAGCACGCCATGGTAATTTAGAAAGTGACCTTTTTTCTTTTTTCTTTTTCTTTTTTAGAGATTAGTCAAGAATGTAGATATTGAAATAATGTTGTAAAATATCACATACAGTAAAAGACTTGAAGCTATAATATCTTCGATTTTTTCTTTTATAGAATACTTGAAAATAAATATATAGTTTGATTAAAATTATTTTTTCAACGTATACCCATATCTTCTTCTTTTTTTTCTCTCTCTCTCTCGCCGAGTCAGACACTTGGACATGCTTTCGAATCTAATTCTCATATCCTTGTCTAACAAATGACTTGTGATACTTCTCTTGGAATGTTTTCTTCCATAACTTCATGCTTCATGGCCATTTTGGCGAGCCAGTGAGGGCCTTGCTGAGAGTTATATCCAGCATGTTGCTCAATCTGCTGATTATAAGTTGGTATTTGAAAATGATCTGCTGCTCTTAGGCTACTTTGGTTCTTGAACTTCCATGGAAATTAAACCTCCTAGCGGTACTGGAGTTCATGCTTCAGTCATATCAGCATCTCTAATTGTATCGAGACCAGTTCATTTGACTCAACTTCTCCAGCTGAGACATTCTTATGCTGGTAATCTGTTATGCTACATCATTACCATTACAGATTAGACCACGAAGTAATATCTAATCATTCTTGGTATATACTGGTTGATGCTCATCCCCTTGATTTTCCTTCACAAATATTTTCCATCTAACCATGTTTATGCATTTAAAGGATTAGAAGCAACAAGTTTCTGACTTAAAATAACTAAGAGCTGCAATAAAAAAGGACAAGAAGATACTGCAGATATGAGTGGCGTAAGATAATCTTGAAACCAAATAGAGCATGGTGCGATCAAATCCACAGCTATGCGGTCCTACAAGGGAGAACCTGTTTTCACTCAAGTTGGAGTTTCCAAGGAAATCCAATTGGGAAACTAGTATGATTTTTTGTGGTTTTGGTAAAAAAGTGTGACCCATTGCTTTCTTTTTTATTTTGGAAGATAGGAGTTAGGCACCTGTTGCGGGGACGGCCTTTGGCCGGAGCCTCACACAACAGCATAGCCCACATTAAGCTAGCAGAGAAAGAGGACTGCGTTCCTCCCGAGGTATTGTCTGCTTTGGGCGCTCTGGCCCGCGCATCCAGCGCAGACAGAGGGAGACCACTGCCCTTTGGGCGCTCCGGCCCGCGCGTCCAGCGCAGGCAGGGGGAGACCACTGCCCTCACGGTTTTGCCCTTCAAAAGGCGCATCCAGAGGAAAGGATTTCCATCCCCCATTTAAGGCACAGAACCTTTCCGCTACTAACCGATGTAGGACTAAATTCAAGGCCCCCTCCCCCCCGCAACATAGCCCCCCCAACGGGAAGGTTCTTGAACCTCTGCAGTCCTGAGGGGTAGTTAACGGTGGGAGGAGGCGCCCCCTTCCTGACGCGCCATCTGTTGCGGGGACGGCCTTTGGCCGGAGCCTTACACAACAGCATAGCCCACATTAAGCTAGCAGAGAAAGAAGACTGCATTCCTCCCGAGGTATTATTCGCTTTGGGCGCTCCGGCCCGCGCGTCCAGCGCAGACGGAAGGAGACCACTGCCCGTTGGGCGCTCCGGCCCACGCATCCAGCGCAGGCGGGGGGAGACCACTGCCCTCACGGTTTTGCCCTTCAAAAGGTGCCTTTAGAGGAAAGGATTTCCATCCCCTATTTAAAGCACAGAACCTTTCCGCTACTAGCCGATGTGGGACTTATAAAATCCATTTACAATTAGCTTCTCAGTGGTTTTTTATGGTTTCTCTACATTTTTCATGCTTAATATATATCTTAATTACCGAATATTTTTCTCTGTTGCTGCATTAAGGTCTTTTTCTTGATTTTTATTTTTATTTTTTGTGTGTGTGCCGCTGTATTGCCTCTCGCTTGGGTTTCTTAATGGCAACCATGGTTCACCTTATCTATATATCTTATGTTTCGAGATGTTTTCTAAATTATTGCAGATTGCGGTCCAGAGTCGCATGCTGTGGGTGTATCGGTTCAGAAGATCGGACTGCGCTATATCTCACATTTTCTTTGCTGATGATTGTCTATTAGTGGCTCGTGCCATGGCATCGGAGACGTCATGGCTAAAACAATCATTGATACTTACTACTCCTTTTCAGGCCAAGTGATCAATATTGCTGAGTCTCATATTGTTTTTAGCACAAATTGTGAGTTGAAAATGGAAGGCTCTAGTGCTGGCTGGTAGAGCAACCTTACTCCAATCCGCAATTCCATTGTACTGTATGTCATGTGTTCCAGTGCCTCCAACTGTTCTCAAGAAATTGGAATGTGTCTTGTGAGCCTTTTTATGGGGGCACTCTAATGATAGAAGAGGTAGGCTCCGTTTGAGGGAGCTTTTGGAGGACCAAAAAGTACTTTCTGGCTCTCCAAAAGTACTTTTAGATGAAATAAAAGTGTTTGGTAAAAATTTCAGAAAGCTGTTTTAACTTTCTCAGAAAGCTAAAAACAATATTTTGGGAGAAGCTCCATTTTGGAGCTTTCCGAAAAAGTACTTTTAAGCCCCATCGAAAAGCTATTTTTTTTACTAAAATACCTGTGATAAAATATAATAATTATACAAAATATCTTTTTATAATTATGAAAATCTACAGAAGGGTGAAAAATTAATTTACACTAATAATTATAATAATTTATACCTTTATTATTGTATTATACTATAAATATAATATTATATTACATTATATCATAATACATTAATATGTTATGTTAAATAATTTAATATTATGTTATATTATGAAAAATTAATTTATGCTAATAATTATAATATTTTATACCTTTGTTATTGTATTATACTATAAAAATAATATTATATTATGTTATATCATAATATATTGATATGTTATGTTAAATAATTTAATATTATATTAAATTATTATGCTTATAGTATACAATATTATATTACTATATTATAATAATATTATATTACATTATAGTAATATTATACTATATCATATATTTATGTATTAATATATATTATATTTTATTATGCTTTGTTGTATAATACTATGCAATGTCCTTTATGGTCATTTTGTCATATCAAAAGTACTTTTTGAGTTTGTTTATCAAACAAATATTAAAATGCCACAATATTTTAGAAATGTAGTTAGCAAACAGTAAATAACTTTTTATAAAAACTCTATTTCAGAAAACTCTACTTTCAAAAGCTCTACTGTCAACAACTCTCCCAAACGGCCGTAGTCATCTCTTCCCTTGGTCTAATGTTTGCATGCCCAAAGCTAGCGGTGGTGGATTAGAGTTGTGCGGTCCTTGTTTGTAAAGAGGCAGACCTTTTTGTGCAAACTTGCCGCTCATATAATGCTTCACTCACTCCCTATGGGCTTGAGTGGTCACAGCTAAATATAACTTTTTGGGTTCATGGTTTGAACTATCAAAAATCAAAAGGATGCTTTGCCATGGACTTGAGAGGGAAAGCTGCCTAGGGTATTTCGTAATATTTTGTTTTCGGACTGTATTGGGTGTGTCCGTACTCGTGTAGTAATTATTATGATGCACCCGCTCTAGGAAAAAAAAAGAGAAAGTGCTTTGCTATTTGGAGCTGCATTGTTATGGCTGGTCCTTTGGTCCAATTTAACTTCATATGGTGGTCTATTGGAAACGGTTCTTTTATTAGCATGCCTCAGGTTGGTCCTTGGCTCGCTTCTATTCCTTTGATCTTTCTAATTTGCATATGGACATGTTCATATCTAGTGTGGGGCGATGGGATACACTACAAATTTCCAACTGAGATGACGACCAAATTGAAAGAATCCCTCGAGCCTGGTCTAATCAGCTTTGTTGGGGAAGGAGTAGAAGTGTTGAGGTGTCTGTTAAAGATATGTATGTTCTCTTCAATCAACCTTATCTTGCAAGAGCATACTTAACCAACGAGGCGCTCTTCCTGCCGAAGCCCAAGCTTGCGATCTTGTAACAACCCGACCTCACCTAAAATAGTTAACTAGAGCATGCAAGGTATTATTTGAGTTTCTTGATCCTGTATAAGTACCTAAGATTCCCTCGACGTCTCTCACCCTACCTTTCTTCAAAGCAGACCTCGAAACCCTAGAATTCCTTTCGAAATTTTCTTCTGATTTGGTTCTAATTTTAGCTTATGATTCTCGTGGATGATACGAATCGCTGCCATGGGCCTGTGAGGGTTTGGAGGTGGGAAGAGGCCCTCCGCCACATCGTCTCTCACCGCCGCCGTAGAAGTTCTCAGGTCACCCTGTATCTATGCTCTCTTTCTCGCTCCCTCTCGGGGGGCGCTTTCTATTGACCAAGAAAGGGAAAGGCACCGCCAATCTCATGGGAGGGGTTGAGGGTGGATCTTTCGCACGAAAGAAGGATTCACCTTCCTTCGAGGGCCGTCAACAAAGGAGTTCAGAGTGCTTGGAGATTTGTGCAAAGTAAGATCCAATGGTCCATATCGTGAAGTGAGATCAATAATTCTTTTGCGCAACCCAGACCTAAATCAGACCCAACCCAGACCTGAACTAGATCCGAATTTTTTGGGTCGGGTTAAGATTATACATGGATCCGACTCGACCCGAATGACCTGTTGATTAAAAATTGTAGTCATGGACCCCACCAACCCGACTCAATCTTTAATTGGATCGGGTCTAGATCTAAAATTAGGACCCGAACAAGAAACCGGGTTGGGTCGGCGTCACTCAAGACCCAACCTGACCCGACCCATTTGTATCCCTAAATGTGATGTTGGCTTCGTGTTATCTTAGGCTGTACCCCTCGGTAGCACGACCATGTCATGCTCCGAATCTAGGGCGCGACAAATCATGCTCTAGATATGGGGCGTGATACCAAGAATCGTCGTCGATCTCATGATCCTTTCTTGAGTCTCCCCCTCGGTTCGTCACTAGAAAACCTCGTCGAGGCTAAGGTAAAGCTTTGATCTTTTTTCCTTCTGCTTCTTCTTCTTTCCATGGTCCAAAAGTACCATCACTGGCCGAGAAATCAATCGAAAATCGATCGGTAAGAGGGGATCCTGTTTTTCCCCTATTTTGGCTGAGACTTTCTTCGTTTTTTCCTACCATGTCCACTGTCGGCCTTGTCGCTGAAGCCTTCGATCGCTCTCTCTTGTTGGTCCCTAGCCGAAGCTAGACCCTCCAGCTGACGATGAGTGGGCTAGGATTTGAGTACAACTGTGCCCCCTGTTTGGGCCTATTTTGGGATAAAATCGGCAGGCCGCCGCCGCCGACCACCCTTTGCTAGTCGCCCAGGGCCGCCACCACTGGAGCAGACCACCATGGCTGTCGCCACCCTGCTCTAAAAAGAAGAGAGGGAGAGAATGACTCTCCCCTATTTATGGAAGAAGAGGAGAGTCTTCTCTCTCTACTCTCTCCCTCCTCTCTTCTCTCTCTACTCTCTAGAAGATCTATGGAACCTTTCTCTCTCTCCTCTCTCTCTCTCTCTTGATTTCTATTTCTTCATTTCTCTCTCTTCGCATAGTTCTGTGGACCAAGCATAAGGGTCCCAGATGTGCTTATTGTGGACCCGACTTAACCCAATAGAGGGTCCTAGATAATATTGTTGCGACCACCTATCGTGCTAACCTTATCCCGATCATTGTCGAGCACTGCTGAACTCTATCATAATGAATCTCTATTGTGTTACCTGTATCATGTCGGATTCTTGTTTCATGATTTGATTAGTTGGATTGGCCAGAGCAGACCGACTCAGATCGTCGGATACTGCTACCTAGTAGACCATGTCTGATTGTTGTCAGCTACCATTGAATCCAAAATTGATAACTCCTAATCTATTATTTTTTTTTGATCAGATGGATTGAGTTACATTGTGCTGACCGATTTGAGCGGACATTGTCACCTAGCTGGCCTTGTATATCTTTTTATATGAATTTATTTTCATAGTCAACCCTAGTCTTGTATGGGTTGCAGTCATCCAGGCACGAAGAAGCCCAACGAGATCTTATACTCTAATTCTAAATAGAGGTAAGGCCCTGACCATTTATTTACATTTAATTTTTAATTAAAGAAGAATAGAGAATATGGATAATTCAAATATTAGAACTCTAAAATTAGGTAATTGCTGAATAATTGATTCATTAATATGGAGAGTGATTAATAAGAGATAAGTTGGTATTATATTGATATTAAATTGACTGGACATGTTAGGTGTGGATTAGTAGTGTTGTAACTGCATTGGATTGCGATAGAGGTAAGAATCATGTACTCGATCCCCATATATATATATATATATATATATATGTTTATTAGTTTACACCGTTGGATATGCATTGTGAGATTTATATCGATAAATTTGTTTTAGCATGTGATGATATATTTTATATGATTTCTAGTACAAATATATTTGTATGGTTATTATATGTAACAAATATTGAGAACATGATAATGTGAACAATGATACCTTGAATTTTAAAAAAAAAAATATTATATAAGTGGTAACTGATTTGACAAGAGTAACATGTAAATCAAACAGACAAGATATGGTTTAGACTAATCTCATCATAGGATAGCGCCCATGGGCTGACACATGGGGATAGCTTTCACGGGCTTATGCGCGAGATAGCCTCCACGAGCTTACACGTGAAATCTTGATAGTGCCCATGGGCTAATGAAAGGGGATAGCCTCTATGAGCTCATGCACGGGATAGTCTTCACGGGCATATGTGTGGAATCTTGATAGCGTCCATGGGCTAACGCATGGAGAGAGCTTCCATGGGCTTACGCGTGGAATATGATAGCACCTATGGGCTAACACAAGGGGATAGCTACCATGGGCTTATGCGTGGTATTTTGTCAGTCTTGGACTGAGTTATGATTTTGGTTAGTACAAAGCTAGAAGTTAATCAATGAGAAACAAGAAAATCAAGTTAATGAGAAATGGATGAAATGACATAAAAAATTGTTGTTAAACAATTGGATATATTGAGATATTACACACACACATATGCCTTTATGATAAAATGATAATGTGCATATTATTTGTATGAGCCTTTTGAGTATTGATGCGATATTTATTTTAACTGATATTGCTAATTGATTATTTTTTTATTACTTATGGTGTAGCGGTTCGAGAGTCCTACTAGCTGTAAAGCACACAACCCCTTCCTCTTTTTCTTTTTTTTTGAGTTACAGGTTGTGCAGTGCTTAGCTATAGTTGAGATCAGAGGTGGAAGGGATGAATAGATAGAGCGCCACTGATACTGGTTAGATAATTAAATTTTGTACGTAATTGTACTAGCTTTGTTGCTGGTATAAATTGAGATTATTTTTGATTACGGATATTGAGGTTGTGATAAATTTTCAGGTCTAGCATATTCTCTAGGGCTTTGCTCTAGGAAGTATGCGGCCGTGTCGCATTCCAAACCTAGGTGCTAGGTTCGAGGCATGAACTCCAGCTCTTGCCAGCCATCCTCACTTGAGTCTTTGGTGGTTAATGGCTGCAAGAACCTAAGATCCCTTCAATTGCTGCATCAGAACCTATCTTCATTCAAGGAGTTTCAGATAATGGATTGCCCCAAGCTCAGAACCGTGGCAGTGCCGAACAACCATGCCTCTCTGTAGACCTTAAGAATAAGTCATTGCCCTGAATTCTAGTTCTCACCAAATGAATAGCTGCCATCCATTCCCCAACTCGTGGAATTTGCTCATTGCCCAAGGTTGAAGGAGCGGTGCCAAAGACATCACATCCAAAGCATCGAGGTAAATCTCCAAGTCTCAGCTTCACTACAATCACAGATTGTCGACTGTTGTTCTGCACCAAACTATCTGCCAAAGAATAAGAATTCCACCAATTGCTCCCTTTCTCGTGTTTCTTTGCAGCGTCTCAACAGAAATACTAGTGAAACAGATGATGAAGAATTTACTGACGATGAAAACCTAGAGCGGCAAGTGATGGATTGTAAGATGGAAGATGATGACCGAAATCATGATCGGGATCCATTAAGTGATGATCTTGTTTAGTCACCATCACAACAACATGTTTGGTCCTTTGATCTAATGTTGACCAACAACCCAAAGCCACAGATTGAGCTTGTGGAATCCAGCAACTCAGACCAATTATTTTGATGTGTTTCATCCATTCCAGCCCCAGGTCCATCAAAGCCAAGTCTACCATGATGGGTGTATTGGAAAGCACACATTAGTTAGCATTCATCCTTATCCTGAACAGCTGAAGTTAGTTTGTTCTGCGGTTTTGCATTTCATCCTTATCCTGCAACTCATCCTTATCCCACAATTGATGTATATATATAGCCTTGTAATCATATAGGGCAACATAGAAGAAAACATCTTTCTTTTCTTCCTCAAAATATTCTACTGAAGTTGGCTATCCGTGTTCTAAATTCCTACCATTCCAATCCCACTGAAGGCACTCAAATTCCACAATGGCTTATTTTGAACAAAGATGCACCCCCTCTGTATCCAACTTCTAATGCTTCAAGCTGTCGAAACATGCTCAAGTACATTCTCAAGGTACTTCTTTTTGGAATTTTAAGATAAGTTTCTTGGTCTAAGTTTGTTCTAGCAACTGGAATACAAGAACCAGCACAAAAGTTGCATGAAAACAAACAAATGGGTGATATCCATTAATAAAAATCTGAGTTTTTTCTTATGAAAAAGTAATAGTCAAAGAAAAGATTGTTTGCCTTGGCAAAAAAAAAAAAAGAAAGAAGAAAAGAAAAGATTGTTTAGATAAGTGATAAAGCTAAAGTTTGACACAACAAGATGAATTGGATACGTTTAGGGGCAAGAAAGTTGCAAAATTCGGACCATATAGAGAATTTCCAATGTACTTCCCCTACAGAAGTCGTCGCCTCTTCTTGGAGCGATAATCTTGCAAGTTATCTTTAATGGGCCCGAAAGCTCAGCCGGGGACGGAAGAGCCCAAAATATGTAGACTAGTTTCATCTTTCCTTAATGGATCGTAGCCTTAAATGCCAGGTCCAAGACTTCAAGAGAAAAAAAAAAAAAAAAAAGACCAACTCGGATTTGTGTTGGGAGAGGAGGTGGACCTCACCTCGACCCAGAGGCGATCCAATACATTTGGAGACCTAAGGCGAACTCGCTGAGAGAGGGCTTTTTTTTATTATTTTTATTTAAGCTGAGGAGCTCATTTGTGACTCTTTTGTTGTTCTTTTAAGTTAGGGATTTCTTAATTGTTAGCTAGAAAGGAAATAACCAAAAAGTTATACATTAGTTGTAGAATTTTGCATGTGAGATTTTGTATGAACATAAAATTAGTAGAAAAGTCACAACTTTGGGTTGCCGTGTCTCTTTACAGATTTTATACAATTATTAATATGTCTCAATTCATAACTTAAAAATATACTTTTTTTTGAAATAATTCTAAGAAATAAATTTAATAATAATAATAATAATAATAAAAGCCAATGGGAATAGAATAGTCATAGCGATGCCATTTCATATGTCTTGCAAAAGAGCTAATCAATAGGATGGTGGCCATTTATTAAGGCTTGATTAATTGTTAGGTATGAAAAAAATAGGACCAGTCCATTGACTTCAGTCTACCATATTTGGAAAACAAGCCCCATGTATCTACTTGAAAAAAATAACCAGCTTCCTCCTCTTAGGCATAATCATATAATATCAAACTTCATTAATTTCTTTTTCCTCCTTCAACCTGAAACTGTTCCGTGGTTAACTTTGATTTCATTATGTATTTTTTTTTATTATTATGAAGAGGGAGGCAAAGCCCTGGGGCTTTGTTAGAAAAGTGGAGTTTAAAGAAGCTATTTATAAAAGAATTGTAAGGAAGAAAAACACAAAAAATAATAAAATTGATTTCATCTTTTCGCTCATCCATCGTCACCGTAATAAATTTATGGGTTTTTTGCATGAATATCCTTCCAAAATTGATATTTGCATATATACCCTCGTAAAACACTTGTTTTGTCATTTTATCCTTTTTAATTTTTGTTTTTGCATATATACCTATGCTATCTAACGACGTTAAAAAATTAACAGTTTCAAATTAAAATGACTAAAATATCCTTAATGGGTAGACATGCAAATAGATCACAGTCCCGATAGCAGGAAAAGAAGACAGGGACAATAGCATAATTTTACAATTTTATTTTATTTTTAATTAATATAAATATGATTTTTCTTAATACCGTTAAAACAACAGTTATATTACGGGCATTTGTACAATAATAGAGTTTTACGAGGGTATACATGTAAATATTAATTTTGGAAGGGTATTCATATAAAATTTGATATTTAGAAGGGTACCATATAAAAAAAATTTAAATTTATTGATAAAAATATCAAATCCACCAAAAATAGTGGCGTCTATCCACCTCATAACCGTCCGACTATTCTTGCAAATCAAATGGACAGGATCAATCACTTTGAGGGCCACGCCGGATTGCCGTGCACGAGACACCCCGATTGGAAGGGCAGGTAGTCTTCATATGGCTCTGGGGATGCGAGGCTTGATCCTACCATTGAAAGTGAGTATCCCGTATTCGACGACGGAGAAAGAGCATTAGTTGCAGTTTTCACCCCACCTTAACGACCAAGGAATGAAATCTTTCTCCGAGCAGGGAGGCGTCAATGCCGATACCCGCTTCTACTAAGGCTGGGCTTAATAGGAGCAAGAGACTTAGTGGCAATTTCTCCCCTATTTTGTGTTGTTTGTGAGGTTGGATCGAATTAGGTTGCCATTTTTTATTCACCCATCTTTCGAGTCGCACTATATCATAATTCCTATTTTCTATTCAAAATATTCAATGAAAAATTGAGGAGCGAGCTGTCTTTGGCACAATCTGTACTGTAGCCGGGAAAGCCTGTAAACAGGAGTCAAGCTGGGTTGAACTATTCCATCAAGCAAGAGAAAGGAGGCAAACAGGGTTGAAGACCTGGGGAGCGAACCGAAAAGCTCAGCTTTGCGGAGCGGACCAATCTTCCATACCGCGCGGGGGTCTCTCCGCAAGCAAGTGAGCTGGGGGGGGGGGGGGGGGGGGGAGTGCCTTTCGGTTCAAGGTGAGGAAGCGCTCTAGGCAACTTGATCCTCTATCATCAAGTAGCCCCCACCATCCATAGAAGACTAATTCGTCGTCATGACGTTCGGACGGACAGATTAGTCAAAATGTATCTATCCCGAAAGTCCCAAAGCTGCACCTCTTGGAGATCCTCAAAGCGGCATGGCCCAGGATGAACCAACTCTTTTCCTCAATTTTTTTCCTGATATCCTAGAAGCCCCCTTATCCTTGAACCCCAAACGCCCGACGGGATACTCAACCAACAGTTTGTCATCATATAAAGCTTTCACAGCCGCGTCACGACGGCAGGAACCCTACCGTCAACTGGTTCTTCGTTCTTCAACTGGATAAAGGACTAGCTCCGGTAATGCTATTGGTACGGAGGGATCTCTCCAAAGCTAAAAATGCGATATATCTTCCGAATATGAAAGAAAAGCTGCTGACTAAAGTCATGACTTCTGTGTACCACTAGTGCCACAAAAGCTTTTGGTGGTCTTATTGGCGCATACCATGGTGGGGTCTTCGACTGGGGTGAAGTCGTAGCCGTGGCTGCAGTCTCCGTTTCCTCCTTTTTCTTGGATAATAGATAACTCAAGAAAGGAAAGGCCATTGAAAAAGGAGTGGCGCGGAGCAGTGGCGCAGCGTAAGGGATTATTTAATGCCTTGATTGTACGTTAAGGGAGGGGGGAATGGAAGGGGAAGAGCCGAAGAGACTCGAGAGAGAGAGAGAGATCTAAATACGTACTTGTCATCGGGTTTGATGACGAAGTGCTCTAGAAGCTTCTCGTGGCTGGACGTCCGGCAGCGGAGGGAGCCGAGGGCGAAGTCGACGCGCGACGCCGCGGCCGCCGCCTCGCCTGTGAGAAGTTGAGAACTGGAGAACGCCGAGAAGACGGACCAAATGGGGAACTGGGAAGTGGGAAGATGGGGTTTGGGTTTGGGAAAGGCTTTAGCGCTGCTGCCTGCGAACACACTGCGAAGGAACAGCTCGTAGGCTTCCGACTTCGGCAGCTCGACTTCGACGATCCCATTTCTCAGTCTGGCAGTCTCCCTCCCGGACGGCGGAGGCCTTCCTTTTGGCCGATGCCTTAGGCGACCGCCTTGGGCCGGCCCTGCCTCGACCTCAAATGCCAGGTCCAGGGCACTTCTCTTTCATCATTGATCTCTCTCCTCGCTATCCCTCTCTTTG
Source organism: Phoenix dactylifera (assembly GCF_009389715.1). NCBI lineage: Eukaryota > Viridiplantae > Streptophyta > Magnoliopsida > Arecales > Arecaceae > Phoenix > Phoenix dactylifera. Next base: position 7,551,898 of record NC_052392.1, read on the forward strand.
TCACGGGCATAGATCTCACCTTTGTTTCTATCTTTTGACTTTTTGTTTTTTTTAGTTTCTTTTGATTTTTTTTACTTTTTAATTAGTGGGTGGGAATCCATTTTTTTTGTTTTATTGTGTGTGCGTGTTTTTTCGTTCGGTAAATTTTTTTCCCTTGGCTTTAGTAACGTTATCAATCAGGAAGCTGAAATGTGTGGACGTAAGGATGCCAAGCGGACGAGAGTACTGCTTCACTCGCCATTGACTTGACCCCAGCTCACTCTTTCCGCGAAAAGGAGGCGAGAAGGAAAGCCAAAGCCCTCTTCTTTCTTTGCCGTGTCCGATCCGAGCAGAGCAAGGAGAAAACCGAGGTTGTGCAATGGCGAGCGCTTTCCTCTCTTCCATCCTATCAAAAACCAGCCAAGTATTGGGCTGTGTTCACAGATGGGCAGTCTTGCCGTCTTCATCATCGGATCCACGCAGCAGTGTCCTGAAAGATCTGGAGAAGCTGGAGAGAACATTGAAGAGGATCCAGGCAGTGCTCCATGACGCGGAGGAGAAGGAGATACGAGAAGAATCCATCAAGCTCTGGCTGAAGGAGCTTAAAGAAGTGGCTTATGAAGCAGACGACGTGCTGGACGAGTACCAATACGAGGTACTGCGAGCCCAGGTGGAAGGCCGAGCTTCCCGCAACGCGAAGCGAGTGGAAGGGGACGATGAGGAAGAGGTGAGCGGTTCTCTTTCCACCATAGTGCATGGTTTCAATTCCGGACGGCATGGGGGATAGAAGAGTCTGAAAAAATAAATATTTTAAAGTATCTAACTCATCTAAAATTCACGGGGTGAGTCTGGTTTATTTTTTCAAAAATTCAGGGGGACGAGTACCAGTACGAGGTACTGCGAGCCCAAGTGGAAGGGCGAGCTTCCCGCAACGCGAAGCGAGTGGAAGGGGACGATGAGGAAGAGGTAAGCGGTTCTCTTTCCACCATAGTGCATGGTTTCAACTCCGGACGACATGGGGGATAAAATAAGCATTTTAAAGTATTTAAATCATTTTAAAATTCAGGGGTAAGGCTGGTTTATTTTTTAAAAAAAATAAATATTTTTATAAATTTAAAACTCCAACAGGTTTCAATTCCGGACGGCATGGGGGATAGAATCAGGGAGATCAGGGAGAGGTTCGATGAGATCTCGCAGGATCGGGAACACCTCCGTTTAAGAGAGGAAGATGGAGAGCGACGGGTCCTCGAAGCTCCGTACCCAGCACCAACCAGCCAGATGGTGGATGAGTCGACTATTTATGGAAGGAAAGGCGACAAACAGGAGGTAATTGATTTGCTGTTTTCCGAGGGTGTGGAAAATGGTGTCTCTGTCATTCCGATCGTCGGCAAGGGGGGACTGGGAAAAACCACCATCGCCCAGCTGGTCTACAACGACTCCAAGGTAAAAGAATATTTCGATCTAACTGGATGGGTTTGTGTATCCAATGATTTCGATGTTCCAAGGCTAACAAAGGCCATCCTTGAGTCTCTTACTCGAAGTCCATATGATCTTGAACAACTAAGCGTACTTCAAGATACTCTCAACGAAAATCTGAAGGGAAAGAGAGTGTTGCTCGTGCTCGACGACGTCTGGAATGAACAGCAAAGCCGTTGGGAGAGCTTAAGAAACCCCTTCGTTGGTGCAGAAACGGTGAGAATTATCATGACCTGTAGGAATGATTCGGTCGCCGAGATCATGCAGACAGTGCATCCTTATCATCCTCGTTGCTTGTCTCCAGAGCAGTCTTGGGCATTATTCAGGCATTATGCATTCAATGGTCGAGACCCTGAAGAACAACCAAGCTTGGCGGATATGGGCAAGCAGATTGTCGAGAAGTGTTCCGGTTTACCATTGGCTCTCAAGTCAATCGGAAGCCTTCTGAGATACACGGCAGATGAAGATAGCTGGATGGATGTCGTACAAAGTGATATATGGGAAGCCGACGAGAAGAATGAGATTTTGCCAGCTCTTAGATTAAGCTATAGCCGCATGCCAGCACATCTAAAACCTTGTTTCATTTATTGTTCCATGTTTCCGAAGGATTATGAGTTTGACAAAGATGAATTAGTCCGATTGTGGATGGCGCAAGGTTACATCCAGACATTCGGAGGTAGAAGAAGGATGGAAGACATTGGCGATGAATATTTCATTGACTTACAAAGAAGATCGTTCTTTGATTCTGATTGGTTTAAGTTTAAGATGCATGATATGATACATGATCTAGCGAAATCTATTGCAGGAAATGAGTGCCGGGCAATTGTGGATAAGAAGCTATGCAGTCTCTCCGATGAGGTTCGCCATGATAAGGTTCGCCATTTATATGTGGGAGATGAAAAGGAATTTGTGAAATCACTGCGCTCGTATAATTTTAGTGCCTTACGAACCTTGTTATTGTGGAACTCTACAGTTTTGTTGGCAAAGAGAAATCACTGCGCTCGTATAATCCCAGAAATAATCAAGAATCTGCCGCTACTACGGACTCTACAAGTTTGTTGGAAATGGGAAGATGAGATTCCAGGTTTACTCGGTAACCTGAAGCACCTTCGTCACCTACGAATCCAATCTCATTATATTGAGAAAGTCCCTGAATCTGTATGCCTCCTCTATCACCTACAGATATTGGTACTTGATTGCCGCCAGCTTGTAGAGTTACCAGATGGCCTAGGTAACCTTATCGGCCTACGATACTTTAGACTACGCACATATCGTATTAAAAGGCTGCCTGGAACAATTTGTCAGCTCCGCAACCTGCAGATGTTGTTTCTTGATGGGTGCGCGAATCTTCAAGAGTTACCCAGTGACATAGAAAGCCTTACTAGCCTCCGCCACCTATATTGTCGGAACACTGGAATTCTCTACCTACCAGCTGGGATCGGAAAACTAGCAAAACTTCAAAGCCTTCTTGGATGTTATAAAGTGCAGGGTGGGATAGGAGTGCTGAATGAACGTGGTCAGAACCTCGAAACTCTCATCATCTCAGGGCTTAGGAATGTGGTCAACATAGAGGATGCCAGGGATGTAGGTCTTAAACATAAGCATAAACTCAATGCGTTGATGCTAGCTTGGAATGCGGTCGACTGCAATTATGATCCATATCATCCAGGGGTAGATGAGGGATCACTACTACATCTAGAAGTTTTTCCAGAGAAAAATAAGGATGTCCTAGCGGATGAAAAAAGGGAGGAAGCCATGCTCGAGTATCTCCAACCTCACGCTAGCCTCAAAAAGTTGCTTATAAATGGGTATGGTGGTTCCAAGTTTCCAAAATGGGTGGAAAATTTTTTCTCCTTTGCATCACTTCGAGAAATTATTATAATTGATTGTGAAAAAATACGGTCTCTTCCTCTATACATTCATGACTCTCTTGGAAAATTGGATGCACCCATATCAAAATCCATGCTTTGGAGGGTGCACATTTCTGGTTGTCAGGAACTCACATCCTTTCTCTTATCAGAGGAAGGACTGCCATCCAATCTTCAAGATCTACATATTGAGAAGTGCCAACGGTTGACATCACTGCCGGGGATGCAAAACCTTACTTCTCTTGGGGCATTAACTATAAGAAATTGTCCTCAACTCCGGCTCTTATCAGAGGAAGGACTGCCATCCAATCTTCAATATCTGCACATTGAGGAGTGTCAGCAATTGACATCACTATCAGGGATGCAAAACCTTACTTCTCTTAGAAGATTAATTATACAAAATTGTCCTAAACTTCAGATCATGGCAGAAGATCAACTCTCATCTATGCCTAATGAAGTGAAGATTGTTGATTGCCCTGAATTGAGTAACTGGTGCCAAATACAAAGAATCGAGTGCATTGAGGTACCCACCATCCTAAATTTGAAGTGCTTCGATTGATCACTTGAAAACTTACACAATCGCAGATTTTCAAATTGTTTGTTTTAAATCTTCTGCATGAAACTCATGCACCAACAGAATTCTCTTATTCTCTTTTGCTAATGTACCAGGTCGCTTCAGGAAACAAGTTGACTATATCGAACACATGGGAGAACATAATGAGTGGGTTTGATGATTTGACATCCGTTAAGTATCTTTATTTCAGTAATTGTTGGAGATTCCATATATCAAAAGGCCACATGCCCGTACTTGAACAGCTGACCATATGGGGTTGCACGGATATCCCGCCACTATGCTACCTGCCCGCGCTCCCATCTCTTCGAAGCTTGGTCATAAAGGACTGTCCAAGAATCGACTGCCTGCCATCTTCTCTGCTCCCATCCACGCTAAAGTCCTTGGTGGTTGATAGTTGTGAGGGCCTAAAGAATTTGCTGTTGGAGCTACAGAACCAATATGCATTTGAGGAACTGCAACTTGTGAATTGCCCTAAGCTCGAACGGGTGGAAGGGTTGAATTGCCTTTTCTTTCCAAAAATCTTAAGAATAGAACGATGCCCTCAACTCAAGCTTCCATAAGATGATTGACAACCATCTATTCCTCCACGTGTCGAAATTGCTGGTAGCTATACTTGCATTTTGGCAAATTGCCAAATTAATAATTGTACTGGCACCAACTGCTCTGTTTCTTTATCTGTCTTTGCAGAAGAAGCAGAGAACAAAGAAACCTAGGAGAAACAAGTGTTGGATTGTGTGACGATGGAGCATGCTAATAGTGCAGAATCATCGGTATGGATCAGCACGGCCCTATTAAATGGATTCTTAATTTTTTATCTAAAGAAAATTTTAAGTTTTTTTTATTTCTTTTTTGCTTTGATACAAAATTAAACATGTGCCGACATGGCACACTGATATACTATGCCTGCAGGTGTTTGGCATGAGTATGGGCATCCATATTTAAATGCTTGGCCAACATTAACCAAGTTTGATTACTGTCATCTTCCTTGAATATATAATCCATTAAATAAAAAAAATAAGTTACTTGTCCAACTAGATCGTTTATTTGTTCGCATTATCCTAGCATCAATTCTTTTTTAGTTTTTGGAAAATGATCTTGGCGTCAATTCCTGAATGATCTTAGCTAGTAGCACCATGCCAAGGGAGTGGTTTCACAAATAATCACCAGCAATACAATGGGTTTAGGCCAGAAGCATCATTTTAGGTGCGCCTTTTCCACTGTTGTGGTTGTGCTTGCTGAGAACTAGGGTTAATAAAAAGTACTTATAGCTTTCATTGCTACCTGCTGTGTCTGATAGCTTGCAAATTGATGATAACATAAGTAATATATATTTTTTGGATCATGAGACACATATACATGGCATGAGTACACCTTGGTTTTCACATGCTTACATAAAGGTCAGAAATGTAAAGCATTCTTTTGAACCATTCATGAGGAACTATTAGTCATTTGAGCACCACTGGCACCAAATCCAGTTTGAGCAACTAGTTGCTCATAGTAAGTGACAGAATCTACCAATCCGTAAAGCGATTATAAATTACTGGAGGTACATGAGCTTTGCAGGATAAGGAGAAACTTGGAATAAATTCAGAGATAGTCCTAAATTAGAATTGTTAAATAGTTGGAAAAATGCTTGATGATTATAATGATTATGACATCTGGATATCTGTAATAATCAATGCTACAAGAATTTAGAACCTATCAAAATTTGTTAGCGGACATCTACAAGTATACATTTGACAAGCGTGGATCTTAGGATTGGTCTTAGAACAACTGATATTCTAGGTGTCAACATGTAGTGTGTGCATTGATCTTTTCTTTTCTTTTTGTTTTCCCAGCATTTTGCAAACCAGAACAATAGTCAGGAGAGGTGAGACAAGTATTATATTAAGAAAACTTATGTAAGTACCAAACCACTCTTCAATATTCCTTAAACATGGAAAGAACTTAGATTAAAAGATGAAATCAGCATTGATACCAAGGATTGCTACCTTTCCAGAAATCCACGAAAAGAAGATAGAAAGACAGGCATATGATGCCAACTTTGAATTCGAAAAAGATGCACTGCCAATTACATTCTGGGCAGAATGTCATAGATAATATTTTCCAATCTTAAACCCATCCATGGTTTCCTGCAAATCATTTTGTTCTAGGGAAATGATTGACTCCTTAGGGATAAGGGCGAACAGCAACGTTATGCTGCTTCTCTTCTGAACATGGAAGATGTATACTTACTGGGTCCCATGATGTAACAATATGTATATCTTTCCTGTGACATAAGAAGATGCACCACTCATCCCAACTTAATTAGTTACCTACATGCCATAGAGCTACTGCCCCACTTGCATAGCAAATCTCAAGTTGATTGGGCAAGGCATTCTATTTGCAAGAAGAAGTCTCTTTTCTTTTGGAATAAATTTCAAAAATAGGACTCCATTTTTCAAGGATAGGTAGATTTAGCAAGACTTGTCCAACTCACATGGACAAGAGAAACGAGAAACAACTTATAGCCCTTTTAGCCATTTCATAATTTTACCTTTAGCTTGACCTATCAATAAGTGATGTAATAGGACCTAATGCGTCAATAGTACTACTAAATTTTTTTCCTGAGCAAAAGAGTGCGGCTAAATTCTTTGTTGCATTACTCAAACTATCATATTTTCAGTTTTAGAAATTAACCCAAATCTTTTCTAGTTGCTATAGATTAGACACAAGACATGATCAAAAAAAACTTATTTTTAATGAATACATATATGGATACGCATATTAAATGGATTTTAAAATTAGCATTCATATGTGTTCTAAACAGATACGGATACAATTTAGAGTTAAGTATATCTATAGTCATTTTGAACAGATATGGATATATGCCGGATATTATTTGTATCTATATTTTGATATCTTAATATAAATATAAGTCAAATACTATTTGGCTATAAATCAAATTTCTAGCAGAATTCAGTGCTGAAAATTGATAATAATTTATATAATCATAAAGCATAGGAATAGAATATACCATGTAGATTGCAACGATACACAGATAACTAAGGATTTAAGGCATTATTATTTATAAACCTGCACAGAGACCTGCCTTGCTAAGGGTCTAGATCATGAATTATCTATTTTTAAAGAGCTTGTCAGAAAAGTTATATATATATATATATAGAAAATATATATAAGTTATTAGCATTGACATTTTAAATGATAAAGCTTTGAAAATATCATAAAGAATAAAATAAAATATATTCATTTTATTTTTTTATCAAAGAGAAAAGGGTTTTCATAAAAAATAGAGAATATACATCAAATAATACTTAAGGATAGATAAAATAAACTACTAATATAAAGCAATAATTATGTCATAGAGTAGTGGGTGAAGGCTTTCCATTCAAACCACAGAACGTTGGCTTGAATCCTGGGTTATACAATTTATATTATTAGATATTTTTTTACCAAATACTTAAGATCTAGATTGGAAAAATATATAAAATCAAAATCTACAAATAGATATCCAAATTCGAATCTGGATCAGATTAGATATCAAAATTTCTAATCTGAATCTAATCCTATTTGAATACGGAAATGGTGCTATCAGATTATATCGGACCTATTTTCAGCCCTACCATGAAGCTTGCGTGTCTGGGATATTGCTTCTTGAAGATAGAAATCCAGTCTCAATACTCTTTTTTTCACTTTCTCGGGAACCCTACAATGTTTCTCTAACTTTTTTAAAAAACCTTTTTCCTTGTGTGAAGTTTTTTCTTTCTAGTTATTAGAAATTTTCTCTAGCTGCTTATTTTGAGTAAGAGCATATAATTAGTGAGATACAAAGATAGGCACATAACTAGAAAGAGAACCAACGAAGGGTGTGGTTCTAATTCTGCAATCTTACTGTTCCAGCGGGCAAACAACATTGCTGTATCTCCAATATCTGATGATGTAACTAATTGCAACATGGGTCAATTCCTACAGCTTGGGTTCCCTTCTGGTTGCAGCTTGCAGTCCTAGAGGAATATATAGAGTTGAACATAGTCAAATAAGAAATTGAAAGATTTCATTGAAATTGTTCATTTGGAAATTTTCCGAAAACCTAATTATAGGTTCTTCTCTCCATCGGAACAATAGGGCCGTTATGCTTATTACTAAACTTGTTGAAGAGATTAAATAGAACCAAGGTCTATCTTTTTGATCAGAGGTTGAATCAATCATCAGAAGAAAAATTAGGCCAAAGGTACATAACAATGCAGAACTAGCGGTATGGATTAGAACAACCCTATTAAATCTATTTTGAACTTTTTTTAACTAATAAAGAATTTTAAGTTTTTTATTCTCTTTTGTTTTGATACAGAATTGAACATATGCTGGCATGGCATACAAACTGTGCCAGTAGGTGTCTAGCAAGGGTATGAGCACCGATATCTAAGTCCTTGTCAACATTAACTAAATTAATGTCATCTTCCTAGAATCTATAATGTGTTAAATAAAAAATTAGTTTCTTCTCAAACTTGATTGTTTATTTATTGGAATTATGTTGGCATTAATTATTTTTGAAGTTTTTAGGAAAATGATCTTGGCATCAATTCCTAAATGATCTTACCAGGTAACACATGTAATGGAGTGGTCAGGCCAGAAGAATCTTCAGGTATGGTTTCTCCATTATTGTGGTTGTCTTTGTTGAAAAGTAAGGTTTATAAAAGAAGAGTTGTAGCTTGTGATTGCTACTTGCTATGTTTTATATCTTGCAAATTGATGATAATGTAAGCAATCTGTTTTTTTGGTCATGACCCATCTGCAAGTGTATGCATAGACCTTAATTTTTACATGTTTAAATAAAGGCCTGAAATTTAAGCGTTATTTGAACCCATTCATGAGGAACTAGTAGTAGTTCAAAACACCACAAGCACCTAATCGAATATGAGCAACTAGTTGTTCTTGGTAAGCGATAGAATCTACCAATCAAAAATGTGATATGATATATTGATTTAGCTGAGTTTCACTAACATAAGAACATTGTACAACCATGGTAAGGATTCTCAATTATAGCTGATACACGAGTTTATTAGGATATGGAGAAACTTTAAAAATCAAAGATTACCCTAAATAAGAAGAATACTTCATGAATGAGGATCAATAAAGCTGACTCAAAATAGTTGGAAAAAGGTTTGATAATTATGATGATTATGACATGAGCTTGCCAGGTTAAATACAATAATCAAAGCTACAAGAATTTAGAACACATCAAATTTGTTAACATGCATCTACAGGTATATATTTGACAAATGTGGATTTAAGGATTGGTCTTAGGATGATCGACATTCTAGGTCTCAACTTGTCACGTGTGTGTATTGATCTTTTTTTAGCATTAGGATACCTAAATAACCAAGTTTGATTGAGCTGAGACTTGCCTTACATTTATATTAACTAAACTTATGTAAGTACTGAGCCACTCTTCAAGATTCCTTAAGCACAGAAAGAACTTAGATTAAAAAAATAAAACAAGACTAATGCCATGAACTATTAACCTCTCCACAATCCTTAAAAACAAGATAGAAAGACAGATATGATGCCCACATTGAATTGAAAAAAGACGCAATGCTAATTATATTCTAGGAAAAATGTCACAGATGAACGTTTTCTAATTTTAACCCCATTCTATTCTAGGGAGGACATAATGTGATTATTCTGCTTCTCCTATGAACATGCAGGATGTTTTCTTAGCGGGTCCAATTCTATAGCAAAATTTGTATTCTTCTTAGAACATAATGAGATGCACCATTCATCCTAACATGGTTGTATAGATGCCATGAAGCTAGTGCCTTAGTTGCATATTAGATCTCACGTTGATTGGTCAAGGCATTCTATTTGTAAGAAGAAGCCATTTTACTTTCGGAACAATTTTCAGAAACAAAATCCTATTTTTGAAGGACAGATAGATTTAGCAAGACTTGTCCCATGTAGATGGACAAGAGACAAGAGAAACAACTTATTTCCCTCCTATCCATTTCATAATTTAAGCTTCAGCTTGACCTTTCAATAAGTTATATAATAGGACCTAACGCAACAAGAATACTGGTAATTTTTTTCCTAGGCAATAGAGTACTACTAAAATCTTTTATGCATTTGCTCAAACTACTATATTTTTGGTTTTAGAAGCCAACCCAAATCTTTTATAGTAGCTGTAGCTGAGACACAAGATGTGATCACAAAAACTTATTTTGATAATATAAGGATCCAGTTTCTCATATATTCTATGATGTTTAAGCAGAACAATGTACAAGCAAACTCCAAAAATAAAGATAAGAGGATATAAACATGTGGTCAAATAAAAAGTTCTATATATAGCCAACTGATTTAGCTAAGTGGCTGTTTGATATAGCATGGTCTCAATTTTTGGTTACCCAAATATTAGATACAGTCACTACAAAATAGATCATATTTGATCAGGAGGGTCATAATCAAAATGACTTGATGCTTCATGTCCTATACCACAGGACAGAGCCAAAACAAATAAGAGCATCTCTTGCAGAAAAAATATTGAAATGGATGGATGTTAAATTGTAGAATAACATGAACTGTGTGCAGTGTTGGGTGTGTAGATTTATCTATTGAGAAACATTGTTAGAGTATCTGCATAAACAATGCAAAGGCACATAAGAAAAATTTGAGGATAGCATGGTAAGAAGAGGAGCTAAGACAAGTTTGAAGGATCAATTACTAAACAATCATACTATCGAGCACTTGCTAGGATAGCATCATCTCTCAGCATTCGGGCAAGAAGTCAGGAGTTCGATTCTGGTTGGAGCCAGCCCCCAAGGTTGTATAGGGTAAAAATGGTGGGGAGTTAGCCTCTACTAGTCTCGGAAAAAAAAAAGTAAATTTTCATGCCATCTAAGCAAAAGCAAAATGGAAGGCTCTAGTGATGTAAATATTAAAAATGAATGTCTTCTCTCAAAATTAAAAAAAAAAAAGATACAAATAAATGTATAAGATACCATCTAAAGTATGTGCATCTGGGATACTGCTTCTTGAAGATGAAATTGTAGTCTCCATACCCTTTTTCTGTTTCTGGGAAACCCTTCAATGTTTCTCTAGCTGGTTTTTCTTTTTCTTCTTGGAGTTTTCTTGTTGTTTTCTTATGAGAAAAAAGAGAATTTCTCTAGGTGCTTATTTTGAGTAAAAGCACATAATTTGTGAGATACAAAGATAAGAACATAACTGGAAAGAGAAACCAATGTAGGGGTCATACCTATGGCTCTAATTCTGCAGTCTTCCATTTTCAGTGGGCAGACAAGGAGCTTTAGGCAATGTGAGAGGTTGTTGCTATCAATCTACAATTACCTCCTCAAGAATGGATTTGAAGTGACTACTTTCTTGGTGCAATGCTGCAAGTTATGCAAGGAATGGTTGGCAAATTCCTTACAGTTGAGTTATTGTTATGTTAGTCGTGTTGGATATTTGCATAAACTCTGGAGTTTTTATTAAGTAAATCTAAATCACTAGGAGTCTATATAATCTACGATCTTCCAAATGTAACTGCTGCACTTTATGATCTTACGATGCTAGAGCATGGCATCCATGATGCATGTGGTCTCGCATATGCAGAGACATGGAGCTTGGTAATCGCACCCAACTGTGGAGTTTGCAGAACTCTGACTTGTATTTAGTTGCTGTAAAACCTAATGTATCTGTGGAGGTTTCTAAGATGAGAATTTATCTATCGTGTTGCAACTGCCTCTAAGCAAAACAAAGGAGCTTGAAAGCTTATATGATGCTGCACTCAGTGCATCCTGAAGGTACGAGGATAAACCATTATGGAGACTCACAGCAGATCGAACATACTCAATGAGATCCTTTTATCATTTCATTAACAGTGGTGGTGTTCTCTGCCCATATTAATAGTGCCATGTGGAAAGTGAATGCACCCGAAAAATCAAAATCTTCTCTTTTTTGGCGCTCAAAAATTGATTACATGCAGTGGATGTTCTGAGAAGGGAGGGATGGCAAGTTTCTTACTTGTGTTCCATCTATGGTGTAGCTGATGAGACAGCGAGCCATTTGTTCCTGCATTGCTCTTATAGCAAGAGTATTTGGTTCATGATCAAGATTTGCCTGAAAATTAAAGATCATCCTTCATCCCAACTTTTCTTGTGGATGTCATGTAGATCGATGAGAATAAAAAAGGGTGCTTCAGGAGAGGATGGGATCAGTTAGTCTTGACCATTTTTTGGAATTTATGGAAAGAACAAAATGCAAGAATTTTCTTGAAGAGAAGCCATCCCGTGACTCAGGCGCTCAGGAATGCAGTGGTGGATTCATGGATTGGGTCACCTTATGTTCATCATTATAATCCAACATGAACTGCAACATGCGCCTCCTCTTGAGTTGTGAAGATTCTCTAATTTCCTCCAAACCTTTGTTGGTATTATCTGAATTTCACTCACCCTAGTTACATAGAATTCAGTACAATCTCAATAAAAACAAGCCAACTTCTACTAGTTGAAAAGTATACCTTCAATATCTGATACTTGGTAGCCAAAATCTGCACAATCCTTGATAGGAGTTTGTTCCTCAAGCATGTATGACAAATCATCTTCATTTGTGTTTACTTCTTCCCATAGAAAGTGAGAGAAATCTGCAGAATCCAGGATACCAGACAATGAGAACCAATGCCGCAAAGGGGCTTCTAAAGAGCAAAACTTTAGGGCTCGTTTGGTTCGTGGGAAAAGGAGGAAAAGTGTGGTCGACGGAAAAGTAATGAGATGCCTCTTGTTTGATTAGACTTTTCAAAGGAGAGAGATGGAAAAGTTGTATTCTCATGGGAATATGATTCCCACATTTCATGGAAAAGTCTTTCCTATGAGAAACATGGAAAAGTTACTTTTGCATGAGCAAGGAATCACTCCATTTTTATTTTTTTTTCAAAAAGGCACTTAGCATTAAAGAGGCATGAAAGACCTAATTTTTATTAAAGATATAATGGGAAATACACATAACTTTTTCAGGAAAGTGAATGGTCAACCAAACATAAGCACTCTGAAAATCTATCACTTTTTCATGGTCAACTAAACATGCCAAAAGTACTTTTTCAAGCATCCTCTTCCTAAGAATCTGCTTCCTAGAAATCATGTTCCTAGGAGGAAAAATGATTTTCGCGAATCAAACGAGCCCTTAGAAGCAACATACCATTTTGTGAATCTGTTTGCAGACTATACTCCTCTCCTGGCCATTCCCACATCTCACTACAACGATTCCAACACCAAGCAATTAAACAAAAATGTACAAAAAGCCGCTTCCTTTAGCACTTAAGAGTGATTATAGGAAAATGAGAAAATGTGCAGAGTCTAAAATTTAAGAAAGTATCATGACATGATGGATCCACTAACAAACTAATAAGATCATGGGCTTCTCACTTCCGTGAATACAATGCAAGTCAATTGACCAAAATGATTTGGTGTCAAGAAAGTTCTCTTCTCTGCTTCAGCACCCTGTTCAAGTCCCTTTTCTTCCATGTCTTTCTTGTTTATTCCTTCTGCTTTATACTCTCTTCTCTCTCTGTAATTGAATGGTGGGAGGGACCTCCCTTAGCCCCTCATTCCTTGTTCTAAAAAAAAAGAAAGAAAAAAAAAAAAAAAGAAGCAGCCTACTTGTTCTAGATCTCTGTTCAAAAACTGCAGGTGAAGCGGTCCCTGTCTTTGTGCATATTGTGTATCAGATGATTGTTTTTAGCCCACAAATTTACTAGTTAGACCTCTTCTTCATACACAATATATGCAGTGACCTTCTTGTCTGAGAAATCCCAATGGACGAGAGTTCCTTATCAACAGATGTTATATGGCTGCTAGTGCTCTTATATGTATTATATGCAGAAACAACCAAGAAATTTATTCCAGACAATATTCAGGCAATGCAGATATCTATAGCTTCTATTTGGCAAACTGAAATATGTACGACAATGGAAAGGCCGAATATGAAATGTAGACACTCAATTCAAATGAATCCAAGGCAGCCTTTATCCGGAATTGAGGCAGGATATGTCAATGGAAATTCTGATGATCTTGATGCAGAACCCAAACACAGTGTGCAACAGCCAAATAAATTACTAGCATTTGACACTCAAAAAATAAATTGCATATGTTTTAGTATAAACTATTGTTGATTCCGTGTTTTAGCACTTATTACCCCGAGATGAATTAAAGTAGGAATTCAAGGGAGCTCATTCTAATTGAGTCACAAAACAAAGTTCATGACATTCGATGGTTGTCATGGCATTATATCTTAAACTTGATACTTCAATTCATTTTGATGAATATCATAACCTTTTTACCCACAAATTATATGACAAATTGCATCAGCGGACTCATTTGCAGAACAATTAAAACAAGCAATAGCCGATTCCTTGAAGCTCCTCTTCTAAGACAATTAATTTACAACTAATAACTGGTTACTGTGAAGCTCCTTCTCTAAGACAATTCATTTAAAAGTAATGAGCCAGAAGTATTACCTAATCACTCAAATCATCATCCAGAAAATCGAGATCAGCATCATCTTCATCAGCTGCAGCAACCATAGTGGCAGGATGAACCTCCATCCAGAAAACTATTTCAGTTAATGCTGCAATTTCTGTATGACCTTTCCATGACGCTATATCTGAATCTCCATTCTCATTCACCTCATTCTCATGTGCCTCTGCTTTCTCCACATCATTATAAAGAATCCCCTAAAATGCAAGTTGTGATGGACATAAGCAAAATCGTCTTATCTTTTTCTGAGCCAAATGGTCTTTTTTCTGATGTTCAGTTCCTCAACTGGAAACAAATGAAACCCTATCGCCTCTCGAAAAAAATGAGACTTTAATCCCTTTCGCATCCCAAATTACAGGCTTTCATCAACGAAAGAAGATCCAGCATTGGCAACCTCAAGATCACAAGTTTTCCTACGGATCCAACTCTAATATAAATAACCCGATCCATTAGCTATTACAGGGTAAAAGAACTGATCCTATCCATGATCCGACAAATCTAAACGCATTCCATCCCTGCTAACCGTATCAAGAACTGAACACAGAGGGCAAGATTGAGCGTTACCTTAAGTACCCTGCTTTCCATTTCAATCAACAACCTAATCCCCTCGACACACGCTTCATACCTCAAGAAATTCTACCCTCTGGTTGTTGCGAGGGTTTTTAGGGGTTCTATCGGAAGAGGGGTTAATTCTTATTTTTATCCAGCCACCCCGTCTCATGGGGATTCAGGCGAGTGCAACTTGGAATTGAACCCCTCCTACCCAAGTACAAGAGATAATACCATATAAGTAAGTGCTCCATGGTAACTAAAAGCAAATGTTTATTGTTGCTGGAAATTGGACCCGGGGGCCGCCGCGAAGCCGGGGAAGGAGGAGCTCCGCCGCGGGGAGGGCGGACGGCGGTGCGCCGGCCGGCTGCGTCCTCCTGTGCCCTCCTGGGGGGTGTGAGAGAGCGGAGAGGAGAGTGCGTCCTGTCCTGTCCCGTCCTGCAAAAAAGCCGGTGGCCGGGCTCCCCGGCGCCGGCCCTCCGATGCTTAAGTCAGAGGGGGCAAATATGTGGAGAGAGCAAGCCAGAGAGTGAAGAAGATGAAGAGGATATTGTGCTCAATTGTGTCTGTGCTGTTTACTTGTGTTCCAGTCCTCCCCTTCTTTCCTCCCAGGCTCCCTTTTATAGAGGGATTTTATGTTGCCCGGGAGGTGACAGGGAGTTTGTCCTCTCTTGTAATAATTGGGCACGATTTGGCCCATTAATGGCGTAGTGGAATATGAGGCCGAATCAGACCGGAACTAGGAAGTTGTCACGGTCGATCGGACCTGTTGGAGTGGTTGAACCGCCGGCCGTGGTAGGCCCGGAGTCCATGGATGGTAAGTGCATTTATTACCGAGTGAACCGGCGGTCAGGGAGAGCCATACGCTTTGATGGTTCAGTGATCCGGAGATCGTCTTGAGCCGTGTTCATTAAATGACTGAGTGCATCGGAGACTTGAGGGGGTCTCATGCATTAATGGCAGGTCGTGCCAAATACCTGCGGAGATCTTATGCCTTGACGGCTTGGAGATAGCGGCAGGTTGCAGTGGAGTTGTCAAGTCTCTCAGGGGGTTAGGCAGGGGTTGAACATCTGGTCAAGGCAATCGGCTCGGCAGGGGTGCCGAGCCGAGCTGGTCGCCCAATGGGGCGCCCTGTGGCGGGGTTGCTTCTAATGCTTCTGGTCGGCGCCCTTTGGTCGAGCGCCTTTATTTCGCGCTCTTTCCTCTCTGGTCAGCGCCCTCTAATCGAGCGCTTTTCTGGTCGGCGTCCTCTGGTCGGCTCTTTCTAGCCGAGCACCCCTCTGGTTGGTGCTCTCTGGTCGGCTCTTTCTAGCTGAGCACCCCTCTGGTTGGTGCTCTCTGGTCGGCACCCTTTGGCCGAGCGCCTTTCCGGCCGGCGCTTTTTGGCCGCGCGCCTCCGTGGCGGTATGACTTGGGGTTTTCCCCCAACACTACCCCCCGACTTCCGAGTTCCAGTTGGCTACCAGCTGGAGCGCGGGAAGTAGCTTCAGTTGGGTCGTTACGAATTCCGAAAATTTTAATTTATTGCGCATTTTGGATTATCGGACGCTTCGAGATGCCTTTAATAGGCGGCGTCTCTTCTTTCCCGAAAAGCCTTATTATTGGGACACCTTTTGCGAGGCGTCCTTGCGTCGTGGGCTCATGATGGGGCCGCACGATCCGATGGGGCGCTTCGGCGTTCGAAGCGTTAGCCCTAATTAAATGCGTCGTTCTGTCTTTTGGACCGACACGTGTGGTCATCTCAACGGGGTGCGGCTTTTCTTTTTGCCGATCGGGGCCGTTGGGGAGGTTTATATAAACTCTCCCCTGGCCTTCTGTCCCATTCTTATCGCCTTCTTCCAGCTTTTCTTCCTTCAGCCTTTCACGGTCCGAAGTTCTATTCTCCGACGTCTTCCCCAGGTCGTCCTTTTTTCTTAATCCCTTTCTTCCCTTACAATGGGTTCTCTCCCCAGTGAGGTCGAGTCTACCATGAGCGTCCTGGAGGTCGAAATGACCGAAGAGTGGTTTTTCCCTCTTCACGGGTTCCGCTTGGAACCCGCCAGGCGTGGAGATCGGGTAACCGATCCTCCGGTAGGCCGGATTGGAGTGTACCTAGAGTCACTCTGGGCCGGTCTCCGATTTCCTCTTCACGGCTTCGTGAATGAGTTGTTGATGGTATGCCGGCTGGTTCCGGCGCAACTCGCTCCGAATGCCTGGAGGACAGTGATCGGTTTCCTGTCACTATGCTTACTGCACGGGATTCCGACCTCTGTCAATGTTTTCCGGCGGCTTTTTATTTTTAAGTCGAATCCGGAAGACGGTGAGTGGCTGTATATCGCCCTTCGGGCGGGTCGGCCACTTTTTCATGGTGCCCCCTCATCCATTCATGGCTGGAAGGAGAAATTCTTCTTCCTTGGTTCTGCACAGTCCTGGGGGTTTGACCCCAGGTGGGGACCGGCTCAGCTCAAGTCCATCAACAAACCCCCCAGACTTTCTCCACGTGAGCAGGGGATCCTTGACGCCATCCGCAGCCTCGGGGACGGCATCTTACTGAACGGCCTCATATGTGAGGACGCTTTGGTGAACGTGGGCTTGAGCTCGGCACGTCCCCACGGTAAGGATAGTTACAGTGTCTCTTTTTATTTTCTTACTGTTCTAATGTTCTAATCCTGTTCGTCTTTGCAGATATCGCAAAGATGGTGACTAAAAGCGAAGTCCTCTATACTCGCTTCCAGAAGAGGGCCGCCGAGCTCTCGAGCGAGCCCACCGAGCCGAGAAAGAAACAGAAGGTCTCGGCGACCCCAGTGACCCCGGCGACAGCAGTGGCCGAGGCGGGTCCTTCTCGCCCTGCGCACTCCGAGGTGGGGCCTTCTCGCCCCGCGCACCCCGATGCTGGTCAGAGGGAGGGTGCGGATTCCAGGGGCTCGGGCTCCCGGGGAGCTTCGATGGTGCTCCCATGCCCGGTGCCCTTGGCACAAATCCCTGGTCAGCAGGATGCTTCAGTTGCCGACCAGGGGAGGAGTTCCGCGGGTCCCGCGCTTGCGCGCCCCGCCTCAGTCGTGCGGCAGTCAGATCGGCCGCTTGTCCGACCCCAGCCCCCTAGCTCCGAGCCGGGGAGCAGTCACGGAGCCTCGGGGTCGGCTCCGCCTAGGCCAGCCGATGCTGGCCTTCCGGGCCCATCAGGCTCGGGGGAGCGAGTGCCTCTTGCACTCACCTGGTCGGTATTCGAGGGCGATTCAGCCCTCGAAAACCCTCGAGTGGCGCGCGAAGTATTTCGGGTCGCGCTGCTCCCGGCCGACCGGGCCACGATACAGTCCATGAGCTACAATGCCTTCATGGACGCTACCCGCTGCAACGCCGTCCGGGTAAGTAAAAATTTCCATCTGTGTAATTTGTAAAAAGTTTACTCGCAGCGCCTTATGTTTTTCTTTTTGTCTCTTTTACAGCACTTGCACAAGACGGAAATGCTGATGCACATAGTCCAAGAGTACCGGGAGCAGACCCGGAGGTGCCAGCGCGGTTACGAGGAGGCCCAGGCGAGGTACCTGGCCGCCGAGGCGAGGTACCAGGCCTCCGAGGCCGAACGTCAGGTGCTCCAAGAGAGAATTGGAGCATCCGAGGAAAGAATTCGAGCTCTGACCGCCGAGCTCGATGAAGAGAAGGGCGCGCACACACTAATAAGGTCCGAAGTGCACGCCGCCGAGGCTCGTTTGGCCGCAGCCGAGCTGGCGTTGGCCTCCCGCGAGCAGGAGGTGGGGAATGCCCGTCTCCGACACTTGGAGCTCGAGCGAGAAATAAAAACCCTCGAGCGGAAGGCCGCATACCACGAGGCTCGGGAGCTCGAGGCTCGGGAGCAAGCCCAGAACGCGGTAAGGCTCTTCCGCGAGTCGGAGGAGTTTCACGACCTCCTAGCAGAGGAGGGCGTGAACGGGCTAATTCAGGGCTTCCGGGACTTCCGCAACCAACTGTGGCGGCTTCTCCCGGATTTCGATGTAAACCTGCTCCAACCGGGAGCAGGGGTCGAGAGGCCGGAGGCGGAGGCAGAAACTCCGGGGGCCGACCAGGGAGGTCCAGCCAAGGCGACCGAAGCCGCCCCTGAGGGTACTCCCATTGCTGCCGAGGCTACTGAAGCCCCGACTGCTGAGCCTACCGCTCCCGATACTGCCGAAGCCGAAGTGGTCGAGCTCGAGCCTTAGTGTAATTTTTGTTATTTTGTAAAGTCGGGATGGCCCCCCATACTTGTAAGGGCCGAACTCGAATTTTTGTACTCAGCCTACGGGCTTTTTGAAATGAATATACTTTTTTGGAAACTCGTCTGTTGTAGTCCAAGTTTCTCTGCTCGGATCCATTTTAGGTTCTGAGGACATAGGCTCTAGGGCCTCAGCTTTACCCGCCACAGGGTTTGGTTTTAGGTTTGGTTAGCCGAGCTCCATTGCTCGGTCCTTCGACCAGTGGTATAGCGACGCTCATGCTTATACCAAGGGGATTTGGGCTCGGAGAATTTTTCCGAGCCTAGTCCAGAATTCGACCAAGCCCTGGGGCGGTCGCTAGGACTTGGATTTTTTAACGTAGTGAACTTTGAATCCGAGCCTCGGGTTGCCGGAGCGGACCGGATTCTTTTCCAGCGAATGGGTCGAATGCTCGTCAGCTCGTGACGGGGATTCAACAGACTAGGTTTATACCAAGTTTGTTGGTATCGTGAGTGTTTTCACGCCGAGGCGACTAAAACATTCTGCTCGGAGTCCACTCTTTGAGGACGTCGGCAGAGAAATCCAAAACATAATGTAGAAACATTAAATGAATGGGTACCTTGTACCGTGTGCGTCCTTGCGCCGAGGCGACTGAAGATGCTTCCTCTGCTCGGGGTCCGCTCTTTAAGGGCGTCGGCAGAGATCCAAGAATAGATAAGATAATGTAAAAAATATTAAATAAATGGGTACCTTGTACCGTGTGCGTCCTTGCGCCGAGGCGACTGAAGACGCTTCCTCTGCTCGGGGTCCGCTCTTTGAGGACGTCGGCAGAGATCCAAGAATAGATAAGATAATGTAAAAACATTAAATAAATGGGTACCTTGTACCGTGTGCGTCCTTGCGCCGAGGCGACTGAAGACGCTTCCTCTGCTCGGGATCCGCTCCTTAAGAACGTCGGCAGAGATCCAAGAATAGATAAGATAATGTAAAAACATTAAATAAATGGGTACCTTGTACCGTGTGCGTCCTTGCGCCGAGGCGACTGAAGACGCTTCCTCTGCTCGGGATCCGCTCCTTAAGGACGTCGGCAGAGATCCAAGAATAGATAAGATAATGTAAAAACATTAAACAAATGGGTACCTTGTACCGTGTGCGTCCTTGCGCTGAGGCGACTGAAGACGCTTCCTCTGCTCGGGATCCGCTCCTTAAGGACGTCGGCAGAGAAATCCGGTGAGGGAGAACGAGCCGAGCTCGTTGGTTGAAGCCGGTGGAGAACGAGCTGAGCTCGTCTTGGTCAGTGAAGACCGCATCCCAACGTATCGGGGCATCCCGAAGAATCGGGGCATCTCGACGTCTCGAGGCATCCCGGCCTAGGTCGGGGTAGGAGAACGAGCCGAGCTCATTGGTCGATGGAGCACGAGCCGAGCTCGTCGGTGGAAGTTGATGGAGGACGAGCCGAGCTCGTCGGTCACTTAAGACCGTATCTCGACGTCTCGAGCCATCCCGACGGATCGGGGCATCTCGACGTCTCGGGGCATCCTGACCGTGGTCAGGGTAGGAGAACGAGCCGAGCTCGTTGGCCGATGGAGCACGAGCCGAGCTCGTCGGTGGAAGTCGATGGAGGACGAGCCGAGCTCGTCGGTCACTTAAGACCGTATCTCGACGTCTCGAGCCATCCCGACGGATCGGGGCATCCTGACCGTGGTCAGGGTAGGAGAACGAGCCGAGCTCGTTGGCCGAGGGAGCACGAGCCGAGCTCGTTGGCCGATGGAGCACGAGCCGAGCTCGTCGGTGGAAGTCGATGGAGGACGAGCCGAGCTCGTCGGTCACTTAAGACCGTATCTCGACGTCTCGAGCCATCCCGATGGATCGGGGCATCCCGACGTCTCGGGGCATCCTGACCGTGGTCAGGGTAGGAGAACGAGCCGAGCTCGTTGGCCGATGGAGCACGAGCCGAGCTCGTCGGTGGAAGTCGATGGAGGACGAGCCGAGCTCGTCGGTCACTTAAGACCGTATCTCGACGTCTCGAGCCATCCCGACGGATCGGGGCATCCCGACGTCTCGGGGCATCCTGACCGTGGTCAGGGTAGGAGAACGAGCCGAGCTCGTTGGCCGATGGAGCACGAGCCGAGCTCGTCGATGGAAGTCGATGGAGGACGAGCCGAGCTCGTCGGTCACTTAAGACCGTATCGCGACGTCTCGAGCCATCCCGACATCTCGGGGCATCCTGACCGTGGTCAGGGTAGGAGAACGAGCCGAGCTCGTTGGCCGATGGAGTACGTATCACGAACTCATGAACATCTTCAGGGAATCCTTGTAAGTCCCCCATCATCTCGAGATATCGGGGTATCCCAACCGTGGTCAGGAGAGGAGAAATAAACCTGGGATCATGAGATAACCAGAAAAATCGGTGAGCTTGAAATGAGTATGCAGACCATAAGTTTATTATGAAATGAAATTCATAGAATGAAATTCAATAGTTGAATAATGAGGGACCCCTTGGGGTTCTACTGGTGGTACACGCGGAGATTTTCAGAACTCCAGCTCCGCGGAATGGGAGTTCCATCTAGAGACTCCAATTTATAAGTTCCGGGTCGGCGGATGCGCGTGACTCGGTATGGTCCTTCCCAGTTCGGGGCCAGCTTCCCTTGCTCAGTTGGTCGGGAGGCTTCAGCTTTTCTGAGGACAAGGTCCCCTGGTCTGAAAGATTTGACTTTGACCCTGGCGTTGTAGTACTGAGCTGTCCTTTGCTGATACCTCGCCATACGAACTCGGGCGGCCTCCCTTGTTTCCTCGACCAAGTCAAGATTACTTCTGAGCTGCAAAGAGTTGGAGCTGGCGTCGTGATACTCGACTCTTGGAGAAGGAATCCCAATCTCTAGTGGGATGACAGCCTCCGTCCCGTATGTCAGGTTGAAGGGAGTCTCGCCGGTGGGGACGCGGAACGTGGTCCGGTAAGCCCACAGGACATTGTATAGGTCTTCGACCCATTGTCCTTTGGATTTGTCGAGCCTGGCTTTGAGACCCTGCAAAATAGTACGGTTTGTTACCTCGGTTTCTCCGTTCGTCTGAGGGTGCGCGACCGAGGTGAAGCGGTGGTCAATGCCAAGCTCGGAGCAGAATTCTCTGAAGTGAATGTTGTCAAACTGGCGACCGTTGTCAGAGATGAGGATGCGGGGAAGCCCGAATCTGCAGATTATGGACTTCCAGACGAAATCCCGCATCTTCTGCTCGGTGATCCGGGCGAGGGGCTCAGCTTCCACCCACTTTGTGAAATAGTCGATGGAGACGACAAGGAACTTCCTTTGCCCGGTGGCCAGTGGAAGTGGCCCTAGAATGTCAATTCCCCACTGGGCAAAAGGCCAAGGGGAACTGATTGAAGTCAAGGGAGCCGAAGGTCGGCGTTGAACATTGGCGTTCCTCTGGCACCGGTCACATCTTTGGACGAAGTTCATAGCGTCCTTCTGGAGTGTCGGCCAATAATATCCTTGGCGTAAAATTTTGTGGGCCAATGCTCGCCCTCCCAGATGATTTCCACAAATTCCTTCATGGACTTCGCGCATGGCGTAATCAGCCTCCGTTGGGCGGAGGCATCTGAGGAGGGGAGATGTGAAAGATCTCCGATAGAGCCTTCCCTCATATAATATGTATCGGGTGGCGGAGCGCTTGATTCGGCGAGCCTCTCGTTCATCGGTGGGGAGGACTTCGTCTTGCAGGTAGCTGGTGAGTTCATCCATCCAGCTTGGCTCGAACTCAGTGCAGAGGGTCTGCTCAGGCTCGTCTGTACTGGGCTTTTGGAGATACTCCAGTACTACCGTTTTGGGAAGCTCGCTCATGCGAGAGGACGCCAGCTTTGATAGCTGGTCGGCCCTGAGATTCTCCGACCTGGTAACATGTTGAATGTGAAAAGAATCCAGGGTCGAGGTGAGATCCCGTACCTTCTGAAGATACTTCTGCATGGTCGGGTCTCTGGCTTCAAAGTCGCCGATAATTTGGTTGACGACGAGCTGAGAATCACTGAAGGCCTTTAAGTCCTTCACTCCTAGCTCTTTGGTTAGCTTGAGCCCGGCGACAAGCGCTTCGTACTCCGCCATATTATTGGAAGCGGGAAACTCGAGGCGCAAGGCTTGCTCGGCGACCACCCCCTCCGGGCTGGTGAGGATAAGTCTCGCTCCACTACCCCCCGAGTTTGAAGAGCCATCGACATGCAGAGTCCATGTCAAACTCGGGGTCGGCTCCGTTGGTGGCTCAGGCTCGGGCTCAGCCTCGTCCGGTATGATGCACTCGACTATAAAGTCTGCGAGCGCTTGTGCTTTGATCGCCGGTCTAGATCGGTACTCGAGGTCGAATTTCTCGAGCTCGATGGCCCATTTAGTGATTCGGCCCGCACGGTCTGATCTCTGCAAGATCTGCTTGACCGGCTGATCGGTCAGTACGGCCACTGTGTGGGCTTGGAAGTAGGGTCGGAGCCTTCGAGCTGAGATGACCAGAGCATAGACAGTCTTCTCCAGCTTGGAGTATCGGATCTCGGCGTCCCTCAAGACCCGGCTGGTGTAATATACTGGCTTTTGGAGTTTACCCTCCTCTCGGACCAAGACCGAGCTTACTGCTACAGGGGAGACAGCTAGATATAGATAAAGAAGCTCTCCCTGTTGAGGCTTTGTGAGCAGGGGAGGGGAAGCCAGTAGATGCTTGAGCTCCTCAAAAGATTGCTGGCACTTGTCCGACCACAAAAAGTTCTTCGGCTTCTTGAGGGCTGCAAAGAATGGAAGGCAGCGCTCGGCCGAGCGGGAGATGAATCTCCCGAGGGCTGCGACTCGGCCTGTGAGCCGTTGTACCTCCTTGACCGTCCTGGGAGGCGCCATCTCTTGGAGGGCTCGGATCTTCTCTGGATTGGCCTCAATTCCTCGTTGTGTAATGATGAAGCCGAGGAATTTGCCGGAGGTGACCCCGAATGCACATTTAGCTGGATTGACCTTCATCTGGTACTTTCGGAGTGTGGAGAATGCTTCATTGAGGTCGGCTATGTGGTCTTGCGCCACCTTGCTTTTCACCAGCATGTCATCCACGTAGACCTCCATGTTTCGGCCTATTTGGTCTTTGAAGATTCGGCTGACCAGCCTTTGATAAGTTGCCCCGGCATTTTTCAAGCCGAATGGCATTACCTTGTAGCAGTAGGTTCCCCCGTCGGTGATGAAGGCTGTCTTTTCCTCATCTTCTGGTGCCATGCGGATCTGGTTGTATCTGGAAAAGGCGTCCATGAATGCCAGCAGCTCGTGACCCGAGGTGGAGTCCACGAGCTGGTCGATGCTGGGGAGTGGAAAGCTGTCCTTTGGGCAGGCTTTATTCAGGTCGGTGTAGTCCACGCACATACGCCACTTCCCGCTGGCTTTCTTGATGAGGACCACGTTGGCGAGCCATTCCGGGTAGGATATCTCCTGGATGAAGCCGACTTCAAGGAGCTTGCCGACCTCCTCGGCTGCTGCTCGTTGTCGTTCAGGGGTGGCGCCTCGCTTCTTTTGTCGCACGGGCTTGTAGGTCGGCTTCACCTGAAGCCGGTGGACCGTGACCTCCGGATCTATCCCCGGCATGTCTGCAGGCGACCATGCGAAGACATCCATATTGTCCCGTAGGAAGTTGACGAGGCGACTCCTCTCGTGTTCGCCAAGGCCAGAGCCGACCTGCACGGTTAGCTCGGAAAAGTTCTCTCGTAAGGAAACTTGAATTAACAACTCACCAGGCTCTACCCGCTCTTTCTGGGGGTTGACCCGTGCCTCCATAACTTCAGTTGAGGGCTGGTCAGTTGTTGGGGCAGGTACCTTGGCTGGTCGTCTTGCCTCGTGGGTCGCTAGGTAGCATCGCCTTGCCACCATTTGGTCCCCTCGAACTTCACCGATTCTCTGGCTGGTGGGGAATCGCATCAGCAGGTGGTGAGTCGAGACCACTGCTCGGAGGGCGTTGAGTCCTGGCCTTCCGAGGATGGCGTTGTAAACCGAGGGCAGGCGTATTACAAGGAAGCTCATACCCACGGTACTTTCACGAGGGGCGAGCCCGGCTGTGACCAGAAGGTCGATCTCGCCCTCTACTGGGACTGAATCCCCAGTGAATCCAACCAACGGAGCATTCATCCTCCGTAGTTGCTCTTTTGTCATCCCCATTTTACAATAAGCACCAAAATACAAAACATTCGCCGAGCTTCCATTATCAAACAGGATGCGTTTTACATCGAATTTATTTATGATCATGGAGATGACCACGGCATCATCATGGGGAGTTTCGACTCCCTCTAGATCATCATCTGAGAAGGAGACGGCTTCAGAGGTGCGCGGGCGCTTCGAGGAGGCTTCTTCTCCTGAGGCCTCCCCAGCCGAGGTCCCGCCTCGGATAGTGTTGATGACGCCGGCGATGGGCCTGTTGGCATTTGAACCTTCAGGCTGTGCTGCTCCTTCGGCGGGCTTCTTCCCTTCACGCCGGCCTTGCACAAACCGATCGAGCACCCCTCGGCGGATGAGTGCTTCGATCTCATTTCGGAGTTGGTAACACTCCTCGGTATCATGGCCGTGATCCCGGTGGAAACGGCAATACTTCCGGAGATCACGCCGGATTCTGGTGTCTGGCTTCGGAGGGGGGAGCCGGATGCAATCCCGACTCTCAATCTCCATGAGGATTTCAGCCCGAGGAGCGATAAGGGGTGTGTATTTTTCATACCTCTCCTCGGGTGCACGGGCCCGTAGTGGGAACCCTGGGCGGAGTGGTGACCTCTGCTGTGGCGGTCCCCTCAGTCGGGGTGGACTCTTCGGGCGGGGCGGATTCTTAGCTTGTCGCGGAGACGGGCTTCTGGGCTGGCCGCGCTCCTCGCGGCGTCTCTTCTTGGGGTTCTGCTCGGTCCCGCCCCGCCTAACTGCCACGGCCTCTTCCGCCTTGGCGTACTTCCGCGCCCGAGCGAACATTTCGGTGAGGTCCGAGGGGAAACTCTTCTCGATTGAGAAGAGGAACCTGTAAGACCGGGATCCAGTCTTTAGCGCTGACATGGCGATTGACTGGTCAAGCTCCCGGACCTCCCATGTTGCGGCGGTAAACCGGTCCAAATACTCCCTGAAGGACTCTCCCTCCTTTTGCTTAATGTCTAGGAGGGAGTCGGACGTCCGTCGCTGGGGCTGGATGGCGGCAAAGTTGCCGGCAAACTGTCTGCCGAGCTGCTCAAAGGAGGAGACAGTACTCGGCTTCAGCCCGGTAAACCACAGCCGGGCTGGCCCTTGGAGTGTCGCCGGAAAAGCCTTGCACATCATGGCCTCCGAGGCTCCTTGTAGGGCCATCAAGACCCGGTAGCTTTCTAGGTGGTCAAGGGGATCAGCCTTGCCGTTGTAGGGCTCCACCTGGGGCATCTTGAACCGTAGCGGAACCGGTTCATCTTCGATCTCCGGGGAGAAGGGTGACTTCGTAGTGAACTCGAAGTCGCCGTCACGTCCTGATTTTCTTCCGTGGAGTGCCTGGATTTGGCGCTCCAGCTTCTCGACCTTCTTGTCGAGTTCGTCATTCTGGAAGATCGCTGCAGCGGTTCGTTCGAGCGCAGGTTGCCCTGGAACCGACTCAGCTTCTGAAGGCTGTGGCCAGCCTCTGTAGCCCCTGGCTGGGTGCTCTCTCCAGAGGGAGGCCTGGACTTGGGAGTCCTGACCTCGAAGGGGAAGTCCGCTTGTAGGGGGCTCCGGTTGAACTGGAGCCGGAGGAGGCGGTGCCGTTGGGATGCCCCTGGGCTGCAGGCTTTGGACAGCGGTAGCCAGGGCCTGCACCTGTTGCACCAGGGCATCAAACTGCTCCGGCCGAACTTGATGAACTGGCTCAGCCGGAGGTGGTGAGTTTCGGACGGAATGCTCAGGGCTGGGTGGAGGACGTCGAGAGGCGTTGGAAGCCCCTTTGCTTCTTAGCTTCATGGCAGCGAACTCGGGCCCTTCCTCTAGCGCCAACTGTTGCTGGAAATTGGACCCGGGGGCCGCCGCGAAGCCGGGAAAGGAGGAGCTCCGCCGCGGGGAGGGCGGACGGCGGTGCGCCGGCCGGCTGCGTCCTCCTGTGCCCTCTTGGGGGGTGTGAGAGAGCGGAGAGGAGAGTGCGTTCTGTCCTGTCCCGTCCTGCAAAAAAGCCGGTGGCCGGGCTCTCCGGCGCCGGCCCTCCGATGCTTAAGTCAGAGGGGGCAAATATGTGGAGAGAGCAAGCCAGAGAGTGAAGAAGATGAAGAGGATATTGTGCTCAATTGTGTCTGTGCTGTTTACTTGTGTTCCGGTCCTCCCCTTCTTTCCTCCCAGGCTCCCTTTTATAGAGGGATTTTATGTTGCCCGGGAGGTGACAGGGAGTTTGTCCTCTCTTGTAATAATTGGGCACGATTTGGCCCATTAATGGCGTAGTGGAATATGAGGCCGAATCAGACCGGAACCAGGGATTTGTCACAGTCGATCGGACCTGTTGGAGTGGTTGAACCGCCGGCCGTGGTAGGCCCGGGGTCCATGGATGGTAAGTGCATTTATTACCGAGTGAACCGGCGGTCAGGGAGAGCCATAAGCTTTGATGGTTCAGTGATCCGGAGATCGTCTTGAGCCGTGTTCATTAAATGACTGAGTGCATCGGAGACTTGAGGGGGTCTCATGCATTAATGGCAGGTCGTGCCAAATACCTGCGGAGATCTTATGCCTTGACGGCTTGGAGATAGCGGCAGGTTGTAGTGGAGTTGTCAAGTCTCTCAGGGGGTTAGGCAGGGGTTGAACATCTGGTCAAGGCAATCGGCTCGGCAGGGGTGCCGAGCCGAGCTGGTCGCCCAATGGGGCGCCCTGTGGCGGGGTTGCTTCTAATGCTTCTGGTCGGCGCCCTTTGGTCGAGCGCCTTCTAGCCGAGCGCCTTTATTTCGCGCTCTTTCCTCTCTGGTCAGCGCCCTCTAATCGAGCGCTTTTCTGGTCGGCGTCCTCTGGTCGGCTCTTTCTAGCCGAGCACCCCTCTGGTTGGTGCTCTCTGGTCGGCTCTTTCTAGCCGAGCACCCCTCTGGTTGGTGCTCTCTGGTCGGCACCCTTAGGCCGAGCGCCTTTCCGGCCGGCGCTTTTTGGCCGCGCGCCTCCGTGGCGGTATGACTTGGGGTTTTCCCCCAACATTTATATTCCTATAAAAAATTTATATAGTATCCTGGTAATGCAAAAAATCATCCATTCCATTATTCATGGATGGAACAAATGAGATTAATACCTTGTAGAAGCGGGAAAAAAAAACAAGAACTATAACTACTAAACACCTTTTGTTCATCTCTGTTTTGACGGTGCAATGGAGCCCTTCTGGTTGCATTTGTTTTCGTTTTCTAAGATTAGTTGGTACCCCACCCACGTGCATCTGGGTGGTGTAGTTGGTCCCCGGTTCGGATCTGGGCTCAGACATAATTTATTTGTATTATTTTTCAAAATCTTTTCATGGCTTTTTTTTGTTCTTTTTTTTAAAAAAAAAGAGAGAATTAGTTGATGTGATCCAGGAGGATCACTAGACTAGTTTGGCCACTACGAGTATTCAAGAGAATCATCAAACTCGATGTGGATTACTTTAACCATTACAAGTATTTAAGAGGATCACTAAACTCGATGTGCAACACTTTGGCCACTATAAATATTCAGGAGGATCACCAGACTCGATATGCAACATTTTGGCAATTACGAGTATTCATAAAAATCACCAGACTCGATGTGGACTACTTTAGCCACTACGGATATCCAAGAAGATCACCAGACTCGATATAGATCACTTTGGCCATCATGAGTAGGGTTGGATAGGGTTCAGAAGCAAGATCCGCCAATCGGAAAGCCGAGTTGCAGGTTAAACTTTAGGAGGTCATAATTTGATCATCGATGTCCGATTGAGATATTTATTTATTTTTTGAAAATTGGATATCTTTTCAAGATTTGCAGCTTTGGGGTAACCTCATAGGAGGTTTAATCAAGCCGAAA
Source organism: Phoenix dactylifera (assembly GCF_009389715.1). Lineage (NCBI taxonomy): Eukaryota > Viridiplantae > Streptophyta > Magnoliopsida > Arecales > Arecaceae > Phoenix > Phoenix dactylifera. The sequence continues at coordinate 7,581,004 of NC_052392.1, forward strand.
TTTCATCATTTAGGCTCTGAAATGGCCAATCAGACCGAAAGTTTTCTTTTCGTATACTTATTATTCTAGATCTCTCATCAAAAACTGCAGCTGAAGCCGTCCCTATCTTTATACATATTGTGTATCAAATGATTGTTTTTAGCCCACAAATTTACTTGTTAGACCTTTTCTTCATACATAATATATGCTACGGTAGAAGGCAGAGTCGATGTAAAAGTTGAGATCTACCTTTCCAGATTTTTTGGCTTTTTTTAGAAGATTTCTACTAGAGATGTCTATTTTTTTTAAAAAAAAGTCCTACTAGGGTTAGGAAGAGAAATCTGACCCAAATTATGTTAGGGCAAACCTCACATTATAAATAGACGATATGTACCTCATTTTTTAAAGAATTAATGAAAGAAAGAGGACTTAAAGCTCTACTTTCAAAATTCTTCTGCCTTCTTCTAGTTATCTTTCGAAAGATTCGAGTTAAGCGGGTTGAAGAAAATCTTCCTTCAACCTCAATTGGATTTTCTTCAACCTCAATCGGATCATGGTGCTTTCTCAAAATCTTTGAAGCAAAAAGAGATCATTTTTTTATATTTAACTCCCACAAAAATATTGTAGTCCAGCTAAACTGAAGTTCAATGAAAGAATGAAAAACAAAAATTTTCCAACTCTGTTCCTACAAATTGCCAATTTCTAGGGTTCTGATTTCTTCCATTATATTTAAATCTTTATTCAATCTTGGATATGAGAGATGTAGATGTTTTGACTAAAAAAAACACCATGAGAGCCTCATTGAAAGGTTGCTACCCTTGTACCACATGACTTAGTAGGGACATGACTCGGCCCCACTTCCAGCCCTACAACACTGCCACCATCGTCACCACCTCCATTTTACCACCATTATACAGGCCACCAACCTTCTCACCATCCCTCATGATATATTTTATTTTTAAAAATAATTATCTAATAGTAAATATTTTATTTATTATTTTTGAAAATAGAAAAAAAGAGAGAGTGATGAAATGACACCTAACCTGAACGGTGGTCGATTGCCGTAAATAAAATTTTCAGTCAGCAGGAATTAAATATAGAACGATGGTCCAAATATGCAACAATCTTTAGCCCAAGCCCAACAGTCTTTAGCCCAAGCCCAAGCCCAAGCCCAAGAAGTTCAGAACTCTTCCCGGGAGTGGGAAAGAGGACGTTTGATCCTTTCGATCCGACCAAGAATCCGCTCTTAAATCTCAGGGGATTTCCCCATTTCCACCTTATTCTCGTCTCTAGGGTTCGGGTCGGGTAGGAGAAAAGGGCGGGGAGTTGGAATGGCGAGCGCGGTGGATGCAGTGGGGAATCCGATCCCGACGTTGGCGGTACTGATGGCGTCGTCCAAGCACATCGGTGCGCCGTGCCGTGGGAATCATTTGAATTTCGCTTTCGTCTCTTCTGGTACTTCCGTTGGATCTATATTAGGTAGATGAAGTTTTGCTATCATAAAGTTGGATTATTTATTTATTTTCAGTAGATTTTCTCTAAAATTTCTAATAATTTTTTCATTGTTCGTTATCTGTTTTGGGGAATATGTTATTTGATTTTGATCTATTGTAACACAATGTTGGAAGCGTTTCCGAATTTGTCTCACAGTACAGACAGCCCAGTTTGAACTTTTTCAGTAGATCTTCGGGGGAAAAAAACTATTATTCTTGTCATATGTTTAGAGAAAATTTATAATGACTAGGGGCTAAAATATTAACTCATGTTTCCCGCAAACCATATTAGTAAAGCTCAAATATAAAGCGTAGTTGAGCAAATATACTGATATGATCATCCACAAGCATTTTTCAGAGGCAAAAGATAACCCTAGTTAGAAGGGAAGGAGGAAAGGCAGACTCGTAGACTACCAAAAACATGTGAAATTTGGTTAAAGTAGCACTTCTGAAGGACTAAAAATGCTCATTTTCAAGTGAATTTGTGATCGGTTAATTAACTATCATGAGACATGTGCATGGTCTAAATCAAGCATATGCTTTTTGCAAGGAAAGCCATCAACCACATATTCCAACTCCTGCCGTGCTTATTACCTTGATTAGATCTTTTAGAGAATGAGTATGATTATTTGGATATGTATGTACATACATGTTTGTGTATCTATGTACTTAAATACGTACGTATGGATGGATGGATGCATGCATGTAAATTTTAAATTTTAATCTGGTGTGTCAAATTTAAACCCCACAGTTTTCTTTTTGTTTTTTCTTTTTTTCGGGAGCGAGGCGGGGGGGATGTGGATGGTAGTTTTTAAGCACAATATGAGTGCCTCTAAGAGTCACCATCCAATTCGACATTCAAATGTGACATTTTCTTTGAATCTTATATAACCTATCTTGCATTGGTTGAAACTAAATACTTAACTGGGGTCCATGATAAACTTCCTTCTTTTAGTTTTGGTGTTTTGAGATGTTAACCTAGTAAGGTGGACATTCTGGACGTCTTAAGCATTTCCTAAGGTGTTCCTAAGTGCACTGCAGAAAGTGTTGGGAATTGTATCCTAAATATCAATCGTCAGCATATTGATGATTGAATTTTGTAAATGAATTGACAAATCAATAAAGTATTTTTTGGCATTATTCATCATTTTACATCTTCAAATGAACTCTTATATGATGAAGTCCTTAGGACTTATTAATGATAAAGAAGGATTTATCTTCGAGTCCTTAAACTAGTTCGCGACCAAATGATATGTTATTACAAGAACGACAGCATTATCGAGATTAGGTAGTTGTATGACATATACGTTGGTTGTCCTCTTAACCAAGGAGTGTGGAGACACTGGTATGCCACACAGGTAAAGTGTAGGAGTACATTTCACTGAACGTGACCAATTCCGGAATGCTCTACTGTCAAGAGATGTTTCGAGTGGATATGGATATAAGTTTGGCCCTCTGACCTGAGACCGCAACTTATGACTAGCAAACAACTCATTGTACTTTGGTATCGGACTACCTGAATTTTTAATTCAGTGACGAAAGGTCACTGGGTGCAGTCAAGTACTTGCGTAGTCAGTTGTGAGTCGAGATGGAATTGATCCCTTCTGAAAACAGGAGATAATGTCTTGTGATTAATTTAGCAAAACCTTGGCCAGGGTAATCCCAGTGAGGAGTCACAGGATATCTATAGTTAATCACATAATAGATGTACTAATTATAGGGTTGACAGTGAGCTCTAAGTCATCCTGGCATTAGGAGTCAAAGGGATTGAATTATACAGTAACCATAGTTCAGGGTTCCAGAATATTTGCTTCGCATATATTTGGCCTATCCGGACGTCGGGTACCATTACTAGATGGTCACATCGATTAGTGTAGGAAGTCGTTCCTATACTACCGGCTTAGGTTCGAACCTATGAGGTCCCACGTATAGAAGATTCCTGATTGATCAAGAAGGCTGATGAATGATTAAGAATCATTCTGGGATAATTTGGTCAATTCGATTGGCAAATTATCTTATAAAATAATTAAAGTAATTATCGGAGGATTAATTAGTAATTAGATTGCTAATGAACTCAATTGGATTGAGTAATTAGACTAAGGATGAGCCAAATTGAATTAGATTCAATTTGGGCTCAATCAGGATTTTTTGACCTAATTGGATTAGGTCTGAATCAAGAGGACTTAGGTTGACCAAATTAAATTAGATTAAATTTGTGCTTAATTAGAGATTGACCTAATTGGATTAGGTTCAACCCATGGTAATTAGATCATTCTAATTGTTAGGATGTATAAATTAAATGAGTTTGATCTAAAACTGTTCGGATCTTGAAATTCACTAGTCACATATCCATGCATGGCGCCATAAATTGATTTTTAATATGATTAAAAATTAATTTAATTTATTTAATGGTGCCATGGGACACTTGGCAACATCAGGGACCTCTTTCATCATTAGATGGGGTGACATGGAGAGATAAATTCATAAAAAGAATTGGATAAGATCAAATTCTCTCTCTTCATGGCATATGTCATCCTTATCTTTATCTCACTTCTAATTAAGCTTGAATTTCGAATTTAATCACCATAAAATCACCACATAACCCTCTAATCTGATTGGGGGCATGGGAATTTCGAAATTGATAGAGGAAAGTGGCAACATGATGAATGGTTTAGATTAGATCAAGCTTCATCATGTAATGGCGCATGAACTTGAATTTTGAATTCAAAATTCAAAACCCCTCAAAATCCTCCCCAAATATGGGATGGTTGGCATGAAGTTAGATGGGATAGCAACATTAAAAGAACCTCCATCAGCTGGTGGTCGAATTTAAAGAAAAAAGAGAGAAAAAGAAGAAAAAAAAGGAGAAAGAAAAGAGAGGAACCCTAGTTCATGCATGGAAAAATTTTGCATTCAATCTAGCCGACTTCTTCCTCCTCTAAGTTTATCACGCCATTAGGTTTAGGGGTCCCTGATAAGAGTCTTTAGATCAGATCTAAGTCCTCTTCAATCCCTCTAAACCTTTCCTCCAAGTTCTTCCAAGAAGGCAGATCAAAAGTTGATAGCGTTGGGAAAATCAAATTTCAGCCTCAAGAAATTCTGCGCAAGCTAGCACTTCCGCAGGATTGGATCTCTCCAGAAACTTCGCGTGTACTTTTCGTAGAGGCCATTTGTGTGCGTGGCTGCGAAGTCAAGGATCAGATCCACAACTTTCATCCATCATAAAAGGTATTAATCTAGCATTAATCATTTATTATGGTGTCAAGATCTAGGTTCGATTCTCCGAGGTTTTACCCTTTTTTGGGGCTCCTCACGGAGATATCTCCAGAATCCATTCGATGGATATTCGGAGATTAATTGGAATAAAGTTCGTAAGTTTCAGATCTGATAGTTAATCATGCATAAAAGTTTTAGCATAATTGTTTAAACGATTCCGGTATAATCCTATGTGTTCTTAAGGTGCTGATTTCTAGATTTGATCTTGTAAGCATGCATGAATTAAATTGTTTGATTCGATTTTTCCGCTGCGTTTTTGAAACTTAAAAAGAACTACGTATGGCTTGATCCCTCTTATGAAGGGGTACGTAGGCAATCCGATCAGGTTCAGCCATGATTTTCAAAAAAATAAAAAGAAAAAAATTTTCAACATGCCTAACACCGAAAAACCTAGGATTCACTTTCAGAAAGCACTTTAAGTCTGGCTTGAGAGTGCATCTTAACAGAATAAGATAGGAGAAAAAAGAGTTATTCTAAGAACATGGACTAAAGCATGAGCTGGAGAGGATCATTCTCCATTGAAAAAATAGCATTAATGCATCATCATCATCATCACTACTATGTAACTAGATAAATCATCATCATCATCATCACTACTATGTAACTAGATAAATGTGGTCTATCCTTGGTTGGTGCATTTCTTTTATTTCTAACTCTATGAGAGTTGGAAAAATTGAATCATAGTGTAATTATGAGATGGGAGTAAGCATAGAAGTGAGTGGAAACACAAAATGGCTTTTGTGAAACATAAAGTGACGGGGAAAGCAGGAATATATGCTTTGTTAAGAGAGAGGGTTGCAACTTAGAAAATATTAAAACATATAAATATTGACTTAATTGGAGAAATCAACATGATCATACAAAATAGAAAGATGCAAAACCTTGCGTTCAGTTGAATGGCCAGCTAAAAATTATTGAGGTTATTGATGATTGAATAGTGGTGGCAATGATAATGGAATATTCAGATTGTAGTATGAAAATGAGAAGCACAAGTGAGATTTCCTCTGGGTTAAACTCAATACCTGTTGATCATTGGCAGGGATCAAGCAAGAGCTGAAATTTGGGAAGTGTTAACAGCTTGTTCTGGGAGTCCTATCCTTGTGTATACGAGATCAATGTTGGCAGCTAGTTACGTATTGGAAGCAATGGCTGCACAACAGGGTCTGCAGCTAGCAAATCAAATAGGAGAGGATTGATGTAGATATTTGATTGAGGCAGGCTTATGCATCCTTGCTCAGCATGGTCAATTATGATTGGCATATTTGGAATCAAGTGTAGCATATTAGAACTTAGGAAATTGAGTAATAGCTTTACCTTTTTTTTTATATTCATTCTTACAGTTTTAGAACCTAGTGGCTAACTGGATTGCAAAAACTTGGATAGATACTTAAGGCCTGTGTGTGTGGAGCTCAGAGTTTTTTTTTGTTGGGGGGGGGGGGGGGGGGGGGCGTATGCGTTCCATCTCTCCTGGGAGCAGGTGGATACCATATAACTCTTCAAATGCTTCAAATAAACTTCACTCCTTGTGGCATATGCATGCATGTGGGCGTGCATGCAACTGTTTGTAGTGTTAAAATATCTGTATGTGAGAAATACTGGTTTTAAGGTTAAATCACCCCTTATCCGTCACTCTTTACATCAGTTTTATCCTTCCAAAAAAGTTCCCCATTCTGTCAGCAAGACCTCTGCTACATTTGGTTTGCTAAACCTGGGTAATTCACTGATAGGATGTCATTACCACCTGTAAGATAGCTGTGGTTTGTGCAGGTTTTGTTGTGGGGCTGCATACGGGTTGTGGTGTGGGGAGGGGGGGGATGTGAGTGACTAACTCGACTGCAAACTAATGAGATTAAGCTTTTTGATCTCCTCATTTCCATTTAAAATCCCTTTGCTAGATACGCTGTGTCCATGTATATATTCTTCCTGTCAATTGAAAGAGAAGAACGAGAAACAAAAGATGTTACTTTATCCCCTCTTATAGACATTTAAATTTCTTTGTGAAAATTCTAATATTCACATGTTAATCCAATTTGATAGTGTTATTACTTACATGATCAAGGAAAGAAACATGTGTATGTTTTGGCAATCCTGTTAGTTCTATGATTAAGAAAACTATTTGCGTTTTGTTTTCTCTAGGCACCGTATAATCCAATATCTGCTTTGTTGATTTTCCAACTTCTGATTTTCTGAAAGAAAGGCTATATATCACCCACTGAAAATATTATTAAAAATAATTCAATACAGAAGTCAGAAAATGACAGATTATAAGGCAGGGCAGGAAGATTCATCAGGTTACAAGTTCAGCAGATCGCTTCTATTTTGTTATTGTCAATTTTAATTCTTGCATGTGTCATTGTGGTCTGACCATACAATACTTCTTATATATCCATTTTATGGTAATTACCTGCAGGCTGAAAGGGCTTCACCAGAGGTGCTCGAAGGAAATGGATGCTTATGCTGGTAGTATGTACTACCATACCAATGAGTTTGACTTGTGCTGAAAGGAGCAACAAGAATTCGAGAGGGTGTGCGCGTGGTCTGAGTAGTCATTGAAGATGCTCTCCCGAACCATAAAAGATCATAAAAGATCAATCAACTCCTAACAGATCAATCAAGTCAGATTTCCTATTTTTTGAAGTCTTCTCAAAATTAGTACTCAGAACCAGTTGAGATGAAATGACACAATTCTCTCAGACGTTTAATCAAACATATTATCAGCTTCAAAAATCTTGAAGAGAAGGTAACAAGTTCAAACTCTAGTGCCTTGCAATTTACTACCTAATCGATCGATATCAAGGAGAATTCAACGAAGGCTGATGTTTAATGCAGCGTTTCTTGTTACGCTACGAGTATAGAAAGAGGCAGGAGAGAGAGAGCACGTTTATTTGCACACCCGCTCCTAATGCTTTGGCCTCTCTGTTAACCCTCTGCGGAATTGTGGCCGGCAAGCAGCATGCGTCGAGAAATCTTAAAGCTTGCACGTGGATGAATCAAGGCCTTTGGATCACCAAGTTGCACATTGCAAGGCGAGCGGGTTGGGTCGAGGATGAGCACAATCTAGTCTAAATCTAATCTATATCGAGTCAGACCGGATTGCTTTTAGTTTAAATCTAATCTAGTCTAGATCTAAGAAAAATATAATGTATCGATAAAATTATAATTAAATAATTAATTTGTATATATATTATTATAGTTTATGTTTGGATTATTTTTGACATGATTTGACTTGAAAATTCTAATGTATCAATAAATTTATTACTAAAAGCAATCCGGTCTAACCCGAACGGAGTTGGATTGGGTTTTAGTTTCTTTTTTCTTAGATCTAGACTAGATTAGATTTAGACTAATTAGATTTAGACTAAAAGCAATCTGGTTTGACTCGATATAGATTAGATTTAGACTAAATTGTGCTCATCCTCGACCCAACCCGCCCGCCTTGCAATTTGCAGCTTGGTGATCCAAAGGCCTTGATTCATCCAGGTGCAAGCATTAAGATTTTCCAGCGGATGCTGCTCGCCGGCTATAATTCCGCAGAGGATTAACAGAGAGGCCAAAGCATTAGGAGTGGGTGCGCAAGCATGCGTGCTCTCTCTCTCCTGCCTCTTCCTGTTCTCGTAGCGTAACAAGAAATGCTGAATTAAGCATCAGCCTTTGTCGAATTCTCCATGATATCGATCGACTAGGTAGTAATTTGCAGGGCACTAAAGTTTGAACTTGTTACCTTCTCTTCGAGATTTTTGAAGCTGATAATATGTTTGATTAAATATCTGAGAGAGTTGTATTGTTTCATCTCAACTGATTCTGAGTACTAATTTCTAGAAGACTTCAAGAAATAGGAGATCCGAGTTGATTGATCTTTGATGAGTCAACATAATCTTCGTAATGACCATTAATTTAAGTAGCATTGTTGATATGCATGTGAGATATCAAATGCACTCTATCAGTGACAAAATTCTCAGTTATTGGTGACATGTTTGTGATTTGGAGAAGATGCTTACTCAATTTCTCTTAGTAAGAGAGATGTGGGAGCTTAGTTGTTTGAAGTAGCGATTGGCCGATCGAGAGAGATTGTTACCATACAATTTCAAACTAGAACACATGCATTGTTACACGAGTAATTTTAGCTCCACATGCTTTATCAAATAATTGTCATGTATCACCTGCCTCTTCCCCTGTTATTAGATGGCACTCGTGCACACTTAATGCACTTCTTGTGATTAATTGAATTTTCAGACCAGACTCATATTTCCTTGGTATTGGATGCATAAATATAGATAACATAGTTATTTCCACGATGCTTCCTTCATTTACTTGTATTATATGCTTCACCAAAAATGTTCTCATTGGTAACATTTGTTACAACGATACTTGTGTCCGACTCCAAGAATACATGTTGGATATGTAACCGAATTTATCCGAATTGGATATGCTGACACTTGGATACTTTTTTATTATATTTTTTTGTTGTGGTTGATTGGAGTTACAGCACACTATGGTAACTTAAAAAGTGACCTTTTTTTTCTTTCTTTCTTTCTTAGAGATTAGTCAAGGGTGTAGATATTGAAATAATGTTGTAAAATATCACATACGGTAAAAGACTTGAACCTATAATATCTTCTATTTTTTCTTTTATAGAATACTTGAAAATAAATATATAGTTTGATTAAAATTATTTTTTCTATGTATCCCCATATCTCTTTTGTTTCTCTTTTGCCGAGTCAGACACTTGGACATGCTTTTGAATCTGATTCTCGTGTCCTTGTCCATGCATCTCTATCGGTAAGACATCAAAATATTGTTCTGGTTGCTGGTGGGCTATAAGGATTTGTAAGTGGCATGTTAACAAAGGGTTACAAGAAGGCTTTACTTAAAGTGTTTGATACCGCCAGAAATGGACCAACCAATGGAGCATCATGGTTTCTATTTAACAATCCAATTTATGTAGTAATTTTAGTAGGTCTTGGTTTGAATATCTTATTTAGTTCAGCTTCAGTCAAACATGTTCATCCGATCAAATGGTTAATATTGTTGGCAGGTTCCTCCATTATGGAAAACATGGTGCCCCTTAAAGACGTAGCCCCTGCAGCCACCAACACTGTGAACACACAATTTATACTGCTGGAGAAGGGCAGTATAACCCAAGATGGGAAAGAGACAACATGCTTAGCATTAGTTGCTGATGAAACTGCTTCAGTTCACTTCCAGATGTGGGGAAGTGAGTGCAAGGCCTTCGAGCCTGGGGACATCATCCGTCTCACCGATGGTATATTCTCTTATCACAAGAACAATCTGGTGCTCAGGGGAGGCAAGAAAGGGAAGGCCGAGAAGGTTGGAGAGTTCACCATGTTATTTGTTGAGACACCTAATATGAGTGAGATCCATTGGGCACGCGATCCCGACAATCCTAAGAAGTTTCTGCAGGAAGCTGTCATCTCGCCTCACTCCCGGATTTTTCCACCATCACAGTGATGCATGGCAATATTCTACTCAATGTTCTGGACCCTTTCAAAAGCTGATCTGAGAGAAGCACTGATGTTATTGACCCAATTCTGATGAAGGAGATGCCTGGCTTTTTAGAGCAGATGTTGTTCTTGAGCTTGAATCTATATATACTTGTCCTTTTCACTTCACTATTGTATTATGGTAAATGTCCAGCAATTTCATTCATCTATTTTATGCGAAAAACAGCTTCCTATGATCTTTCCGCTCAATCTGCATGCTCCTTGATTATGTCGCATGTGTAATATGTTATTGGTGCTTGTGGATATGTTAGTGGATCATGCTTCCTTGTACCTGGAACTGTCTCAAAGAGAAATCTTGTGTATCTGTTTCATTAGCAGTTTAGTCCGATGCTCCTCACCTTCATTTCCCATCAATTTTCCTTTGTGCTTACCATACAATCTCTTCTCCCTTTTCTTTCTGGGATGTGCGCCCATCGACTTAATTCCTTAACAAATGACTTGTGATACTTCTCTTGGAATGTTTTCTTCCATAACTTCATGCTTCATGGCCATTTTGGCGAGCCAGTGAGGGCCTTGCTGAGAGTTATATCCAGCATGTTGCTCAATCTGCTGATTATAAGTTGGTATTTGAAAATGATTTGCTGCTCTTAGGTTACTTTGGTTCTTGGACTTCCATGGAAATTAAACCTCCTAGCGGTACTGGAGTTCATGCTTCAGTCATATCAGCATCTCTAATTGTATCGAGACCAGTTCATTTGACTCAACTTCTCCAGCTGAGACATTCTTATGCTGGTAATCTGTTATGCTACGTCATTACCATTACAGATTAGACCACAAAGTAATATGTAATCATTCTTGGTATATACTGGTTGATGCTCATCCCCTTGATTTTCCTTCGCAAATATTTTCCATTTAACCATGTTTATGCATTTAAAGGACCGCAATTGGTGGCCGAAATTAGAAGCAAAAAGATTCTGACTTAAATAACTAAGAGCTGCAATTAAAAAGACAAGAAGATACTATCAGATATGAGTGGCGTAAGATAATCTTGAAACCAAATAGAGCATGGTGGGATCAAATCCACAGCTATTCAGTCCAACAAGGGGGAACCTGCTTTCACTCAAGTTGGAGTTTCGAAGGAAATCCAATTGGGAAACTAGTATGATTTTTTATGGTTTTGGTAACAAAGTGTGATCCATTGCTTTCTTTTTTATTTTGGAAGATAAGAGTTAGGCACCCAACAGATCAGAATCTATAAAACATTCAACCTATGGAATCGGAATCAAGGAAAGAAACAAACTCAGAAGGAAACCGATCCCGACAGGATAATCTGCATTCCCAATCAGCTGGCTGTTTAGCTTCACGGAAGACATTAGAAGCTCTAAACCAAGACAGCGAGCCAGCCAACTTAATAATCTGCATTAGATCCTTCTATTTGCTTTCTTTCTTTTTCTTAAAAAAGATAGTAAATAGTAATTATCCACAGGTTAAATCTGTAACCACCTATCAAAACGATCCCAACTTATAAAATCCATTTACAATTAGCTTCTCAGTGGTTTTTTTTATGGTTTCTCTACCTTTTTCATGCTTAATATATATCTTAATTAATGAATGATTTTCTCAGTTGCTGCATTAAGGTCTTTTTCTTGATTTTTTTCTTCTTTTTTTTTGTGCGCGCTGCTGTATTGCCTCTTGCTTGGGTTTCTTAATATCAACTATGATTCACCTTATCTGTTTATCTTATGTTCCAAGATGTTTTCTAGATTATTGCAGATTGCGGTCCAGAGTCGCATGCTGCGGGTGTATCGGCTCAAAAGATTGGACTGTGCTATATCTCACATTTTTTTTTGCTGATGATTGTCTATTAGTGGCTCGTGCCATGGCATCGGATGCGCCATGGCCAAAAACAATCATGGATACTTACTGCTCCTTTTCAGGCCAAGTGATCAATGTTGCTGAGTCTCATATTGTTTTTAGCACAAGTTGCGAGTTGAAAATGAAAGGATCTATGGCTAGCCGGTAGAGAAACCCTACTCCAATCTGTGCCGGCATCAAGTCCATTGTACTAAAGACATTGGAATGGGGCTTTCCAGCCATTTTATGGGGGCACTCTAATGATAGAAGAGGTAGTCATATCTTCCCTTGGTCCAATGTTTGCATGCCCAAAGCTAGTGGTGGTGGATTAGGGTTGCAGTCCTTGTATGTAAAGGGGCAGTCCTTGTGTAAAGTTGCCGCTCATATAATGCTTCACTCAAACTCCCTATGGGTTCGAGTGGTCACAGCTAAATATAATTTTTTGGGTTCATGTTTTGAACTATCAAAGGTCAAAAGGATGCTTTGATATTTGGAGCTGCATTGTTATGGCCGGTCCTTCGGTCCAATGTAACTTCATATGATGGTCTACTGGAAACGGTTCTTCCATTAGCATACCTCAGGTTGGTCCTTGGCTGGCTTCTATTCCTTTGATCTTTCTAATTTACATGTGGACATGTTTATATCTAGTGTGGGGCAATGGGATACACCACAAATTTCCAGCTGAGATGATGACCAGATTGAAAGAATCCCTCGAGCCTGATCTAATCAGCTGTGTTGGGGAAGGAGTAGAAGTGCTGTAAAGATATGAATGTTCTCTTCAATTGTAATAAAGGGAGGGTGCCCTTAGTGGGCGCTCCCCCTTTGCTGCCGTTTTGCCCAAAGGCAAAATGCCAACAAATGGCCATTGATGGCCGGATCCATCAGTTATATTTTGGGGGGCCTATATAAAGCCCCTCATCCCTAGTTGAGTGCACATGAACATGAACAAAATTTCTCCTCTTTATTATTTTAGCGTTCTCTCTTGATTGGGGCATTCAGGCTGTGGAAATAGTGGGCGTTGCTCTTGTAGTGCGTTCCTTCACCGAGTAGAAACTCTGGCGGATCAAGCTTTGGGGGTTCAAATCTTGGAACACGTGAAACAATCCTTGGAGGATCAAATTTCTAAGATTACTAGGTACGCAAATTTCTGCTGCAATATTTATTTGCATACTTGATGTTGGTTCATAGGATTTCTAACATTGGTATCAGAGCCATTTTGGGTTGTTTTCGTGTTTTTTGGATATTGAAATATTTACACGAAAATTTTTCTCTGATTATTCAATATTTACATCGTTGTAATAGGAATTTTTTTCCTTTACACCTGCCAAATTTGAGTATTTCTATATTGTTGGCATGAGAGCTTGACCCAAGCCCTTGCACCGCACATACAACATGCTAACCACTGAGCTACTCAGTTAGCTTTTTTTTTTAATTTTTACTCATATGTAGTTTTTTTTAAAATTCCTTTCAATGCTATTAAAGTTAGTTAGCAATTTGAAAAAGACATCTGAGGCGTGAGAGCCATGCTCACGCCGCCTATGTGTAACGCCTAACCATTAATGCTGGCGCCACACATGTGTAACGCCTGACTATTGGACTAAACATTCATTTCTAATACATTTTTGGAAGTTTAATAACTTCTTGAAATTATGCTTTTAGTGAGAGGCAAAATAGTAGGCATGGATTATAGCTCCATTATTGGTTATTGAGAGCTAATTGGCTGTTATGAGTAAGCATTGTTTATTAATGTTTATTGCTTGATATATGCGCGATTTATGGGGATTTTAACTCGCCCAATTCAATGCTAAAATTTGAGCGTCTACCATTGGATTGACCATTAAAATTTTTTTTATAACCTACCTTTATTTATATTAATCTTATACGGTAAGAAAAATGCATAGATGTTTATTTAGCTCCTTTATTAAGAGCCTTAATTATTGAGCGATTATGGATAAATCGTATGAGCAAGCAATATTTATTTATTTAAATATTATTAAATTATTAGCATTTATATTTAGTAAAATGCTTAATTTATGCGCATTTAGATTTGAATTAATATTTAATTCCTTTATGGCATTTAAATTATTTTTTTTTAATGCTTGGAATTATTAATGGGCCTCTATTTGTATGTACATTTATTAAATTTTGGGCCTGTGGTTAGCACATTACTTTTATGTGTTGTTATATTTCTAAAAAAAATGCTTAGTATTATTTAATTTCTTGGAGAAATACTTAGCATATTTTGCAGTACATAAAAATGGATGTATCCCTATTTTTGATCTATACCATGTTCAGTTAGGGATAGCACAAGAGAGGCTACTGGTAGTACCTTGTGCTATTTGACCCAACTGATTTGCTATAGGGAATATTAGGGATAGCACAATAAGGGAGGCTACTGATAGTACCTTGTGCTATTTGACCCAACTACAGTGATTCAGGGAACTGGTATTGATTTAGAGGAGAGCCGGTCTGGTAACCCTAGTAAGAACTGTTGCTTTCAGTGACTGGCCCAAAAGGCTACTAGGACCTAGGATGAAGGTTGTCGTATTAATGGCTCCAGTAAGAACTATTACTTTCAGTGGCTGGCCCAACAGGCTGTGATGGCCCCAGTAAGAACTGTCCCTGTTAGTGACTGGCCCAACAGGCTATTAATGGCTGATCCTCAGTGGTGACATCTATTTTAGAAAGTGGGAGTATGATAGAGTTAGAAAATTTGTTTTTCCTCCCATACATTATTTTGCGCGAAAATTAGGTTATTGTATTAGTGATTGGACATACTGGTGTTGGAGATGATTATGAAGCTTAGCGATTTTTCGATCTAGCGATGTGTCAAAATTATTTTTACTTTGACCTAGATAGATGCGGCAAAATATTTAGACTTGTGTGTAATATCCCGTTGTGCGCATTTTTGTAGTGAAATGGCTTCGAAGTGTATTATTGCTGATCTGAAAAAGGGAGAGAAGTTGAATGGGGATAAAGTTTGGTGGAACTTCTGCTACCAGACTGCATGGATTAACTATGAAGTTTGACTCTTATAAGATGTGCTCTGGTCATTCGATGAAGCAACATCTTCGAGTCATGTCTTCAATGATCCACGAGCTCAAGACAGCCGGGAATAATCTCACTGATGAGCAGCAGGTTCAAGCGGTGATTCGTTCACTACCGAGTACTTGGGAGACAATGAGCCAAAACATGACGCACAATGATAACATCAAGACTTTTGATGATGTGGCGCGTCATTTGGAACTAGAAGCTGAGCGCTTAGAGGCTATTAGGCTTAATAGTTCCGTGTATATGGCTGAGTCAAGTCTGCGTAGGGCATTTAAGTCCAAGCGCAGAAACTTTGACCGCTCTTCCAACCAAAGGACAGCTAGTGGACCAGCTGCCAAAAAGGCAAAGACCATCAAGCGCAAAAGAGGTAAACGCGC
Source organism: Phoenix dactylifera (assembly GCF_009389715.1). Lineage (NCBI taxonomy): Eukaryota > Viridiplantae > Streptophyta > Magnoliopsida > Arecales > Arecaceae > Phoenix > Phoenix dactylifera. The sequence continues at coordinate 7,596,496 of NC_052392.1, forward strand.
TGGAAGGAAGGATAAGTCCAAGATGGTCTGCTACAATTGCAGAAAGGAAGGCCACTTCGCTCGTGAATGCACTGAGCCAAAGAAGGTATTTTCTGACCACTCTCGTTGTGTTTTTGTAACAAGTTATGCTATGGTTGCTAACTCCTCTCCTGTGTGGACTATAGACTCAGCAGCAACCGAGCATGTAGCGCGAGACAGAGTCAGATATGTGGAATACCGCCGGTTACCTGCTGGAAGTAAAGACATAAAAGTGGGGAATGGAGTCAGCGTGGAGGTGCTTGGCATTGGTACCTACAAGCTGAATTTGCGTGGTGGGCGCGCTCTATTGCTCCATGATGTGTTATATGCTTCAGAGATTCAGCGGAATTTACTTTCTGTAGTTGTGTTAATGAGACTCGGTTTCCGTTTGTTGTTTGAAAATAATGACGCTACATTGTATTTGGGAACAAATTATTATGGTTGTTGTTTTATTTCTGATGGTTTTATGATATTGGATTTGGATTATTCTAATGTCGATGATTCAATTATTTATTTGACTTCATCTGATAATGTTAGTTCACTGACATGGCATGCTA